>NC_081835.1:55613891-56238891 GCF_030867095.1 Alligator mississippiensis | reverse complement strand
CGTCAGGCACTGTTGGGTTTAATTTTCTGGTGAGAGTCAGAGGATATTCATATACTATGCTTTTTCTATTATTTGTGTACCTGATTGGAAGATGAGTAGGGCAGGCAATAGAGAAAGTTATTAAGGTCAGGCAGATCCTGAATTACAATCTTTCTGCAGTTACCAACTGGTTGAGTCACCAAGAGCAACTCAGCAAGTCTCAGCCGAAGTAGATACATTTTGATCCAGTAACTAAGCACTCTTCTCATTTCATTTGAGTACCCCAACTGGCTTAGAATAAGCAAGAGAAGAGTTTCTGAAGTAGCTACTGACTCTAGATGCACAACTAAAGGTACCCTTGGCCTAATTTTCAGTGGTGATGAATACTCCTGGTTCCCAGGGATGTCAGTAAGGCTTGTGAGTGCTTGGCACATCTGAAGATTTTTCCCCTTGAGTGATCTAAAACTCAGCACCTCAAATAATGGAGTGCACAAAAAAATGTCCCATTTAGGTTCTCACGCAACTCCTACAGGTAACTCCACCTTCATGCACAGGTGAAATGAAACAGAACTATACTGGAAAGAAAAAACTAACAGTTCCCTTTGGGGTGGTTTAGACAGATGAACCTGTCTAGAGCCAGAGGTTGAATGTAATACTCTTGAGGGCCCTTCCAGACTTATTATTTTATTGTTCCAAGATTATTATATTTTTTAATTTATTTTTTATCTAGAGTTCAAGTAGAAAAACAGGAAGAGATGGAAAGCAGAGGTTGAGGCTGGTGTCCGGAAGACAGCTGGACAAAATTCTAGCTATTCAATTTTATACAGGGTGCAAAATACATGGCTATATCTGGGTAAGCATGGCAGAGAAGAACTGGCTTGTATGTGTGTGTGTATGCGTGCAGGCAACTGCATTTGATATAACACTGCAGGGCTGCTTAGTCTCTTTGGAGACCATTTTCGGTGCCAGGAAATAGGAAATTTTTGAGGAATGGATACGGCATAATATTTCAAGATTAAAAGAAAGTGGAAAAAAATCCATGAGGTAAACTGACAATGTGACTAAGTATGTTTCTCGTGGGGCACTTTGTTTTTTCAATTCCGAAGGCTTTAATTTCACGTCTCTCCAATCTTTATTAAAAGGATAAAACATCTGGAAGCATGCGTGTGTGCGTGTTTGTAAAGAGAGCCTCAGCACTGAGCACTTCTTCTCCTCTGTGCTCGTTAACCAGCTGAAGAGTCTAAATTAGGGTTGTGACTGGAGCTGTAAGTAGTAGTGAAGAAAACCACCTGGTGAGCAGAGCTTACAGTTTATTTTTTTAAAGCCCATCAGAGTTTATCCAGCTTGTGAACCTAGCAATCCTCACTTACTCAATTGAGGTGTTAAAACAGGAGAGGGAAAAACAAATGCATGAGAGGGGGAGGATGGGGAGGAAGGTGATACAGGATGCAAAAAAAGGAAAAAGGAACATAGAGGGAAGAGCACAGAAGCTCATCAGCAGGAAAAAGGACAACGATGGGACTGAATCCCATCCTGGAGGTGCCTGGAAGACGGTCATCACTGTCCCCAAGGCATGCAGAGCCAGGGTTACTCCTCCCCTGGAAATGCAAAACAGGTATGTGCTTCTCACAGCACCAGCAGTGTCGTCGGTGGAAGCACCGGCTTTGGAGGAAGAGACGCAAGGAAGAGACACAAGGTGGTCATGGTAGGTGACCAGGTCATATGAGGAGAGGCTGAATGACTTGGGACTGTTCAGCCTGAAGAAGAGAAGACTCAGGGGGGACTTGGTGGAAGCCTATAAGTATATCAAGGGCATACATCGAGGCCTGGGGGAGCATCTGTTCGCCAAGGCCCCCCCAGAGGAAGGCAAGAAATAATGGTCACAAGCTGACTGGGGATCACTTCAGGCTAGACATAAGGAAAAACTTCTTTATAAGCCGAGTGCTGAGGGTTTGGAACAGGCTCCCCCCAGAGCTGGTGCAGTTACCCACCCCGGTGATCTTCAAAAAGCGTCTTGATGCCAGTCTTGCTGGTGTCATCTGATCCCAGCAGTCTTTCCTGCCCAAGTGCAGAGGGGCTGGACCTGATGATTTGTAAGGTCCCTTCCAGCCCCTAACAACTACAAAACTATGAGGTTAAAAAGGGAAGAAGGAGAAAGGTGAAGGAAGGAAGAGTGAGGAAAGAAGTTGCTGATGCATTTGCTGCTTGCTTTTTTATAACACACCTGGAAGCGCAGCACGTCCCATTTATGCAATAGATCCTTCTGCCCTGGAGGGTTGTCTAACATCTGGTCATGGACAGGTCATGGCTGGACATCTTATGTCCACAATTCCACATCTATATACATGCTGGATTTGCAGACTATAATACTAAACCCACAGCAGGGACCCAACATTTGTAAGTGAAATTCACCGTGAGATGAGATAGATATGATGAGATGCTAAAAATACAGTGATTTGCTGTGCCTTTCACCCACCAAATTGCTAGAAAGGGCAACCAGCTGGGTGACAGACCCTGAAATAGGAACACCACGGTGTCTCTCTCCTAGTGACAACTTCACTGTCCAGCCAACCTGGTGGGAGTGGAATGCTTAATGGCTACGAGTCTAGGTACTAACTTTCTTTTTGTTCTCTTTGCTTTGCCTTTTCTTTGCCATATTCATTTTGTTTAAGATGGAGAATAAGTTTTGTTCCAGTCTAGTAAGTACCCTAAGGCCACGAGCTGAGATTTCATAGAGATAAAAAGCAGACTAGAAGAAAATATGTGAAAAATTGCAATGACAAGGTTTCTGCTGGTAGTTTGCGATACAGAGAAATGAAGTCCCAGCCCAACGTGCTTTGGCAGCCAAGGAGGTGCTAGTGCTGCAGTGGCCTGTATGGGAGACAAGCAGGCAGGCAGGCAGGCAGGCAAGAAGTACTGTATAGAGAACAGACTCTTCCACAGGAGCACAATCAAATATTCTGGTTAACATTCAGGTCCATTTCCTGGGCTCCTTTCCCAACCTCATTTCTAATCTAGAGAATTATCCAAATGTAAAACAGAAAGATAATCTCCACCAAGCCAGGAGACTCTCTAAGTCCAAGAATGCTTGGCTGTGTAAGGCCTAGCAGGAATGGGGCTGTGGAGAAATGTTTTTGTGACAGTTTCTGTGAGAGGGGCTTGCTCTTTTTTCGGCACTTGGAAACTATCTACCTACTTCACCTGCAGAAGTGCAGTCTAAAAAGACATCTTCGGCATACTGGTGTGTATTGTATGGCATTATGTCTCTAGCTTGGAGAGGTGTTTTTGTATTTCAAACACTCCTACTCATATTTCTTTTTACAGTATAGTGCTTTGCCAAACTCCAGGTAGTTGAAGGTCAGCTATATCCCCTAGGACTGCACTGATAAAGTTTCAGTCCTGCAGAGTGCCAGTCCTCTGGAAGATTGGATTGGGAATTAAAATCTCATCTCTGCTAAGTTTCTTGCGGCAGTCCCATTTCCCTATTCACAAATCCCCTTTGTTCACTGTGCAGCGTCAATGCGTGACACTATCCACACATATGTAGTGCACATTTGCAGTCACAGCCTTCTTAGCTACATTATCCCTTCTGTCCAAGAGAATGAGTCATCTGCACAACACCTGCATTTTAAAACACATTTCTTTCACTGTACTTAAAAAGGACTGAGCTAGAGCTCTGCATATGATCACTGATAATTATGTGCATTGTAGTAGTGACTATGAACCAACCAAGGGACAGAGGACTCCCCATGCTAGACAGCATACAAACACAAAGTAGGGAACAGCCTCTGCTCACAAAGGTCTTAGAATAAAAAAGATCAACCAGTTTTGGGGTGTTTCTGCTTAGTGCTGATGGAGGCTGAGGGTGGCTGTCCTAGATCTCTTTTCTTGGCCATATCATGATGGTGAAGCATGTTTCTTCACATTGCCCCAGAATTGGAGGCCATCTCCCATCTGGTCTCTTTCTTCAATGTTTGGTCTCTTCCCCAAGAGCATCAGCCAGCAGTTATATCATAGGCCTTTGCAATATGATGATAAAAATACCAACAAATTCTACACTGGGCAACAAACAGCAATAGCTTTTACTCACTACTGATATAGCTGAACCCTAGACCTAAATGTTAAAAGGTCCATAATCTATCACAAAACCACCTTGCTACCCAGTCTGAATACTTCATAGCCTCAACTGGCAGTTAGCAGCATCTTCTCCATTATGTACTGTACTTTGACACCCACAAGAACTAGCCACATGTTCATCCTCTTCCTGGCTACGTGCCTGGAACATTTTGGGCACACAGAATTATTTGATGGCTGTGTTTGGCTATTACACATTGGCTGCCATGTTGATGAAGAATTTAAGTCCTAGCAGCACCCAATTATGCAAATCCGATTATCTGTTTAGGGAGGCTTTGCTAGAACAGCTTGTAGATGTAACACTTTATTTTCGCTGAAAACAGGGAAATTTAGTTTGAAAGAGACATTCAACTCTAGAGCAGTAGGTTCCCAGGGCCGACTATGGCCCCATCCATTACATGAGAGTCTGGAAGTTGCATTGGTACTTTTTAATGATAATACCTTTATCTCCTTTTTTTCATACACAGACAAAGATGATTGTGGGGTTCTGGGGTGTAATCTGAGCTAATAACAGAGATAACAAAACTGATGCTGAACTGATGCAGAATCTAACAGCAAGTCCAAGATAAGTCCTTCAACTCTGTTTCTACTGCGAGATGTCACAACACTGGCAGAAGTTCTCTTCCACTGTGGATACTGGTGTATGGAGTTTAGACTATGCTCAAGATCATGATGAGACTAGTGCAGTGAACTATTTAGTGGGAAATAAATCAAATCAGAAGAGCAAAGCAGTTTTTCATTAGAAAGAAATGAATAATGTACTTGTGGAAAGATTAAAGCCTTGAGGCTGCAAAATGTGTGCTTCTAAGCATGTGCCATAAGGCTTTGCTGGATTGGAGCCTAAGGGTGGGATTTTCAAAGGCACCTAAGAGAGTTAGACACCAACTCCCATTGAAAAACTTTGGGCTTTGGATGAAGCCTTAGCCACCTGATTCCCTAAGTTGTGTTGGAAACTCCACCCTAAATCACTAACTTATACGTTGACGCCTATTAATAATTGTCATATTATCTCAGTCAGATCAGTTCAAATCACAACACTGAGCACTCCTGTAGCTCAGCCATAAATCATCAAAATGCTTTGCAGATGTTAACTAATTTGATAGTTCCCAAATTGTGGCCTGTGGACATATGGTTGGCACATGGTGCTGGGACCTCCTCCTTCTTTCCGGTTGCTAAATCTCATTAAAAGTACTTTAACCAGTAAAATAGCCTAGAGGGTAGATTTTTGGAGGGACTGAGTACCAGTGATTATATGTCATGGGTGCTCCAACCTTTGAAGAAATCAGTTCTTATATCCTTTGCTATCATCCTTCAGATAATGCAAATGTATGGTGGTGCGTATATCCAGGAAGGGGAGAGAATTGTTTTAGAGACAGTCTGTCTATCATGTGATGAGGTTGAGTTGCACTGTAAAAGTGAGAGCACCTGAACTAGGTCATGACAAGTCGCAGACCCTTGTATGTACAGTGCGCATTTTAAGGAGCTAACTCAGTCCAAAAAGTTGCATTTACATTACATTCCCATCAAGCTTCCACTGGATATAATATAGAAACATATTGTGCAGTAGGGCTTTGTAGTTAGGTACTTGATAGGAACTGCCCTACCAGTGGCTCTTTTTTGGGAGAGATCAAAATGAAGACTATTTGAATGAATTTTTGGTAGCTTCCCCTGCAAAGAGGAGACAAATTGCTCATCAGTTACAAATACAAAGGAGATCCTTTATGGGGCTGCTGGACACAAGCAGACCCTGTGGTTTCTCCTAGTTTTTCAAGACCCCAAATAGTTAATTGCACTGTGATATAACATATCAGCAACTCAACTGGGAACCTCCAAACCTAAAAATACCAGCAGCATAAACTAAAGAGCCAAGCAGTTTCAGATGTTGGTGTAGTAGAATAACAGCCTCCACAAATTGGTCCTAGTGGGGGGCTCTGATCTTTGGGTTACATGATCACATAGGGTTGCCCTAAGTTCCTGGCCCAGACATAGTATACATGGAAGAGACTGCTAGTTGCTCTGCATATCTATGGTCTCTGTGCTTGGGTGGCTGCAGTAGAAATCATAGAAACGATAGAGAAGTAGGGCTGGAAGGTACCTTCATAGGTCATCTAGTCCAACCCCCTTCCTGAGGCAGGATCAGCCCTATCTAAACCATCTGATACAAATCCATAATTTTAGTAAAACTATGGTCAACCCTAACACAAGACAAGACATAACACTCCAACTTGCCACAGGTAAAAGTAAGGGGACTACAGCAGCCAACATCCTGCTTCTGTAAAAGGTTGATAATATATGCTCAAGAGATTCAAGGAAAAGGGCCATGCCCCCTGCTAGAGGAAGGCAAAACCCTGCACAGTCAATACCAATATGACCATGGGGTAAAATTCGTTCCTGGCCCCAAATATGGTGATCAATCTGACCCTGAGTGGAGGGGCAGGACCCTCTAGCCAGGAACCTTTGACTTTGGTCCCAGCAGGAGCTTTGGCACACCCCAGTCAAAATCCCTTGTAGGACAAAGGCCGCATAGGCAAGACCCCTCCTGAGCCATGTCATTTCATATCTTCCCATTAGCCAACCTGTATTACAGCCTAGCATCGAAGGGTTCACGATTCCCAATGCCTCCAATATACATTGTGCATCGTCCAAACCATGAACATCACAGGGATCTACAGGTTATAGGAAATTACAAATGGGTTGAACAGTTTCAGAGAAACATTGAGGCTTTCAGGCATGTCAACAGACAGGAGTCTCACTGCCTGCTCACCCTCCGGCAGCCTTGTACCGCCCCACCCACCATACTTAGTGGTATGGCTACCGTACCTTCTCGATGAGGTACTTCCAGGACTCTCTTCATAGCACGGCTCATTGTGAGCCAATGGGATGTGTGTAGTTGAAATTCAGGTTGGACCTATAATTTTAATTGTGGCTATTTTTCTTTAAAAAAAGGGGAGGGAGGGAAGATTGAAGGAATACATTAGAAATCTTCTGAGCAGTTGTTGGCTCTTTCGGAAAGCATTCTCTTAAAAAAAAAAAATCCTATCAGCCATACTGACAGCAGGTGGCAACATTTCTCTCAGCTCCCCTCCTCTGAACCTGCACACACGTTCCTTAGGCCCTTGTGCTCTTATCGAAAGGGATTATGGTTAGGTTAACTCATCCAAGCTGGGTTAGGTTAGCTGCCACTCAGGATGGTACAGAGCTGTTATCACTGCTATTATGCTAATATTGGGTATATGGCATATAGTCCTTTCCGCCCATTTCCCCTCCGTGTGCTATGGCAATGATTTTACAGCCCCAGTGGGGAGAAAAAAAAAAGGAAAGGATTTTTGTTTATGAGCTTCTAAAAGCAGACATCTCAGCCAGAAGAAAAACGATCAATTAAACACGTAGCGAAGGGCTAGAGATAACAGAGGAAACATGAAATAGGAAACCTTAAGTAAGTTGGCTTATTTCAGCAAAGCTGAGCACCTAGCACAGCCTGTTGTCAGGCAGGGCATGGAGAACACTCCTCATTCCTCTGTAATTAGAAGCTCTATTAATGCCTGTGTGTCTTCCTTCTTCCCGTCTCACTGGGCTTTTGCTTCAAGAGAGGGAGGGGTATCTCATGTCAAAGACTGGAGGGGAAACGTATTTGCTGTCAGTGGCTCTGTCTTGTCAATTTAATCAAGAATAAGCAGGAGCTTAATTTACAATCGTGGTCCCTGTCCAGCTGGCAAAGAGAAGGGGAAAAAATGAGCGGGTCCATTCCATCCACATAGCACTGATGGTGCAGGCAACACATCCTGCTTTTGCTCCTGCTGAAGTCAAAGGAGGATTTTTTTGTTTATTTCGGTGACAGCAGGTGTTGGACTTCTCTCTTCTTTCCCCTGTTTTCTCAACCTGTGATAAATTTTTCAGCCTGTAGAATCCCGCACACCTGTTGATAGCTGCTCCAGGATGAATCCTGCTGCTGTTCCCTAGCTCTGCTAATCCCTTGCAGAGCGGTTTGAGCCAAACATTGCAAATCAAAGTTAATCAAAAATCCTCAGATGAAAAGGAGGCTTTTTAAAAATCAAAAATGGCTTTTTTTGCCCCTTAAATTGACATTTTTGGGAAAGTATTTCTTTTAGAGGGGAAAATTGAGATTTTCTTCATATGAAAGTATTCAGTTGTTTTTGTTTTTTTACACAAATGTTCTCAAAATGTTTATTGATGTGTCCTGTTTACCCAGGAATGGGTTTTGAAAGATTATTTTGATGAAAGTATTTCACAAAAAAGGCTTAAAAATGAAAAATGGGTCTCCTCGAACCTCTCTGAATGAAAACAGTGGTGAGTTATTTTGTGAAACTCGTTTTTCATGTTTTTATCATATTTAATGGAGGGTGGGGAAAAAAAACAACAACTATTGCACCAATTTATACAGGAATAGAGAAGTATAGGAACACAACAGCTACCAGACTGGATCAGATTGAAAGTCCATCTAGTTCTGTATCCTGTTCTTGACAGCAGCTTGCAGCACATGCTTTAGATAAAGGGGTAAGAATCCCAGAGTAAGGCAGAAAGAGAATAACCTACCCCAAAGTTATGTCTCACCCTGATTTCTAATAGATCCTGGTTTATATCCCTTCTAAAATTCAATATCCCTTCCAAAATTTTAGTTAACGTAAATTGTTTCAATTTTGGATACTGTAGTGATAAGTGCCCAAACACTTTCTGAATGTTCTTCAGTTCTTGCTGGCAGTCATGTTCTGTGGCAGTGAATCCCAGTCTAACTCAATGGTTCTCACCCGTTTTGAGAGCCGTGGCACCCCTCCACCATTTCTCTGAGTGTGGCACTACCCTCAGCTGAGAAGCGCTGTTGGTGCTGTCTCAGTTTATCGCAGGGATCTTCAATTGGGTGTTAAGGCCTCCAGATAAAACTGCCCTGCACCTGCTGCACAACCAGCCTGGCAGGGGCTGTGGCACATGCACACGGTGCTGCTGCATTAGGGTCCTGATGAACCTAAAGCAGGCAGGAGCTGCGTCATGCTGCCTACACCTTTGCAATCTGCCCCCTCCCCATGCCCCCATCCCATCCGTTCCTCCTGGAGACAGAGGTACATGAGTGGAACTGTCCCACAAGCCTCTGTTTCTGGGAGGAGCTAGGAGGGGCCCAACTGGAAAGGGCTACACTTGAGCTAGCTCCTACCTATTTCAGGCTGATCAGAGCCCTCATACAGGGGGAGTGTGTGTGGGGCTGTTTAAGATGGCTGCAGTATGACCCCAGTTGAGAACCACTGGTCTAACTACACCTTGTGTGAAGGGGATTTCCTCAGTCACTTTTGAAGTTAATGCCTTCTAATTTCATTGGGTGTCTCTTTTTTTCCTGTTAGGAGTCAGGGGGCACAGAGCTCTTTGTTTGTCTCTTCTAAACCACTCCTATAATTTTACCGTGTTCCCGTTTATTTGTAAGCAATTCCAGTCCTTTCAGTTTCTCTTCTATGGCGGTTTTTCTAGCTTTCTAATTAATCTCAGGCCTAGTCTCTGAACACCTCTTAATTCCACAGTATCTTTTCCAAGATACCATGACCAATAATACACAGAGTATTGCATCCAAGGCTGCCCCATTGTTTTAAATCATGGCATTATAATCGCTTCTCTGTCCAATTTCTTTTGCATCCTAACTTCTTGATGGTTTTTTAAACTGCAGTTGAACAATGAACAGATGTGATCCACAGCAGAGTTGGCCATAATTTAGTTCTTTTATCTATGACTAATTCGGAAACAACTTGTATTTCATGAACTTATCTCTTCTCCATAAACATGCTGGTATCAAGTAAATACATTTTAGCCTTTGGTGCATTCATTTTTACTCCTTCCTATTTAGTATTCATACAACTAGTCACCTGTGTCACGTGGTCAGGGTTTGGCTGCTTGATTGAATGACCACAACTTTCCTAGATGGGAGAATGACAAATAGCAAATAGTGACCAACACAGTGGGAGAAGAAAGAAAGAAATTACAGTTCATGCACGGACACCACTTACTTACTTGGATTGCGGGCCTGTGTTCTTGAAAGTGTATAGTACACGACTGAACAAAACAGGCGGACAGAATTCAGATGGCTTTTCTCAAATGCTACTTTTACTGCATTGTTCAAATCTGATCCCTTTTCAATTGTATTTGCCTGAGAGCTTCAGGTAGCCTGTTCTGTGTACATTCATTGGACTCTTTCTGGAATGAAACTGTTCTGCACTGAGGGCACGGATAAGCAGAGTAAACCTTGTGTTTTAATACAGAGCCATGCAGGTAGAAATTCACTGGCAGTGTGTTTCAAACCCAAGAAGAGATGACTAGGTCCTTCTTTATAAAGCAGGTCAGGTCATTAACTGTAGAACTGTTGGATAATAGGCCCGGGTCCTGACTGCTCTGACTGGACATAAAGTATTTCTATAGCCAACTCTTTTCTTTAGAATAAGTATTTGCTTCAGATATGTAGTTCCCTGGTGTAACTCATGGCACTTCACAGAAAGTGCGATGAGTTAGACTGATTCCTCTCCCCACCCCTCACCCCGACCTAACAGACAGACTGGGAGGGTAGAGGATTGAGCTCCATTTTGGAGCTGAGCCAGTGAGAGAGGCTGCGTGTCTGCAGCCTCTTCCCCTAGCCTTACCTTCCCATTCCAGTAGCAGTGGCAATGCCAAGAAGTCCTCCTGTAGATGCTTCTTACAAAAATATGAGAATAATAGTTGCCAGTACTCACATGCTCTGTGAATTGCTATAGTAAGGAATTGGTTCACAGAGGAAAACAGGGCTTTTCTTTCTCCTTGCCAGGAATGAGACTGGTGATGAGGTGGAGATACATTCAGGTGGCATGGGAGGTATGTGAGGATATCAGTTTTTTAAATATTTCTGTTGTTGCCGGTTTGTATGATTTGACTAGGGGTAAGATATAGGCCCATTTATTTTTGGATGCCTTTTGAGAACACAATCCAGGGTACCCAGAGGTTTGGGAGGCAGGATTATAGGGAACCAAGATTCCAAAAAAAAATAATAATGTTGAATTTCAAGAAAGTAAATTTACCTGTGTGTGAGGGGGAACCGAAGTGGAAAGTCTGGTGAGCATGCTAAAATGTTAGGGTGCCTCAAATTACATTGCTGCAGAAGCAAACTGGGATATTTAGAGTACACCGCAAGTATGGGATAGGAGGCTGAAGTTCACCAAAATCTTCTGTGTGCCAGGAATGAGAAGTGGTTAATGTAGCTTCATTGCTTGGATACCTGAAAGGTAGAAGAACAGCCCTTCACTATAAATGTGAGAGACAGGGGAAGGGAGAACACAAAGGAAAGTAACTTAAGTTGTTTAAGACATGTAGGAAAGAGATAAAGGCAGCAAAAGAGCAGAATGAATTAATGATAGCCCATGAGGTTAAGGGGAGCAAGAAAGGACTTTAAAAATGCAGGCTACATTGAGTGTAGTGGGGGAGCAGGAATAGAAACAGCACAGGCCTGTTAATAAACTAGGAAAGGGATGGAAGACACAATGCCAAAGATACAGTCAAGACGGCTGAGCTACAGAACTCCCTTTTTAAACATTTTTTTTTAAAGGATGTTTCATAAGCAGAATAATACAGAAAGTGGGGCAAACAATTAGAAGCAGTAGAGACCTTGTCAGCACTGTTATTGATAAGGGAGATAAAATGATGCTCACATTGAATACAATGGAACTGCATTTTGCCAGCCACCATATTTAGCATTTAACAAGTCAAACTTTCAGAAACCATTTCCCATTTATTTTAATGCACATACTTCTTATACCGTTCACTGGGGCTTTTAGTCATGAGGATTAGACCAAGAAGTTATTTCTCTGATTTTCTTTGTTTTCAAAGGTAGAAAAGAACCTTATGCTATTTGGAGCCAATAAATCTTTATGTCAGTTTATTGGAGTGCTAGCTAGAGCTATTTATAATTTCCTGTACCTATCTTGACATTAAAATGCCCAACAGAACTCACTGCATCCTTCTAAAATCCAGATGTTGGTTTCAAATACATACGTGATTTGGAAAACTTTCAGCTGCATAGATTTGCATGTGGTCAGCATTTTATTTTAATAATCAACACCCACTGCAGTCTATAACAGTCTTTCCATTTAATGTAATTTAATGTCCCTAGACCTTGGGAAACGGATGTCTGAAGAGATAGATATACAAAAGTTTTCCACTATCCATACAGATGAGCAGGCCCAAATGACATGTAACCCAGTGCCTTAAAGGAACTGGTTTATGAACTCTTCAAAACCCAGTAATGATTTCTGAAAATTCATGGAGAATTGGAGACTCCTGAGAGTTGTGCGGAAAATGACTGAGTCTGATTGCTTTCAGTGGAGTCACTATTGATTTGAATGGCTGTAAATGAGATTAGAATCTGGTCTCATATTCAATCCTAATTTTGAAAAGGAAAAATAAGAGGACCTGGCAATTGCTATCTGGTGTATGTAATGTCCATTACTAGGAATGGACAGGAAGCCAGGGTTCTCCTCTTGACCTTGACTGTGATCTTGGTGAAGTCATGCCAGGCCAGCTATTTTAAAGGAGTCTGGGTACCACAAGAAGCAGATGGGCCTCTACTGGGGGTGAAAATAAATGGGAATTAGGTATCTAGGTGCTTTTGAAGGTGCACTTGGTATCCTTCTCTTTCAGTCTTTGGTCATATCTATTAAGATGGGACACTTTGGGGATGACCTTTCCCTGTGAGTTCATGCAGCAGCTAACATAAATGGCACCCTGATTTCAGTTGTGGCTTCTAGATGATAATGTAACACAAATAATAGTAGTAAAATAATACATATTTTAAGATCAACTCTGTAAGTACCTAAAAGATACAGGAATGGTACATAGTATGAATGCATTATGGCTAGCTATTGTTCGGATAGAAATGTAAAATTAATAGGTCAGGGCTATAATTTATCAAGACTTTAGCAAAGCATCTGATACCACACCTCATGAGATAGTTCTTTGAAGCATAATTGGTATAGACACGAATGGAAAACAGCCAGAAAGATCATAAACTCAGGGTGAAGATAAATGGCAGTGTATCACATTGAAGGAAATGTCCAGTGCAGTTCCAAAGGGATCAGTGGCAGGACCAATTTTATTCAACAGCTCCATTAATGATCTGGAGGAAGGAGTAAATAATGTCTTAATTAACTTTGCACATTGTCAAGAAATGGGAGGTCTTGTAAAATACTTAGAACAGCAAAATAATACAAAGGTACTTGAGGAATTATAGGACAACATAAAGCACAATGAAATTCATCTAGATGTTGGGGGGATGCTTTCTCTCTTGTTTACTTCATTCTAAATCAGGTGTATTCTAGTGAATTGAGTGACGTTATTTCAGTATAAAGCTGGTGAAAGAACTCAATTCAGAAAAGCACTTGAACACATGCATAACCTTGAGCTCATGCATGATTCAGTTGAATTCAGTGGGATCATGCATTTAACATTTAGCCCTGGATTGAAGTGGAGAGAGACTCAGGGCCAAACAGTACATCTTGGGGGAAATCAGCTGAAATACAGATACGTAATGGAAGGCAGATAGTTGGAAAGCAATAATAACAAAATAGGGAAAAGGTGATATAGTAGGGAAGTGCGAAACTTTGGGTGCTGATTCAATTCGGAGGAGATTCGGCCTGATTTGATGGCTGAATCTCCAAATCTGAATCAAATCAGGGGACCAATTAAAGGTGCAAATCGATTCAAAGTTCTTCGAATCAATTTGGAAAAGATTCAGAGAGCTTCAATGATTCGGGCAGTCCCTGCTGGCTGCAGCAGGGAGCTGGATCCGGACTCCATGCTGGTAAGTAGGGGGCAGGGGAGAGGGGGCTGGGGGAGGGGACCATGGGGAGACCTCTGCCAGGCCTCATCCCTCCCTGCCTGCTCCCCCAGCTCCCCTGACCCCCACCCGTTTCCCCCAGCCCCACCATGGCTGCCCTGCCCTCCCTACTTCTAGGCCCTCTTAAAACGAAACAAAGCAAAACTGCACTCACCAGCTGCTGCACTGGCTTCAGGGCTTGTGGAAGAGCCCCCCATGCAGTGCGGGGCAGTGGGGGGGCAGCGGGGATCACACCCCCCCACCGGGCAGGAGCTGGTGAGTTCAGGGTTTGTTTGTTTTTTTTAAAGAGCCAGGAGCTGGGGCGGGCAGGGCAGCCATTGAGAGCGGGGCGGGGATGGGGCCTGTGTGATTCGGAGATTCAGCAGCAGCCGAATCTCTGAATCAGATTTGGCCGAATAGATTCAGGACAGTGTTTTGAATCACCAAATAGAGTCACTGTCCTCCAAGTCAGCCAAATCCGAAGCAAATACTAGCACTTCACACAGGCCTAGTAGATATCAGTCTGGATAGAAATGTGCAAATATACATTGGGGGAAATAGTACTGAGATTTTGGATGAGATTTCTGCATGGCTATATTTTTTTCTTCTTCGTTCTCCTTTCCCCCTATTTTTTCTTTCTTAGCTTGTTCCCTCTCTTTAGAATCTGGTGTGGGTGCAGCTGATCCAAATATTTGGCCTGTATTATGCCAGTGTCATGCTAGCAAAGCAGTGAGTTAAACTAGTTCCAAAGTGAAGGGCTGTGTTGCTACAGAGGAGCTCTGGGTGTGGATACTCAAAGTTGTCCAGTAGCACTGCAGACTAGACCTCAGAGTCATTTGTATCAACAGAAAATCACTACTCCTCAGTCCAGCTAACACTAGCTCACTTAACTCTGGCCACTGAGCAGAAGGGTTGAATCAAGGTGCTGTTGATTTTCTGTCCATTCCCCACCTTTCCCACCCAAATCCCCGCTCACATAGGCGTCAACTCTGCGGGTGCTCTGGGGCTCAAGCACCCATCGAAAAAAATTAGCACGTGCTCAGCATGCAGCCATGAGCCGTGGCCATTTTGGTTTTACATGTTAGATTTCTGTGGCTGCTTGCAAATGCATTTTAACAAAAAAAGGAGCACGTTGCTTGAACCCAGCTCTGCAGGGTCTGTAATGATTGGATGCTACACAGTGGGTTTTTTTGACATTTTTAGCTAATACTGATTCAATCAGCTAATAGGTAAAAGCAGCAAAAAAAGTCCCACTAAAGCACCTGATCTTTATACCTCATCGGGCAAGCTGGGTTGAAGTAATGCACTGCCACTTCTCGGCATGCGCGGGGCTTGGCTCAGGAATGCAAAAGAAAAAAAGCACCCACCAGCAAAAACCAAAGTCAGTGCCTATGCCCACTCACCTTACAATGTGTGCTTGGAAGAGTAAGCAGATAAAATGAAGACAGCTATAGGTGTACTTCACCCAAAGGTCTGAGAAACCCACCTAAAAATGTAAAGGATATGGTGGGGATTGAACTCCCTTTGAAATTATGTAGGCCAACTTGCAATCTAACCTCAGATGGTTAAGGATAATTATTGTACACTGAATACTATCTATCTATCTCAAGGCCACATTTCAAATATTGGAACTACTTATGGGTAAGAGGTTCCTTGCTGTGATTAAGGTTGGAAGAATGTAATCATCATTCATGAAAACATTTCCTTAAATTAGTTTTCAATACTTTGTTATTTATTAAGAAAAAACACTCATGATTTATAAGCAATATTCATCTACGTTGTCCCTGAATAGTACATCTGAAAGATATTTCACAGTCATCTTTATAATGGTGGTGATGCTAGAGATATAAACTACATTAATAGAAAAATTGCATAATAGCAATACAAAAAAATCCTGATTATTAATAAAACCACTGTCAGATTAACTAAGAGTAAAGTAAAGCCTATCTTGTAAGTGCTTGAGAGATAATTCTTCATTCCAAAATGGTATTTTAGAGTTATGCACTAATAAAAAATTGCTTTAAACTTTCCATGAGATTAAAACTGAATAGTTTAAAAAAATTGCTGCTGAAAACTTAAGTTAAAAGTAAGTACTAAATAATAGACATTAATGTTGAAATCATATTATGGGCAGATTACATTTCAAAGAGAGGAAGCTCTCTACATTTTCAAGAGGCAAATGGCATCTGATATCACATTTTGTCTCTTCTGTGCAGCTAAACAGCCTCTCAGCAATATGCTGATAATTTTAAATGCCAGTCAAGGCCTGATCTAGAGCCTAATGAAAATCAAGGGAATTTTTTCCCATTGTCTTCAATAGGCTTTGGATTGGGCCTTTGATGCTCAGAGGATGTGGTATGTGTGCATTTGCATGGCAACAAGGTCCAGCCAGGTGGCTATCTTCAGCGTCTCAGAGGGACATAAATTGAAACAGTTCTAAATAGCTAATCCTATTATACATGGACCCCGGACCAGGTTTTCCTCACATGGTGCAAGGCAGGTCATCTTAGTATGGCAATAAAAAGATGTGAACAATTCAGGGAAAATCAGAGGAAAGAAACACAAATTGCTTGAAGGACTAATTTTAAGAAAATAGAAGCCCCCGCCAGCATCCCTCCTGCAGAAGGAAAACACTCCTCATTATGTATTCCCTGGCTTTTACAGATACTTCCACATTTTGAAACTAAGATATTAATTGTTATCAGCTACATGTCAAATCAAAGAGAGGGGAAAATTCGCAGCAACACTATCCTGATGGTATTTTCTTTTTGGCCAAAATTAGGGAGAGGGAGACCCTCCCCCACCACACTTCTCGCAACAACCTATGACTGCTTGTAGACATAAGTGCCCTTTCCATATTAAGGTTTATAATATTAAAATATTAAGAACTTCATCTATTTAGCTGCCTTATGCCTGAGGGCATTAATAGTTTTTAAAGAACTTCAGACTAATGCTATATCTGAAACATAACAGTAGACAGACAAGCCAGATACAGATCTTTGGCCCTTTTCAACTGATAAAGGTCTATTAAAGCCAGTGGAGCTTTGCCAATTTAAACCAATTGAGAATCAGGCCAGAATGGCCAAACTGCATCCTGACTGCAACAGAACAAGTCCTGCAGGGTGGGGTCCTGATAGTTTAGGAAATATTTCATGGACAATTTCAGGTAGTTTGATTAGCTGGGGCCCAGAGACAGGAAGTCGGCAATTCTGTAAGTAGGGTTCACGCAGTACATTGTGTTTTTCAGCTTCTTGAATGCACGCAGTTTCTTACGGACAAATCTCAACAGACACAACAATAGACAGAGAGACAGAATTGAAGATGAAGAAGACAGTTGGGTAGATATTTGGAGGCAGAGGATAGAGAGAGATTGCTTTGCTTTCCCTCACATTCCTTTATTTGTTGTGGAAGTTCCAGCAAGCAGGTATTAATAATAAATAAAAAGAACTGTGAGAGTTATCAGCAGTGACCCCTTCCCCCTTTCAAGTAAATCTGAACTTTTTTTTATTGATTTCACACAAACTTCATCCTGTTCAGACCAATTCGCACTATCTACAAGCTCCTTTGCTTGAGCAACCCGGGGAAACGTCTCTCCCTCCTCCCAACTCCAAGGTACAAGGGATAAAGCCTTTGGCTTTGAGAGAGATGCCTTTTCCATCTGAAGTTAGAACTGAAAATGGCCAATGTATCGAACAGGGTGGGGATGGTCCGGACAGTTTGCTAACTGACCACTGGATTTAGTGTTAGAGGGATAATATTGAACAGCATTTTATTTTGGCTGTTTCTGTTTGTGTCCAGTGTCTGGACATTTGCCAAGTGACCTTGTTGTTAAAGCCAATGAGCTAGTAAATAGATTTGTGTGCAAACCATATATAATAAGATGCAAATGTCATTTGTTGCTTCTCCCATTGTCCTCTACAATATATTCATGCACCATCCTCATGCCTCCTTTGAATCTTTGAATATTTTAAGCCTTTGACTCATCTAAAACTAATGGGTTTTGAAGGTCAACAATAGTTTTATCTAAATGGGATGAAATGCACTGCTCTGTTTTCCTCCTTACACCTTCAGTATTGATTTTTAAGGGAAATGAGAATGGTCTAGAGACATTTTCCCACCTTTTACAAAATGATATCATACCTGAAAAGAACCAGATTGAAAGTCTCTGAGAACACATCCCTTAAGCCAGGCATTCCTCCTTTCAAAAGCAGTTTGATGGTTGCAGGGATATGGTGCAATAAACCAAATCTTCATTCGGAAGCAGCACATGATGAGTTAATTAATTAACTCATTATCCAATCAGAGAATCAGCACGGGGTTTGTTTTTTCCCCTGCTGTCAAACTTTGCCAAAAATGAGATGGATACTTATGGATTTGCAATGTAATTTTCCTTTTTTTTTGGCAACTGCTCTTGCTAGGAAAGCTCTGAAACACTGAATGCCTGCTGTGCTCTTTATAGTCACAGCTACCTTTGTGTGTACACTGTACTCACACCTGAAAAAAAATTAATTCATACGGGTTCATTTTCACCACCGTTATCTTTCTGTCACTTGCTTACAGGCAGGCTTCGCCAGTCAGGTTCATGTGTCTTTATTTGAGACGCAGAACAGTGGATGTGTCAAACATTGTAAAATCAGGGATATTGTTGAGATGAAGCACCTCAGCCTATTCTAAATGCATCACCTACAAGAACTTGTCGCATAGCTAATGGAGATCCTGTACCACATAAGGGGAGATGGTGAAGTGGTACAATATGGCATTGAAATGTGTTAGGAGAAATTCAATAATACAGAATTTATATCTGCAAAATTCATCTCATTTTCTTCCCCCTCAAATGTCTTCCTATATTTCAGGCCTGTTGAATCGATGGAACCAAGGGCAGTTTGTTGTAGCACCTTGTAGGATGATATTAAATCCCTGGTTTATTGCTAAAGTCAGCAACTTCCTTAGGCCAAGAAGAGAGAGGGAGAGAGAAAGAGAGAGAGGCAAATAAAGAGAGAATATGGGAGAGTCACAGAGAAGCCAGAAGATACTCCTATTATCCTGCCAAGTCCCAACTAAGGACAAGTACAGAAGGCTAATCTAGGAAAACTTCAATGTGGAAGAGGCTTTATTGTTTTAGTTCTTTAACAGCCCTCCTAGTGGTGTCAGTCTTCTAATGAGGCTGCATCCCTTCTGCTGCACACCTCGATCAGTCTGCAAGCAGGGACTCCCAGCACAGGACCATGGGTTTTTAGGCACATAGAAGAAAGAGGAAAAGAAGCTTAAGTTTAAGTAATGGGGCAGTTCCACTGAAATCGGTGAGATGACTCATATGCCTAAAATTGAGAACATGCTTAACAGCTTTTTTAAGACAGGCTCTGCCTGGTAGTGGTAACCTTTCAACCAGAGCTTTGATGGGTTGGCTCCCAGCACAGCAATTTCATCCAGGATCCCTTGATTTCTAAGGGAAAGAGGGAAAAAGAAGATGCCATAGATCAATGGTTCCCTAATTGTGGGTCGCAACCCCAAATGGGGTCACAACATCAGCGGATGAGGTCGCAATAAATGTGCCCCCTGAGATTTCTGTGCCCACAGTGGAGTGCGGGGATGCAGCTGGGCCAAACCAGCTTTGGACAGGAGCTGCCTCTGCAGCCCAGACGGTGGGACTTATTGTGGGAGGGAGTGCTGCACCACCATGGCTGCCAAGGTGAGGCGCAGCAGCAGCTATGACTGCGGCACGGAGTTGTGTCCACGCTACTGCTGGGTGAGCAGAGGGCACCTAAGCTTGGCAGACATTGTGGTGTGGTGCTCCCTCCCTCCCTGGGTCCTGCCCACTGAGCCATGCAGCCCCCAGGGGGAGGGCAGCAAGGTGGGGAGCCGCAGGCTTGCAGTAGTCATCCTTTCTCCCAGATGGGGAGTGCTCTGACAGTGCTGCCCATGGGGGAGGGTACGGGGTGGTGGGTGGAGGGGGTAGTTGGGCTCTGCACTCCAGCTGCAGGTGGCAGCCAAGGCTTGGGTGCTGCTGGGAGGGAGGCAGGGGCCTGTGGATCCTAGCTGTGGGACACCTGGGGGGCTATGGGTGGGTAGTGAGGGGTACCTACGGTTGTGGGGGAGGGTGCAGGTTGGGAGTCAGGGGTGATATTGAGGATATGGGATCATGCTGAGGAAAAGAGGTCATAAATGGGGTCACGCTGAGAAAAAGTTTGGGAAGCACTGTCATGGACCAAAGGAAAGAAAATGGACTAGTCCTTAAGGACATGGAAGGGACCCCCCACCCCAACCAATGGTGATTAAACAGAATTTCCACTGAAGGTTAGAGCAACTCTTTAACCATTTTAATGTTTCTTTCCATCCTCCGACCCCGAAAATCTCAGTCTGTTATTTTTTCCCCAAGATTGAGTAATGTTTTTATGAATACCATTTTGAAAAAAAAAAAGTTAAATATTTGGGAGAAAAGTATTTCCTAGCAGTGAGATCGCACAAGAATGGTGCTCCACCATAAATATATTGGACTGGAGTGTCAGAGTTATTTATATGGCCTGAGTTTCATTTATCAGACCAAAGTCCCTGCATAGTAGTTGAAATTGCCAGTTCCCTCCATTCTATCTTTGCCATGTGGGCCAGCTAGAGGCATTATGGGAGTGTGCTGGAGTAGAGATCTGTTATGTTTGATTCTTGGGTGGCTTTAGGGAGGGATGCTTAAGCAATTAGGGTCATAATATAGGATGTGGGGGTGCAGCTACACATGCAATTAATTTGAAGCAATAAACTCCGGAGCAGTTTGAGGCAGAATAAACTACTCCCAGGAGCAATGTTTACACGTGCGCTCGGAACAACAGCAATTTGAGCCAGGACAGAGAGGTTTATGCCAGGGCCCGTCAGCCCGGGCTGCAGGTGGCGGTGGTGGATGTTAGAGGGACTAGCTGGGGCACCGGGCTGCTGAAAGTGCAGAGCTGTGTGGCTAGGCAGCAGGCAGGAGTCTGGCCGCCGGCTGGCTGGGTTGACTGGGTGCAATTTATGCCGGTGATCAGCATCTACATGTGTATTTAATCACAGTAAATAACCCTAGCATAAGATAGTAATCGCTGACAGTACTATTTTACTGTGATGTTAGTTTACTGTGGTCTGATACCATTGCACATGTAGAGAGTGAAGCTTTACTCCCCAACTAATTAGTCTACTCTGCAGTTAAGTGCATGTGTAGACATGGCCAGGTAGTTTGTCTTCCTGCTCCACTAAAAAGCTCCTGTGTGGCTCTGGGCAAGTTACTTTATCTCTTGGTGCCCCAGTACCCTACCTATAACTTGAGAATATTTATAGAATATAGAAGTGTTATAATAAAATGTACATAAAACACTCTGAAGATCCATTCACTGCAGAAATTGGGCCATATAAAATGTTAAGCTATAGCTGAACAACTCTGGCCTATGTCAGGGCCAGGGGTCCCAAGATCAGAAAGATACAACCAAGCACCCTGATGTGACCCTTTTGAGAATCAGGCTTAGTGTTGATTTATCCAACAGAATAATAATCACGAACCATAATAATTAGTTGCAAGGTACCAGACTGGGAGAAATTCATAGGAGGGGGAAAAAAAAGCACAAGTCCTAACCCATTAGATTTGATCCTGCCTATTGTAGCAAAGGATCCGACCCACTGAGCCAGCGCGAATGACTTCTGTGCTCATTGTGATCTCATTCATTCGTTGCATTGCACCACTTCTTATGCAGTGTGCATAAGAGATACTTTAATGGCAGTTGCATGATAATTAGAGCCTTGTCACATCAACTGCTTCCTCTGAGATGGCATCAATGTGTTGGCTGGATGAAATGGAGCCAATATTAAGCTCAGTGATAAAACCCAGACTTCATTGGGCTTTTTTTAATTGCTCTTAGAGCCCTGAGAAATATTTCCCCCCACCCAGTTAGAACCACAATAATATTTCATTCCCACTGCTTACCTTAAAAAATGGATTTCCTTTCCCTTCTCAGTTGGTGATTTGTTTTGCATTAATGCCTTTCATAACTCATACATTTCTCCATTAAAAATTAATGCTCAGCACTGACATAAACAAATGAAATTTGTATTATTAATGTTTTACATAGGTAAGACTTTGTAATAACAGATTCATCATAACAGACTGTTTTAATTAAAAGACTTGCTCGTTCTCTAAACTGATTTCAGATATATTTTTGGGTGACAGGAAGGATATCTCATGTTAGAGCCTGGGCGCTAGTGATCAACAGATCCCTTGGAGCCTTTGAATAGGCTTGGCCTTGGGTTCTGCCATGTCCTTCATGCTTCTCACACATGGATGTCAAGTAGAAAGTATATAGTTCACCTGGGTGTAGTGAACCAGAACAAGGTCTCTTCAGTGCTTGAGTCTTCTACCCAAGGTCCTAATATAGGCCTTGTGTTGAACTTCTGTATATAAAACCTCCAAGTTTCATACACTGCACACTGGGTCTGATCCAAAGTCCTGGTGCTTTTTTCCATTGATCTCAATTAATGTTTTTTCTCTTTCACAGATAAAGCAAATAGCGAACACTTAGCTCCTTTATACCTCAGGTGTGAAAATCCAGCAGGTTTCCTTGCAGATGGATGCTTAGGAAGCTAGTTTCCATCAGTTGGCAGGGCAAGTGGAAAAGGCAGAAGGAACACCTGGAAGACTTCCTCACTTTAGCACAGCATGCAGAAAAGGAAGAATATAAGAACATGACAGGTTCCCTATTATCCTGAAGGGATGTGGGGAAGGCAGAATTGTTGGATTCCTCTGTCTTGTTAACAGCTTAGTTTATGCCTGAAACTACACCTGGTGAGGGAATGATGTGAATGGTCTTGCAAAAGTCCTAAACCCTCCTTATTAATGATCAGGGGGTGGGGAAGCTGTGGCCCCTCTCTGCAAGCCATGCTACTACCACCCTATGGGTAACACAGACACTACTGAAGCAGACATAGGAATAATTATTAGAGAAATCGATCAGTCTGCCTAATGGCTGCAGGGGAGCACCTTGAGCAGAAAGTTCTCAGAGGGCACATCTACATGTGCATTTACATCGGATTAAATTTACTGCACAGTAAGTTACTGCACAGGAAGCAGAAATAGACCAGCGTCTACACATGCAGGTATAAAAGCACATTAACGCTGTGTGTGGTCTGACTTGGGATTCAAGTTAGTCTCAAGTCAATCCAAACACACAGTGCTTCTACGCAGTAAGGCATCTACATGGGTGTTACTGCTCAGTAACTAATTGGGCATAGATTTGATACCCGAGTCGTGCAGGTATCAAATTTATGCCCGAGTTGGCATAAGTTGCCACATCTACTGCACAGTATGGGATTGCACGTGTAGACACGTGCCCATACGGCGCAGTAAATTTCCGTTACTGTGTAGTCATTTAGGTTACTGCACAGTAACTGTGCACGTGTAGATGCACCCAGAGTGAACCTGCAGTACGGCAGGATCAGAATACATCACAGTACACCTGTAAGTAAACCGAGTGAGAACCTCTCCTTGAGGCTTACTGAGAACTGAGCAGGGTGTCCTTGGTGGCTGTCCTCTGCTTTCAGAAATTCAAATGATTAGGGACTAGGGTGAAGCCAAATTCTACTGCTTTTAAAGCCCAGGGCAAATCTCATTATCTTCTACCACCACTAGTTAGATAAACGAGCTATACAATATCCTGGGGAATGCACTGTGGCAGGAGCAGCCTAGCTCAGAGAGCACGGAGGGAAATTCCTTGCTGGAAAAGGAAGGAACTGTAAACAGAGAACCATATCCTCAGGGAGCCGGCTCCTGTAAGGTGACAGAGCTCCAGAGATCTGTTTACACCCCTTAAGAATCTGACTCAGTCGTGGGGCAAAAGCACCGCTGGCAAATTCAACATTTCTCTTCCATTCCCCCATCCTAGCCTGCACTACTCCAAAAAACATACTTCTGAAAGTTAATCCTGTGTCCCAAGAGCTCAGATGGATTCTACATACCCTTGTGGGGGGGTGGGGGGGGGGGAAGGGGAGGAGAGGGGCAGAGATAGGGAAAAGGCTGTGTAAGGCAGCCTCATAAAAGGTATTTGCTGCTGTGAGCTCTGCCTTGCTGGCAAACTATAAATGTGTGTGGTCCTGCAGATATGTATCTGGGAAGCATGAGAATGCAGAGCTTAGAAAACATGAGACAAAACTGGAATCAGGCCAAACCCAAATCATCTTATGTCTGGCATGGACTGTTTCCAGCCTGCAGGTAAAGAAGCACCAGAGCTGATGTCTTCAGAAAACACTGCTGCTGCTGGCAGGGATCATTTTGAAATAAGTAAAGAAGATCTAGTCTTTATTTACCACCAACACAATCCTTCTCTCGTCCCCATGAAGCTATTGTTAATGAATCACAGTAAAATATGGTCTCGTCAGAATTCCTTGAGCTGAAGTGGGGTCAGAATAGGTAAGGAAATAGGTGGGGGATCTTCAAGAAAAACGTAGAAAACAACTAAAAGTCAGATTGAGCTCTTGGCAGCATTTCTCCCTCTAACCCAGCACCGCAGCGTGAAGTCAGGGGAAATGAAGGCACTGGAGATTTGGGGATTTAATTTTTTAAATGATAATTTTATGGTTCGGGCTGACATGCTGTGTTTTCATATGTATCAAAGAGGTCAGCTCCCCACTTTAAGCACAAAATGTGACTCCGCCTGAACTATGGAGTTGCTGCTGGGGCCACCATAATATATTCCCAACAGAACCTATATAGAAAGTGAACTATGGTTGAGAATACATGCCAGCAATTTGTGGTAAATGCCATGACAAGGATGTAGCAATTGTTTTCAGACAATTAAGCCCCCAAATTCTCAGTTAAGACATACTTAAAAAGAAAGGCCAACATGTTAAGTATGAAAACATAGCAGTGGAAGAGAGTTCTGTGGGGAGAGCAAAAAAAGAGCCACTAACAATGGCATATGCCAATGAGAGAGAAAATGATGATAAGACAGCATCAAGGGTGGGAATTTCAAATGCACTGAACAGCTAGTCCAACTCTTTCTACACTGAAGTCAGTGGAAATCTGCAGTGTCTTCTTTATGTACCAGCAACTTCAAAGAGAGCTGAATTAGACTCAGGCAGTTTTAAAAAATCCCACTCCCCAAATGTAGGAAGAACAGTTGAGAGAGTGAGCCACTGAAAACTGAAGCAGTTGTAAAAAGCCAGTCTCCAAAAAGGATTCCGGGGAGCCAGGAGTGCTGGAGAAAAATGATAAGAATAGACTGTCTGTATTGGACATCAAGAGCTTATAAAAGGCTATGGGATGTAAAATGGCCTCACTCTGGGAGGGATATTAATGTGATGAAGTGAAGAACAAGAATATGCGACATGCTCATTAATGGGAAGATGGCTCGATCTGTTTGGTCACTGAGAAGCAGTTGATAAAACTTCTCCCTAGATGATACACGATTCTCTGCAGCATGACTCTGGTTCTGCACCAGTGCTGTTCCATTTAAATCAATAGAATCAAACCAGTGTATACTGGTCGAGGTGAGTATCTGGCCTGGGGGGAAGAATATTAATAGATGAATATGTCTGGAAGACAAAGATTTGGGTGTTAGACAGTGTGTGCTCTTTCCATCTCTCTCTCTCTCTCTCTCTATACACACACACACACACACACCCCCACCCACCCCCCTACATCAGGCAGCAGAGGAGCTAGCTGGTCAATGTGGCTCCTGCTATCTGCATGTAGCAGTTTAACTGCAGCCCTTTGATGTGTGTGTGCTGAAGAGATTTTTACATTGTAGATGGCTTCCCACTAAAAGAAGGTGAAATGTTTTTTTTGCACCTTTTACAAGGGTGTGTGTGTTGCAGGCAGCTCTGCAGCTGCGTGTCTAGCATGAGATTGCATCCATTTCTGCAGTCTGTGTGCTCTGAACCTATTTAATTAAATGGAATTGAATTGAATCTGCTAAGCAGTTATTGTCGGTATTGTTTTCTGAGCACGGATATATTGTTGGGAATCCACAGGAGTGCAATGCTGTAGACATTGTAACACTGTGTTCAATTTTAGTCCTGCGTCTATTCCTGCTCCCGCCCCCTCCGTGACACAGCCCAGATGGTGATGTGAAAACAAATGGGTTTTTGGGCACTGATCTGAATTTAGAAGTTCAGTCCTGGAATATTCCAAAATTTGCCCATCGCAGTGACCATTGCTAAAGAGCAGCTTGACAGGTAGGTGCACTCTGGGCAGAATACTGCAGAGTGGCTGTGCTTCTTTTATGTGGTGGGGCTGTGCCAACTCTGAGTGAGCACTCCCGTTCCTAATTTTGCGTCAATAATTAATCAGACCTGGTTTTACATAAGCCTCCACATAGAATTATTAGCTCCTAGAGGTTCTTCCAGCAGTTACCGCAAGACCTCTGTCAGCAGCTTTAGAATTGATGCGTTTGAAAATGATAGAAACATTGATAAATACTCATTTCTTTCCCCTGCTGTTGCTCACTCCATCAGCTCTCACCTTTCAATCTCTTTTGTTTTGCGCTTGGAAACAAGTATTCTCTTTGAAATCAGGAGGTCAGGACACTCAAAAAAATAAAAAATGTTCCTGTATGTGAGGAGGAGGGAAATGGTTCCAATGACAAAAAGTGACTCCCTCTGGTGCTCCCTCCCTCCTCCCCCTGCTGCTCTTTACTTACTACTGGAATTTAAACTAGATTGTAAAGTCCCCGAGGTAAGGGCCATCTTTTCCATTCTTTTTCTTTACTGTATCTAACAATATGGGGCCTACTCTTTTCCTAGGCACGGCCGTAGTATGAAGGAGAGCTACTGAAAAATACTAGTGCATAGCACTTGCTACTGCATAATCCTTCCAATTCTGACATATTTGCATGGACTATCCCTTATGGGGCAAAACGCAGAATTCAAGCTGAGACTCTCAAACAGTGAAAGGATGGCAGAGGATGAAGGCATCTAACTAGTAGCTTATTGCAGGCTCATTAACTTCTCCGGTGGATCATGTGCTGGGAGGGCACTAAGACCCATGTTCTCTTACAGTGTGGCACAAGCAGTGTCTTCACCTTGTTAAATGCTTTCAATTTTCATGCGTCTAACTCTTTTGGTTTAAAGCGAGGCCTATACATCTGGGGACAAAACCTTCTCGGAAGAACAGTTGGGAAGACTACAGGGCAGATTCATGACAGCGCCACTGACTTCAAAAGGGGCAATGCTATTTTACACCATCAACACCGGTCTTCATCAGGATTGTGCCCCAGGGGCTCTGAGAGTTTGGATAAAGGCTTCTAGCCTGTAGAACAGAGCTGATTGTGCAAATAATATTCAAAGCAAGTTTAGCTCCTTTTCTTCTCTATTTCTATACAATTGCAACGTTCTGCAGACACGGGCTAACGTTGTCAGAGCTTTGTGGTGCCATTGAGTAGTCTGCCCACTCACTCACTCGCATCCTGTGAGTGTCCATGACCTCAAAGGAGGCGGCGTCACTAGTTCAGCATGGCCATGGAGCTGCTCTCCAGGCCCGTGGTATTTGTACTGCCCCTAATTGCATGCCTGGAACCACTGAAAAAAAGGCAGACAATGAATAATATCCTTCCCAATAGGAATCTATAGTAAAGCACTGTCAATATTAAGAAGACTATGAAACTTTCAGGGCTCGTGAATGTTTTCACAGATATCTGGTGTTTGTTCAAAGACTCACCAGCAATGTATTTTCTGATCCTTGCATTTCACAGCGACTAACCCAGGTGCTTTGATTTGAGAAAATATCCATGAGATGGGTTTTTTAAAGAGACAATTATTTTGTCCATGTCTCTCTCCTCATTTACTGCTTCTTTCCTTCCTAGCCTGACAGAATTGCATGAGATTTTTTCTTTTTAATTTCCTGAATGTGGTTATTAAATGGAGTAAAAAAAAAAAAAAAAAAAAAAAGGCAAAATGACAACATGTAATTTCTTGCAATGAAACCCTCAGATGTTAGTTATTTCCAGAGATGAATCTGAATGCTTGCTAGTCTCTTTCTTCAGTTAGATGGGAGAACAGGACCTATCGCCAGGGTTCCTTTCAGTTTCCTGCTCTTCCGTCTTTCAACAATAACTTTCCTTTTTTTAAATTTTCTTTCTAGTCTGTAGTAGAAAGCCTTCTTTCCGATAAATCTTACTTTGTTTCTCCAGAGACTCTCCAGCAATCTGTCAGGAACTCAGCAAGGAACAGTGAATTTCTGTCAAGAGCTCCATATTAAGCATTAAATGTCTTCTGAAAAGCCACACCTATGGAGGCAAAGCACTGGGTTCCACTTGTTTGAACGACCGTTTGCTCCCTTTCATGGCACAGCTAGAAGAATTACTCAGGATTCAAGCTCCAGGTAGAAAGAAAAGCCCCATAGCCTGCCTGCCTTGAGATGCTTGCATGATAAGGAGCTTTAGAAATGAGATTGCATTATTCTGTAATTGAGGGGAAATGAAATACCTTCACTACCACCTGAGCAGTGCCATCACTCAGAGCAGAACAGTGGCCACTGCTCCCAAAATACAATGCATCACAAAAAAAGGAAGAGAGACTGACTTATGGAAAAGAGGAAATTGTGCAGAATAACTTTGGTCTCTGTCTCTGCAACATAAGAACGCTTAAGCTGCTTGACAATAGGTCAAATTGTCCCATTAGAAACCCAACGAACAGATGCTTAGCTCCACCAAATGTTTAAAACATGCTAGGAAAGAGCTTTCTCTTCTGAAGAGTTTGCTAGGGAGTAGTTGGCAACTGGACAGGTGGTGGGGTTGGATGAGCTATTTCTACGCTTTCCAAAGCTGTCTAAACTTCTAAATGGTATCATTTTATCATGCTGAAGCTTGTCTAAGTCTATCCTAACCATGCAGTTGGTCCAATAAAAGATATCATCCACACCAGTCCTTGCCTTTCATAATTCCTGGACCATCATGGTTACATCATCATTGCAATCCCACCTAATTTCATCAAAGAGGACATTTCCAAACACCAATGAGGCCAATGACAGAGAGATGAATATGATTATACTGCTGCTAGTGGGCATTACACTCCCATTCTTCCTATTCAACAGAAGACTTCATTAATCAGCATCATAATCAAAGTAGCACCTACAAGACACCACTAAGGACATGGTCCCATTGTGGTAAACGCTACAAGACAGACCCAAACTTACCACAGAAATGGGGAAAGCAGACAAAGAAAAGGAGAAAAGGGATATTGTCCTCATTTCTGTAGATGGGGAAGCAAAGCAGAGAGTACTAGGTGACTTGCCAAGGATCAAAGAGAACTTATGTAGCAGAGGAGGTGTTAAACCCACGTCTCTAGTGGCTTAACAACAAGACTATCCACATGTTAGTTATATTAATTGACACATTCACTAGTCAGTCACAGATGGGGTGTCCAAAATTGAATGTGAACTCTGGCATATTGACCTACCCACCTAACCTGTTTGCAGGGAAGCTAATGCAACATTACTTTGGCAGTGAATCACAAAAATAACATGGACACATCCCAGTGCAATAAGAGTTGTTCTTTAGTGGAGTGCTCAAACTCTGATTGACAACAATACCCGCTCCTCTGTGTCCTTTGTAATGTCAGCAAAAACAAGAAGGTGTTTGCTGGTGCAAGTATCTGCGAGCCCTGATGTCTAGAACTGTTTTCAAGTGCTGGGAGCATGAGGCTGAGGATGTATCTCTTTCTCTCACCCTCTCCCTTTATCTGTGTTACTTGCAGTCGGTATCTCAGATTCTGCAAATGCATCAGAAAAAAAAAATCAATGTAAACTAGACAAGAGACCTTTCCGGGTTGTAAAGCAGAGATGGCATTAGGCATCCATTAATCCCATGGCTGCAGTAAGTCCCTGAAGCAACGGGATGGTGGGGGTTGTGGGTCTTGGCTGTGGGGGGGGGGAGCAGACAGATAACTAGCAAATCCATTCTCAAGGTTGCTTTTTTTTTTGGTTTAAACAGTTCTCATAAAATGTGCTGGTGCAATATTCTATTTCCTTTGCCTTCTTGCTTAATTCAGAACGTGTGCAATGGTTTATAATGTCAGCAGGTCCAAATAAGATCATTTGCATTAAAGGAAAGCAAAGCTTGTGGCTATCCACTAAAAAAATTAGCTTTAAATGAAACAGATTGCCCCCTTGGGTCTATGCTTGCATAGGATGATTGAAATAAAGGTTCTGCTTATAATCTTGAAAGCTCTGAATGCACTAGAGATTAGCTATATCAAGGATCAATGCACACTCCTCCTACAGCCCACCACATTTGCTGCACTGCTTCGGGTTGTTATGGCTGATGTCACCCAGAGTAAAATTCATAGGGGCTAGAAGTATGGCATTTTCTCTAAGGTGCTCTTGGCTGTGGCGATTCCTATCACTTGTCATCAGAATGCATCTGGGTGTTGCCATCAGCAAAGCACAATGTAAAATTCAGCTCTTCTCTCAAACTCTACCTCAGCAATGACTGGTTTTGCTGCCTATGAAGGTAAACAGCTGGTGGAGCCATTTGCCTAAGCAGCCAACTTCACAGCAATAGAAAGGTAGAGGGAAAAAGGTCCTTTTGGACAAGGATTGTGATTTTTAATTATACAGACATTACCCAGATAGTATAGTGATGGGCTATTCCAGATAGGGGGATGGATAGCTAGATAAAGACAGATTAGACTGAAATTGGAGATAGAAAGATAGTACCTAAGCTATCCCAGGCTCACAGCATTTTCCAGTGCAGAATTGCTCCCTAGAAGTAAGCTCCTCTGAGTCACTTTGAAATGTCCCTGGAACTTCTCCCACATCTGGTATGGCTGCCTCCTTGTGTAAAAAAAAAAAAGCCATCATGCTGTATGTGGGCATGGCAGAAATGACAACACTGCTGTACAAGAATGCAGGATGTCCTGATTGCATTCACTTGCTGAAAATCATTTTCAAGGCAGTAACAGGGCCCTGCAGTGACTTAATAAGACTGCAGTAATTGTGCCGCTTATGGAGGAATGGCAATGCTAACTTCCATGACAGTATGGTCTCACCATCAAGCAGGCTCAGCTTTCCTTTGCTCAGATGTATCCACATCACGATGACCCAAATTCTCAGCTTAGGCAAAGCAGCAATCAGTGCAGGGAAGAAGGGGAAGAATGGATCAGTTCTCTTCCCATGATCATGGTGCCATTTGGTACCAGATCAATTCCACAGTACAGGTGAAAGCAGCCAGTGGGCTCCTCTGCCAATGACCTGTAGGGCCAGCATGGCCTATAGGGATACACAGTCTTCTCCCCAATCAGGAGGACATGGGAGATAATAATCTCCATCTTGAGGATCCCTCTGCACAGGAATCCAGAAGCACTGGGCCCTTTAGAGGACCAGATGAACCAAATTCAGGGCTACTTTACATGGCTAGAGCACTTCAAAGGAGTCAAACCATATCACAGGACTTATACAATTAGATATTTATACCCTCTCTCTTTGTATAAAAATACCTTTTTGTAGATTGTCCCACTTATTCTCTGAATTCTCTTGGCCTCACCTTTTTGAAAATGCAAAAGACAGCACTTATTTAACTATTTGCTGTTACAACTTTCTTGGACAGGATAGACTATTTCCATTCTGTCTATTTATCTAATGACGGAGCTGCCAGTTACCCATCTACTGGGGCTTTTCTATAGTTGCAAGCCAACTTCTGTCTAGGCTGACCTATGGGCTGCTTCTCCTGGTGTCCAATTTGGCATTGCTGCAGGGCTTCAAGAGGACTCAGCTTTTTTGCACCCATCCTGTTGTGCATCCTTTTGAAAATCTGGTCTGAGCTTGGAGCAACGAGTCCCTCTGAACAAACTGCTCAAACAAATATTCTTATACTTTGCTTTCCCATTCAAATCAAAATTCATTACTCCTCTGGACAGTAGGTGCACAGCTTTACAATTCTGCCTTTATTTCTTCCATAAGAAGGAGCACTCTCCTCGGATGCTGAATTTGGCAAAATTCTACAAAATCTGCCAAAAAAAAAAAAAAATAGGAAACCCCTAAATTATTTGTATTATGAAAACCAATCCCATTTGTGGTCTCTGCTTCCTGGCCCTTCCAGTTTAGAATTTCTAATATTTTCCAGCGCTGGTGAGGCTGAAAAAGCCAGTGAGTGTTTTCAGGACTGAAATCGAGCCATCAATTATAAAAATGTTGCTTCTGCTCGGTTTCCCACTGAGCCGTTATCTAATAAAAATCATTGGGGAAAAATACTGTCAGCTACCAGCGCAGGAAACAGTTAACACACAAGAGCATTTGCGGTGTCATCCTAAAAAAAGGAGTGGGCTGCATCAGGACACCCACAAATCCAGAATGATCGCCAGCCTCAGTAGTGCAAAGAAAATTGCAGTCTCAAACGGTCTCCGCTGGCATAATTTTCTCGGTGAACTTGTCCCCTTTTTTTGAAATACTAGAATTACTTTACAATACAAAAGCTCTTTGCAATAAATGGCTTTTTTCCCTTGAATCTCCCCTATCAGTCCTCCTCTACCCAACACACATTGGAAAGAAAGGTTCATTTACATGTAGGCTCTGTCATTAGGTTCACCTTATTATAGGCCAAGAATAAAGTAATTCTATTTAGACGAAGAAGATGAAGAGACTGGGGGAGGGGGAAGAAAGTGCAGATACAGTAAATTACTGTGTGGATTAAATCTCCAGCTGACTGGAAACGGAGCTTTTTGAAAACTTCTCCTTTTGATTTTTGCAGTGTAAGGTGGGGAGGCTGCCATTCTTCTATTTTATGTTCGCTGGTCCTTTGTCGTTCCTTTATGATCCTTTTCGCCCTATGATGTGTAATTTAAAGCCATCCCACTCTCACAGAGCACTGCAGTTTGAGTATATTTGGAAGGGAAGAGGAAAGACTTGGGTTCAAGGCAGAAAAGAAGGTGAGAGGAGAGTTTGAGGGAAGCAGAACTGTCTGGTTTAAGGGACTGGACTGGTTAAGATTTTCCTTTCCATCTGCCTGACTCCTAATTGGCTGAGTTGGCCTGTGTCACACACTAATGCCAATGGGATAGATTCAATTTACCCCATTTTGTATAAGGGGAGAGAAGAGGTGAGTGACTTTTCCTGGGTCACACAGTGAGAATCAGGGCCAGAGAGAGGGAAAAAATGTTTCAAGTCTAATTCCCAGTTTTCTGTCTCCATTATTCAAACCACTGTCTCCTCCTCTAAGTTCACACTCTGCTTACTAAAAACCTCCAGAGAACACAACGTTATTTGTGCCACATTTTGCTTCCCCCTAAGCACTGGTGTTTCCAAGACGGATCTCTAATGCATATGCAATTTCCCACTCTCCAGTGCTCATTTGCTAACCCCATATTTATCTCAGGTCAGTTTTACATTGGATGAATGTCTTTTTGGCCTCAGCTGAATGTAACATCAGAGTACAAGTAATGAGCAGGGAAGGAATATGGAAAGGAGAGGAAGAAATGGGGAGGAAGAGAGAACAAATCAAGCAGAACAAGGAAGAAGTTAGGAACAGTTAACGTAATGCAGCAAAAACCTCACTGAAGTCACTGGAGGTATGTCATCTTGATGCCACCTAGGGATTTGAATTTTTGTTTTTAAACAATATAAATGACTAAGGCAAACATAACCTTAAACCATATAAGTGTAGGTAGTCTAGTGGAACACATGAGATATTAATGCAACATGACAAAACAGCTGGGATCTGGAACCAACTTCCAAGGGAAGTGGTGCTCACCCCTACCCAGGGGGTCTTCAAAAGGAGGCTGGATAATCACCTTGCCCGGGGTTGTTTGACCCCAGCACTCTTTCCTGCCCATGGCAGGGGGTCAGACTTGATAATCTGCTTAGGTCCCTTCCAACTCGACCAACTATGAAACTATGAAATGACAGTACCATTGTAGCACATCCTTCCCTTCCACCTTCCCTTCCATCATTGTGGAGCCAGATCAATAACTGCATTGCAGGCTCCCTGGGGTAGGGACTCTCCCCTCTTATTTGCTTAGCACAAAACCAGCTCTGTATAAATATAATCAGATAATCATAACCCTGAATGATCAAGGCAAGATTGCTCTGAAATACTTATAGGACTCCCGTTACCATAGTATCACCATCTTTAGTGTGCTTATTTCTCAGTAAACCTCCTGTAAATCTGTACTACAGTCCACCTTTTAAAAAGAAGGAACCAAGACACAAAGTGACTGTGGGTCAAGCTCCCCCAAAAAGGTCTGAGGTGGACTTAAGCTGAAGGTGCCTCCCCTTGCTTGACTTTAAAGTGCACCCAGCACCTAGATCTATAGTTATGGAGACCCTGCATACCCAGATCTGCATCATTTTTGACAAGGCTGGGTAGTTCAGCACCTGTTCACACCCAAGACCAATCAGGGTCCCCCCCAAAAGGTGTTCTTCCACCTAAGTCCCCCACAATGCTTATCCCAGCATGTGCTCTCTGCACTTTTGTAACACATTAACTGGGCCATGGTCTTCCCAAACGTGGGGGTGGCCATCGCTTCCTTGTCAGTGGAGAAGGACATGAACAGGCATCTCCTATTTTGTGGGTGAGGGGCCTAATGCCCAAGCAGCTTTACGAAGTGGGGGACATTACCACCATATGGTCTAAAGGAAAAGATTGGATCTTGCTTAGTTCCTTGAAAAATGGACATATGTGCCCTCTTGAGAAGACAGGGTTCATTGCTGTGGATGAAGGGTATCCAGCCATTACTGACTAAATGAAGTGGTATTTAAAACTGACTGCTCTCCTCAGGATGGCTTTATTGACTAGCTCTAGGCAGCTTGATATTCAGTGCATGGGCTATTTTGGATTCTGTTCTGAGGAAGGTACAGTCATCTACCCTGATGATCTTCAAAAAATGTCTTGACACCCACCTTGCTGGGGTCATCTGGCCCCAGCAGTCATTCCTGCCCAAGTGCAGGGGGGCTGGACCTGGTGATCTGTAAGGTCTCTTCCAGCCCCTAACAACTATGAAACTAGGAACATCCCTCTCCCTACCATGTGTGGAGATGAGGCAGCTGAACAGGCCTTTGGATTCCACTCCTGGAAACTAAAACATAGGCACATAGACACCATGATGCCTAAGTGACTTTCCTAACATCTGTGGTAGAGTAAGGAATTGAACACCCTATAAAAATTGTATAACTTCTTCATACCGCCAACACAGAAGCTGAGTGTCTTAGGTATCACTTCTGGGAGAAACAATACCTTACACTGACTCCTTTGGGAACTCCTCATATGAAAGGTGTAGGCAGCGAGGAACACCTCAAAGAAGAAATACACACAATTACCCAGACTCACCACAGCCCAGCTACTGGCCTAGTTTCTTCCAAGGCCCTGCTGAAGCAACTAGCTGCTTCTCCTGGATGCACTGAATAGGAAGGGCCTTGTGTGCCAATTTTAAGAGAGCCAGGATCAGAACTGACTACAGGTAGTAGTTCAGCTAGACCAACACCCTGTATTTAGTACTGAAAGCAGGAGGCTAAATTTAGAGCTGGTCTGAAACACTGGTGGCTTCCCCCAGACCTCTGAATTTCATCCAAGTCTCTGCTCTAAAGACTGGCTTGATAGTTGGCTCTTTCTCTACATTTAGTCCCTGAGCTCATTTTATGCTCCGGCTTTGCCAGCTTAACTTTCCAACCTCTGCTGAGAGCTCCTTCTCTCCCTCTCGCTGCACTCTGTTGTCAGTCCAGGTTGTTGCTGACTACTGTCGGTTGCTGGTGGTGTGTCATTAGGCGCACACCAAATCTTTCAATCTCTATTCTTTTGTGGAGAGAAATTGCCAATTACTGGAGGCTCCCACGTGAATTCTCCTGATGACAGGAGTCACTTACTGTTTGTCATTCTCTTCCCCATATCTGATTGTCCATTGGAATAGGGCTCTGTTTATGTATGCACCAAAATGCTGCTTCATTGGCATTCACTCAGTGGACACTCTTCTGCTCCCATCTTAATAATCATCTCTGCTTCTCGTCTAGCACGGCCTTATGTGCAAAGAATGGGGGGCAGCGAGGGGCGAGGGACAGAAATGTAGGACACGCAAGGTTATCAGAGCTCCTTTTCTATGGAACGAGGAGTAGAGTTAGAAATGATCATGCTAATCACATAATTTGTTTGTCCTGTTATAGTATTTTAGGGCTCGTTTGAGCTGGAGGAATAATTTGCAAATATTTTCCTTTGCTGGATAATTGACTTATTTTTGCGAAATTTTCCAAATTGTGTGTTTGGATAAAAAGGCTTTGTTTCATATAATTTGTGCTTGCCTCTAGCAGAGGTGTTCTCACAGTCTGTTTTGCTTAATTTGACAACTCGATTATTTACGATCTGGTAACCCCTAGAGGCCCCGTCTGAGATTAGGGCTCCACTGCATTAGGCGCTGTACTAAAAAACATGGTGGGAGACAAGCCTTCCTCTGAAGACCTTACAGTCTAAGGCCAAGGTTTTCATCGGTACCAGACACTCAACTGCCACTGAAATTCAATGGGAGTTGGGTGCTTAATTCCTGAGAATTGCTTTGAAAATCCCAGCTGAAATAAGTAAGACATATAAATTCGGAGAAATAGAGGTACAACGAGAAGAAGTGATTTGCTTACAGTCATCCAGAAGTTCTGTAGTAGGGCTCAAAAAAGAACTCATCTCCCGTCACACCCCGAGTCCTGGCCCCCTTATTTTCTTTTGTTTCCTCACAAATCATCTCTGTTAGTGCATATGTTGCATCTCACTTGTGCTTATCTAAAGGGGGTTACATCTAGTTATTCCAGTTTACTGACCCATAACTTAATCCAGTGGCTTTAGGAGAGGGCAGACCAGGTGACTTCCCGGGGCCCCACACTTTATAAAAATAAAAAGTAATTACACTGAATATTTGTATTATCAATATCGTATTAAGATACTGTCATTGCAGTTTCATGGATAGGGCAAAGTGAAATTGAAATTGAAAATGTCCGTGTGACAGGAGGCCTCCGCGGGGCCGATCTCCATGGCCTGCCCACTTGTCTCTGGGCAACTGCCTGCCTATCTCGCCTGCCATGCCTTTGATGTTAATTGATTCAATTAAGATGTCAATTAAGCGGGAGGCTACCCATTTAGTGCCCCGATGCCAGGGGGTGCTCTCTGCAGCTCCTACCTCCCCAATACCGCAGCCCAAGCCTCGCAGATGGCATCATGGTGTTCACATAGTCACAGGCCCCACACCGGGCCCCAGAATCATCCATACAGGACCCCTCTATGATCCCCTCCTATCAGGTGGCCTCTCCGCCATCATCCAGGCTACCTAGCCCCCCTGAAGCTACTTTCCCCTCTCGGGCATGGTCCACATGGGACCTTCGGCTTCTTGCCCTGGCCCACCTCCAGGCCAGTCGGGACCCCAGGCCCCCGGCTCTTGGGTGTCCCTCACGGTGGGCCCCTGGCCCTTTTGACCCTCTTGGTCCTGGCCCCAGCTTGGGCCAGTTGAGGGTACTCTCTCCTTCGGGCTGAGTCTCAAGCCCCTCACTTTCTATCCGGGCCTCACCCTGCCACTACTCCCTTCTCCCAGGGGCAACCACAGCACCACGCCCTGTACGCAATCACTCTCTCGGGGTCCACCCTCTGGGCCCCTCCAAACATAGGGTTACCCACCCAGTGGTGGGAGCTAGGGGTTAAAGCGCCCCGACCTGCCTTTTACCGGGGTGATAACTGGCCTGGCATTTCCTGGGGGCTCCCGCGCCACTGAGAGCCCCACCAGGCCACCCACTCATGGCAAGGTGCAGTTTCAGGTCATGCCCAGGACCAGGAGCCTCCTTACCATCCCCTTGCAGCTCCCCCTTACCTCTGGGTGATCTCGGCAGCCCTTCGGCCAGGCCATGTTGCTGCCTGGCCTCCTACAGCCAAACTGCCTTGTTTATATAGGCAGCCCTAGCCTCAAAATGGCTGCTCTCATCAGGCACCTGGAGGCTGCCAACTCCAGGCCCTTAAAGTGGCAGGCACACACAGTGCACTGCCACAGTCCGACTTGCTTATAGGTCATCAAAATTAAGCCTCTAAGGGGCCCCAAATGACTTTCTTGCCCAGGGCCCCAGTAATGCTAAAGCTACCACTGCTTAATCCTCCATTGATGTCACCCATGTATCTAGCTCAATAGCTAATGCCAGCCAGTGCCATGGTGCCTTTCAGACAATCCCTTTCTAATGGATTATATTTACAAAATGGTAGGTGGAATTGGAAGACAATATCATCTTCCAAATATTCTTGGAGTCCTGTGGTGTCTTTGCTTTGCCATTGGGTAGCGGTAGATAGTCACTCGCGTATTGGAACAAGACACATTTTCACGATGCCTTGTGCAAGATACATGCCTGTTCCTATTAAGTGACAAAACTTGAGAAGTTGGCTAAACTTATTCCAACCTTAGAAAGAAGGGTTTGTGCTAATTCATCCTTCTGTAGAAACCACATTAAGGGGAGCATCCAAGCTGCACATGTAAAGGATGCAGACAAATGGGCCTTTTTGTAGAGCTAGATAATAGATGTGCAAACTTGAGTTTGAACCTATTAGCAAATGCATTACCAGAGCCCCAGGCACAGGAAGTGCAAAGGCAGACAAAGATCTGTGATGAAATTCTCAGCAGCAAAACTATTATCATGGAAGAGGAACCTGAAATATTACCAGTTTGAGAGAAAACACACACAGTGGATGTTGTCTAAATGTAATAACACAGCCAACTCTCACTGTTCATTCACCAGACAGAAGCGTGCAAGAGTCAGTAGTTTATAGGCACGCTGTACCACAGAGAGGGGTGAGAGATTTCTGCAATAATTACTGCTATTTGATAATGGTCAGATCAGAAACTTTCCAAGCATTCAAGGAAAGATGGGTAGTTTCTACTCTGAAGAGTTCACAGAATAAAGACCTATAGATAGGTAGGCAGAGATTAGGGAGAGAGGAAAAACAAAATGAAAATGTTCAGACAGAGCTCCTAGATTCACTGAAGACGCAACAAATATTCATTCTTTTTTCCTTTTCTGATCAACCGTGTTTGTAGTTTTCTACTCTAACCTTCTATTTTCTTTGATCCCTGCATTTCTTGACTTAGATACCATGGGAATTTATCCTTAGTGCAGCAACTCTGGTATACACTGGCTGATTATCTGCCACTGTTAGTCTGGATTCAAACAAGCAGAACAAAGTGCAATGATTATACTTCAGAAGACCTATGAAACCAGGATCCATTAATTTTCTTCTATTATCTCACACAAATACAAGCCAAACATTTGCCTGGGGTTTTACTTGCAAGCACTGAAAGAGCCAGGATATCTAAAGAAACTAAATTCCACTGAATTCTGTCTGGGCCAAGTACATGTCCACTTCTATGGTGCAAATGAAACACAGTTGCAAAAATCAGCTTTTGGATTCCAATGTAGATGACAATACATATATACATCTGTCATAATGAAGTGGGAATCACCTTCCCCAGGACATGAACCTAAATGAATTGCCTTTGCGAGTGAGCAAGCAATGGAGAAGCATGCACTGGTGTGCTGTCAATCTCATAAACAAAGGTGTTGTCAGGCAGCCTTATTTAGAAGTATTTTAAATTAACCTTGACAGAAGAATTAATAAATAATAAGAGCTGAATGATTTATAAAGAAATCAATTACACTATAAATTTTAAAACAGCACGTTCTCAACTATTGCAGGGTGAGCATTCTGGAGAAACTTCAAGAGGGCTAAGACTGCTCAGGGAGCTTTTTGTCACCTATGGATCTTTGGGGTGCAGGGGGTGAGGCAAAAGAGGGGTAGGAGCAGGAGGGGAAAGAGAGGCATGGACTCAGCGGGGACATTGTGACAATCTTGTGTTCCTGGAAGGAGTCTTGGGCTCTGTCAAGAACCTTTGATGACACGCATGGCCCTGCAGTTAAAGAAAAACAGCATGGCTCAAATATTAGTTAAACAAGCTCTCTTCTCTTCAACGCATCAGAAGACTTATATATAACCCATATAGGCTTTATAACATATATTTATATATGTAAATGTGTGTGTGTGTGTGTGTGTGTGTGTGTGCGCGCGTGACACATAAGCTCAGGGCTGTAGCTAGCAGGGCCACACTGTATCCCTGGTAACTGCCAGGGAAGGAGCTCCTGTATGAGGAAGCTACCTGAGACCCAGTGCTGCCTGCTTTGCTACCCAAGTGCTGCAAGGCTTTAGGAGCCTCCCAGATACTTAGACCAGGGAGCACGCTGTCATAAGGGTGGAAGTTTGTCCCCTTAAAGGGGCATAGCATGGTTGTCACTGATAATGTATAAGTTATAGCCTAGGGGCTTATACCTGTGTTTATGTTTGCACTGGAGGACTAGAATGAGGCTATAAAGGGAGGTTTGGAAGCCTCATTAGTGCCTGGAGAAAGAGGCAGATGCTTTGGGTAGAGCCCAGTGTCAGGCACAGAGAGAGCCCTAGCACCAGAGGGGCACAGCTAAAGAGGTGCAGAGAGCCCTAGTGCCAGAGGGGCACAGAATGATATCGAGTAGTATAACATCTGTGAGGCTTGGGACATGATAATGGGGTGTTTGGAGTCATGTGTAACCCCTAGGTAGCAGGTTATTAAAAATGGGCAGCCCTGCGCCTGAGTGACATCATAATCATTATCATTAAGGCAAGGCAGGTAAGAAAGGTGGGCAGTTAGTCCAGAGACAGGTGGGCGGGCCAATGTCTGACTGGCCCCAGGACAGCTCTCTGTTACTAATATAATGTATAGGTGTACATAGTGTGTGTGTGTGTGTGTGTGTATACATACATATATAGAGATCAACTGATCAATTGATTGACTGATCTAGATATCTATATATATCTGTAACTGTATCTATATACATAAAGCTTATCACCATAGTTTCTAGGTACTGGGTCCAGGATAGAAGATAACCTGAATGAACAGTGGGAAAAATAATTAATGACCACAATCACTAAATCCATATTGCTATAAAATCCAGTCGAAAGGACTGGGAACATGTGTTTGATTCTGGTATTTCTGCCCAAATATTTTGGGCAATTTGATGCGTATGGAGGTTCATGTGCAAAAGATATTTATTTACATGAGTGTATTAGAGCACAGAGCCATAACATTTGAATTAACTGACAGGCAGCACAGCTTAAATGTTATTTATTTGTCTAGATTTATATGACAGAGACTATCTTTGCATTACAGGCATAATTTAAAATAAAAATATTTATCTTTGTTGTAGTAGTAAAATTGAGTATAATCCAGTGCAGCCCAGGCAGGCAAATTAAAATCTTATATCCCTTCTCCTTTTTACTGATTTCTTCCTTTTTTTAAATCCACCTATCAACCTTATATCCAAAACATATTTTGAATAGGTAGCAAGTCTTATTAGGGCAGTTGCAAAACTGACTAAAGCATTCCTTTTATCATAATTTGCTGATGTCGCAACATTCAACTCCTTTGTGAAAACAGCTCACAAAGTTCTGCCAGATCCCATGTAGATAAGCAAGAAACCTCCTGGTTCTTCGCTGCCCACCCATTCACTTCCTTGGACACCTGCCTAGTGGCCTGCTAGGAATCTAGGGCTTTCTGAGCTTGTAGCTCCTAGTCCACCTAGGAAGTGGACTGCCCTGAGGTCAGGGATCCCAAAACGTCCAGAGTCTAAAAGTCCAGGGCAGCCCAAGGAGATCAAAAGCTGCTACCACCCCTTTCACAGAGAACTGCAACATTTTTGCTTCTTGTTCCAATCAACAAAACCAAGCACCGATACAACAAAATCCTCTGCAAAAAAACCCCAAACCAAAAACAAACAAAAAGCCCACACCTTTCTATGCTCAACTCTTAATTACCATGAACAGTTTTGCAGAAACCCATAGGCTGAGATAAGCCCGTAAGTATGACTTGTCAAACACATATTAACATTCCTTCCCGGAAACTCATTTACTGGACCCAAACAAGAGAGGCAGGAGAACAGGTATTTTAGATACCGTGGCAGTAGGTGACCTTACCAATGCCTCAGCAGTTGGAAAGAAATTGGTTTAAACATCAAAATGGCCATTCACAGAAAATGGCTTGCAGGATTTCACCCAACTCTAATAGCAATTCTTTGCAAATGATTATGCAATTACCTCCAGGAGGTCAAAAAGTAATTACCGTATAACCTACATTCTTCTGCTGGTTGCCTTTAATAAATAATAGATGCAGGCTGTATTCTGGTTGAGAAAAGTGTTTGCCAACTCTTTCCCCTGTAATTATATTATATTATTTACCCAGCATGGTCAGCTGCGACCGTTTAAGTATGCCATCATGATACCTGTAGATTCTGATGAGAACGATTTATAGCCCGAATATCCTGTGACAGGGGGATAAAAGACTTTGGTTTCTATGAGCTTGATTTACAGGTTCATTGACTATCCACAACATCCATGGACTTTGGCTATAGGTCTGGATACTTAGCACTTCTAAAAGTCAACATTACTCGGGTATATACTTTGTTATGGTGCTTCAGGAGGAATGGATTTTTTTTTTTAAGAAGAGAGATGTATAAGCAGGCCCCATGCAACTTTTTATTGTATTGAAAACTAAGCATCTCTCTCCCTATATAATTATCACAGACACATTGTCTGGGATGGCTTATTCAAGGCTGATCTTGCCTTGAGCAGGGGAACAGAGGGTTGGACTATACAACCTCCCAAGGTCCCCTCTAGCCCTACTTTTCAGTGATTCTATATCTCCTACTTTTTGCTTCCTATCATTTCTGGTAATTACATTAAATTCCTAATTACACAGCATGGAAAAGGCAATGTTATACAAATGCAGGGATGGGAGCTGAGACAGAATTTTAATGTTGCAAAATCGAAGTTTCTGATTTCTGCTTTTGGTTTTGTAGTTCATGTGTCTGAATAACGAATATTCTGTGCTGTGTTTTAAAGAAACCATTGTACTCCCCAGTGGTTGATTGGTCCTTACTCAGACCAGGGAAGCTCTATTGTGTCCCCCCTCCTCCTTTTGCTCATTTGCCCTCTCTCAGCCACCAAATACAGCTGTGCTGCAAGTGGAAAGCATTCCTTGCACTTCTTTTCAAGCATTCCCTGCATTTCTATTCACTGCAAAAGACAGGTTGGAGAAATACCGTGGAGATCATGTCTTTATCTTGAAGGCACCAAAATGGTGTCAGCGTAGCTGGTCATCAAGCATTGTGGCTCTTCTTTAACTTCCCTCCTTCATATATCTCTCTGCTTTGTACTATTTTGCTGCTTGATGTCTTTTTTTGGATCACCTCCAGGTGGTGCCACCTTCTCAGACCCAGCAGCCCTTTCAGCAGGCTCACTTTAGGATGCAAGGTACTTTTACAGATGTAGCTACCAGGCTCGCAGAGGCTCATTTCCAGCTCTTCTCTCCAGGCTCCTAGACCAATCAGAGGCACCTGAGGAGTTAAGCACATTTGCTTTGCGTGATTTCATGCAGCTTCAAGTGAATTCTCAGTAGTTAGGTTAAGGCAGGTCAGGATGGGCGTAACCTTCATGTGTGTATCACACCTTAATAGCAACCTGTGAGAAAATGGATGGCAGGTCCGTTTCCTTCCACTGTGAGCAAGCACAATAACCCCTGGCTCAGGATTGCTGAGTACTATATTATCAATAAAGGGCAATCACACCACCGGGATTTAATGACAGTTTTGCACAGAATAGAAACCTTTGAGAGTAATTACAGAGTCTTTTAATGCCAGCTACACATGCTTTATGTTGCATGGCTTGGCCAAGCTCCCTGCACCAGCACCAAGCCCACAGCATGAGGGCTGAACTTTCCACCCCAGCACAGAGGGCCCAGCAACTCAGAATGAGGACCCTGCTCTCAGGCTGAGCACCCAGTGTGGGCATGGATGCCGGTGCCAAGGTCCCCGTTATAGGGGGCAATGCCAGGATAGAGAGCACTGCACAGCAATTTTACTCCTCATAGGCACAGCATCATAATACATCACAACCCATGCTCTGCATTGCACCTAAACTAACTTATGCTCCCTTAGTCTGATAGTTTTGCTACATTTGTGTGTGTGTCAGGTCCTGAATGCCTGAGAGAGAGAGATGATAAAAAAGGTCTGGAAGGTGTGGAGAGGTTCCCAAAGAACAAATTTGAAACACTTCCTTCTCTGGAACAGAAGGGACGGAGCAGGCAGATATTCAGTTGGTTTCTAGACTGGCTAATGTAGAGCTCTCCTTGTTTAAGACTGTGATGTTCAACCCTTTGGTGCCATGGGCCAGATGGGTGTCATGGGGCCAATCCATGGGCCACACTGCACTGGGACTGGCCCCATGCTGCAGGATCGTGTCTCCAGCCAGCCCCCGTGTGCTCTTATTGGGCCCTGAGCCACCTCCACACACTTACATAGCATGCTGTGGGTCTCCCCACGGTTCTAGAAATTTGGAAATAGGGGTGTGACAAATTTTCAGACCTGTGGGGACCCCCAAGTGCTAGATAGGATGACTCCACAGGCTTGTTCTGGCCCAGTTCCACATAAACCCTTTAAAAAAGTCTGCCATTAACAACAGAACTTTCTTTTCCAATCACGAGCGAGAGATTCATTGAGCTAATTAATGTGCAGGGTTTGTGCAATCTGATCTTCGTGGCTTAGAGCTGGATATCCCTTAGTGGCAACACGTGCTGAATGAGAAAGAGGCCACAGAGGCAGAGAGCAATGACACCAATATCTCAGAGCCAAGGGGAAAGCAGCCAGGGGGCTGGGAGGGCAAAGAGTCCCTAGGAAGCATTCCCTTTGCGAGAAATGGAATCAGGTAGCTATAGGACAAGGATATTAGAGGCCAGAAGAGGGGGGGAAAGGGGGCTGGATACTGGAGAAATGAGAGCGAAACAATCCAGTCCCTGCAGGGGTGCTATAGGATTCAGATCTACTGCTCTTCAGCAGGGAAGGTACCAGTATCCTTTCAGTATTTATATTTCTCCAGAGCAACGCTGACTGTATTTCAATATAAATGTAACATTGCTAATTGAAATCAGTAATTCCTGTACTCGTTAATAGCAAATCTCTGGGAAGGAATATCCCTGCTGCAGTTAATGATCAGCATAAAAAAGACCCGGGTCTTTATAATGTAACTGCAAGCTCTGGGTTCATTTTATAGTTGATTAGAGTGAGTTAAACTTTGCTCCTGTCTGTAAGTTGTATATTTAATATAAGAAGTTGGCAATATGTGGAGTTATCAAAATAGCACAGGTGCTCTGGAGTGAATCCAGTCATTGTAGCTGATCCCAAAGAATTATGTGACCCTGCTGAACTACCTCCCTCGAATTAATAGAAAATAGGGTGGACCAAACTCTGCGCTCGCTCTCTCTCTCTCTCTCTCCTTAGTGTAAATCAAGTAGAAGTACCCTGAAATCAATGGCATTTCTTCAGACTGACAGCAGCATAAACAAGAGCATTTGACCTAGTGTGAGGCTAGCCACTGGGACTTTTGTCGCTATGATAACAGTGAAGGGGAGCTCTGGTTTGAACTAAGCAGGACGCGTCTACATGAGATGCTACAGTGATGTAGCATTGGTGGGCACTAACCATGACACTGCCACTCCTGCGCAGTAGCAATGAGCTTATTGCTACTATGCAGTAGGGTCAAAAATGACCTGTATGCTGCTGGGACAGCGCAGTACTGGCAGGTACTGCGCAGTCATTTAGTACTTTAGCTAAAGCAAGCACTAAATGACTTTCATAGATTTCATAGACATTCAGGCTGGAAGGGACCCCGGAGGATCATCGAGTCCAGCCCCCTGCCTCATGGGCAGGAACTCAGCAGGAATCATATGATCCCAGCAAGATAAACATCCAAATATGTCTTGAAGGCGTTCAAAGTGGGTGCTTGAACCACCTCCGGCAGCAATCTATTGCAGTACCAAATGTGCAGCCAGGGGCATGTGTAGATGTGTCCACAGTCACTCAGTCATCTCTGAATTTGATTGCACCCACTGAGTTTTAAACAGCAGTAAGAATCCCAGTGGAAACAAAAACGTGGCAAAACCCACTATGCCCTACTCAGCAGAGACTGCATGATTGTAATCTGCACTGGTTTGAAGCCTAATGAAAAGTCAACCAGGTTGAAATGGATAGTTCAAAAACTTTAGATCTCTCTTCCCAGGATCATGCCTGGGAGAAAGGAATGAAATCAGCTTGAAATTACTGGTAATGACTTCTTCAGCCAGATGCATTGATTAGGGCACTTGGGATGAGGCAAAGATTACTTTGTTGCCATTGCTGGAGGAAAGGTTAAGGTACCACCTTCATCAGGTGCAAATGGCCATTGCTCATTTAACATTAGTGGCACTGCTTCTGCTTTACACTAGCTCAGGAGTTTGGCCGAAAAAGACTGGAGAAGCACAGGTACCACTCCACTCCACTCTCCATCAGCCTGAATGTTGACGTTATGTCCAGACAGGTGACTTGCATTTGCAAAGTTGTGTTCATTGGAACATCTTGGGAACTAGCCACTTCCTCTCCCTCCACCCCTATACAGTTCTTCCTTTTTGATGCATCGTAGTAGTCTGCTTTCAGTGATGTAGGCAAACTTCTCCTTTCAGATGCCATGATGAAACACCCTTCCTGATTCACTGGGCTGTTAATGATACAAACATGCTGGGGCAACCTGCTCCTCTAATTAGAATGACAAATGAGATTTGGAAAGGTAAATGGCAGAGTGTACACACGACAATTACCTGAAGAACATGCAATAGGGGAGCCAAGGTATGATGAATGCAAAGAGACAAGCATTCAGAATGGATTATCTAGTGGAAGGAAACAGATGTGCATGTGAGAATGACAAGAAAAAGGAAGTCAATTGAACGCCCAAAGCCCACTCCATATCTGAATCAGTGATAGGTGACTCCCCAAAGAATCATAAATTCATTGCATCTCAGGCAAGCGTCCACTGATTGTGATGCTTCTCTGAACCTCTTTTTTCAGCTTAAATTAGTGTTTTGGGAACTGCTCTTAAAGATGCCCTGTATTTCATGCTTCTGGCTGGAAACAGGCTTTTTTCCCCTGATACAGTATTATAGTGTTTATACATTTGGTCCCACTGAGAAATCACAGAGCCAAACATAACACATGGGCAAAGCATATTCCACTAAAGGAAAACAGAATAATTCTGCTTATAAACATCAGAGAGGCACCTTTTGGTCAAGTGATAGTTCTCTGTGTTGTAGAGCCATAGATTCGTATCCTATGGTCCATATCAGGGACTGTTGTACAAAGGTAGTGTGAAAGCGAACAAAAAACCTTACACATAAGGTGGCAATCATATTTCAAACCTCTAGGAAAGACTGGTTTGTACTTTCAATGAAGGGTCAGGTCAGGTGTTTTACCTGAAATAGTTACATAAGCTTACTTCGTGTAGCACCCAAAGTATTCATTACCAATCCGGTTTAACCCCCTAAAAGGAAGAAAACTAAAGGGTTTACGTAGATTTTTAATTCCACCAATCTAAGAAAACTGGTGAGAAGGGCAAGTGGCTGCAAACACTTAGATAAAATCTTGATCCACATATGCAAAAAACCGGGGTGCTCCTGGTGCCGCCCTGGGCTTTCAGAAGCTGAGTGCTACAGGTAGCTTTGTGAGTTTGTAAAAGGTCAGGGAAAATTTGGTTTCATCTTCATGGTTATTCAGAGCAGCCCTCTGGGAAGCAGAATACTTTTGGACCTAAAAATCAGTGTACAGGCACCCTGAAAGGAGGTTCCGATGCCATGGGCTTCATTGAAATGGGATGAGTACATGTGGAAAATGGCACTCCAGTGGTATTACTGTCATATATATACCTATTGAAACTCTGAACCCAAGCACAATGAGACCAAGCTGCAGCTGATACCACCACCGGGTGCCTCTATAAGCTGTCTGCTCTTGGCATAGCCATCACACAGTCTGAACTTATTCCACAGACAGAAGGATGTTACTGGCAGGGTCTTTGTAAATTCTGGGCCCGGATGCCAAAAGGCCAAATCACCATCCCCTTACTGGAGTCTGGACCTGTGCACTGAAAGAGTGAAAACATTGTGGTTTATCTTTGCAGAATGCTTCTGGCCAAAGGAAACACTTTCAGTGGAATCGCAATATGAGTCTAGCAAAACTCTTTTGCTGGTTAGAAGTCTGTGCCCTTGGAGCAAATGGTTAATCATCCTACAGGCCATTGCCCTGTGTGTGCATGTTTACAGTAGCTGATAACCATTGAGTCGAAATGCACCTGGCCAGGACAAATGACCCTGTAAAAAACTATTAGGGCAGCTCTGTAAGGGACAGTTGGAGAATGAGGTCGGCTTGGGAGCACGCCATCTTCAGATAATAGCTTGAGCTCCATAAAAATCCTTTTTTTGCTACAGTGGTTCCATGCTTGTGTGAAAGGACCACAGCACATCCATGGATAGTCGCCTGTTCATTCATGAAAGCCAAATTCCTTTTCTCCTTTCAAAATCTAACTGTGTTTCCTTTGATTTGCTATTCAACCTCCCAAGCTAATTTGATTTCCTGTTGTCTAGATGGTGTTTTATGGACGGCACAAAAATAGGGTAATGAGGGCAGAAGGGCTGGGTTGTTCTTTCAACCACTCCTACTGAGGGGGAATAAAAAACAGTGAAAAGCCTTTCTGCTCCTGCAGCCCCTCTGCTAACAGGGGATCTAAGAGAGAGCTTTCAGCTGGCTCCCCGAACGCTCTGGTCAGAAATCTCTACCCAAGCCAGGATTACGGTAACTGCAGAGCTTAGCATTGGTTTCCTATCAAGAAGAGGCTTTCTTCCCTGCTCCACTAATCAATTAGTGCTTTGTAAATAAGCAAACTCACAGAGTGAATGCAAACCATGCTGATATCCCCACAGTCCCAAAAGAGAGAGGTTGCTGCCATGGAAGACTAGAGTTTTCGTGGCCTTTGAGCAATAGGATTCATTCTGCCATGCAGTTGGGTGCCTGAATGCTGTGGTGCCAGGAAACAGTGATCCCTGATTAGTGGTCCTGGGAAAACAAGGAAGCCAGAGCAAAGACTGGATGGCCTAAGAAACAAAAAACTAACTAACAAACTGCAGGAATTGGCATGTAGCCAGCCCCCAAAAATCATTAACACGGTCTTGGTAAGGAGAGCTCTATTAAAGTGTCTATCAAAATCCTCTCTCTCAAATGGATTTAGTGAACAAGAAGAGACGGGGGTCCAGAGTAAATATAATAATAATAATGGACTGGCTTTGTCGTGCCAACAGCTCCCGATTACTGGAAAAGCTATGTGAAAAGGATGGTTTGCCGGAACTTGGGCCATCTAAATTGGATATCAGACTCTAGAAACGCTGTAGCCAAGATCTACTGGACTGGGAGGGGGGCAGCCCTTTCAACAGGCTTTCCACAAGTTAGCCCCACACCCTCTGCAAGTGCCACTATGATCCCCTTCCTCTGCCCAGCCTACTGCTCTTCTTTCTGCTCCCTGCCTGAGCTGCTGCTCTGTTTTCTGCATGTCCCTTCCCTGCTCGACCAGACACACATGCTGCAGGTTGGCCACTCCTGTTCTGGACAATCCAGCTGCTCTCAAGTCTGGATTGGGGCACAACTGACATCAATCATGGCAATTTCCTGAGATGGTGAGGCACAAGCGTGGTTGTTGAAACCTCAGTTGCCTGTTATCTGGGGATCTGTTGGGAGGAGGGTTGCCCCCTTACGCTGCTATTACTAGGTGCTAGGAGGAGAGGCTGGCAGGGGTGAAGCAGAATTGCATGTGTATGTGCTGCTCAAGGACTTTTAAGGATTTTTTATTTTTATTTTTTGGAGCTGAAGCAAAACCAAACAGGCCTAATGGGCTGGAGAGCACACTCTTATGGGTCCATGCCTAGAGGAACACAAGCCTGCCTATTGTTTCCCTTACTCCAGTTTTACACCAGTGTAACTCTTTTTGCTTCAGTGCACCTCTGTCAGGAAGAACAGATGAACTCATAGATCTGGTTTCCTCCAGGACACTATCTTTGTGTCCAAGTCCTGAGGGACTCCTCAGTTTTTGGAGTCAAACAGCTGCAGTGGTCTTTGATGACCAGACTAACGGAACAGATCTTTGAAAGCTGAAATCCAGTTTCTTCTACACTTAACCTCAAAGAGTTTTCAGGGATGATACACAGTGAAACTTGCCTCAGGAAGCACCCAAGGGGCCAGGAGACAGCAGTTGCCTAAGAGCAGTGGCTCTTTAACTAAATGTTGAACAAAAATATTGCACTGGGAACCTGGAAGAAGCTTTAATGCAGTCACTCATGACAGGCAGGTTGGAGTCTGGGGCTGGCCTATAAGAGTGGCATATACATGAATAAATTGAGCAGGCAGCACAGCTGTACTAACGCAGAGACTAGAGAGAAGAATCTCAGGAGGCCAGGTGTATTTTCCCCCTTCCACTGACCATCCCCACCCATCCACCCCTTACCTATTGTTGCATTCTGGCCTTGGCTCCTTGTGCTGTTCAGAAGATGCAAGGTGATTGTATCTCCAGTTAAAGAGATATATTAGGGATAGGTTAAACAGAGAGGGCAGAGTTAGATGAGAAGGAAATATACTATTTCCTTTGGCTTTATCTTGCCCATTACCTTTAATACACAAACACACCCCAGCTGAGTTGCTAGATAGCAATACAAATAAGAGCCGAATGATTCAAGCTGAGATCCAGAAAACTCACAAGCAGCACAGGAAAACCAGTATTCAGTTAGACATCCTGGGCTTCATGTATATTGCAAATGGGGACATGCCTGCTCGGCAGACAGGAAGAGTTTTGGCTGTGATCACGAGCTCTCACGGTGCACTGTCCCTGTCATACACTTTGTGAGTCCAGGCACGGGACAGTGAGCCCTGCTAATTAACTACATCCTCTCATCCTAGCGCCTAGCAGATGAGTGGCAGATACAGGCAAGATGAGGGGAGAAGCAGCCCTGCTTGCTCTGTGGGAGGTCCTGAAATAAATACACTTATGCCTTTCCTTTTGACACCATCATGGATTCACTCAAATATAATTTTTGCACCGTAGCACAGCAGAGTGATGGTAGTTTCTGCATTCTGTTGGGACTCAGTTTAACACCCGCTGAAGCAAAACGCTTGGCTAAGCCGGGACTGGGGCAAAAAGAGCATTATGCTCTCATGGCAGTACCCCGATTCGGAGACTGGTGAGCATCACCCGGTAGTTTTGGGCAAAAGACAATAGCTTAAAGCAGGGGCAGGCAGTTATTTCGGGCAGAGGGCTACTTACTGAGTTTTGGCAAGCCATCGAGGGCCGCAAAACAGGTAGCCAGGAGCAGATAAATATTAATTTTCTAAATCTTTTAGGGGCCCTGCGGACCAGATAGAATGGACTGGCGGGCTGCATCCGGCCCCTGGGCCGCATTTTGCCCACCCCTGGCTTAAAGGCTTCTTTAGCTTATGCCAAAGGTAACAGTTCACAGGGTAGTTCAGGATCTGGGAATCTTATTCAGGAAAGAATATCCTTATTCTGGAAACAACCCACTGTTGTGGGTCAGTGGCAGAATCCTTGTTGGAGACCTGGGTTCAATTCCCTGACGTGCATGTGATTGCAGCCATCAAGGCACTGAACAGCTGGGCTCAGTCTGGCCTTTGGATTCTGTCTCTGTGGTGTAAAGTGGGGATGGAAGATCTGGGCAGCCTCCATGCTAAACCTTCTGCCTGGGCATACGTGTTGAAGGCCTGGGTGACCTCTCACATGTACACCATGATCCAGAAGGATCAATGGTTGCCTACATTCTGGAAACACATTGAAGTATCCTACATCCCATTGTGCTTATAGTTATTACTGTTTTGAAGCATTTCTGGAACTGGAATGGATTTAAGCACGAGGAGTGTTTTTCTGAATCTGAACCCTTGCTAGTAAGGGTAGACGGGGCATCATTAGTCTTGCATTTTATACCATTCACTTGGAACATAAGGCAGCACTTATGCGGTTAAAATACACTTTTTCATTAAAAATGATTAAAAAAAAGACAAATTAGAACTGAAATAAAATGGGCTTTCATTTTCCCTTTTTACCAAGAGATTATATACTTCCCAACAATTTGTCTAATCCATATCTTAATGCATTAGAGGCATTCTGCTATTTTGCTCTAGACAAACAAATTTCCCACCCAGTGTGGGATCATAGCCCTGTTCCAGGAAGAAAACAAGTCATAACAATACAGAGACCACTAAAGGAAAATGTTAAAATAATTAAAATATGAAAGAAGCTGCAGTCTTCCTGGGATTTCAATTTTGGAGATGCCTGAGGGGAGGGGGGCTGGATATCTCACACTGATACACTGTTTGATAAAGTGTGATAAAGACTTAGAAAAATTGGCAGATTAAATTGAAATAAAAGCTGTGAATGTTTATATTCAGAAAGCTATTATGAGCAGTTTGATTGAGCAGCAAGGAGCTTCTCTTTTATGCAAGAATGCACCAGAATGGGATGCTCACTGCACTGATATAAAAAAGATAAAAGGATTTTTTTTGTGACATTTGTCCCCCACTTTCACTCCCCTCTTCCATTTATAACCAGAGTATATCATTGCTCAGTTTTGTAGTCATACCCTTACAGAGTTTGGAGATTGGGAGAGTCCTTGACAGATAGAGGTATACAATGAAGATGCAGTTAGCACATTATTTTGGAAGAGGGCTTCCAGTCTATTTTGATGGATTTACATAACAGCTTCAATATTAGGCAGCATCACAACAACACAAGTTGAGTTTCCACCATCTCAGGGAATGGACTCTTCATTCTTCTCCAGAGCTTTGTCCCCAGTCAATGAATGGCTTCATAGAGTCACCACTTGAACTTACCTGGTTCTGTGGGACAAACACTGTATGCCAGAATATTGCTTCAAAAGGGATGAATGTTACAAAAATAATCAAAGGAAAGAAAAAAATAGTGAATTCAATAGATCAGTATTTACAACTCCTGTTATTTACTATTCATTTGTATATGGGTGGTGTTTGAACAGATTGCTGCATTTCAGAGGAAAGGCCTTGTTCACAGGTATAAGATGTGTGCTTTAAAAAGAATAACTAAGCAGGAAAAGATCTATGTTCTGAAAACTATAACCCCCCCCCTCCCCCCAGGCATTCAGTCAGGGAGTGGAAGCAGTGCCATGTAATTTTGGTGATTAATCAAACAATTCAAACAAGTGATAGCAAACACCAAATGGCTACTCACAACAAAACAACCCACGGACACCCCATAGATTGAAATGTATTTGCATAAAGTGTTTGTCAGACAATAATGAACAGCAAACACATGTGTTAAAACAAAAACAAAAACTGAGCGTTCACAGATAATTGCAAATAGAAATAAGAAGGGCAAAACAGAAAAGAGAAATTGTGTCAACAGCTTAAGCAACTATTGCACTGGCTTGGCATTAGCATGGCAGTGGTGTGTCTAAACACAATGGACTTGCATCAGAATATCACGGGCCAACATGATGAGACATCCGCATATAGTCACGTTACTTCATGATGTGATGGTATCGACCAGGGACTTCTGGACCAGGCTGTAGACCAGGCTTGCAGAGGGTGAGCTAGTGCGCGGGTGGGTGGCAACCTTGGTTCAGTACACGGTGAAGCAGCACTGTAAAAAGCTACTTTTTACATAAGGTTCCATAATCATTCAGTGAATAGTCAATGAAAGACTAAGATATGATTAATGAGTGTTTTAATAACTTGCTAATCAACTGCTATAGATTGTTAGAAAGACCAGCAGATTACTTGACTTTGCTTTAAAATATGGTTTAGAGCTGTGTTCAGTATCTTCTTCTGTTGCTTATAGTTATTTCTAGAGCACATTAGGCTTTTGGGGGGTTTTTTGGACCAGAGATCAAACTTCAAGTGCAAAAATGGGGGTTTTCATGAGCAAGGGCTGGGATTTTTAAAGAAATCCAAGGGTGTTAAACACTCAACTCTGCTGACATTCAAGGAGAACTGAGCATCTAAATCCATAAGTACATTTGTATATCCCTGCTACAGGCTCTAGGAATAGCAAGATTTGTTATCCTGCAGTTTATTACTGGTCTGGGTCCTTGGTCACATTCTCCAGATTCCTAAATACAGTTAGATCTGTGAAGATGACAAAAATAGGGCCAATCTCGCTGCTAGCTTAGTCACTGGGAGTTTTGCACTAATTTCGAAGGGGGTTGAGCTTGCAGTCAATTTACACTTAACACTGATTTCACAGTTTCTTTTCCTGGCCTGTCTCCTGTCCCCTGCAGCTTTTCTTCTAAATCCATTGACTGGACCAAAAGGAAAATCAGGGTGAAATGTGTTCCTATTTGTCCCTTTGCTAGTCAATCAGTGCGTCTGGTCAGATTACATCTTGTCTGCCTTTAATGGGCTCGTTAACATTTGGAAATGCTCATGTGTTCTGCTGACAAAATGCCCCAGTAGCACTAAATAAACACCACGAATCAGGAGAAACATAACTGAGGGCTGTGGAATGGGGCTTTAGGGGAAATATTTCATGATAATATCTGAGGCTTCTAATTGAAGAATCTATTCAACTCCATACCAAAGTGAGCAGACGGAGGGAAGAAAATACAGCTCTGCTATCATACACCTGAGACTGGGATACATTTGTCTTGATTAGCAAAAGTTTAGCTATCACATGCCTTTAATTAGCAACTTCCTCAGAAGAGTCATTGGCACAAATGGCCAGGGCCAGAGAGAAATTAAGAGTGGACCAAAGGGGAGGTAACTTTTTGAGGGCTATTAGAAAGGGAGCCTTGGGTAACAGAATCATTCAGGTCTGCAGAAGGATGACTACAACATGACCATTGATTAGATTGGAGAAAAAGCTAGGTTTTTTTTTAATAGGTATTGATATTTCACATAACAATCTGTAAAATACTGTAAAATGGGGCACTGCCCATCTATTGGGAATGCAGGGGCCAGTGCAACTGAAGAAGCTCTGAAAGCCTGAGCTATGCTTGTGGCACAGCAAGCTGGCGTGTGCTGCCTAGCAAGCACCATGCTGAGTTAGATGGTTGCAATTTAAGGCACCTATTCAGCAAAGCACTTAAACTTAAATCCCATTGAAGTCATTGGGACTTAAACACATGATTAAGTGCTTTGCTGAATTGGGGCCTTAATTTCTCAAAACTGTCACCAATAATTACTACTATCTCCTTGACGGGGGGCGGGGGGAAGGTAAAATATTGGTTGAATGATTCTGAACAGCAAATACATTTGAAAAAGTTGCTGGTTGTTGCCAATATGTTGCAGGCAGGAAAAGAGACTGACTTACAGTGTAGAATTGTCCAATATAGTTAGCATTAGCCCTATTTTACATATGGGGAGCTGGCGCTACGCAGAGGACAAATGTTTTGTTCAAGGTCACATAGGAAATTAAGGACTGAGTCACTTGTTATAACAATCCATGTTTTTTGACTGTCCTCTTAACTTGACCACAGTTGCTGTTTTTTCAGGAAGGTAATATTTTCACCCCCTTTAACTCCATATTGTCCATCCATCCAAACTCTGGGACTAATATCTCTGTAAATCCACCAGCTGGAGGCAGCGCACACACATTCCCTGATATCTAAGAATACCCTCAGGGACACGGGCAAGGGCAACTCCTAGGCCACCCTCTTGGCTCCTGTCTTTCTTTTTATGGTGATCTCACTCAGTTTGGCCCATGAACAAATTCATCTGTAGGGGTCCAGGCTAAATGCCAGCCTGGAATACCATCAACTTAAAACCAGCCAGGTGGATGCACAATTCTCTGGGATTATCTCTCAGTTGTGTTGTGTATTATTGCCATTCTTTCTGTGCTGTATGGCTATTACTACCGCAGTTCTAGTATCAGTGAGCAATCTTGTGTAAAGAGAGCTCCAAGTGGCCCCTAGTACTGTTTCAAGCCAACATGCCCAATATGCTTAGAACAATAGTAGCTGGTCTACACTACTGTTTCCTCAACTGGTGGTAGCAATGGTAGACATCATGGAGAAACCATTTGAGGCTAAGATTTCCCCCAGTGATCTGTCATTTTGAATTACCTGTTTTTGGATACTTCACTGGAGACACCTTAAAGAAATCAGACTGTCATAACATGCTACCCACCCAATCGGTAAGACATCAGCCATTATTATGCTTATCATTTGGTACCCCAAAATGGAAGCACTCAGTATCAATTATTGCTCTCAAAAGTCTGAAGCAAAGCAGTTAGTAGGCCTGTGCGAGTAGGCAGGTATTCGATCCAGCTTCAGATCCGGCCATTTTGGATGTCAGCGATCTGATCTGGAGCTCTGGATTGGTTTGCCACTTTGATCTGGCTGAAGTGGCTCCGAAGCTTAGGAGATCTGGCCATAGGGTATAATGGGGAATCAATGAAATATCTATAACTTTGTTGTTTTGTCTCTGATTTGGGTAAAACTTGTGGGGCTGGTAGCCTCTGCTGAAAGCATGAAGCCTGCCAAGTTTCAAGAAGATTGATGCAGGGGTTTGGGGGGAACTGCACCCAAAATTCATGAAAGCAAAACTGTCACATGTATGTGTTACATCGGGGGGGGGGGGTGTGAAAACTGCAGGGATGGTAGCCCCTGGTGAGGCCACGAAGTCTGCCAAGTTTCAAGATAGGTGCAGGGGTTTGGGGGGAACTGCTCCTCCAACTGCTGACGGGCAAAACTCGTGACACAGATGACCCTGTGTGTGTTAAGGTGCAGTGGGATGAAAACTGCAGGGGTGGTGGCAGCTGCTCAGGCCACAAAGCCTGCCAGCTGTCAAGGAGATAGGCACAGGGGTTCGTTTGGGGGGAACTGCACCTCAAGCTGCTGACAGGCAAATTTGTGATGTGTGTGGGTGCTTGGGCAACTGCATTTGTCTTGGGGCACCGGGGGGGTGGAATCTGGTACAGGCCTGGGTGCTGGGCCCTGCCAAGCCAGGAAGCCTGCCAGCTGTGTGTGTGTCTTGCCGGGAGACTGTCTTCTGGGGCCCTGCACCTCTGGCTGCTGACAGGCAAAACTCGTGATGCGGGTGGGTGACGTTGTGTGTGTGTTAACGTGCGCCCTTCCTGGAGCTGGGGCCTCTGCACAGCACGGCAGTGTGCCCCAGTGAGGCCTCCTCCTCCCCTACAGCCTCACGCCTGGTCCATCACTTTATGTGACAACAGGTAAAATAACTTAGCTGGCTCAACACCAGTAGCATCAGCATCACAGGTACCCAAATGGTACCCAAATGGAACTGTCACAGCCTTTCTTTTTATAAAGGAATTGACAGCAAGAAGTGAAGATGTTGTGTTCTGTTGTGTTGGACATATGATGTTACTCATGGTGTGTGATGGCTTATCTTGTGTTTTTATGTCTATATATGTTTTATGCTTCCCCTCCCTCTTCTAACTTTCAGTTTCAGCGTCCGAAGCATCCAAAACATTTCTGAAGCACTTCGGAAGCGCCGAACCGCTTCGGACAGCTTAACTGAGCCTGCACTTCACTCCGGGCATGCTGCCTTGGATGCCGAAGTGTCTGAAGTGGCCCTGGATCCAAAGCATGATCCAAAGCCTTGCACTGGCCTAGCTGTTAGATACATTTGCTAAAGCATGCTGGTATTCAAGTGCTGCATCCTGCTTCAAAAATGGTGGCATTCTTTGGTGCTTGCAAGATCCCATGTATAGTCTGGAAAGCTCCACTGGGTATAATGCATCCAAATGAAAAACCAGATCAAAATGTAAGGGACAAGAAGCTATTTCTCACTCTCTCTGCCTCCTTATTCTAATCCTTGCTGCTTTTTTCTTCTTCACCTCTTTCACCTTCTCCAGCTGCTCATTTAGCTAATTCCTTTCTCTGATTGTGCCCATCAATGGAGCTACATGACAGCTGAGTTGCATACCCTACAGGGTGATACATTCATACATTATATATATATGATGTATGGATGTATAATATATGTGCATGTATGTATGTATGTATGTATGTATGTATTAAATAGGCTTTATGCAATCTTTGTATCTTAATCTTTTACTTGAAAGACTTTGATCAGCTGCAGGTTGTGTATGTGTATCCATCTGTCCCTCCCTTACTGAAAAGTCTCTCTTCTCCTTGCCACTCCTTCCTTTCATACTCTGCTTGATTAATTTACATTGTTTGTACAAGCCCAGAAAGGGGTTACATACATTTCTTTCTCTTCTGTCCTCTTCATTTCCTCAGTCCCTTGTTTCAAGCCTAAACAGCAGCCAGCTCAGATCCTGCTCTTCCAGTCACCTTTCCAGGGGATTTTTTTTTTTTTTCTTCTGGAACAGCTGCTCCATCCGGATATCAACCTGAACTTTATTTTTTTCAAATGAATCATCTTTTTTTTCCCTTAATCTCTGGCTTCTCCTCCAGTGTTTTATTCAGGCTTTGAATGATTGTCTCCATACTCTCCTTTTATGCTACTGAATGAATTGCTAATGTAGCCCCCTGCCGGGAGAAGCATAGTCTGATCTTGTCCTAAATAGGCCCCTGTTTGCAGGGGATGATGTATAAATGTATCGACTGCATCATTATATATTCATTTAGTGGAACGCAGGTTTAGAAAGAGGCCTCTTTGCTTATTCCATAAATGAATTCCCGGGGAGAGGAGATGGATCCAGACGGAAGGCGCCTTGAAGTCCACTTCTGCTCCCCAGTGAGGCCACTCAGCACAGCCCTGGATAAAACAAATGCATATTCATCATGACAAAAGGCAGGCAAGGTGAGGTGAGAACAGTTCCTCACTTTTGAATGGCTAAGGCCATCTGCAGGGGATGCAGCATGACTCACATCACAGATACCCCACCCTGTGATCCAAGGTGCCTTTCCCCACTTTGTGTACTCCATGTTTATCCTGACATCAAGGGCATTTTAAAAAGTAATTCCACATACCTGCCTCATTACTGCATCCTCCTGAGCCAGGGTTAACATCCAAAACTTGTGCAAAAAGTACAAATAAATCCCGGGGGGTTGTAAGAAGCGGATGTATTCCCTGCTAGGGAGCTGAATGAGTCTGGGCTAAATGTGCTGGTCTCTCTGCCTGTAATGAAGGCTTGATATGGGCTAATGAGGACACAGTCCAGTGCCCATTAAATTCAAAGGCAAGACTCCAATGATTTTTTAAAGGAGCTGGCTTAGCCTCTAAGATGGAGGAAGGATGGCTTTGGTCTCCTGGCTGTAGACGAGGATTCAGGAGATGTTGATTTAGTGCCTGCTTTGCCACAATCTCCTCTATGACCTTGGGCAAATGACTACATTGCTCTGTTGATCAGACTCTAAAACAGTGAAGTAAAGCATTATAAAAGGGATGCTGCAAAGGTAGAATGCATGGCAGTCGCTCAGGTGCTCTGGTATCCCATTATGGGTGGTTGTATAATGTCTAGAGCAGTGATTCTCAACTGAGGAAATGAAAGATCCTTTGAAGGGTGATAGAAGGGGCGAGGAGATAAAGCAGGCTCAGGATCCTCCCTGCCTGGCTGCTCTGCTGCCTTTTGCTGCACAGCCCCACCCCAAGGGTCTGGGGCAGCAGCTTCACAAACCAGTTTGATCTAAATCAGCTAAGTCTGATACTATATTCAACCAGGTTTATCTTAAACTAATTTCAGCCATTTTGAAACTGGTTTATGTGCACTGAACGTCTGTTCTTTTACAGGATTAAACCAGGTTCTGATCACTTGAACCAGTTTAGGTGTAACTTCTGTCCATAGCCAAGGAGGAAAGCACTGTATTAAGTAGCTTTGTTTGTGAAATAGCGTGCTGCTCAACTCAGTTCTGGAGGGGTGGCCTGAGTCAAAAAAAGGTTGAGAACCAACTGGTCTAGATCTTGCAGTGATATGGGCTCGGATGATGTTGCTCGGTATGTAAAAATAGTGCTGAGATTCCCCATGCTAATTGTCTCTCTCTATACTAGGTGCTGAGCTTTTCTCTTGCAAACCCTTGACCTGGTGGCAACTTGGTTTCTAGTAACAGAGCTCCTGAGTGTGATTTATTGGTCAGCTACTTTCTGGTCTTATTCATCCGCCTGCCTCACTTTTGCCTGAGTTCACCCTTCTCAGCACAAAACTCTGTCCCAAGGACCATCCCAGCCCTCTGCTCCTCCTCTTTGATATACACAGAGCATGGAATGACTTGAAGTGCCTGCAATGTGCTGTGCTTGTGTTTGCAGTAAAACCACTTGCTAATGGGCACAGTTCATGCTATTTCCATTTGTGTTAGTCAGACTCCTGGGGCCTGGGAACTTTTTCAAATGCTGCATATTTTAAAGTGTAAACAGGACCTGGTGTTTTATTAAATAAACGTGACAATTGCAATAATGTTTTGCAGATTACAGAGAGGGAACTTAAGGGGAACATTTCCAGAACCTCAGCATTGTGTATTTTGCTGATGCTTAAATAAACTCTCCTTTGTTGTTGCTGTTCTTTCTATGGAGCTATTAACTTGATAATACTTGAAAACCTCTGCTGCTTGGTGAATCCTCACAGCGGACAGTAAGGGATAAAAATAATTTCCTTCTACCTTCTAATTTGCCCACAAACACCTCAATTTTAGCCGCACATTAAACTGGGGAAACCAGGCTTTTCTACTGTCATTTTCTTGCATGTGCATGTCAGAAGTTGCATTTTAATAACCCAGCTGAAATGATTTTATAGGCCTGGAAGTATTAGGTCCTGCTGTCTTCACTTCAGCAAAAAGTCCCACTCAAGTCAACAAAAGGCAAGGACTACAGGACTGGACCCAGTTTGTGAATTAAAATCAGATGAGTTTAAGTGCCCTAGCTTCTCTTAAGGCTTAAGTCATTATTATAAGAGTAGGCACAATGTTTCTGCAGGCCTGGGAACCATCCAACCCATTCTGTGAGGAGTTTTTCTGCAGAAGAAGTGACGGATCTCCTCCCTCCTTAAAAGCGAACACAAAGAAAAAGGCAGCTGTCTTCAGCCAAAGCAGATGGAATATGGTCAAGCTCTCTCAAGGTAAGCTCTTGAGAAGAAATAGAAATCCTCTTCTCACTCAGATAACCTCACAAATCCTTCCTTAGGCCAAAATCAGTCCCCCACCCTACCCCACTCAAGTTCCTTTTTATTAGGTGTAGGAGGGGCAGGATTCATTGACCCACTCCCAGCTGGTGCAGCTGGGCAACATCCCAGCAGTCTGGGCTGGACACAGTTAACCTCTTCACTGCCAGGCTCAGGATACATCCATTCCAACAAGTGGGGATTTTTTCCCTGCTTCTGCTTTAGATCTTGGCTTCTACTTGGAAACTTTTTTCCCCCCCTAAAATGCAAAGTGAATTAACTCCCACTCCCTGCTCTTCCGCAACGTCTCCATCTCCTTTCCCCAAGATTGAAGAGGAACAGACATGCTTTATTTGCCTGGTTTCTCTTGCTTCTCTGAAGACATTTTCCCTTTCTGGCTGGATTCACAAAAAGCATTGTTAAGCCATGCTGCAAAAATGCACTGAAGGTAACTCTGACTGAACTGAGGTCAGGGTGCTTCTGTTTGCTGACAAGAGTCAGGAAGAGACAGGAGCTCTGCAAAGCCAGCCGTACTCAGGGCGCCGTTAGCTGACAGAGTAAGGAATAGCCGGTGCAATGTGTACTAGCATGGGGTGATATGATGTGACAGCTCGAAACCTTTCCTGCTTAGCCTATCAATCCAGCTACGTGTGTGCATCACACGAGGGCCATGTGTAAAAAAATCCTCCGGAAATTTTGGTGACTGTGTGGTGGGCAGGGGTCTCAGACAGAGCCTGAACTCTGAAGCTCTGCCCTTCTACTATTAAATACCAGGGGAGAGGAGGCCTCTCCTCAGGAGCAAACCTCTGGCTATGGTTCCCCTGCTTTTGACACACCAGAGTCAGCACTGAGTTACATCTTTATTTTTTAAAATAGGTTCAGATTAAAAATTAATTGGATTAAATGTTACATTTGACTACAACTCCATAAGGGAAACATATTTTGGCCCCATTCAACTGCAATTTGAATATATGAGAGACTGTGAGCCTATTTGAAAGAGGTTCAAATAGGGTAACCAATTAAATATGGACCTGAAGGTTACTTTACACATGTAAATAGCTGTTTTAGACTATGATGGGCAGCCATGGCCATTTATAGTATGTTTATACCCCGCGGTACAGTAGTGAGTCCCCATCTGATTGGTCCTTAATGGCTGCCATAGCATATACAGTGAAAATAGGCAATGATCTCAGATAAGAGGCTCACATTTTGGACTTCTCTCTGTCTGAAGGACTGTAAGACTCTGTATCAGCTATGGCCTCCTGTTCTGCAATTGTTATTCAATCAAAACTCAAATGAAAATTTTGCCTGAGCAAGTGTTACAGGCTTTATAGACATGCTATTCTGCAAACATACCTATGCAGAAATCAGCAGCAGATTAGAAGTGTTACATGTGTACTTTTGCTGCAGCTCCCAGGAACTTGGAAATACTATGGCAATGGCAAGGATAGAACATGAGACCAACTGGTCCACAGCCAAGCTTTCCTTTTCCTTATTCTAGAGGAGAATCTCCTTTAACAGCCAGCCCTGGGGGGCCTACAACAAAAAGATTTGTGGGGCAGCAGTACATTTGAACATTTGCCAATCATGTACATGAGTTGCTGAACTCCTCACTGAGGTGCAGTTACATCTGGAAGGAGCATTGACCCTTTCCTAGGGCACGATATAGCACAGCCAGTTTAAGGCCAGGAGCAGGCTCTGAGCAACACAAAGTAGGAGGCGGCCTCCTTCACCTTACAGCGTCCTGTTAGATGATTTTCCTTCTGTACTTGTTTCTGCCTGCTGGGTGTGAGTTCTTCTCATTCTGCATGCCAGATTGGTATGGATTATACCACTCTCCTATTAATGTTTCCTAACGCCTACATACTGACCCACTTAGATCCTCTGCGTAAGTTATGCCAGCTTCTGCAGCTCAGAATTATTTGAAGTGTTTAAACCAGAGCTAAATGTAGCCCGCACTGTAGTATGTACACAGTGCAGGTGCTGCACTCTGTGTCCCAGACAAGAGCTCTGTCCAACACTGAGGACCCTGAATAGACAGGGCACACCTCTCTGATGCTTGTGTCGGAGGTTAGTGGAGTACTGGACTTCACAGAGTTGCTGGAACATGAGGGACTTGGATGTAATTATTCTGTTGTCTCAAACCTTAACCTCTTCACCCTCTGGTCTTGATAGTAGGCAACCGTTGATCCTTGTGCATCATGGTGCATGTGTGAGAGGTCGCCAGGACCTTGGACACGTACACCTAGGCAGGAGTTTAGACCTTCCACCCTCACTTTAGGCCATTGAGACAGAATCCAAAGGCCAAACCAAGTCCAGATATTTGGTGCCTTGATGGCTGTAGTTATTAGGGCTGTGTGATGCTTCGGGTGGTGATTCGATTCGGAGGAGATTTGACCTGCGTTGAATCAGGGGACCAATTTAAAGGTCCAAATCGATTCAAAGCTCTCTGAATCTTTGGAAAAGATTTGGAGAGTTTTGGCAATTTGGGCAGTCCCCGCTGGCTGCAGCAGGGAGCTGCAGCCGGCTCTGAGCTGGTAAGTACTAGAGGTGGGGGAGGGGAGGCTGAGGGAGGGGGGAGAGGACCATGGGGGGACCCCTGCCAGCCCCCCAATGGCTGCCCCCGCACGCTCCAGCTCAGTACTTTAAAAAAAAGCTCCAGTGCTCACTGTGTGCTGCCAGGTAGGGGGGATCCCCTCTGCCTCCCAGTGCCTCATGCTGCATGGGGGGCTCTGCCACGAGCCCCCCGACTCCACCCTCGCTCCCCCAGTCCCTCCCACAGGTGCCCCCCCCCCCCACCCGGGCCAGCTCCAGCCCTTTAAGGAAAAAAAAAAAACAGAGAGAAAAGCCCCAGGACTCACTGGTCCCGCAGTGGCCTTGGGGGCTTGTGCAGAGCCCCCCCATGTCATGCAGGGCAGCGAGGGGGGCAGCAGGTATCACCCCCCGCTGCCAGGAGTAGTGAGTCTGGGGGTTTTTTCAGTTTTTTTTTTCTTAAAGAGTCAGAGCTGGCCCGGGCAGGGCACCCATGGTGGGGCTTGGGGTCAGGAGCCTTATGTAGAGCCCCCCATGCAGCGTGATCGCCCCCCGCCTGGCAGTACCCGCTGAGTCAGGGCTTTTTTTTAAAGAAGTGCCGGGAGCTGGAGCAGTCATTGCCGGGCTGGGAGAGGGGCGGAGGATGGGCCTGGCCAATTCAGAGATTTGGCAGCAGCCAAATTGAATCAGGACAGTGATTCGAATCACATCGCTGTCCCCCGAATCAGACAAATATGAATACAAAGCAAATATTAGCCACTTCGCACAGTCGTAGTAGTTATGTGCACATCCAGGAACTGATCCTGGGTCATCTATGTGGCAGACAAGGAGCCTACCACTGAACCACAGCAGCAGGCTGGGCTCAATAATACCTTTAATGAAAGCATCACTGAATGCTGGGTACAGGGACCAGATTTTGATCTTCTTGGTTTCAGGTGTAAAGCTAGAGTAATGGAGGTCCTGTGGCTTTAATTCTGCTGTAAATGAGATAACAAAATGCCACCAATCTCCCCTCGTGCCTGTTCATTTGTATGTGTATACACCTGTGTGCATGTTTGAATGTTTGCGTGAGAGAGAGAGAATGAGAGCACGCTCTGGATAGATAAGACTCCAAATTGATGAGCTAAAAAGACAAATTGAGCTGAGCTGCATATTCCCTTTGCCTCCTGATGCCAGGAAAGGTTGTTTGAAGATCTGCAGAGGATTGGGGTTTTGGGGGGGAGTTAGAGAACTCTGCATAGTGCTTATTCTTCCTTGAGATGCTCCCATTTTGTTTTCTCTTATTTCCTATTTTATGTTTCATGCCTCTGAATTGCCGAAGTCATCTGTCTTTTTATTTTTTTTTATCTTCCGGTGACTGTAAGCCAAACCCCCCCCTCAAGACACTGCCAGAACTAACTTTCCTCCGCCTTATAGACACAGATCTTCTAGCCTGATGGGAACTCAAGCTTGTTTGCTTTATTTAAAGTTGCTCCCATGCACACATCATGTGTCTTCACAAATGCCTGGAGTCTATTTACCTCCTAGCTTGTTTATCCTGAAATGGCCAATAGAAACAGCTCACATTTTGGTCTTGATAAGAATCCAATCATAGAAGTTGATTGAACTTTTTCTTTGAGCTTTTCTCTTGCATTTACACTTTTCAAGCAGCTTGAATTGTTTAATCTGCAGTTAATTTAGAGACATACAGCCGTGGCTCTGATATATCAGGAGATCAAGATAAATGGCTGGAGTGTTTTTATGAGTAAAAAATCTCTCTAGATTCCAGTACATAAATCATTTGTTGTGAAATCGCGCATTGTCTTTAGGCAATGTCGTGGTGAAAAATTCAATCTATTCATGAACAGAAAGTCAAGGGATTACGAACAGTTTGAAGGGAAAGACTCTACAGTAAAAAATAAGATTTATCTCTTAATACTCCCCTAACATGCTTCTTTTCCCCCTTGTTTTTCAATGTGGATGCTTGAATTCAATTTCACACTCTTTGTCCACAAAGTCTAGTGAAAAGGAAGCGACACAGGAGTTCCCAGAGGACAGGGGTATCTTTATTTGTATTAATTCCAGGAGTATTTTTCTCTCTCCTTATCTCCTGATACAATGCAGGAGGAGGGAAAGGTGCTTATTGAAGGTTTATAATACACAGGGAGTAGTGCATTACTGGAGGCTGCAATGCTACAGTAGAGCTCAAGTAAGGAAGGGCTCATCAAGAGGTACTTCCCTTACTTTAATGTCTGTATCCGGGAATCTTCCTTCATATAGACCTAATCTGATGGTTCTTTCTATTTTGCAAAGGTCATCAAAAAACCCATCCTTAAGGCTTTGGGAGGAACATCACCAGAATAACGAGGAATGAATCTGGTGGCCCCATGTAACTTTCCATTGACAGGAAGAGTATTGAACTAAATTCCCATGAGCCACTTTGAACATTTACCCCAAAGAAGCCTCAGAAGATGAATTATTGAAACTTCATTTTTCCTGCCCCCTCCGTCTTTTCAGTCCAAAGAGAAATAATGTGAGATCAAACCGTTGTGAGGAGTCTGAAGTGAAATGTTCAGACAAGATGCGGTGGCTCAGAACAGCGAAACTTTTCATGAAATGATTTCTCACTGCATCAAAGGGGCTCATGGTTTATCAGACAGTACCATGCAGGAGGCGAGGCATGTGGATCTGAGGAAGATGCTGCTGCTTGCTCTGCATATATAGGTTGCTTGTTTGTGAGTTGTGTTTCAGAGGAAAAGGATGGAGAAGGAAATTGCTTTACATCCTGTGTCAAGTCAGAGAACTTTGCTTGTAAACTCTTTTCCTGCTCTTTTCTTCATGCAGCTGTTCTTGGGCTCTGCTTCATAGCCATTTCCTTGCAGAATGCCTGGCATGAACAGGTAGATTCACAGTGCCAAGGTCCAGCTCATAGGATTCATCTGGGCAAAACTGGGGGGAAATCTAGAGGCAATCTCAACAGTCCCAACAGGAACTGGATGAGAAGGCCTGATGGTAAGCTATATAAGATGCATTATGCTGACAACAGCCACTTCCTCACCTGAACATGTTCTAGAGAGCTTGATGCTCTCCTGCCTTGGAAACTGCATGCACAGGTGAGTACAACAGTTGAATAAAACACTAGATCCCATGCAAGTGAATGGAGAATTCTGATTTGATTAACACTTGAAATAGTGCAGCCAATGACAAAAGGCAAAAGTCAGTGGAGATCAGGGTGGAAGTGTCTTTAAGATCCATGTATCATGTCCTTGTCTTCTTGTGCTTTCCTTTTTGTTCTGGCTTTCTATGGAACCACATTTCCCCACCCCATTACCTCCTCCTCCTATCCATCATTTAAATCCCTATTTGATAACAGTTCCCAAGCATTAAAACTGTTGCTGGGAAAAGAATGTTGATCAATTGTTCTATATCTAGAGGGGACAGGACAAGAAGTAATGGGATGAAACTGCAACAAAGGGAGATTTAAGTTAGATAAAATGAAGAACTTTCTAACTATGAGAGTGGTTAAGAACTGGAACGGTTTACAGAAGTTGTAGATTCTCTGTCACTGGAAGTTTTAAATGCAGGCTGGACAGACACTTGTCTGCAATGGTTTAAACAGAGATGATCCTGTCTTGAGGAAAAGCTTGGATTAGATGACCTCCTGAGGCCTCTTCTGCCCCCATTTTTTTATGATACCGTTATTTTTTTCCTACATCACATGAGAGTTCTCAGGTACATTTAATTCTCACCTTCCATACCTTCCCTCCACCTTCATGGATTCCTTCTTGATGCTTTCCTTGTACTGATTATCTTTATAAAAGCAAGGCCTCATTCAAAGAACATTCTAAGGTGGCCCTTCAGTGGAGAGCAATTGGGGTACCACAATGTGCTGAACAGAAGATGTATTCACAGGAATGAAGCAAGAGAGTAAATTAAGGGTAAAAATTAAGGGTAAAGTAAATTAAGGGTGCAGGCAGAAGTTACATGTATTGTGCGATTGGCCCCTTGAAAGTACTCTATAGCCATGCCCTGATAGAGCTGCAGAGCACTTTAGAAGTGCCTGATTGTGTGACAAATTAATCCTCATTACATAAGGGTTCAAATGAAAGTGGTCTGAAGTGGAGTGCCTTCATTGACTTCTGTCTGACGAAGAAGACAGTACCTGCTCCTGGGACTATCTGCACCATGAGAGAGGGGTGAAAGGAGGGGAAGGAGCTCAGGCTGGGGTTTGCTAAGCCTGTGCTGGAGTGGGGGAGGGGGGTGGATTGGAGCCCTCCCCCCAGGGCAGGGGGGGCTCCAATCCACCCAACCTTTGCCCAGTGCAGGCTGGGCAAACCCCAGCCCGAGCTTCCTCCCCTCCCTTCTTCCCTTCCCATTGTGCAGACAGCAAAAGAGCTGGGGGCTGGGGGGCAGGGGGCACAGAGGGGGACCAGGGAAGGGAAGCTGAAAACACACACCTACTCAGATGGATTAGCTTCAAAGTGGAGCTTGATCCCTACACTCCTGACCCAACAGCAGATGTCTGTTGGGTCAGGAGGATCGGCCTAACTCATGGCGCTTTCTGTAAAGGGCCATGAGTTAGACCCAGGAACTTCCTGCCTATGCTGTGGCTTGAGAGCTCCCCCTTCAGACCTTGTCCCTTTGCTGTATTGGATTAGTGGAGTGATCACCCCCTTCGTCCAACATACACCTTCTTCTCACTTTGTCACTGCAGCTATGGCAATGTTATTTATCTCCCCAACTCCACAGCCTTATGTAAAGGAATATTTATTCATTCCGAGTAATTCAGCCCCTGGAGTCCTTCAAGCATTAAAGTTTTAATACTTCTCACCTGGAACAGCTGAGCTAGCTAGGAGAGATGAAGCTTTGATGGGAATACTTGATACAAAATTCTTGCCAAATAAAGCAGCAACCTTCGTGCACACAGGATGAGAACCCCACTTAGAGGAACACACAGGCCATTGCCAATCATTTAGCTGTCTCACTGAAAGGACCAATCCTCTCTGGCAATATCTGAGAGTTTATTTCTCAGGCAGACCCTTGCAGAAGACACCTGCAGCAATTGCTTTGAGACATCTGTACTTTTCATCCTCTCTGCCCAGAGCTTCATGCCCTACCAAGAAATGGCTTCATCTGTCTTTATCACACTGAGGCCTCTCAGATTGTGACACAGTAGAAGTGCAACATTACTACCTGGCTACTCTGGGCAACGACAAAGCAGCAGGAGCCCAAAGATGTTTAATTTCAGTCTAACCTAAGGCAACAGTCAATGTGACTGCTGCGTGCTCCAGCTGCTTCCCAACTTTAATCCATTTAATTTAGTAAAGTGATGCTAATGAGATTTCATTGAAAGGGCGGGCTAGACGCGGGACTGCAGGTCTTGATAGCTGCAGCTGAGGCAGGCGCCTAAGCTCCTTGGGAAATGTGAGTTTAACAAACTGTTTCAAAATATTCCACAGTCACCAGGTTCCACAGGAGGCTTTTGCAAATGTGTTTGTTATGCAGGTACATGGTTATTAAACTAGGATTTTATGGCTAGTTCAGCAGATACAAAGTGCAATAAGCCTTTGTATTGAATAAGCAATAAACATGCCCCTATCCATCCCTAGTCCTTCTTTCTTACCCTATCTCAAATAAGTGCTTTAAGTGTCTGAGAAACTGAACAGTGAATGAATGCCCTATTTCTTTCTGTTTTTTTTTTTTTTTTTTTAATCCTAGTGGGATGAACTGCCTTTCACATCTAAATCTTTTGTTTGAGCCCAGGTTAGGAAAAAAATTATCAAATATTAATAGATATTGGGTTGTCTCCTTTAAATGAGATGATTGTTCATAATTTCTCTCATTACCAGGGTAATCTCAACTAGTCTTAACTGAGTTTAAGTTTAACCCAGTTTCCATAAAGGATCTTCTCCAGTTCTATCTAATTCCCATTAAAACCAAATAGCAGGCTTTCCAGACTTTAATGGCAGGTAGATTGGCCCTGGACGCAGACAACATGACTGAGGAATGGGGGATCTGTAAGGTGGACATGAAGATCTAAGTATCATAGATTCCTGAAAACACTGAAGCCAGAAATGCTTCACACTCACTCTCAGCAGCCTCATGTATAAGGAGAAGAGAAGAGGCACTGACATGGAAGTCTTAAAAAGTATATTCTTAAGAAGGATGCACAAAATACAAGAGAAAAGAACTACTAAATCATCTAAAAGTGATGCTGTAACCCCAAACAGATCCCAAACCCAACTCAAGAGCATTGAAAATGCATCCAGAACTTCTAGTGCCATCCCAGGAAGTGATCATTGACCAAATGTACCACTGTAGCCTCATTGAATAATCCACACCTAGACTCACTTGCCAGGCAAATGAGATGTTTGAAAATGTAAAAGGAGCTTCCAAGGCAGTATGGGAAGCCCTTTTTTTTCTGGAGATTGTATCATAAGCAGTGGAGATTCTATTGTTATGAAACCATATGATACAAACATAGGGTGCCTATACACGAGCAGGGAGGCTGCTCTGACACGCTGTAATTTTAATGCATCAGAGCAGCCTTGATTAACTGAGTCTGCACAATTACTGCACTCCAGCAGCCTCGTGTGTCTCGTGTATAAGCACCACTCTACTTTGGAGTGGTAGTATCATGGTATCCCATGATCACCCCTTAGCAAAACTGGCCATTTGTGGCCTCACAACGATCCACTGGTTGGGGAATTGGCTCTGTGGTCAGACTCAGAGGGTGGTGGTTGGTGGAAGTCAATCATCATGGTGCGCTGTGACCAGTGGGGTCCCTTAAGGCTCTGTCCTTGGGCCAACACTATTCAGCATCTTTATTAATTATGTGAACATTGGTATCAGAAGTGGACTGGCCAAGTTTGTCGACGACACCAAACTTTGGGGTAAAACATCCACACCTGAGGACAGGAGGGCGATGCAGGCTGACCTTGACAGGCTCAGGAAATGGGTGGATGAGAACCTGATGTTGTTTAACACTGAAAAATGCAAGATACTCCACCTTGGGAAGAAAAACCCGCAGCCTGCTTACAGGCTCGGCAGTGCTACGCTGGCTAGCACTACGGACAAAAAGGACTTGGGGGTCATGATTGACCACAAGATGAACATGAGCCTTCATGGTGATGCTGCAGCTCGTAAAGTGAGCAAAATGCTGGCTTACATCCATAGATGATTCTCAAGCAAATCCCACGATGTCATCCTCCCATTGTACTCAGCTTTGGTGAGGCCGCAGCTGGAGTACTGCGTCCAATTCCGGGCTCCACAATTCAAAAAAGATGTGGAGAAGCTTCAGAGAGTGCAGAGGGGAGCCATGAGCATGATTAGAGGTCAGGAAAACAGACCTTATGATGAAAGGCCGAGAGCTACAGGAGTCGTCAGCCTGGAAAAGCGCAGGCTCAGGGGGGACCTGGTGACCACCTACAGGTTTATCAGGGGTGCTCACCAGATTCTGGAGGAACATCTGTTCACCAGAGCGCCCCAAGGGATGACAAGGTCAAATGGTCACAAACTCCTTCAGGACCATTTCAGGCTGGACATTAAGAAGAACTTCTTTACAGTCCAAGCCCCCAAGGTCTGGAAGAGACTGCCACCGAAGGTGGTTCTTGCACCTACTTTGAATGTTTTTAAGAGAAATTTGGATGTTTATCTTGTGGGGAACCTGTGACCTCTGCTGACTTCCTGCCCCTGTGGCAGGGGGCTGGACTTAATGATCTTTCGAGGTCCCTTCCAGCCCTAATGTCTATGAATAGTATGAAATCTATGAAGCTCTATTGAAAGCTTCAAATAAAGTGCTCCCACTGCAATTTTGAAGCATGGGGGTGCTGATACACAAGATGCTCTAGGCACTTTAATTAGAGTGCCCCCCCACAACACACTCCTACAGCACATGTATAAACACCCCTAGAAACATACGGTTGGAAGAAACTTCTGTAGATCATCTAGTCCAACCCTCACACATTTACTTTGTGGTCCACTATAGCCCAGAGATCTTTTCTGCAGTACTTCTTCTTAGCCAGTTATTCCCAAGGATGCAGCAGCCACTACTTCTAGGAGAAAGCATTAACATACCTCCAGCTCATCTTCACAAGAGGATGGTTACTCAGGCCGCAAAAGTGAGACATAGCATTTTTCATGGCTCCAGTTGCAATGTGCATCCTCAATCTGTTGTCTGATCATATTAACTTTAAACAATGCCAACAACTCAATTCTCTTTGATGATCTTGAGTTTTCTTTTTTTCCCTCCCCGGTCCCCACAAGGGCTTCAATTTCCATTGCTTGCCTCTTTGGAGTGGGGGGAAGGGGTTACATTAACTTCAGGTCTAATTGAGTATTTCTTTACCAGGCCATTTCTGATTTCACAAGTGACACATGGTATTTTTCCCAAGGCCAGATAGCGAAATGTTTTTAACAAGGAAGCAGCAAGATCCGAATAGAGTGACATTAGACCTTGTCTGACAAAAACATCAATATCAGTGCATAATTAATGCAAGGATCTTAGCTAACGTGGACTGAATAGGTACAGAGTGCTTTCAAAAATCAATTTGCTACCTGAATTACAAACACTACGGATTAAACCTGACAGGGAAAAACTAAAAGAAAAAAAAGAAAAAAAAACCCAAAAAACCCTACAGGAGCACCATGCCAAGTCAGGTTCTCTCTCTTGGTCCCATCTTTCCATCTGGCTGCAGCAGAATTTTTGTTCATACCTGGTGCGGCCTCTGCCTTGTGCTGTAGCATTCCCATGCTTCTTTTCTGCTGGTTTACAAAAGCCCTAGAACTACACAGAGACTGAGTTAAGACACTTTAAATAGCCCATGAAGTCCTGGATGCTAATGTGCGGAGTGATAGCGATTCTCCTGTGTGCATAGGAATAAAATATTTATTCTAAGCACAATTTATGCCCATGGCTGAGGTGCTCCAATGAAAGATGACAACCTGTAGCCCTTTCAACTGAGATGGAAATCTTATCAGCTTCACAAGCCATGCAAGGTCAGGTCCTGGTCATCTTGGGTAGGATAAAACTGCAGTAAGTGGTGCTCTTCCTTGAATCAGTACTGAAATAAGTGCGTCAGAATGGCGCTGGGGGGCACTGTGCTAAGGGAAGTCAATGGATTTTTTCACCAAGTGCTGATTTAAGATTTGTAAACCTTACTCTAAAGATTAGATTGAATTTGAGCCAATATTTTTTTTTTTGCATCAAGCAACTGCAAGATACTTAACGGTTCTACACTCAGGAACTTCTTGTAAAGCTCAGTGGGTGCAACCAGTCCAACTGAAAATGAAGAATAAATTTCCATGAATGACTGTCAACTGATACAGAGCCCTTCTGCTCAGCAAGATGGCTCCTTTTCATCTCTCACTCAGAACATGAAGAATTTCATAGTATTCTTCCCCAGTCTGTAAACAGGAAAAGCATCCTATCAGCGCTAGCCATTTCTGATGGGAGTCAGCAAAGTGTGGCTGGTGTTTTGGGAATCCAGTACCACCTTCAGTTGGCTTAACCGCTTCACTGACTCACACAGTGCACACCTGGGGTATGCCTACACTGTACTTACAATCATGACTGTAGGATATAGTAGAGATACTCCCACTATTGTTATATTTGCTAGCTGATGTACTGGTAGAAGTCTAGCTGCAGCAGCACAGAGCTCAAGGTGGCATCTTTTTTAATTTCTGTACAATGCCACCTGTGAAGCAAGAGCTCTAGGCTGCCACGGCTAGATTGCTACCAGGACCTCAGCTAGCCAATGTCAAACTAGCTAAATGACACCATGGTCACTTTGTTTAGCATCAGAGGGTATATGTCTACCCTGCATTTTACCATGGAGCCTACCTCTCTGGAAGTCCCTTTCTGGGAGATGTGTAGAGCATTTCCAGGGTCCTGAAGCAGTTAACTGACTCACTTTGAAGACTTTCTCTGCCTACTTCCCAAGTTCTCCCTGGGAGTTCAGCCATTGCCATATGCTAGATGATGAAGCATGAGAAATCAGACTGAGGTGGCAATTTTAACACTCTTTATTCATACAACCTATTTTTACTTCGGTAGATATACGATATGCAAAGCATCATTCCCAGCTAAGATGAGTTTGGCACAGCTCCTGCTGCCTAGGCCAGAGTTCGAGGCATTTACCCTTTTAGCTAACAGGATAGAGCTGACACCTGCTGACCATGGGGGGTTCCAGCTGAAGCCCCAGCTGAATTAATGTGTAGGGCACGGACCAGTTGAGTCCTCCTTCCTGTCTGGCAGACTGCTTCCCTGGTAGGCCCTTGGAATGTATCTTCCCACCATCGCTTCTGCAAAACCCCACCTGGTTGAACTATTCCAAGCAGCTGACAGCTTAAGATGGTTAAAAATGCTGGTTTCGACTCAGAAACAGACAGCTCTGTCCTACTGGGGATGGGTTCTTTCTCTGCTTCTTGGGTATAACAGCAACCAGGATGGGAAAAGGCTTGTGACTGCATAGCAGGGGTTATTCATTCCCCAGTTGCATTTAAGCCCATTTCAGGCACTGAGTCTTTAGAAACGGTGACTTGAAATTTGGGATCTTCGGCTGTAACAGGGATTGTCTCTCCCCTTCTAACTCTATTAGCAGAAACATTTCTTTACATATTGCTCAGAACGTTTGCAGTTTTCTGATTATATTTTCATCTGTGTCTTGAATCTTGGGTGTCACATGAGACCAAGTCATACTTTACCCCTTGGGTACCTTTAGGTCTGGGCGCTCTAGCCCGTGAGGATCCCCGCAGTCTGGAAACTTGGCCGCAGAGGAGAGAGAACAATTAATCGTTCACAGAGCCACAGTAATTAACACTGCCACTGCTCCCCTGCCATCAGATGTCTGGACCTATGGCAGCCCTGTGGTGTGGATGACATGGTCACGCCATCCAGAGCTCACCACAGATTGATTCCTCATGCCAACCCCACATTGCCCTGGGCCACTCATCTGGCCCACAGGGCCAGATGGGATGGGTACCACTGATCTAGATGTATGTGACAGTCTCTTTCATATAGGAGTGCTATACAACGGTTATCCTTGCCTGTGAAATACTTTATCACAATAATCCAGCCAATACTTGGATGGAAGATAGTTGCTGTTTATCAATACATAACAATGCAAAAGTCTGGGACAGGAAGCAGAGAATCTCATATGCAGTTAAAAATGAAGAAAGGGGATGGGGGGCGAATGTTCATTTATTTTAAGGGATTGATCAAGACCCAGGGATAAAAACCCTCTTCTTGTTTAAAAAAAAAAGAAAAAGAAAAAGTGCCTCGGGATCTTTAATATACATGAATGGTCAGAAACAACTGAAAGATGACAGATGCAGCTGCCAGCAACTCTTGATATGAAAACTCTCACTGAAGAAAGAATTTTTTTAGGAACTAGTTAACTTGCTAAAAAAAACCATTTCTGAGTTTAACTCAAAGCACCATGTGACTATGAACAAGATTTACATGAGACTCAAGTGAAGAATTTTGGAAAGGGAGTGGGGGCGGGAGAGAGGAAAATGGAGGAGACTGTAATTACAGCAAATCACTGACAGATGCTGAGGAAGATGCATACAGGACAGAAATGAGGATGAAGTAAAAGGATGATTGTCCCCAGTTGGACTTTCGGCCACGAGGGGAAAGCTCATGTGAGCAGGAAAGAGAACTGTTTTGGGAACTCACCGGAGACTCTGGAATGAACTCAGACAAGAATTAAGGATGATCGTAGACCTCATGAGCACAACCCAACTGAATAGTATGCTACACCCAGGTGTAGTCTACACTATGGGGTTACCACCACCACAGGCATAACAGAAAAGCCACAAAATATAGACACAGATCTGTGTGGGGAAGCAGCTGTTCTGTCACTAGTTACACAAGCTCCTTCCAACAGCAGAAACCACTGGCAGGAGACTTCTCCTGAGTCCCAGCCCTGGGGACTTTGCCAGCAGAACCACTTTGGCTAAAAGGTGTGCTTTTTCATACCTCCTCAGCCAACACAGGGATGGTGGCAGAACTTTGTAATATAGACAAGGACAAAGCGAGTGGGAAGAGGAGGAAAGGAAAAATGAACCTCATATAACAGATGTTAGTCACATCACTAAATGCTATTTACCTGGTACAGCCTGGAGGGTGATGTAAGAACTTAGATTAGACTGGCATGGTTTTGTGGCACAAGACGCTTTAAAGGTGTCCTCTTAAACTCAGTGAAAATGGGTCAGAAGGTGTAGCTGGCTGGCAGCCTAACAAAGGGCTTGTGTGTTTGCAGGGATGCGTGCCTGGTTCTGTACATCTATTCCCATTGCCCATGTCTGTGTATGGGAGGATTTGTGTATTTGTCAATACATAGATATGTACATATATATGTGTGCGCATACACATAAACATGCCAACGTATGTGTGTGTGCATGCACGCGTGCATGCCTACGTGTATATGAGAGAGATTCTTCTTTTCCTAATACAAAGCATTGGTTGCCCTTTAGCAAGGAAAACATTTTTTTCTTAAAATGTTTCCAAAGTAAACCTGTGTTGTTGTTACAGGATATAACAATTTCAAAACTCCAGCTAAGGAACACACACACAAAATTCCTCAGCCACAGGAGCAATCCCACTGGGGCTAATGGCAACAAGGACTGCACTTTATGCTTAATGGTTAGAGTCCATCCATCCAGGCTTCCCGCATCACCCCCCTGATGGGGGGAAAAAAAGCAAAGATGAGGTGGTAAGATTCAGAGAGTTTTGAACTCCCTCCAGTCAGCTGCAGGGATGGATAATTAGGCTGGACAAAGCATCATGCAATGTGCAAGCAGGAGCTATCCTGCATTGGCAGGAAGATGGACTCAGTGAACAAACAGGTCATTTCTAGCTCCAGCCTCTCTGAACTCTGAGGAATCTGGGAACCTGACTTCATGGAGGTTCGTATTAATGATGAGGGTAAGAGGAATGCACGTGATATACAACCTCCCAGTATCAATCCCTCTGCAAAGAGGAATTTTTTTTCTTTCTTTCACAAAGTTTTTCAGACCGGCATTAGCCGGTCTTTCAGAGAATGTGCCAAGATAAAATTAAGAGAGGCACCAACCCTACCTTGACAGGAATGAGCAGAAGCAGGCCAGTAGAGAGAGTGCCCAAGGTGCTCATTAGGCAACATCTCCTCACTTCATGGTCCTAGCATTAAAGTGATTGAATGTGAGATGATGCAAGTGATAAAGCCCAACTGAAGGGCTAAGGTGCCTATAAGCAGTAAGGTTAACTACTGCATTATAAAACCTTCATCTGGGCACTCTTTCAATCCATGCGCACAACCATTATATGCATATATGTGTGGGTGGGTATGGATGCTTTAAAGTGTAGCAAGGACTCATTGCTTGTGACAGCACTATCAGATGATCTGGGGTAAATTAGTCTGTCCTTTTCTATCCTTTGGTAAATGAAGCTGCATAAGAATGATTTATCTTGGAGTGAAGCATCTGGTAAATCATTGTGGCTTATAGTGTCCACTTAATGTGGGTAGACTGGGCAGAGGATGTGGTTACAATGGATTCAGCTGAATTGCAATAGGTACTCCCCTTTCAAACAGTGGTGCCTGTCCTTACCCTGGGTCACAGTATGTGCGTCTACAATTGCCTCTGTGTGCAGAGTGACAGACAGACATGGGTATAGATACATACATATGTACATACACATTACCACCCACTTTTGTATACAAAACACACATGTGTAAACATCCAAATATGCATACCCACATCTGTCTACACTAGAGCACACACACTTCTATGTTAAATTTCACACTTAGCCATTTACGTCCTGTGAAAAAGCTGAGATCCTTCGTAAAAATTCAAGCTAACAGCACTGTTTTTCCTAGCACAAAATTCACAGCTGCTGAAGTCACAGAGCAGTGCAGCTTTACAAGTACAAAACCATCCGAACGTTGCAGTAGTCTCTGAACATGGGGCCGAGACTGCACATCTCATGCGGTCTGATTGGCGGGGATGGGGGAAGCAGATGGCTGTGCATGCATCCTCAGGGATCATAAATTGACTATGAACAGGGCTTGCCACTTGGAACGACACCCTGTCCCCAAGGCTGGGGAATTATTCACTGTATTTTACATGTTCCTCATGTCACTGAATGGGCTAGTTAAACCTGCGCAAGACGCTTGAGCTCTTACCTAGCATCAAGTTAGTTCCTATTTAATTGGGTTTCTGGTCTGAAAAAGAGATTATGCAGAAACAGATCCTACTTTACTCATTAGATATGTTCTTCTGTGTATTATGAGCCATAGCTGCTTTTGTTGCTAATTAATACAAGTGTATAGTGCTTTTGATTCTTGTTAGCACTGTCGAACCTACCAGCTAAGGGAATGTGAGCTAGAGACCCATCTGCCCTGTGCATCATCAACAGAATTATTTATCAAATCTTGCTCTTAATCACAACCGTGCAAGCCTGTTGGAGCCAGCTGGGGGTAGCTGTACAGGTGTAACTGAATGCAGAATTTGACCTGATTGATGATGATTGATGGATGATGATACATGAGCTGGAACAAACTCAGTTGGACTCTCAGAGCCTAAGTCTGGCAGTTAGTAAAATGCATGGTTTGAACTTGCATTTTGAGCACCTTTGAGCTGGAATCACTGTGTGAGATAACAAACATGGTGCCTATAATTATGATTGTCACTAAGTATTGCATTGCAGTTCAAATACATTGAGGGGAGCCTCTTGTACCAAGTTTTATAAAAATGCCTAAGAAATGGTCTCTTTAACGAGTTCCCTGGCAAAAGGTTGAGTGGGAGAGTGAACAGAGTAAAAGAATCACTCAATCTACATTAAAAAGCATCAGTGGCAGAGCTGGGAATAGAAACTAAGGTGTCCTGATACCTAAGTCCACTACCTATTCCACTGCCTGTCAATGCCAGTTTCATAAGAGAATGACGCTGTCTATGCACTAACCATCATCAGAGAGCACCACAGGGGACACGGCTTTTCTGGATCAACTCCTCTAAGTAGCATAGAGAAGATGCTGTCAGAGACTGTCAGAAGTGATGGAGAAAACTGACTGTGATTTTACCTAAGTGCATGTTCCCTGTGTTCAGTTTTGAGTTATGGCCCATTGCAGGTTATTGCTCATTAGTGCTGGAGAGCATAGAGTGGGAACAAGTGTGCATGAGCTGATGCCAATATAAGCCTTTGTGCCTTTGGGCTTGTTTGAAATCCCAAAGGCACCTTTGCTGCCTCACAGGTGAAGGTGACACCAAAGGGCAACTGCTGAAATCCAAATTCCCTTTCATTCACAAATCTACTTTCCATCTTTATTTTTACATACAAGACTGCAAGCCCGTCACTTGTTTTCTCTTTGTTGGATGATGGTAACCACACTTGCATACTTGGCATTTCATCATTTTCCAGGGACACAGACTCACCTATCTCCTGTTCTTAGTATAAGTTATCAAGCCTGCTATAGGCTCTGGGGAAGGGAAAGTGCCATTTCTGTACAGTACCTGAACTTTCCATTCAGTACAGGGCCAGTGTCACCATTTCTGAGATCATGTACAGCTTGGATTCAGGGAAGCTTTCGGTGTCCTTAACAATCCTGTGCATTGTGTTTTGCAGTCCTTTCACCGGCTCACAATACAGCATGTCAGACATGACTCTTTGTCCATTTCTCCAGCTAACAAAAAGCCATTCTGACCTGAGCTGCACCTCTTGGTGTACGAGGTGCTACTCGAGCCAGCTTCTAGTTATTGTTAAGCCTAGAATCCAGCAGGCACTTCTCCTTTCTTCCTACCCCTTTCCCTGTGCTGGTAGAGTCTTTCATAGGCCCAGCAGAACGGTCCCAGCTCAAAGTGCTATCTTGAAAAAAATGACACCCTGTCTTACCTTTCCCATTAGATCATTTAAGAGTGAATTCAAACAGCCTATTCACCTTGTTGAATGAGAACAGAGCTACTTCTGGCCTGGTGCTAATCAGACTTTGGGCAGTTACATAAGTCATTTTATTCAATTTCACATTCTTCCTCCCTGGAAGAAAGAGAATTACTTTGATAGATTAAAGCCTTTGCTTCATCGAGTTTCTTTTCCTTCTCCTCTTCCCCCCTCCCCCCACCCCTTGCGTTTCTCTGTGATTCAAGCTTTACCTCCACACCAGGGGGCTCCTAACGGGATCTCATTCTTGACCAGCTGCTAGTGAAATTTCCTGTAGCCTTTGAAACCCCTAAACAGTCCATGTAGGAGGATTACGGGGGAGATGCTGCATCTTTCTGATAGAGAAGCACCAAAAATTGTGAGTCACCAGCTCATCTCTTGCTTCTTCAATGGAAGGAGCTGGGGCCGGTTATTTTTAGGTTACAAAGCTGTACTTTGCAATGATAAAAGCTAGGGATCTTTCAAAGCAAAAGCTTGCAAGTGTGAAATCCATCAAGTCTCTTATCCCTGTGCTGCTGAACACTATGACATTGTTGGGGTTAGTTTTTGTGCATGGTTGGGCATAAGCTCCTGTCCTCCAGTGGCAGAACGTTGGTCCTTCTTGTTATATTGGACCCCTTGTTTCGTGGCTTTTGAATGTCTACTGGAGCGGTCAGACTGGTAACTAGTGCTGCTAATGGGGATTCTTCTTTATTTCAATTAGTACAGTGCTTGTGATTTTGGGGGAATGAGGATGAGTGAATCCATTTTTTACAACCACTGGACAGTTAGGATATCTTATGTGTACCCTCTCACTCACCTTGTACTAATTCAGGTTGTGCAGGTTTGACTAGAGGAAATGGTTCCTCACCGCTGGGTTTTCTGCAGACCTCTGAGCTGACAGTGCTTGGACACCATGAGGACTGTACTTGATTATAAATGGTAGGATGGAAGGTGGCACCAGAATGTGAGGATCCTCTGTCCAAAAGCAAACACTGAATTTAAAGTTTAAATTCTGAGACAGATCATGAAAAGGAAACCCCATTTACAACATATAACTGGGATGCTCTAATTAATGCATACAGACTTAGCTTGGATGTATGGGTTAGGTGGGACAGAGCCAGCAAGGCTGACTGTCTGTGAAGGCATCTAAGCGGACTTAGGCACCAACATTTGATTATATTCCTCCCTGTTCAGGTCTCACTGAGCGTGAGTTATATTGGCTATATATATGCGTATATAAAAATGTATCTGTTACTATGCTATATTATATACATTGACATATACATCGCTATCTCCCAATGAGACTTGAACAGGATGGAATAAAATTGTATTTAGGTGTCTAAATCCACCTAGATGCTGAATAAGTGTAATAGATTTTGCCCCTTTCTACTATTAATTAATGAATGCTAACAACACATTGTATTATCTTTTTACAGATAAGGAAGCTAAGCCCATGACAAATTAAATGAACTGATGTTATGCAGCAAATCAGTGATAGATCTGGAAATAGAACCTAGAAACTTTCATTTGCAGATGTCAGCTCTAAAGACGGAGCCACAGGAGGAAAAACAATTCTTTGTGACAAAACGTAAACCGAGCAAAAATTGAACTCGGGCAACTCCATCTTTTCTTTAAAATAGCAGCCCTCCCCTCTGTTATTCAACCATAAATGTTAAAAACAGAAAATAAAAGAGCTATTAAACTATGCAACCATTCACAGTCCAAATACTGTTTATTCCATCGAATTGATTTTATTTCCAAATGACAGTCACAGTCCTTTGGCGAGAAAAGCATTACCCATTTCAGCAAATGAGTAGAAACCCAATAAACTGCAGTGAGTGGACAATCTCACCTACCCCTAGTTCCAAGGAAAAGAGTCTTGAAGCAAATCTAAAGGCTTCGAAGCCCCACGTTCCCAAACTGCAGCCCTCATGTCCTATAATGTAATCTCCCTGATAAACATATTCTTTACGGTGACACGGTAGAGAAAGGAAGAAAATTATCTACCCTATCATGATCATTTGGAAAATGCTCCTCTTTAAATAATGCAGACCTCTGGCAAGTTGCCTTGCACTGCATAGGTGGTGCTATTAAATAAAACTCACAGGCAGCTGTTTAAAAATCTTAGTGCTCTAATGAAACAGGGAGGGGTTGGGTATGCTCCACATTAGCTGAATGGATGTCACCATTGATCCTATAGCCAGGGAAGGCCTAAAAGTGTCTGGCATGTGGTTGGTCTTATTCTAGGGCTAAATTCTGCCATCAGCTATATGGATTCAGGTCCTACTGTATTGCTCGTGTATGTGTGGGCAAGGTTTACAAAGGCATCCAGGCACTCTAAAGGAGACTGTATGAGGTTGCTGGTAACAGAAGGCAGCAGACAATCAGGCTGTATTCAAGTCCATTTATGTCTATTTAGGGGCCTGCATGAAGTGAATTTAAGACAGTACATGTTCTAGCGTGGGTGAGTGGTGATGCCGCCAAACCGTGGTCCCTGCAATGGATGCAAAGTAGCTCTTTTGAAGGCAACATCAGCCCAGAGCCCCAGGACAGCATGAGTAATTCTAGCTAAATTCCCCCCTTTTTTTCTCTACCTAGTCAGGACTCGGGTACACTGGTGGGGAGACAATACAGAGGATCATCTGCTGATACCATGCATATTCTCGGGGGGAGAGATTGACTGATGCCTTTTCTCAGGACTGACCAGTCCAGCACTTGTCAGTAGTGCTAAATCCACGTGTGCAATACAGACTTCTCTTCTTTTAATACATTTGCAATCAAATACAAGCAACAGACACAGGCTGAGCTCCAATCATGAAACTCTGCCATGACTCGTGCCATTTTTGAGCAGGGGGTTGGACTAGGTGACCTCCTGAGGTCCCTTCCAACCCTAACTGTCTATTCTCTCTCATTCAAAAAGCAGCTTAAGAGAGAGGGGGGTAGGGAGGTAAATGCCAAGTATAGCAATTTTTTTTTTGGCTATAATTTACAATTTCCATGAAAGGCCCTTTCATACATTCATTACTGGAGATTTAATGGCCTAATGAATGTGACACATCTGCGTAATCGCATTGTTTCCCAGTGCTCCAGATGTTCTGTGGAGCACCTCTGGCTCATACTCTCCCACTTAAGCATTTGCTGTAAACACCAAAAGCAGTTTGTTTGTTTTAATGTTCCATCACATCCCATTACCCAGTGAAGGTGAAAGATTGAAATGCAACAGTGTCTTGCCAGGAGATTTTTTCCCCCACTCCCTCCTCCTTCCCTTGCTGTATCTGTGTCAAGTGTCTAATTAGTATGCAATGGGATGCAGATATTCCTTTGTTAAATGGCCTGTTGCTTTCTGCTTGCCTCCATCTCTGTACACAAGCAGACATACACAGAGATTCGGGACCCAAAAGACATAGGTGTTGAAAATCCTCAGTTCCTATTACCATGCATGAAAGGTCAATGCCTTAGAGGAGCAGGCTGCCGTTTCAGTACTGGTTGGCATCTTCTGCTTTCATTTATACCAGTGCAAACCAAGTGTCATAAGCTAGCATCCTGACCAAGTAGTATCTTACATTCACTTTGCACTGACATACAGCCCTGACTAAGGGCTATTTTCAATCCAGTTAGCTCAGCAGAGCTCAGTTGAAAATGTCTCTTAACACCAAAGTAGACACAGTTTAACACATTTAGCTCGATTTAGCAGGCTGACTTATTGCTTAGGTAGGTCTAACTTGACCTGCTAATGTTGAACATTAAGTGGGATTTTCAATAGAGTTTCCGATCTTCACTGCACTGCCCCAACTGAAAAATGCAAGGCCACATCATGGCTCTATAAGGAGGAAAGGAACAGCAAGTCCAAGGATTTGCTCTAGGTATGAATTCGTGGATTCACAGACCATCATTTACCAAAGGACCCAGGTCTCAGAGGCATCTGAGGTGCATTGACTGTCAGGGAGTTGAAGGTGGAAGGGAAATTACATCTGACAATCAAGTAAAATGTGGGGATACAGTGATGCTATGGCAGAAATAAAGCAAATCAAGGAGCTGAAAGTAGGGGAAGGGAAAAAAGGCAACTGTACAAGAGAAAACATAATGACAGTCTGGGAAGGCATCATGGGGCTAAAGAAGGAACAAGGCAAGCAGGCAAAAAACCCAACAGAGAGATGGATGATTATCTCAGTGAAACATTCAGAAGGGCAGCTGCAGTGGAGGACTTTAAATATTTTAAAACGATTATCAACATATTAGGGATGGGAGACTGATTTATTCTTATGTTCTTTTGAGAAAATTATGAAAAGTAATAACAAGTCTAAAGTACAGCAAAGCTGCCCTGCTTGCTTCAGTCTTAACAGATAAAGCTTAGAGGATTGTGGGAGATTAACGGATGATGAAATGAGACTTCTGAGTCTGTCAAACATGGAGTTCAGAAGCTGTCTGAATTTTCTCTTGCTTGAGCCCAGCAGGGCTTTCGGCAGGGAGAATGTGCAAAGGAACCCTTGGGGAATACAGTGCATGGAGGAAGATAACAGAACAATCCTTAGGGATTTTGTTGCATAGAGAAGGGCAGAGGATATTGGGAATCTGATGTTACATTTAAGTAAAAACAGGACTCTCCTGAAATCTGGTAGATTATGTAGAAGTCCAGAGCAAAGTTCTAGGGGTTTGGGGTATGACAGAGATGCATGAATTTGCTTTCTGCTCTAGAGAAAGAGCCCCAGAGGATTCCCCTGCAGAAGTTTAAGGATCCTTCCCCCATTGGAATCAGTGGAAGGTTTGCCCCTGACTGCAGGAAGGGTAGGATCAGTCGACAAGGGCCTGAATCTGAAATCACAGCTGTTTAACCTACATGGCTTGCTCCTCTATTTATGCCACTGTAAGCAGAACCAGCATCAAGCCCTTAGCATTTCGATTTGAAACATGTCAAACACCTATGGGGATCTGGTATGTAGATATGCTGGAACCTCTGGAAATTATGGTCCAAATCTTGTTCCTTGTTAAAATCAGGATAGTGTCCTGTAGTGCTGATGTTGCTGGAACTCCTGTGGACTGCAATGGGACTGGAAGTTGCTCTTCCATCGGCTCCAGTGTGCTAGGATTTTTTCAGTTTGCATATTGGTAGCTAACAGAAGGTGCATATGAAGTGCAGTGCTCACTTCTCTTTGTAGTTAATAGGTGTTGAGGGCACTTAGCACCTCCACAGGTGCTCATTGCTGGTTTAATCCATTGGCGCTTGGAGAAGAACATCATCGTGGAAAAATAGAACAGTGTAGATTTTGTTTTAATTGCTTTTTGCAATGCAAGGAGAAAGATCCCCATAGTCAGGAGCACAAGAAACTGCACATGACTTGCTCCTGCCCCCGAATTTACCCTCACAGACACAGCTGCTGCCTGGAGGTGTTTATTCTGCCACGCAATAAAGACCTCTGCCTCCCAAACCAGAGGATGACCTGTGAGACTGTTGCAGCTACTGTTCACATCCTTACACATCAGTAACTGCTGAACTACACTGCTCACCAGGGTTTGGGCTAATACCATTCAAACAGAATGGTTCCTAATAAAAGTTATTTTCCTTCCATATATATATTTTAAAACAACTATAAAAGAAGATGAGGCACAGACTACTAGCTAACAGGTTCACACACTGGGTCAGTTATTAATATAGCTATTTAAACCAAGACTTTCCATTCCACTGGGAATTCTGACATTTCAAAATTTGTTTTGTGCCCATTGGGAATGGAAACAAAAACAGAAAGAAATCTCCTGTGAAACATTTTCTAAAGAAAACCACTGGAGTTAAAGCATTCTGGTTTGAGGAAACCAAAATCAAAGTATTCCCATTTAGCCCTTTTATGACCATTTTTATATAAAATAATTTTTTTAAATGAACCATTATTTCAAAAGAATACACTGAAACATTCTGTTCCGTTGAAAGAGTCTGCTTCAACTTTATTTTCTACACAAGATTTCTGTCACTATTGCCATGTTCTTTGGAAAGTTTCTATTTCAATGAAGTAGCATTTCTGAAAGAAAAAAAATGTATATTCCAATGGAAAATGTTCAATCAGCTCTAGTTAGAAGTTAAAGCACGTCCCCGTGGTGTTACTATAAAAGTTATATCCGTGGTTACATTTTTAATCATTTCATCTCATTTAGTCCAACTTCTCTTCAGTCGTTCAGATGCTAAACTACTGTAGGTAGGTAGCTTCCCCCTCCATTTCTCTTAACTCTTGTAGTCTGGTTAACCCCATTTTTCTAGGCATTGCTTGTTTGTGCTACAGTTATGAAGTGTAATGAATGTAGTTGCAACCAATAGTTTCTTACTATGATTTATATTACTGTAGCACTTTAGCGGTCCTACCTGAAATCAGTGCCCAATTTTTCTAAGCCACCTCAAGCAGCTTGCAATTGAAGGTTGTCAAAGTGCAGGAGAAAGGTAGTGTTGTTATTATTAGCATTTTTTCTGATAGGAAACTGAGGCATAATAAAAATAAGTGGTCACATGGGAAGGCTATGGCAGAGCTGGGGGTTAAGTTTAGATTTTTTTCACTGAGAATGATACTTGATCAACACTATGATTCTCCCTCTCATAACTATCTGATTCCTACAAATCTGGACATTTGCTACACAGCATAGAGACAGAACTCCTGTAAAATGCCGAAAAACAATTATTTAGTCTGGTGTCTGGATAACATCAAGTACTCTTCCCATTCAAAAGTTCTAAGACCATGTGAACTCTTGAAATCATCCAAGGGAAGATGTCCCCCTAAAAAAGTGAAGGGTGGAGGAAGGGAAGGGCTTCAGCCCTTGTTGCATAGGGCACTTAGTGGGTGCGTCTACATGTGCCCCTGACTGTGCATTTGGTACTGTACAGTCATTGTACATTTATCGGTACTGGCAGTCCTACCAGCACACGGTTATATTTAAACGCTACGGCGGTGTCACAGTTCGTGCCTGCCGAAACTACGTCACGATAGCCACGAGCTACATCACTGTAGCTCATCACTACGGTGACATAGCATCTCATGTAGAAGCACCCAGTATGTGTTAAATCTCTGCAGAATTAAAGCTAGAACATGTTCTGAGCAGTTCCATGAGACCATTTACTATGGTTGCTAACATACACAGCTCGCTGATTGGCGGTCCTAGCTCTGGCACTGCGCGGAAGTCTTGAATCAGCTCCAGTGCAGTGCTAAGGCTGGGACCAACCATCAGCTGATTGTCAGTCCTAGTCCCAGGACCCTCCGGGGCTGCAGACCCCCAGCTTTCAATATAACCCTGAAGGAATATGCCAAGTGAAAGATCCAGGATCCTTCCTTTCCTCATCCCATCTGGAGACTTGGTATAGCAGAGGGATCCATGGCTGATGTCACAGCAGGGTGAAGACCACAAAATGTTCATATTATCTCTGCAGAGTTGTCTGATAAAAGCTGAGCAAGTGTTACTTGTTATGATCTAGAGATACTTCTCACGTGAAAAGTCCTAACTTTGTTTCAATATGAGGGCACTTAGTACATGTTTTACTATTTGAATGTGTGGTTGCTTTTGTTTTAAGCGCATTTAATACATGTTAAGTGTAACATGATATGGCCCTTTATGACATGAAACAAAAAGCAACATGGATCTCCAGATACCTGAAGAATCTAAAAGAGAAAGTACAAACAGGAAAACTAACTCTTCTTCTAGGTGGCGAGGATGTTGCTGCCTGAATAGAAGAAACTAAGGAAGCTTATGAGCCATCACAAAGATTTATTTTTCCTTATGGTGACAAAATCATCGATAGGTAGGGAATGATTGCCAGGGTCCGGCTTGTTTTCTCTGCAACATTAAGAGTATGAAGAAATTGCATGTTACAGTCCAAATAATTGTGTTTTCTAGTGTTCTATCGACTAAATAGGCCTATCCACGAGACAAAAGGATGTAGCATAAGATGAGGAGGTCCATTACAGCTCACAGGCTATTCAAAGGGTACCACTTAATTCCTGTACACTAGAACTGAGGAACAGCAATAGGATTTCAAGAGGAAGCTCTATGCATATTATCAAATGAGGGAAGTTAAGTATAAAGGGCATGCTTTTGCTAGATTTACACTGAATAGTATTTTATTCGCACCAGCAGGCCCACTGAAGCTGGTAGACTTGCTAGAGTGTGAGAGTGCTATTCAACGTAACTAAGGATAGAAGAGACTGGGAGGCTTTTATAGATCTAAGCCTTCCTGACTGTGGCAAAATGAGGATCTATGTTGAATAATTCTGCCAGAGAGAGGTATAATGTGGGAGATTCCTCCAGTATAAGGAATAAGAGATTTGAGCAACTTTTCCTTTGAACTGGTGAACATGGTTGATCACGAAGGTGACCCCAGCATACTACCTTTCAATCTTTCCAGGAAGGCATCCTACAGCAAGGCTGGTCTTTTAGTGAATATTGTCCCAAGCTGGCTTGTTAGTTCCTAGAGCTGACATTTTTATTGTCCTCCAAAGAACAATGGCCCACTACCTGCAGCGGCTGACTCTGAATCCCACTAGAAGAACAATCGACAGAGAGTGGATCAGGTTTTCATGGCTCCAGTTTGATTTTCATTAGAGTGCTTGGAAACTGCTTTCAGATTACTGGTCAATGAAAAATGATACCATCTCACTGCTCTATGACTAAGTGGTGAGGCAGCTACAGTAAAATCAGACACTCTACACATCTGTATGTTCAGTTTTAAACTTAGAACATGCAATGCAGAAAGAGGAGGAGAAAACATGGAGAAAACACAGAATTAAAGGTGCTTTTATAATTTTTCATCTTCCTACCTCTTTTAAATGCAGGATCCAGAGAAATGACTTTGCTCCTTTGATATCAGACGTAGGATGAGAAATATAATAAAAATCCAACTTTTATGGAGCATCCAATTAAAGCTGCAAATTATGGGCCAGATTCTGCTTTGGTTTCCCACAGTGAACTTTGCAGAGACACAGCATCTGGGCTGTGTTTGTAAAAAGGAGCCACAGTGTTGCAGGGAGCCAGCACTATCCCCATTGCTCCCTCTATATCTTTAAATAGGAGTAGCATGCAAAATGTATGCCGTCAGCAAGAAGAGGTGGAGGGTACATTCTTTCAGCGGTTACGTTGTTAGGGGGCTAATTGCAGCCAGAAGGTCAGGATTTTCAATGCTCACACAACAAACGCTGGCCTGGGAAAGAAGCATGGGAGTTTGTCTTAGCCAAGGGCAAGGCAGCATGCATCTTCACTGTCCTCATTTTACCATACTTTTTTCTATGACAGAAGTACCTGGACACCCCAATGAAAATCAGAGCTCCACTGCACCAGACGCTGTATATCATGATAGATGACCTATTCCAGTAGCGCTCAATCTTTCTAAACTAGAGGCACCCATTGATAGACTCAAGGTACCCTATGGAAAATACTAGCTCTTAGTTTTCACTCTTTTTTGACTACAGAAAAATAATCTAGCAATCCTTCTCCTGAAGAGAACTCAGCAAGACCATAATGGATCAGAATGTTTTTAACACTGTGACTTCCTATTGACATTTCTGGGCTTGTCTCATGAATTATATTTGGACACTTAAGAGTGCTAACATTGTGTGGCACCCTTGAAAGGATTGCTAGGTATACCAGGGTGCTGCTGCAGCCTGGTTGAAAGTCACTGATCTATTCCTATGAAGCTCAAAATCTAAATAGATGAGACAGATTGGGCAAATCTACACATGCCCCCTCTGTTACTGCGCCATCCTGGTGGTGCATGGTTATTTTTAGCAGCTACATCACTGTAGCAATGCACTTTAACATGGTAGCTCATCACTACAGTGATGCAGCGTTGGTGTCATGGTTTATACCTGCTGACGCTATGTTACCGTAGCATGTTGTTACGGCGATATAGCATCTCGTGTAGACGCGCCCACTGAAAACAGAAGAGAAGTGACTTCCCCAAATTCATGCAGCAAGGCAGTGACAGAGCCAGGAATAACACCTAAAAATCCTAATTCCCAAGTCCAACACCCTTTCTTTCATACCATACTGCTCTCAAGAAGGCAGCAGTTAACATCCTGGACAAGTTATAGTAACCTGGGCATATCAGTGAAGCAGGATCTTGCAGCACTGTTCATCTTGATTGCTTCTTGCTATAATTTTCATTCCTTTCGTTCAGCTGGGGCCTTGCTTACATGATATGTGAAAATATTAAATTAGTTCCCTTTACTGGAAATTATGTTCCATTAAACCATTGTCATAGCTACTAAGAGACCTTTCTGCCTCCCGGTACACTTTGTTTTAAAAACATCTGACAAATCCTATGGTACTCTTATAGAGAGTTCAAAGCAGAGGCATCATAAGCTTGAGCAATTACATATTAAGTGGTTTAATATTGTACAGAACAGAACAGGGAAAAAGGACAGTGTTTTGGAGATCCTTCGCCTTCCTTTGCTTGTACTTTGCTAGACGCTCAGTGCCTGAAACATTGTCCTTTGCCTTGTTCTCCCTTCTGCAATACAAAAACACTTAATATGTACAGTAATTATCTGAGCTGATGATGCTTTTTCTTTGAACTCCTTGCTGGCATGCCACAGAATTTGTTAGATATTGCAATGATCTGGAATGGATTGAGGGACATTACTTTCACCCCCTATTGAGCACCCGGAAGACAGAACATAATTGGCCTGCAAACTTTGAACTCGCTGAGGTTTTTCATCTTGGTTTTGGTGTGCACAAGTGGCTATTAGGTATGTGTCTGGATCACAGTTTGCCTGTGCTAATGGATAACAACAACAACAACAACAACAACAACAATAATGCCTAGCTCTTATAGAACAGTTTTCCTGTGCAGATCTCAAAGTGCTCCACAAAGGAGGTCAGGAGCATTTTTAGATCTCAGTGAAGTATTTCTGACAGGTGGCAAATTTGACCCAGAAAAAAAAAACAAAACTTTCAGAGAGGCTGGAAGTATTCAAGAAATTGGATCAAATCACTAAATAGTTTCAGCAAAAAAAGGGGGGGAAATGTTGAAAACCTAAAACCACACTTGTTGACATTTTCAAAACAAATCTTTTCAATATTCTTTGTCATTTAAAAAAACATTCTTAAATTAAAAAGAAATGGAAACTCATTTTTAAAAGGGACACAATGACCTGAATGCTGCATGAACCAAGAGTTGAATAAAATGTTTTGGGTACAGCCAAAATAAAACTATTCTGGTTTTTCACACTTCATCAGGAAAACCTACTATTTCTTTTCTGAATTCTTAGCTTGGCCCCCAACTAGCGGCTCATTATTTGTCTTCCTCCGATCACTTTAGAGATGGGAGAATGGAGGTACAGGGAAATGAAGCCACTTGCCAAAAGATCCTTAGAAGACCAGTGTCACAGTTAGGAACAGGAACCTTGGTGATCTGTGTCTCACTGTTACTGCACACTCACAGTTCGTGTGCTGATTTTACTGCTGTGGTACGGTTTTAAGTGTTGATTACTTCTGTACAGAGACATGAGATTTTAGTCTCACACATGTAGTGCATGCAGAAACAAAAGGACTAAGAAGGCTAAGGATTTTACAAGGATTTATGGATTCATCACAATGAAGCAGCCATATTATTTTGCTGCTGTTAATGGCCACTGGTGGTTTTAGCACTTACTTTGGGGTAACTTGGATTCCTGAATGACTCCAATTCCAGTCTGCTTTAGTTTATAATCTATAACGAAGATACTTCTTCATAAAAATCTGAAAGAGAAGGCACATGAAAAGATTTGCACTTTCACTTTGGCCCCTGTAACAAAGGGTAAAATGTCTGGGTCCATTTGGGGAAGAATTCAACCATGTAGCTATGGAAGACTGTACCCAAGCATTGTCATAGGGGGTCTGCTAGAAGCAGGACTGGGTGCATGTCAAAGATTGAGCTGAATCCCTCATCCCTTCTGGGAAATGCAGTGCCTCAATGGTTCAGTCCCGCAGGACTGCACTCTACTGACTGCTCCAGTTCCCTGAACAGTCCAGGCTTTGGGAGCAAAAAGGGCCCATGCTAATATCAGTCCTTGTCCCCACTGGGCTCTGGGTTTGGTGAGGTGCTGCTTACAATCTCAGCCTTATTATCTATTCCACTTTCCTGCTGCACAGGCTGGTTTCTAACATGATATTCTTTCAATACTCTCTGCAGCCTACTTATGATAGGGTTCCATTTGCAGCAGGTCAAAAAAACTGAGAAAATGGTAAGAAAACATTTTTTAATTCCTATCCTTCCCCCTTTTGGCAAAGGTTAAAATGGGATTGCGTTTTAAAGTTACAAAGTTAAGAATATACGTGACAAATTGACCCCAAAAGGTCATATTTCACCTCTTCATTTTTTCCTCCACTGGAGTTTTCAAAATGTTAAAAGTATTTAAAAGTTTCATTTGCTGTGAGGAGTTCCAGCTTCCACTGACCAAAGCACATATCAGAAAATAAGAAGGAGAGGTAACCTGATTCTAGTGTATAAGTTATCTTCACTGGGAGAAAATATTGGGTACTAAAAGGACTCTAATCTAGCAGAGAAAAGCATAATTAAAACCAATGGCTGGGAGCTCAAACTAGACAAATTCAAATTAGATATAAGGTGAACATTTGAAGAGCAAGGTTAATTAAACATTGGAGCAGACTCCTAAAGGATGGGATAGATTCTCCATCTCTTGCCATCTTCAGATCAAGGCTGGATGTCTTTCAGGAAGGTGTGCTTTAGCTGAACATAAGTTATTGGGATCGATAGAAAGTGTAATTGGGTGTTAGACAAGAAGTCAGATTAGAGGATTTAATGTTCCCTCCTACCCTTAAAACCTATGAATCTAAGAATTAAGCGTATGCCTAACTTTAAGCATGTGAGCAGTCCCAGTGACATCAGTGATGCTATTCACATTATTAGCATTAGGTGTACGAGTGAATGAGGAATGCCCATTCCTGTCCAGATGTCCATTCTTTTGCTCAGTCTCATCTCATCATTCTCAGCGATAGAAGCTTGGACCGCCCTAAACATTTCCATCCTTGCCTGGAGTTTGTGCTCTTCATGGGCTTGCTAAACCATGATAGGTATAAAGTGAGTTTAAAAAAAAATGGTTCCTTATTAATCTCTCTGATCAGGTACATCCAAGACAGCACTGAGAGGCTTGGTAATAGGGTTTCTACTAATATGTGCTCTTATGAATTCCCCAATGAGTGAAATGGAATACCATGTGGGTGTAGGATCCCCAGGCATGGATCATTATAGGGGCTAGGACTGAAAGATCTTTCTTAGCTGGTGCTTTGTAGCCCCTTCACTGAGTTGAGATTACAGCTCCTTACCCACTTCCTCCCATGCAGCTCAATGGAGAGAGCCAGCAAGGGTCCAAAAGAAAGTGCTAGGATTTTTCAGTTTCAGAAACAGGCTCCTCTGAAAAAAAAAATAGTTTTGTTTATTCTTACTCAACTTGTCTATGCTGTATATTCAAAAGGCAGAAGAAAAGAAGGAATGAGGTGGAAGATACAACAGGAGAAAAAGAAAAAAGAAAATGGCTAATTTTCATAGTTTCATAGTTCATAGTTGTTAGGGTTGGAAGGGACCTCAATAGATCATCGAGTCCAACCCGCTGCCAGGAAACAGTCCTTTTAAAGACCCCAAAGGTAGGGGAGAGCACCACCTCCCTTGGAAGCCCATTCCAGATTCTGACAACCCTTCCCGTAAAGAAGTTCTTCCTGATGTCCAGCCTAAATCTGCTCTCCGTCAGTTTGTGACCGTTGTTCTTGGTTATTCCAAGGGGTGACCTGGTAAACAGAGCATCTCCAATTTCTTACTGCCTCTCCCCAATGAATTTATAAATGGCCACAAGATCCCCTCTCAGCGGCTGAAGAGATCCAGGTCCCTCCGTCTTTCCTCATAGGGCCTTACCTGCAGACCCCTAACTATAGGAATGGCCCTCCTCTGGACCCTCTCAAGGATATTCACATCCCTCCTGAAGTGCGGCACCCAGAACTGGACACAGTACTCCAACTGCGCCCTGACCAGTGCTGCATAGAGGGAAAGTATCACCTCCCTGGGCATGTTTGTGATGCACCTGCTAATGCATGAAAGAGTGCAGTTAGCTTTACTGATTACTTCGTCACATTGCTGGCTCATATTCATTTTGGAGTCAACAATAATTCCAAGATCCCTTTCTGCTGCTGTGCTGCTGAGAAGGTCATCCTCTAGCCTATAGGTGCGTTGGTGATTCCTTCTCTCTAGATGCAGCACTTTGCACTTGTCTTTGTTGAACTGCATCCTATTATTTTCTGCCCACTTTTCCAACCTGTCCAGGTCCGCCTGGATTCAATCCCTTCCCACAAGCATGTTAACTTTACCCCATAATTTTGTGTCATCCGCAAATGTGGACAGAGTGCTCTCCACACAATCATCCAAATCACTGATGAAGACGTTGAATAGCACAGGTGCAAGGACTGAGCCTTGGGGGACCCCACTGCCCACATCTTTCCAGGTCAATACTGACCTGTCCACCACCACTCTCTGGGTGTGACCCTTAAGCCAATTTAACCCTTAAGCCAATTGCAAATGGTTTGTAATGCTGAGTCTGCACTCATCTTCACTGCATTGACTCATGAGGATGAGTGGAGAAACCAACCCATTTTCAGAGCCAGAGAGGTCACAGGTTGACATGCAGTGACAGACCTGGGTTATACAAACCCACATGCTTTGAGAAGTCTCAACTGGTGCTTTGATGACTTCATCTGCTGAGGAAGTGGAAACACTGTGAGCCATTTGCGTGATTAACTAAGAAAATGTCATCCAGGTAGAGCAATTTGAAAACTTGACTTTGATCTATGGGAATTAAAAAAGCAAACAAGCCAAACCTACCCTGAAACCAAACCCTCCCAAAAAATAGTGCAGCCATGGTATTAATTTATGCTAAATGCTTCACTGATAGCTGTACTAAATCTCTTCAGATGGATCAATAAGTAGATAAATAAAGCAGGTAAATAGTTACACATGGAGGAAGTAGTATTTAGCATCAGAAACATCTTTCCTGAGCTCATCAGTTTTGTGTGGTTATCATTTCTGCTCGAGGAAGGTGCTGGCTACACACTTCTATTCTCAATTTCTCTGAACTTTCTCCCTCTTTGCTGACATATCTTCAGTCTGAGGTGTTTTGGCCTCAGCCACTGATGCTTTCCTGGGAAGCAAATGTTTCTCTGACAAGGAGCTAGCTAGAAATATTGTCTCTTCTTTGGCCTCAGGATGGTTTGTGCTGCTTCTTCCTCAGACTGTCCATTATTGTCACCCTTAAAACAAAACTCAGAATGAATTACTGGGAAGCAACGACCTGAATGTGAACCCCTGTCTTCTGGGACAGAGGAATTGATATTGCTGCAAAACATGTCTAGCTGGCAGGTCTCTGGCATGCTTTCCTTTTATGGCATGGTTTGGTTGCTTTGGGGGTATTTGAGTGCCCTGTTGTAAATCCAGGATACGGACCACCTGTGTGCAATGCAAGGGTGGGGAGGAGACGGGAGTTAGTTTATAGCACAAATTGCTCAGCATGGTAACAGTCCATGTCCACAATGATCAGAGAAGCACAGTGTTAGAGGCCTGCCAGCAACGATACCTATGTGTGCAAGAGCCAGCATACTACTGTGCAAAGAGAGAGGTATGGACTAGTAACTACCTCACTTATCCTCATACAGGGCCATGCACCATTGTATTCCTTGTGACCATGCACAGCTGAGCTCTTTGAACTTGTACTGGGTGAGAATCACCCATGTGCAAAAGATCACTGCAAAGTATATGCTCTGATTGAGCCCTGCTATGAGATCTTAAGGGGAATTTAAATGGTGCAATGGTTTTATTCTGAGCTGACTTTCACACTCAACGCATTGAGCAGGAAGATGCTTGTTTAAAGTGAAGAATGATAAATCCCCATGAGGGGCATGGAAGTGGTGGGTCAGGATGGAAACTGGGCAATGATTTCTTCATCATCCATGCCAAACCCAGGCTCAAAGCCATAAACTAACCCCTTTCTATTAAAAAATCCATTATATACTTTTGCTCAGAGAAATCCTATCCCACCACCTCTCAGAAAGTCTGCAACTACATTAGATGCTAAATAACCCATTCTGGTCTTTGTAGGGGTCATTCCATTCACCAGTATTAGGTTATTCCTATGCAATGCAAAAAATCCCTTTAATTACTATGACTCCTTTACAATCATAGGATGTACGTATTTGAACCCCGAAGGGTCCTCTCCAGAGAATAACCTTTATTTGCTTGATTGCTTCTGTTCAGTTAATTCTGCCTAATTACTATTTTCTTCCTATTAGATCCTAATTATATACAGTATTTTCATTATAAAGTGTAATGTTTCCCAGAGAACCATGTCAATTACACAGGCGATATTACCGGAGGTCTCATTTACTTCATTAAACCAGAGAGTAGCAGGCTCTCATCTGATTAAAACGTGGATGGGAGTTATGGACTCAGTTATGTCCTCCTCCTAAAGTATGTGCATCAGACCTGGTCAGATGGTTAATAAATAAACTATCATTCACAAATATTCATGAGGATAAAATCAGCTTGTTGATCCTGTTATTTATTCATTGCGACTTCTTAGGCAGTGAAATCATTTGCAAATCTCCAAAAGTTTCAAGCATTTTATCATGGATAAATATTTGAAAAACTCACGTGAAGGGAGATTGAAAAGACTGGGACTATTTACCTTAGAAGGGAGAGATATGTAGGAGAGTATGTGGTAATAAGATACCAAATAATGAATGAAATACAGCAAGCAGACTGGGAACATCCATTTCCCCTGTCTCATAATACAAGAACCAGGGTACATTCAATTAAATGGGAAGGTGACAAATACAACATTGATATAAGAAGGAATACTGTACTTTTTCACACGATACACAATCAAGCCTGTGGGACTCATTGACATAATACATCACTGAAACCAGGAGTTTTATAAGGATTCACTAGGGGATTTTATATATTTATGTATTTGTGTGCAAAACACTTAAGCACATACTTCACTTCTAAGTCCAAGGTAGCCTCATTTAACTCAGCTAAAATACTCATACACTGAAAATTAACCATGTTTTGTTGGGTGAAAGCACCCCTCCAATGTGATATCTTGAGGCTTAATAAATTAATGAATTAAGATGCACAAACCCTTTTGTGATCATCACACGATGAATGGGCCATCTGCAGTAAATTAAAGCTATCATCCTTCCTGCAAAGGAAGCATGTAATAGTATTACATTGCAATTCAGCAGTAGCATTGCAACTCCAGCGGATCTCAGTATATAATCATATAAGCACCTAGCACACATTGGGCACATTATAAATAATAAATAATAATATTAATAATACAACTGCTGGCACAGTAACTTTTGGTAATAACTAGATTCTTAAGAAAGTGACAAGCTGAATGGGTTACCCAACATGCCCTGTGTTTACCAGGGCTTTGCAAACCTGTCATGAAATCATCCAGGATAGCGTTGTTCCTGAAAAAAAAGAGAAACTGAGGAAATGAACCTATTGGCATTCAAAACAGTCAACACGCTGGCTACGTCTACCGTGCTTGATGCAGTGATGTGTGGAATTGCCAGACCAAGCTTGAAGATTTGCATGCTTGACACAGTGCTGATGTTTCCATGGAAAAGTGGATGAGAACTACCTGAAGGCTCTTTGATCTCTTTTTTTACTTCACGTGACATTTTATAGGAACGTATGATTGGTAGGGATCTCAGGGGCCACATCAAGTCCAGTCCCCTTGTTCTGCAGACAACCATTCACCTAAGGCAGCCTAAAAAATGTCCATGGCAATGTCATTTCAATACCTGCCTCTTGGAGCAGGGATATCTCACTAGGTGGTATTTTGCATTTATTTTGTCATGTTAGCTTCCATCTCATAGGCTAGGGACAGAAGTTACACACACACTGGTTTAAGTGATCAGAGACTGGTTTAAACCTGTAACAGAACAGAAGTTCAGTGCACATAAACCAGTTTCAAAATGGCTGAAAAGTGTTTAAGATAAACCTGGTTGAATGTAGTATCAGACTTAACTGATTTAGAAGAAGGGTTGGGGGGCAGGGTGGGGGTGGGGGAACAGGGACTGCCCCCCCAGGCAAACCTGAACTGGGGTCTGGGGCCAGCAAGGGGGGTTAAACCCACCTTCCCCCAGTTAAACTCCTCTTCCCCTGGGTACAGAGCTGCCCTGCTGCTAAACTTACTGAAAAGTTACTGCTGGCTGTGACTGTGGACTACAAATCCCAGGCACCAGGAAGCAGGAAGAGGACGTGATGAGCAACCCTGCAGAGTCCTGCTTCTGTGATGCTCAATTGCAAATCCCAGAGACCTCAGGGGCAGCAGGAAGAGGTAGTGCCAGAGAGCTGTGCTCTAGTGTCCCCCAGCTTCTGGCATGAGCCATTGTAGGCATATGGCTGTATTTCCTGAATCAAAGGTAAATGTGTGTCCATCTGTTTCTCAGTTTAATCTTTGCAGTTTAGACTAACCTGCAAAGACTGAATCGATTTAGCCTCAGGCTTTTTGACTGTCTGTACTTAGCCATAGACTTTTAGGAATCCTTCACCCTCACACATAGAGCTGCAAGTTGGGCAATGTAACAGAATGTCAGGAGAAACATTAGGAGAGTCTCCAAAATTTCAACGCTACCTGGAAGCCCAAATGTCTACATGCTCTGGGAAAATCAACCAAATTCTTTTGGTCTGAGAATTACCATATTGATAATTAATGGTGCAGCTGTCAAAATGTGTCAAGATGGTTGTGAAGACCAGATGCCTTCGATAAATTTAGTCATGTAAATTTATCACACAGATCTAGGAATCTTGTTTGAACAAGCCTTGTCATGCTATTTTTGGTACTCCTGAATATATCTGAGTTTGGAAGGATGGTTCCCAAACTATGGTCCATCTGCTTTCAGTACCCCCTAGAATGCATAAATCCAGAGAAATGGAAAAACAGAAAGGAAGGGGGTAAAAATAAAAAAAAGGTTTTAGCATTTCTTGTGAAATTCAATAGAGGTTGATTCCCACTTCTGGTAAAGGTGGGTGGAGGGGGTGGTTTTTGTTCTTAGCTCGAGTACTTGAAGAAGTTTAACAGAGTTAGGTGCTATTTCAGTGAGAGCTGAGTGACTGATACCCTTAGGTTGGTGTTCTCTCTCTAAATATCATACTTAGTCTATAAAGGTGCATATCTACCTTGCCTTCTGACTGACTTGAAAATAACACAGCTAGCTACCTTTCTCAAACATCCTTAGGATCATTGAGTATCCAGGCCATTTTACTCCCACTATCTGGCCTGTCCCTAGGTAATATATAAGTGTAGAGTAACATCTGGCAGTGAGGTGTATGTCTACGCAGTGGACTACAAGATTGTACCAGGTCAAAACAATGGCAGTAACACAACACATGGCTCTGTAGACAGATGATGAGGAGACATTAAGTAGAGCTCAATTCAAGGGCCAGAATCAGATTGCAAGAGACCATGCAAATCTATGAGGCAGGAAGGCCAAACCTGCCCAGTCCTTTTCTGAGGTCAGAAAACCCCTCATTATTGGAAACCTGTATTTTGACAGAACCTGGAATTTCCACCACTTTCTTCTTTTTCACTTTTCTCCATGCCTTCAGCTTGGCTTTTCCTTTCCAGCCAAATGTAAAAGAAGTATTTGTATGTAGCTTCAGTTCTCCTAATATACCAAGTTTATTCTTTTCTAACTGGAAAAAGTACTCTTCACCTGGGTGGTCATAGCTTGTATACTCTCCTGTTGGCATGGAAGGCCCACATGCCATCTTTCTCACTGTTTTTTTTCAGGGGAAGGCACTGTGCCATTGAGAATCAAGTCACAACGTTTACTGCAGCAAGTCATTACACTGGTTTATGGAGGTTTTATGGAACATTACAGTGATCTAATGTTGACATTAAATATGGAACACCAGTAGGAGCACTAATGGCTTTATGACCATTTCTGCATTATCTCAATGAAATCTACTGATAAGGGAGGGCCCAGGCCTCTGCCAAGTAGGATGGAAGCCAGGAATAAAAATGTAAAAAGGGATGGAAGAACAAATATGTTCTTTCAGTGTCAAGGGAGCTATTGATGGGAATGCACAGTTGTCCATACAGTCCCAGGCAAGTGTACAATTTGTCTTCCCCCTGAGGGTTTTAAACTAGGTTCACTGGGAGATAGAGGCCAAAGCCCCAAGACAAGCGGGGAAGCAGGTGACCTGGAGGAAGCACAAGCATGAGGGGGCAATAGAGGAGGCCTTCTCATTCTTCTTGAGAAAGTAGGGCAATCAACTAGTTACCGCAGGTGTCTATACACAAATGCACAGAGCCTGGGAAACAAGCAGGAAAAATTGGAAGTCCTCATACAGTCAAGGAACTACGATGTAATTGGAATAACAGAGACTTGGTGGGAGCTCGCATGACTGGAACACTGTCATGGATGGATATAAACTGTTCAGGAAGGAGAGCTAGGGAAGAAGACAAGGAGGAGATGCGCTCTATGTAAAAGAGTGGTATGATTTCTCAGAGCTCCAGTATGAAACTAGAGATAGGCCTATTGACAGTCTCCAGGTTAGGGTCGATAGGGAGAGCAACAAGGGTGATGTTGTGATGGGTGTCTGCTACAGACTACCAGACCAAGAGGAAGGGATGGATGAGCCTTACTTTAAACAGCTAGCAGAAGTTTCCTGGTCACAGCCCCTGGTTCTCATGGGGGATTTAAATCTCCCTGGTATTTGCTGGGAGGGAGATACAGCAGTGCTTAGGCAATTGAGGAAGTTTTTGGAGAGTACTGGGGACACCTTCCTGGTACAGGTGTTGAAGAGACCAACTAGGGGCCATGCTCTACTTGACCTGCTGCTCACAGACAGGGAAGAACTGGTGGGGAATGTAGTAGTGGATGGCAATTTGGACAGCAATGACCACAAAATGATTTTGTTAAGGATCCTGAGGAAAGGAAGGAAAGAGAGCAGCAAAGCAAGGACTCTGGACATGATACATATTGTAGGATGTTTTTTGTTTTATTTGCATAAGGATATGATTTGTGGGCTGTAGTGTGTGAGGAGCTAATGTGGACAATTTTTAGGCTGCCTTAGGTGAATGAATGTGACGTCAGAAAAAACAGACTTTGACTCATTCAGGGAAATGATGGGCAGGATTCCTCTTGGGAGGCCTATTTAAGGAGCAAAGGCATCCAGGAAAGCTGGTTTTATTTTAAAGAAACCTTATTGAGGGCACAGGAATGAACCATCCTGATGCACAGGAAGACTAGCAAGTATGGCAGAAGACCAGCTTGGCTTAGCAGGGAAGTCCTCAGTGAGCTAAAACACAAAAAGGAAGCTTACAAGAAGTGGAAACTTGGACAAATGACTAGAGAGGGGTCTAAGAGTATTGCTCAAGCATGTAGGAATGAAATCAGGGGGTGCATCCAAGCAAGTGGGAATGTGTGTTTCCTCTGGGGACAAGATAAGATGACTGGCTCTGTGGATGCGGGGGGAGAGCAGTGGACATGACATACCTTGACTTTAGTGAAACATTTGATATGGTCCCACAACATTCTCGCAAGCAAGCTAAGGAAGTGTGGGCTGTACGGTTGACAGAAAACTGGCTGGATCATCAGGCTCAGTGGGTAGTGGTCAATGACTCAATGTCTAGTTGGCAGCTGGTCTCAAGTGAAGTGCCCCAGGGGTTGGTCCTGGGGCTGGTTTTGTTCAATATCTTCATCAGTGACTTGGAAGATGGTCTGGAGTGCACCCTCAGCAAGTTTGCAGATGACACCAAGCTGCAGGGAGTAGTATATATGCTGGAGGGTAGTACTAGGATTCGGAGATACTTTGACAAATTGGAAGATTGTATCAAAAGAAATCTCATAAGGTTCAATAAGGAAAAGTTCAAACTTCTGCACTTAGCACAGAATAATCCCATGCACCAGTTCAGGCTGACTGACTAAACAGCAGCTCTGCAGAAAAGAACCTAGGGGTAATAGTAGACAACAAGCTAAATATGAGCCAGCAGTGTGTCCTTGTTGCAAAGAAGGCTAACAGTATACTGGGCTGCATTCATAGGAGCATTGCCACCAGACTGTGGGAAGTGATTCTTCCCCTCTATTCGGCACTAGTGAGGCGACATCTGGAGTACTGGATGTCTGGTTTTGGACCCCCTGCTACAGAAACGATGTGGGCAAATTGGAGAGTCCATTGTAGGGCAACAAAAATGGTGGAACATGACTTTTGAAGAGAGGCTGAGGGAACTGGGCTTATTTAGTCTAGAGAAGAGAACACTGAGGGGGATTTAAAGCTTTCAAATACCTGAAAGGGGTGGGGGGTATTCAAAGAGGATGGACTGTTCTCAGCGGTGGCAGATGACGGGACAAAGAACAGTGGTCTCAAGTTGCAGCAAGGGAAGTTTAGGTTAGATATTAGGGGAAACTTTCTCACTAGGAGGGTAGTAAAGCACTAGAACAGGTTACCCAGAGAGGTGGTGGAAGCTCCATCCTTGGAGGTTTTTAAGACCCAGCTAGACAAAGCTTTGGCTGGGATGATCTAGTTGGGGATGGTCCTGCTCTGAGCAGGGGGTTGGAGTAGATGACCGCCTGAGGTCCCTTCCAACCTTAATTTTTTATGATTCTATGGTTCCACACGCCCAGACGCTGAACCTGCCAGGCGTATACCCAGGTGTTCCTACAGTTCTAGCTCAGATCTTAGTGCCTTGTCCTCTTATCTTTTCATCAAAGCTGTAAAGCTTTTCATCTGGCTTTTACATGTGCCTGTTCATCACTGTACTCAAAGAGGTATATGGGTGGCCTCTAAATAGGGACGAATATTCTGCTGGTACAGAATTAGCTCTGTGGAAGAGCAAGGGACATATGGAAGGTCAGATGAACAGACAGAGTTGGATGAAGAGTAAGGCTGAGGTGGATGGATGCAGAGCGATTCAAAGAAGAGAGATAGAAACGAAAGCTCTCTGTCCTGATTTCTGTGTTTCCATTCTACATCAGAAAAAAAGTCAAAATAGCAATGTTTTCTGCAAAAAAGAAACTTCCAAAAAACTGCTAATTCAGAAATGTTGAAATAATTCATTGAGCTCAAGATCCTCTCTCAATAGAAGCATTCTTGGTGATTTCCACAGAATATGCTTGCCTGGTTTTGTGCAGGTGAGCACTGATGGGATAAGCCCTGACTAACAGCCAAGCTGCTAAACACCCAGGGAAGCACCACAATAAAATTTCCCCCCTGGATTTCCCTGTATTGTTCTGTTGTCCAAAATGGTTATAGCCTTGGAACATATCTTGCTTTGACTTCAGGTCAATCAGAGGGTGCAGACAGGAGTTAATACCAGCACATGAGGATACAGTAACAAGACAGCCAGCTGCCAAGCATCTCTTTTGCAGTCTTGAAACTTACCCTTCAGAGTAGAGCTGTTTAGACACAACAGGCTGCACAGCAGGTAAGATGGAAAGTTAATGTTGAACTTCTGGAAAGGAGAGAGGTGGAGCCAGAGAGCTGAATCCTCATCCCTTCCACTCAGTACCACATAGAGCTGGAAAAGTTTAAAAAGAAGATGGCCAGTGGTCTGAGCAGCCAGTCTTAGAACAAGGGTCAGTGGCCTACAGCCTGCACATCAGATCCTGCCCACAAAGCTGGGGGGCCTTAATGGCATTCTGGTGCTGAGCTTAGCCTGGGCTGTGGTCCAGTGGTGCGAAGCTTCACCTGTACTGCAGCTGAAAGCAGCAGCTTAGTCCTAGCACTGGCTCACCTTGGACTTGAGCTGGGTCATTCTAGCTTGTCCCTAAAAGCATTGCCCATCACCGCCTTAAAACAACACGGAAGGAGGCCTCATACATCCATATTCTGGGTCTTGTACCCATCTGTAGCAATACCCAGCACATGGCAGTTTCCTTGATAAGCTCCTGTTTAGTATTTTTGACATGCCAACCAACTTCTCCTTGAACCCTTGCAGATGAAACATATCTGCCTAGCTCATTCAGGAAGGAAGACATAGGTGCACAGAGAATTTTATAGCTTCACCCCAGCTTGTTCTGCTTCCACATGCTGGTAGGGCCTGGGAGCCGCTTGCATATCCTTTGCCATGTAGCATTCTGCCGCAAAACTTGTTGCATATTCTAATTCTCCCTCTCGCTGTGATTTAGTGCTGCAGCTAATGCTTTTGATGTCAGCCTGAATGAGATAGAAAGGCTTAAAAATTCATAGCTGACCTTTCACTGACACGTTTGGTTTCCGTTAGGCAAGCATTGCGTGGCAGGTTCCAGGGGGTTGGGGGGGGGGTGCAGCTTCTTGATCTAAATTACCTTTTCCTTAAAACAAGATCTTTGTTGGGGGGTGGAGGTAGAATTTCAGTTCTGTTCTGGAAAAAAGAGAGAGTGGAATGAAAATTAAACTGAGGGAGAGATGCCTCAAAAGCAGAGGACAGGCTTATGAAAAATATATACCACCTAGGGAAGATGGAATACAAATTGGATCCCTTTTAAAAATATGCCTTTAAAACAGAGGTTTTAAGGGGCGAGAGAGCAAGAGAGAGGGAAAAAAAATATGTCTCTTAAATGTGTTCAGAACATTTCTGCAGCCTGCAGAGCTAGGATTGTTTATTAGAAGATAAGATAGTGAAAAATGTATTTTGCAGAAAGAAAATAGTAAAGCTGGTTTCCAAGCAGATAAGAAGCCAAATTTCTATTTTATGCTCAATTGAATGATTCAGTTACATTATCTGGGAGGCAGCAGTGAAATAACACCCTTTGGAAATGAGACTGTGAGGACAGTGGTTCAGAGAAGGCAACTGCAGGCCCTTCACCTGAGTTCTGGCAAATCCAGAACAGGCCTTCAGCTCCAAAATAGGTAAATTGAGCTGTTTCTTCCTTTCCACAAATATGGATTATAAGCCACCAGATGCTTGATAATCAATCCCAGTTGATCTCCTGATTAACACAAAGGTACAAAACTGAAGGCGGGCAGAATTAGGCCTGCCCATTCATGTTATTAACTGGCACAAAACATTGCCACGTTGCCAACCGCACTTTTTCAGATGCATATCATAAGCCAGTCTCAAGATAAAAATGAACCAGTATCAACTGAATGCAGACGGCTGAGTGTATAGGGAAGAAATGGTGGCAGTGACTCCTAGGTACCATGTAGTAAAAATGGTTTTGCTTTCTTTGGTCACATTTTTAAATGTCTAGGAATCTGCTGTCAATAAAGACAGGCAATATCTTTGGAGGCAAAACTGATGTGACACATGACAGGTTAAATCCCTGGTGTTGCCAGCTCTTCTACTTTTGTTGCAAGATTTGTTATATCTGATGGTTTTCTTAAAGCCCCAGCTCCTGGAGTCATGTGACTGTGAGAATTTCAGATTTCATTAAAAAAATTCCCAAATAATATGCAGCTAACCCTCATGGATATAGAGAAAAAAAACCCAAATATGAAATGACTGCTAGGGCTGTGCGAAGCTTCGGGTGCTGATTTGATTTGGAGGAGATTTGGCCTGATTTGGTGACTGAATCTCTGAATCTGAATCAAATCAGGGGACCAGTTAAAAGGTCTGAATCAATGTGAAGCTCTCCAAATTGATTCGGAAAAGATTCAGAGAGCTTCGACGCAGCAGGGAGATGAAGCCAGACTCAGAGCTGGTACGTAGGGGGCGGGGGAGGGGACTATGGGGGGATCCCTGCAAGGCCCCATCCCCTGCCTGCTCCCCCAGCCCCCGTGACTCTCGCCCACTCCTCCAGCCCTGCCATGGCTTCCCCGCCCACCCCACCTACAGCCCTTTAACAACCCCCTCCCCCCTCCCCCCCAAAAAAACCCAAACTCCGAACTCACCAGTTTCTACAGTGGCCTCGGGGCTTCAGGGGACTCATGCAGAGCCCCCTATGCAGCACAGGGCCGTCGGGGGCAGCAGGGCAGGAAGTGGCGAGTGGGGGCTTTATTTTCCCAAAGAGCCGGGAGCTGGGGCAGTCAGGGCAGCCATTGCCGGGGCTGGGACAGCGGGCGGGGAACAGGCCTGAGTGATTCGGAAATTCAGCCGATTCAATTCAGGACAGTGATCTGAATCACCGAATTGAATCACTGTCCCCCGAATTGGCCAGATCTGAAGCCGCTTCCCACAGGCCTAATGACTGCCTTCTACAGACCCAGGAACAAGATAGCAGACCCAGTAACAAGATGGCAAATATGTATCTTATTAAAACACACACTTACAAAACATGACTTTTAAATCCCTTTCCTGATTTTTTTGGTGCTGGACTCTAAAAATATTTGAACGCACAAGGTTGGCAATATATACTGTGCTATCTGTTAAAGATTTAAATTTTGTTTTCTTCTTTGTCTTAATGTAAACTAAATGTCGTTCGTGCTGAAAGTTTATGGCTGCCTTCTGTAAATGGAAAAACAAACGAAGCATGTGGCACATTAGTGCCAATGTTCTTACTGCAATGTAGAGATCGTCTTACAGTAGCAATTGTTGTGTCCTTGATAAGCCCATTTTTATTTACTAAGCTATTTAATTCATGATCAGAACATGTTTGTCTGTACTGATCATCCAAAGAGAAACCCACTATTAAAGGATGGAGTATCTCTTGCATTATCCATTTATATAGCTCTCTATCACCATAGTATCTGAACACTTAACAGAAGTTAAACTAAAATTCACATCACTATATAGGTTCAAGTGCTGAACATAAGGAAGTGCAGAGTACATAAACTCTAACTCCTGAGTTAGGGATCTTGGAAGAGCAGTTTCTTGTCTGTTGATACTACAATATAATGATGCTTCTTTGATGGGTGGGCTCATGGAACCAGCTGGTTCAAATCCAAACCAAATACAAAGCAAGTTAAGAACAGGCCTCTCATAAAAATGTATGCACACTTTAGTCATAAGGGATACAGGCACAAATTGAGTGACAGTGCTGATCCTAGTTTCTTAGGAAGCAAGAAGCACAACTTACAGTGTACACTACAAATGTTCAAAATGTCCATCATTGACATCCAGGCACTCATTTTAGTGGCAGACAATAAAACTATATACTTGTGTATGTATATTTTTTGAGACACCGTACAGTTTTTCTGTCCAATGACTGCCCAGTGGCATATGTTAAATGATTTCAGGCCAGATATCTCCTTGAATCTTTGCACAAGTGCATGATGTGACACAATGGCTATGGAAGCTGGTCACCATGTGCTTGTGCAAAGATTCAAGGAGATGCATATTAACTTCTGAAGAGCCACATGTGTCTCTGGAGGTGCAGGTTAGCCACCCCTGGCTTAGAGGTTGTCAATCCAGTTCCAGGGTGAGGCACATAGCAGCGGAGCAGATGAAGCTTGCATTGTCACGTCCTAGGCTGTGCCTGCTGTGGGAAAGGCAGAGGACGCTGGTCTCTGGAACAGCTAGAAGAAGGCTGAGGTTCTTAAAATCATCTAAATGATTTTAGTCAACAAGTCATTGTGAAGATCAGTGGCCTTCGTGCTTCTAAATCTCTTAGGTGCATTTGCAAACCTCCCCTCAACTGACTCATGAATTGCATGAATTTGGAAAGCTTAACTTCATATGGATGAATTACAATCAACGCTGGGATGCGAGAATGCATATTTCAACACTTGTTCTAATAAGAGCGAGAGAGAAGGAATGGCTGACCAACAGGTACATTGTTTTTAAACCAGCAGATCAAAATTTAGTGAGATGTTTTTAAGTGAAAACTGTAATAGAAATTTTGAAACTACATGGATCCCCTCTCCCCCCCCCCCCAATTTTATGACATTTCTACTTTAAATGTGTAACCTGCTATAAAGCTAGTTGAAATTTCTAGAACTTTTGGAGAGGGAAAAAAGAAGAATGATGAAATATAATAGCATTTTTCTGTATTAGGAAATCCCATTCCGCCAACTTTTTGAAAAAAAAAGAACTAATTCTTATGTATGTGGAACAGGGGAAAAAAATCTCTGAAAAACATAAATCTCCTCCTTTCAGCTTAATTTTCTAGTGCAGGGAAATAGGTTTTGTGAAAACTGTTCAAAGCCCAAAATCAAATGAAAAACTTGGACCTAGGATGGATTTACTACACTGGATAAAATGGCAGGTCCATCAGTTCTCATATTCCAACTTTAAGAATGTCCCATTCTTGATGTTTCAGAAGGAAGAAGGAAAATTTTATTCTGAAGGCATCCTATGTGCAGGAAAATATTCCTTTCCAACTGCTACCACTGATCTGAGTACGTCCTGAAGCATATTTGATTTCCCTTATACTATTACTTATTGATATATTTTGTAGTAACAGCCAGAGGTCCCAATCAAGACTGAAGTTTCAGTGCAATAGGCAGTATGCGAACACTTGAACAAGGAAGTCGCTGTTCCAGAGATCTTACATTTTTAAAACATAAGATAAGGTGGAAAGGAAACTGCTGTGCTCAAGGTCACAGAACCGGTCTTTGAGAAAAACAGGGGGGAAAAAGAAAACAGCCTCCTAACTGCTAAGACTGTCCCTCTACACCAGGGGTGGGCAATTATTTGGGCCCATTTGCCACATAGGGAGTTTTGATGAACTGGTGCAGACTGGGTCACCCCCCACCCCCAACTCACCAAAACTCCTTATGGGGCTTTGGGCGGGTAGAAAACAGTGTTCTGGAGTGGGACAGGCATGATCTGCTCCCTGCATGCCCTGCCCTGTGGGTAGGGGAGTGGCAGGGGTGTGTATGGAGGGGGCATGTGTTTGTATTGGGGTGGGGAGCTGCCTGGGAGCCATCTGGGAGTGAGAGGAGGGAGGCAGAGATGGCGGGGCACATCCAGCTCCTGGCTGCCTTCCACCATCACTGCCTGCCTGGTGCGATGAGCAGCTACCTGTGAGTGGGCATAGCAGGTGGAAGGCATCTGGGAACTAGAGCTGGAGCTCCATGTGCTGGGCAGGAGCTGCCTGGCTGAAGCTTCCCAGCCACCTGCCTGCAGAGGCACGGCAGGAGAAGGGGCAGGAGCAGCAGCTACAGCTGCACCTGGCGGTAAGGGGGCAGCACAGACCCGCTGGCCCCAGCCCCAGCCAGTGCGCAGCTTCTGGTAGGGTGTTACTGGTGTGGCTGCAGTCGGCCAGGTGCTGCTGTGCTCCCTTCTCCTCCTCTCGCTCCTATCTCTGCTGCACCACTCTGGGTGGGCGGCTGGGGAAGGCTCAGCCTGGCTGCTCCCGCTGGAGGGGAGGGGAGCAGAGGAGCATCCAGCCAGCTGCAGCCCCACTGGGAACATCCACGCCAGAAGCTGTGCACTGGCCAGGGCCGGTGGGAGCATGGTGCAGGCTGCCCCACTGGGAATTGTGGGGGGCTCTGCCCCACGTGTAGCATTGCGGGGGCAGCCACGGGCTGGATCCAGGCAGTTGGTGGTCCAAATCCAGCCTGCGAGCTGTATTTTGCCCATCCCTGCTCTACATTAAACCACTCTGTTTCCTTGTCAGCAATTCTGCAACATATTCGTATCCCATTAGAAAATTCTGATTCAGTTTATTTAATATGTCCTGTGGGAGCTCAGTGATTTTGTCAAATTTGTATTGGAAAAAAAAATAAAACAATAAAATATTTTGACAATATCAAAATGAAATACATTCGATTTTTCCAAAATGAAAGTCTTCCTTTATTTTTATTTTTTTTGTTCCACGGACAATTTCAACTTTCTTTTGATTACTTTTATTCTGATTCAGAATGAAAACAAAATGAAATTTCACAATTTCCAGCTGGGCTCCAACCAGCAATTGTACTTACACCTTTATCAAGGGCATTAAAATATGGCTCAACAAATAGTAGCTTGGCTGTATGACAGAGCTGACTACTGCTACTTCCTCCATTATTGTTCAAGAGCTTTAAATAAATATTTACCCTTTCTTCCCTGCAGCATACTAATAAAGTTAAATATTTTGACCCCTGCTGACTAAGTTTTCTGTAAAACCTCTTCAATGAGGTGAGCATTTAGTGAATGAAATTCCCCGAGGAAGTAGAGAGATTAAAAATTATAGAACCTATTTGCATCTTGCACCCTGCTGATGAGGAGAAAGCACTGAAGTGCGCAACAAGGTGGTGAACTGTGCAGCCAGTACCACTGCCAGTGTCAGAAATGCACTAAAGGAAGACTAATGAGGAGATCAAGAAAAAGGAAGTGGTATTCTTTAGATCATAAGCTCTGTAGAGCCAGCCCATTTTTCCCTTGCATGCACGTTTGTACAAGAATTAGTATAATCGGATGTGGTCCCTAACTGGGAGACGAAGCCCTATTGCACTACATATAGGGAATAATAATGACACCAGTCTATAAATGTTTTCCTCATCAGAGCACTGGAATCTGACCCCACTGTTGCTGTCGCCAGCTGACCTGGTGACAAAGGCTACCAGAGGTGCTTTTGCCCCACTTCAGCTGGAGGCTGAAGGTAATAGCTGCATTAGGAGCTGGGCTTGGCTGGGGACAATGGCAGCAACGAGAAGGTTCCTCCTTTTAGACCCTGATCCTTGCCCGTGTCCCACTACACCTCTCTGCCTTCCCTGCTGGCCAGAAGCAAGTGCTGGAAGGAGGAATCTGAGTGCCACTGCAGTCCCCAGCTGAGCCTGGCTTCCTGAACAGCCAGTCCCTTCAGTGTGGTGGGAGTGGCTCTGTGGCTCCCCCCCTTATCAGCTGGGGACAGCAATAGTAGCAGGGGGTGGGTTCTTCCTTCCAGCGCCTGCGGGACACCTGTGGGAGAGGGGCATGGACAGGGAGCAAGCTCTGGAAAGAGGAACCTGTGTACCACCATCCCCTGCCAAGCCTGGCACTTCACAGCTGGAGCAGGGCAGAAGCAGCTTAAGGGCTCCCCTGGCACTTGGATCAGCTGGGTGCAACTATACAACCTCACAGTCCCTGGATCCACCCCCTACTACCATGAACTATATATCTGTTTAAGCCCATGCATTATGTATACAGCTCACAGACACTAATGATTTTATGCTCAAAGCAACCCCGAGAGTTTGGCAAATGCCATTATCATCCCCACTTTTAAAAGTGAAAACAAAGTGAAAAGACATTGGATGAAGCTGATTAATATGAATGTAGCTTAAGTATGAGAACAGGCAAGGATAAAAAGCATTCAGAAACTAGGCTTAGAACCTATCTGGATGGCAGATAACAAGGGGCCGTGAACCCTGTTGAGGTAAATGGATGGTTTACAGTGAACTGAGTATTCACAAGTATCTTCTTCATTTTTTTTTTACCCATGTCAAGTGGTGACTGAACAATGTTGATATCTGATGGATGTTCAGGAGACCAGAGGTTTGCAATTAAAGTTTACTGGAAAATGAACTTTTGTTTCCATGGGAAATGTTGATATTTTGACACTTTTTTCTGGAAGGGAACAAAAAGTCAAAATATCAAATCTTGTCACAGAAAGAAAAAAAAAAGTGTTGAGATCTGGAAATGTCAAAATATCTCTTTTAAAATCAATTTTAATCTGCGTTTGCCTGAACTGCTGTAATGCCTCATGCGAGCTGTAGTATAGATGTGTCATGTTCCCATTCTCTCCTTAGGGCTGGGCTGCTGGATCAGCCTGCATCTCCCATGATGCCCCCAGATATCTTCCTTTGGGTTCAGGTGCCACAGCACCTCATGACCATGCGGTCTCTTGGGATATACAGTCTGATCAGGAAGCGCAGCCCATGAAGGAATATAAAACAATCACACTGCACCTCCAGTGAGGTACTACAGTGGCACTGTCAGAAATCAATGTCCTATTCTTCCCCCAAGGGATGTTTGAGTAGAAAATTCCTGAGCAGCTTTGGTTGCAATGGACAATCTTGTCCATGTCTCAGGGAAGATGCTAAGGACTGAATGGATAGATAGACAGATCTCATCTTCCCATCTCCTGTTTGGTACTGTGGGCCAAAGTCTATGGAGTGTGGGATAGGAGAAGTTTTCCTTGTAGTAATCACATTGCACCTAATCTGAGAAGAAACAGAGGGCTTCATTGTCCAGGCCTGTCATCCCTTTCTTTCATTGTTAAAAAATTAAATATAAAAGAAGACATGGGACAAATATAAAAGCTCCTAAAACAGTGAGAAAATGCCTCAAGGGAGAGGGCCTTTTCCAGGACATTTCTACCCTCATTTATCTTGCATCTTTTGGACAGGAGGGACAAACTAAACAGCCCTTCCCTTTTAAACACTGCATTATCAAAATCATCTGCATCACTGAAGACTGTGAGATCTTGAGACCATATTACTGGGGCTGTTGCCTGGGAGGAAATCTAGCTACCTGTGTGTGCACACATAGGCTAGGGACAGAAATTACACATACATCAGTATAAGTGATTGGAAACTGGCTCAAATCTGTAACACAACTGAAGTTCAGTGCATATAAACTGCTTTCAAAATCGCCAAAACCAGTTTAGGATAAACCTGAATGGATGTAGCATCAGACTTGCCTGCTTTAGATTAAATTGGTTAACTCACAGTACCCCAGCATCCCAGGATGCTTTGCACCTGCTCCACAAACCCCCTTTGCAGGGTGGGAGGGCTAGCCTTGGCCTAAGCTGTCTGCCCCAATAGAGCAGGGAGGCATGCTCTAGCACCCCCTGGTGTCTGGCCTTGGCAGCTGCAGGTGTGTGGCTGCATTTCCTGAATCAAAAATGAATGTCCATTCACTTGTTTATCAGCTCAGTCTACGCAGCTGTGGCTACCTTGCAAAGATTGAATTGATTCAGCCTCGGGCTTTTTCACTGTTTGTATTTAGCCATAGACACATTCTCCCTCCATTTCTTCAGCTTATTTTTCCTTAAGAGGTCTCTTTACCTCTTGATAGATCTATAGAGCTCTTGGAGGCAATCTTTAAAGTACCCCTCACGTGCTGCTTTTCCCATTACAGTACATGCATTTCATGCCTTTGAATGGCTGAAAGGGTTGTCACTACATCACTTTTAGCCTGTAGAATAATGGGCTGGGAATCAAAGCAGGGCACCACTGAACAATATTATAATGCTATTTGTGACCAAAGAGGTAAAAATCACCCCAGATTGCCAATTCTGAACGTTATTACCTGCTGCCCTGTTGGCCCAGGCAGCAAGTAGTTAAACGTGATTGCAGGTCTTCATTTAAGTCTGTATTTACACCGCTGTTCAGGGGAACTCCAGAGCTCATGTTCTGCTTTGTGCTCCATCAACATTATACTGTGGACCAGCGACAGGATTTGCACTTGTGTAGCAGAGATCAGAATCTGGCCTGTGGACTTTTACTCAATTTTATCACATGAAAGATTGCATCTGGGTCCTACTGTACTCATCTGTAGGTGATTTAAAACAAATACTGATTTCAGAGAAACAGACAGGTCATGGAAGTCAAAGAACACAGGCAATTTTTGTCTTGGGTTTAAGTTAGGAAATGGACTCCCCAAGCCAAACAGATGGTGTAGGAGTTAACAAGAGCCTGAGAATAAGGCCTTCCTTTCCTATCTTTTCATTTTGCTAATTAGTAAGAGAGACACTGGTTCACTAGAACTGTGGGGAACAAGATCAAAATCACTTCTCCCAACTCCTGCTCTAAAGATGACTATGCTGGATATGAGCTAAGGGATCTCTCCCAGAGATAACAATTTCTAACCAACTAATAACTACTAGACAATCTTGAACAGAGGGGGAGAAAACGTAATTTAGTCAGAGCCTCAGAGATCTGCTTAAACAGCATTTCAAGACTTATACCCCCCATACTACTATCTTTTCTAATGCTTCTCTCACTCTGTAAAAATACTGCCTTGAAAATGGGTGAGTTTATAGATATATATATAGCAAGAAAACTAATGGTTCATTCAGTGAACTCCAACCTCTTTTGATATTAATGTTTGTGATAAATACACTGTCTCAAGCCTACAGATAAATGTAGTACATCTAGCCACCATATGACATTTCCTGCTATTTTCCAGTGCTGATAGAGAAGGGTCTGGGAAACAACAGTGACTGGAGATTTTCTCTGCATGCGGATGGCACCTAACACATCCAGGCACCTACCCAAAACAAAAGCTAATTGGCCTGTATGCAGGTACTTCACTCCAACAGCATCCTGAACGAGGATGCATCTCCACAGTATCCAGAGACAAATGACTTTAATTGTACTTCATAGAAGTCCTCCTGCATGGATGAGACTGCAGGCTCAGGATGTGAGACTCACAATGGAGGTGGCTGAGCAACACTCAATTCATTCCATAACACTGGATATCATTGTTTGTCAGTTTTGCCCCATTACTTATTCAGCACAGAAAGCTCATCAGACAATTTGCAAATACATTTTCTGGATTGGTTTCATGACATTAAACAAGCAAAATATTCCAAGAATAATTCCCACACCTGAAATTCCCCTTGGCACTGGGAAGCTAGAAGTATTTGGAATAGCTACAATAGGGCTTCTGGTTCCACCTGAGTTATTCTATTGTTATGTTGGCAGAGGATGTGAAGATATCCTAGAAAAGCCACTTTTCTTTCCTTGTGGCCCTTGAAAGTGAGATTTGTAAGTTGATATCAAAGGTTGTACAAAGTTCTTTACAGTGCTTCTTAAAAGTGAAAAAAGACCTACAAGGAAAATCAATGGTGCTAGTGACAAATCAACCCCAATCATCATTTTAAAATGCACAGTTGCCCCCAAACTATTCAATATACTAGTATGTCCATTAGGTATATGCGATTGAACCTCTCCTGTCATCTGCTTTCAACAAACTGAAGACATTTCATTCATAATTTTGTTCATAATTTTTAGGTATGTGGAGGTGATAAGTAATCGAGGAACTATTCTGGGTAAGGACTTTGGACCAGAAATAGCAAGCTCCCTCCAGCTGACATTTGATAAAGCAAGTTGGACATTCCTCTCATAGGACCAAATCCACTTCTCTGCAGAGAGGTAGCACTTGGCCTGTGCACCGCATACCATTTAGAAGCTATTTAGAGATCTTAAATGGGTTCACCTGTCATTGCTCAAGGTGTATTTCATCTCTATAGAACAACAGTATCTGGGTCTTGGTGTTAGCAAATAGCATGCACATTAGAGCGAACAGGCCTTTTAGGGAATGGGATTTAGAGAAACTATAGCCAAGTTCGTCCATGCTTTGGTGAGCTTCTCCAGTTTAGATCTGCTGGTACAATGGTACTGACAGGCAATGGAATGGGCAAAGTATCTCATGGATGCTACAAACCTTTCCTATTTCAAAGTGCCACCCAACTTTGGGGTATTATCTGAACAAAAACTGAATTTGCTAGATGTAACAGGAGATGTCAGATGGCCTTTCAGTATCTTCTCCCAGCAACTGATAGCGGCCCTCAGAAAAGGGTGGCATTCTAGCACATTTTGTTTTAATTTAATGATACTAATGCAAAATTTGTTTTAAATATGGCGGCAACAAAAATATTTTCTTTGTAATCAGACAGCCCATGTCAGTTGGCTTATAAAACCAGCAGAGACAGCTTCTAAAGATCCCCATTTCAGTAAAAAAAAGAAGATATGATGATGCTTTCTTGCCCCTGCAAATTAAAGACCTGGTCCAAAGCCTCCTGCAGTAAACCCAATGGAAACCAAAGGCTTTTTGTCATCTTCAGTGAGCTTTTGATCGGTTCCTTACGCTGTACTCTCAGTGCCAAGATGCACAATAAATTAGCCAGTTCTGAACTCTGTGCAGCCATGGCTGGACTCCTATCAGTACCTCAGCTAGCTTCTTTATTGCTAGCGCATATGTCTTGCACCGTGTTGTAGAGTCAACATACCCATTGTGGCATGTTTTATATCCAGCAGCTTATTTCACTTCACCCCCCACCCCCAAACAAAATCATACATCAACTTTTATATATATATATATATATTTAAAAATAGGCTTGATAGTGAAACAGGAATTAATGAGGAAAGGTATAACTGTCAGAGACCATAACGATCTTAATGGCATTAATGCATCCCATCCAGTTTAGGCATAAAGTAGACCACTTATCAAGGTCATAGCATATTTGTTTTAGGATAAAGACATTCATATCAATCTTCCCTTTAGGCACAGCAGTTTATATAAATCCAACTAGGTAGTTAAAATCTTACTTAGAAATATGAAAAGGGCATGTTCTTTCCAGGTACTCAAATGATTCTTTAGAATTAGCAGATGATTTAGTGACATTAACCTTGAAAGGCCTCAAATCTATCCAGCAAATCTAAAAGGAATGGAACCGATTTTTCTGGATTGGCGAGGTATAAAATTACATCGCCAGTGTATAATAGCTGAGACTCTCTTATTGATGATTAACCGCATTTATTAGCAGCAGGCTATAATCCCAAGATGTTATTTGTACAGTGACTGAGAGGTAATATAGCTCTTTCCAAAGAGACCACATCATGAAATGCAGCAAAGGTCATCATGAAACCCTGTGGAAATAAGGACATCATTCTTGAAAACAGTCTATACTCTATTGGCCATTATGTTCAGTGCAAAAAAAATTTAACTGGCTTAGTCTTAGGAAAATATTGTTCCAATCTCACAGTGACGTGGAAGTTGAAACCTAGCCCTTGTCTATACTCAAGATTTCAACTAAAATACAGCTGTAACTGATGCAAAATTCTACTCTAGAAAGATAAAGCTTGCTTGAACCCAAGGCTAAGTGATGCTGGTGAAAACTGTGGTTTTGCTTATATATGTTAAAATTTGTACCAATATTACTACACTGGGAGGGAGGAAATCTCCAACGTAGACCTGTTTCAGGATCCGCAAACTTTCCGAAAAGTTATCAGAGTAACATCTCAGATGCTATTGTTGATGTGTCCTGAATGTCAGTGGAGTGTGTGAGACACACAAGTCCAGTCTGTGGAGTGTATTTTTCTTACACAATTTAAATAAAAAAAAATAAGTTACCTATAGGATTGGGTGTTTTAGGGAACTATGAAAGGACAATAGAGCTTTTTAACTCCAGGCTGCTGGTTCAGATAAGACCAGTTTGGTAGCAATCTCCAGTCGTCATAGTGAGGCCAATTCATCAATCTCTCTATGTGAATTAAGTTTGGTGGTCTCCACCCCAGGTGTTCACATCATAAAACCCCTAAAGACAATAATATTACAAATGCAATTAACTGACCCCTTTTGGACTGCCTCAGTAAGAAAGTCAGGGACTGAATAAGCCTGGAGACTCAATCTTTGCTGATTACATAGTGTCTGATTTGAAGGCTATTGAAGTCAGTAGGCAGACTCCCAGGGTCATCAGTAGATATTAGAGAGGGTCCTAGATGGCAAGGCTGAGGCATTTTGTAGAAACTTGCCTTCTTTCTCTGTTCTTTGAATTCTTTCAGATTGCCATTCTAGCATCTTTCCCTGTAATTATGCATGTAGAATTATATGTAATACTATAGACATACTTTCAGGTATAGTGAATTTGATCAAAGAACCATCTATTATGCTACTCCTAATCCTGTGTTGATAGCATTCAGAAATTCCATGCTCTTTCTGTACCAGGAAATAAAAGGCTGTAGATACTGCTACTTATAAAGCACACCTGTGCATGGGAAGAACAGAGGAACTACATCCCTACAGTACGACTGGTGGGAGATAATGATACATGGAAGAGCTGAGGTATGCTGAGTAGTGCTGGTCAAAATAGCAATTAGCATAAGAAATATTCTTTCCCCTAAATTTGTCACAAACATCATTTTTTTGGATGAAACGCCAAAACCAAAAGCTGAAAACTTCTGAGTTACAAAAACCATACTTGGTAAAACGTTTCTGATGTATTTTGTTTTTCAAAACAAAAACAATACATCTTTAACAAAAAATTGAAATAATTATGTATTAACCAAAGCATATTCTTTCATCAAAAGCCAATCCTTTGCCAAAAAATGCTGCCTCCTTTGCATTTTAAAGTAACAATAATTTAAATAAAAATGATATTTTTCCCATGACAGGTACTTAACAAACTGCTTAGATGTTGGAGATGCAGTTGATGTCATATACTTGCATTTTAAAAAGGCCTTTGATATACTCTGCCATGACGCTCTTATAAAAAAACACTGGGGGATTGTGGGCTGGCTGAGACCACGGCCAGGTGGTTGGGACCTGGCTAAGGGGTAAAACCCAGAGAGCATTAATGGATGGGTCTGTATTGTCTTGGAGGGAGGTGGCCAGTGGTGCCCACAGGGTTTGGTTCTTGACTCTGTGATCTTCAACATCTTTATCAACGATTCAGATGAAAATGTGAAAATCACCCTGGCCAAGTTTGTGGACCATACTAAGTCACAGGGAAAAGCAGTCACGCTAGGGGATAGGATATGGATCCAAGGGGACCTGGACAAGCTGGAAAGGTGAGCAGAGTGGAGCTGAATGCAGTTCAATACGGATAAGTGCAGAGTGCTTCATCTGGGGAGAAGAAACCTGAGACATGAATATAGGTCAGGAGGAGATATCCTGGCCAGCACAATGTCTGGAAGGGACCTTGGGGTTATGGTTGATCGCAGGATGAACACGATCTGCCAGTGCAAGGCTGTAGTCAGAGCTAATAGCATACAGGGATGCATTAGCCGATGCATTGTAAGCAGGGTTAAGGAAGTGATACTTCCTCTCTACTCAGTGTTGCTGAGACCCCAGCTGGAGTACTGTGTCCAGTTCTGGATGTCACACTTCAAAAAAGATTTGGAGAATCTGGAAAGGGTCCAGAGAAGGGCCACAAGAAAAATTAAAGGCCTGGAGGACAAACCTTATCAGGAAAGACTAAGGGATCTGGGACTGTTCAGCTTGGGGAAGAGAAGACTGAGGGGGGACTTGGTAGCCATCTACAAGTATGTAAGGAGTGAATATTGGGAGCTGAGAGAAAAAAAAACAAACTGTTCACTGGGGTGCCCCAGGGGAGAACAAGGAGCAATGGCCATAAACTGTTAGAGGATGGTTTCAGGTTGGATGTAAAGAAGAACTTCTTTATGGCCAGAGTCTGGAATAGACGTCCCAAGGAGGTGGTGCAATCCCCAACCTTAGAAGTCTTCAAGATGAGACTGGATAGACACCTTGCTGGGATCATTTGATCTCAGCAGTATTTCTGCCCAAAGCATGGGGGTTGAACTTGATGATCTTTTGAGGTCCCTTCCAGCCCTTAATTTCTATGATTTTTAGCAAGGGGAAAAATTCCAAACTGCTCAGCATCCAGCTGCTCCTCTTACCATACTTGGAGGACAGATTTTCCAAAGCATTTCACTCTTGATAGGCACCAAATATGCTTAGACACCTCCTAGAAATCCAACCACTTCTTTTGGAGGCTTACTGGGCACTGAACTGTTGAAACCCAGGTCTTTTTAGTACCTAGTCTTTAATGTTGAACTGCCTCAGTTAAGCCATCTATAAAATGGGGATAATACTCACTCCCTGAGAAGTGCTTCTCTGAGGATGGATTAAGACTTTCAAAACACTGAATATTATGATCATGAATGAACTGTAGATTCAGGAAATAATGTTGTCTATGTCAGGATGATAGTTATATACTCTAATAAATAACTATAGTCTTTATAAAATTCTGGTAACTGCAAATCTGGACACTGAAGTGGACAGGGTGAGGGCCTGCATATCCTATAAATACAGACAGAGAATTTCTTCTGGAAAGGAGACTGTTGTGGGAAAAACTAAAATGCCTCAAGAGGTGAATAGTGGTTTTACTGCTCTGGGAGCCCATGTTTGCACCACTTCATGGAATTGCTAGTCATTTATGTGCTGTAAAATGTCACACTGACTTAAAAGCCTGGAAAATGCAGAATACCGCGTAACCCAGCAACTCCGCTCAATCCCCATTATTGCCAATAGTTCTGTTAGGTCATAGCTGAAAGGCTGCTTTAGACAGTGGGTAAAATGTGTCAATTCTAAACGGGTACTACCCAGGAGGATTTTTTACACCAAGGATGGAGCTGAAGCAGACCATCAACCCATTGTGAGGGGGAATGACAGCAGTCTTACTAAACCCCAGCCAGTAAAATTTTCATTACTTTAAATGTGGCACCTATTACCACAGCATTTGAGCTCCTCACAAGAGTTAGTGACTTTTCATCTTACAGCATTCATATCAACCATCTCATTTTGCAAATGGGGAACTGAAGTTTACAAAAAAGAAAGAGAGAACTGACATCTTCTACCTACCAGGAGAATACTATGAACATCACATGATGGGAGGAAGGAAAGCTGAAGTGGCTGCCATGCTTTGCACCGAACACAATGTTGTTGGTAGGTTAGGCATGCTCTCTGCAGGTCTACCAGATTCGGCCTTTCCAGAGACCTAGATAGATGTGTCTAATCCCTGGATCCCAATAGCTGTTGTGATTTAGGCAGTTTGAGCTGCATGCAGAATGTAGAACTGCAGGTGTCAGGGAAAAACGGAGGTGCCTAGTAAATTCAATTAGGCAACAACAAAGCAGGGTTTGCTTTTGAGGGTGTGCGGGCAATGCTTTGGACATAGGGACCTAAAACAGGAGTTAAACTGTAAGCAAACCAGAGCATGGGATGCAATACTCTGCAGTCCAGTATCTATGTAGCTAGTCTCAACATTCATCCTGGTTCTGGGAAATGGGTACAGGATCGTATATGGGCAAAGGTTGACCAAGAGGCCAACTATAGTAATAGTAGGACAGAACATGTAATTATAATAAAAATTGATCTGGAGTTTGTTGCAAAACCAGAGTACTAGGGAAGTCTGGCTGGCAAGGCTTATTTCATTAGGTCGTGAATGCTGAGCAAGGTTGGGGATGGTCAGGAAATGGATGGGGGAGATCTATTAGGGAACATGCTCTTTACAGCAGGAAATAGAAGCAATTTCCTTACTCATCACCAACACTATTTGAACTCGAGTTCATATAATACCTAGATCAGTGATTCTCAACCATCATGCTGGGGCGCCATGGGGTGTTCTCACGGGGCTGAGAGGTGAGAGGAGATAAGCAGATAAACTAAGCAGACAGGCATAGGCTCAAGCTTGTCTTTGCCTGGACGATTCCCAATGCCCACTGCCCAGCCCATCTGCAAGAAAGTAAACAGTGTAAGAGATAAAACAGTGTTTGAAATTGGGTGCCACTTAATTCACAAAAGTCATGGAGGGGTCCCTTGAGTCCAATAAGGTTAAGAATCATTGACCTAGCATAACAAGAAGCAACAAGCTGCTGGAGGCTTGCTGAGATTAAAAATAAGGAAAGAAAAGGAAAGGTAGGTGAAGGTATCCTGATCATATCATCCTGATATCATGAAGGTATCCTGACCATCTGTGGTTAGTGCCACCTTCTTGGTGGCAAGAATTGAAAGCTAAACTCAGCTCCTTGATCAAGCTGCAGTACAGGTATTTTTATTTTTGCCTCCGTGAGTTCCCGTTGCAGTTTCGATGGAGTATCTTTTATCACATCCAATCCTAAAAGTCTTTTAGAGGATTACTGAGCATTGTATAACATCTGCTCCACCCCAGATATAGCTGCATTTTCATGCAACGGTGGATGTACTCACACGCATTGTAAAGCACATCTGTGCCTTTAGAAAAGAAGATACTGTCTGAATGTAAATACACAATTATTAATACATGAGGATGTCCAACCCAGCCTACCCAGAGAACACATGCAGTGCTGAATAGCTGCACCCCCCTTTCCACTTGCCTCTGTCTGCATGAAATTAGGTAGGCAGAGAGGAGAGAATTTGTCCTGAATGTTAAATAATATTCCATTTCAAGATGCTGGGATTAGCAGCAGCAGCAGCAAAAGCTCTGCCTGGGCTTTTTTAAACTGAGGAACAGGCATAGGACTGACTCACAGAGATGGTTTTGTTTTGTTTTTTTTTAAATAAACCTAATATTTGAAGAATTCTCTTGGAAATCCCTTGAAAAGGGCAGGGTATTGGAATCTGAGACAATGGGAAGAAAAATGATCATGGACAGTCTGCTTGCATTATAATGAGGGCAGATATTCCTGGAAATGCAGGCACAGGCAGTAAAGTCCTTTAGTAAATGTAAGCAAACCACAGGGGGAGTCTCAGAGCCTCCATGGCTCCTTCCATACTTCAGAGACAGAAATTTTATCCATTAACACTAGTAGCACTGAGTGCTAGGGGCTGGCTCTTCTATACAGCTCACCAACAATAGGCTGTGACCACAGCAAAGGGGAATTTTGATCTACACAAGTCACTCATGCAAATGGTTTTTCTGTTCTATTAAAGATGTCTCCTGTCCTGAATTGGGGGGGAGGGGGGTGCAGAGGATGGGAATTCAAAATCTCAGCATTTTATGTTGAACCTAAAATGTGCAGGTCAGCTCACATCCATTAGAAACCACCCCCTGGCTCCCAAGTCATTTTAGAATATCCCTACTTGTTTTCATTCCTTTTTGTTTAAGTTTTTAAAACAATTTTCTAATTTGTTATCTGTGATCCGATTCTGTATTTAACACTAAATTTCACAGTGAAGAGCCAGATTGGAAACCCAGAATGTTTCATCTAGAAAAGTGTCTAGATGAAATGCTTTGAAAATGTTGAGATTCTGTTGAATTTTGTTCTGATTAGTCAAAACCAGCCCCAACCCACAATGTTTCCATGTTGATAAATTAGCATTTGCTAATGAAAAATTCCTGACCACCTCTACAACCCAGTTTGTTCACTTAGCTACTTCCAAGTTCCCTAACATCCTGCTGTGTTTTGTGCTCTTTCCACGCTGGGTAGATATTCTCAAAAGGGGTAGGGATGGGTAGGACTTCTCCCCTCTCATCCATTTATTCTCTTTGATTTCCTCCACCTGAAAATTTTTGGATACCTGATTGTAAAAATGCTTTCAACTCTGAAATCGCCACTCACTAATTACAATTTACACCCATTTTATACAGGTGCCAAACAATACAAGGTAGTGGAGCTTGAGGCCTGATGTTTCTCCATACTGGGTAACATCTACCACATGCTATAATATGTGCACTATAATGCTCCCCCCTAGAGCTTGCTTGGAAACCCCTTTTCCCCACACCTGCTCACACCAAAACTCCCATGCAAATAGAAGTTAGAGGAGAGGCAAAACCTTTCTGCAATGACTCCAGGCTATAGGACTTGCTCACCCCTCACCTGCAGCTCTTCATCTGGTCTTTACACACAAAATGTAGATCTACCTCCAAGTTCTGGCAAACTCAAGCATGTTTAGAGCTGCAGCATTAGTTTTGAGATCTCTCTGCTTCTGATTGCTTTAGCCTCATCCCCAACCCCTAACCCCCTCTCCCCACTTTCCCTGCAGACAGGCTTCACAGACAGATCTTTTATGCAAACCTGCGCATCTCTCCCTGTAGATTAGTCACAGTAGCAGATAAAGAGGGCTGAATGACTGAGTAAGGCTGCAAATGAGCTCCCATTAGCTCTTGCTGTATATCTCTGGTGTAGGGGTTTGGTAAACAGTTAGCACTTATCTCTCTGCTCAGCATTTAGCTGATTTCCATAATGAGCTCCATTGAACTGAGAGGCCTCGAGGTGTCCCAAGGCTTCTGAGATGCAATGTGTTCTCTAAATCTGATTTATGTAAAGGTGAAGGCAATTGTGTTAACAAAGGAGAGGAACACGATCAACATGCAGTCTGCAGCGGCTGGAAAGACAGCGGTGTCTGTGGCTGGCTCTCTGAGAGGGATCTGACAGCAGCTGGCCGCAGGCTGTGGAAGCACTGAGGCGCAGCCTGGGTAAATGCAGCCAGGAGAAAGATGCATGGCTTTTATTTTACTTTATTTCAAAACAAAGAAATGATGCAGCTTAGAGGCACACAGAAGTCATCTAGAGGGGTCCAGAGGTGAGTTCAAACCCAGGCTAAATGCATTCATTGCATGGTCCCAGCTGAACAACGCAGCCAGTGCTCAGTTCCAGCACTGCACAGGCCCAGACCTCTCTTGGGCTGGCAGAGTCTGCATAAAAAGCTTTGCTTTGTGTCCGGGCAGAGTGCCACTCTTCAGTCAGCCTGTCATCCTGTGGACTCCGATCACCGTCCTGCAACCTCAGATTGTGACTTGTAGTCATGCAGGTCAAAGACAAGACTCAGATCTCGTGACATCACTTAGAACAGGGGTGCTCAACCTCTGGCCTATGGGCCAGATGTGGTCCACAGAGCCTTGGATTTGGCCCTGTGGGGCTCCCCAAGTGTTGGGAAATTTGGTGGTGAGGGAGCACTAGCAGTTAATACCACCAGTGGCTGATTAAGATTTATTGGGGCCCTGGGCAAATAGAAAATTGGAGGCCCCCCACAACCCATTATAAACATGAATGTATGGACCCCAGTGGGAGAAGAGGACCCTTCCCCTCCTGGTGCTGTCACTGCCAAGGGTAGGAAGGGCCTCCGTGCCCCGTGGGGGAGGCTGGGTGGACCTGGCTGGGCTGGAGGTGGCCTTTCCTCTGCTCCATAGCCCCCTTTCCTCCTGCCATAGCTGGAATGGGGCAGAGCCTAGTGGGATGAGGGCAGATGCAGACTGCCTGCTGTGGGCTTGAGACTCTCCACCCTGCTGCCTTTGCCCTGGGAGCCCCATGCCAGCTGCACGTCTCCTACCCACCCAGCAATGGGAGGCACAACATACCACCCCCCACTGCTCTGTCCTGCTCCCTGCCCCAGATCCCATGCATTGTCCTGGCTGGGCAGTGCCCCCATCTCCTGCCCCACTCCTTCCTACACTACGGGGGCCTTGATCTCCCCCCCATACCCCTTTCCTCCCCTATGCCCCTTCCTCATTGACCAATATCCTGCTTGGAAGTATTTCTGGCCATGTGCATGCATACAGCTGCGCACATGGTGTCCCCTGCACCTCATTCCCAGCACCTGCAAGGGGAAACCCAGGCATCTGGGGGCCCCTGGGCCCTGGCCCCATGAGCCCATGTGTTAATTTGCCTATGAATACCATCACCTGTCCCCTCTGCCAAAATCCCAAGCCCCACATGGTGGGTCAGATCCAGGCCATGCCCCTCCCTTTGCATGGCCAGGTCAGGGCTGGGCTATGCCCCCTTCCCTTGTGCAGCTGGTTCAGGGCCAGGCTATGCCACCTTCTCCCTCCATTCCCCTGCAAGTCTGGTCTACACTTCCTTCCCTCTTCCCTGCCAGGCTGGAGCTGGGCCATGACCCTTTCCTCTTATGAGCTCAGGCCATTTCCTCTCCCCCCCCATGGCTAGATCTGGCCTGGGTCATGCCCTTCTCCCACTGTGGAGTCAAGTTGGGGCTGGGCCAAGGTCCCTTCCCCCACACTGGATTAGGGCTGGGCTGCCCCCCTGCCCCTCCACATGGTCCGATGGGACCTTGCTGTGCCTGCCCTGCTGGATTGGGTCCACTGGCCAGATCCAACCCACAGAGGGACCAGACAATGGCTATCCAGCCATCTGCGGAAAAAGATTGAGCACCACTGACTTCGAATATAAGAATTGCCATTTACTGCCTCAGACCACAGGTCCATCTTGCCCCGTATCCTGTGTCACACACTGGCAGAGGGGGGATGCTCAAAGGGAGAGTGAACTGGGTATGACCAGGTTTTTTTCCACTGTTCCTCTTTCAATTGCAGCCTCCAGCATTTAAGATCAGGGTAGCTCTCATTCAGCAGCTGTGCCCCTCACTTCCATGCTTAATAGCTCCTGATGCCCCTTTCCTCTAAGAATGTCCCCAATCTCTTTGTGAATCTGGCTAAACTGCTAGCTTTCACAACCTCTGGTGGCAATGAGTTGTACACTTTACGTGCAGTGTGAAAAAGAACCTCTTTTTGTTAGTTTTAAACTTACTACCTATTAATTTCATTTTGTGACCCCTAGTTCTTGTGTTGTGGAAGAGAGTAAATAATAAATCCCTATTTACTTTCTCTTTGCCAGTTAGTATTTTGTAAACCATCATGTCCCCCTTCAAGCATGTCTTTTCTTTGGTCAGCAGGAGAGATGCTCCTTACTTAAACCACTACATGGGGATTTCCTTACAGGGTCAGGGCAAACAGGAATTGTTTTCATCTGGTGTCAGAGATCAGGCCCAAGCGTCTTGGTTACAGACTGGGGGAAACACCGTCTTAGCAGTGAAATCATTTTGCAAGACAAGAGGCTTGTCACTTGACCCAGGAACGCTAAGACCCTAAAAAAAAAAAAAATCACTGGAAAAAGATGGTGTAGGTCAGGACTTTGTTTTGGGTAGGACCTACGTAACCCCAAACGTCTCTTCTAGCTCGGGATGCTGTGAGTAAGGACTGTCAGTGAGAGCCACAAATGCAAAATACAAAAATTAGTATTTTCTACTGGCAAATTAGGAAATGTATTTAAGAATGAAAATGCAGGCAAAGAAAACACAAAGGGATCCCAATCTTGCCAGAACAAACCCACTGCCTTTGCTGTAATGCTCAGGATGGAAATGTTGACGTGAGCGTGTCTGTGCCTCAAGGAGAGGAGGGTGGTTCGAAGCTAGTTTGCATTTAATTGTGTATTTTGGAGTTTCTGACAAAGCTAGCTATTCCGCTAAACTCGGTTTAATATGCAACAAACACTAACCATGTAAACAACACGTCTGTCCTAAACCCTTATTAAAATTCCCAGAACCACTTGCTTTTGGAAACCCATTATTATAATTATAATCAAGAATCTTAGGACATTGCGATTTGTGCCAGAAATACATTTATACAGTGAATTGTTTGTGGAAGAGCCACAGAGCACGAGGGAGATGCAGCTTCAGTGCCGTTAAATTCAGGAGCAGTAACTCCCACGCAGTTTAATTTTTCCCCTTTCATTTTCTAATTTAAATTGTAGCTGCTGAAATCCAGACTCATATTTACTTTGTCCTCTGTGCTCTCATTTAGCCTGGATCCCGGGTACCTTGAGAAATATCTTCGTTTACTGCACCTTGGAGTCACATCAATGAGCTGAACCCCTCCCTGGGCTTCAGGTGCCTCCCCCCAGGGTGAGGAGGCAGGTTTGTTTGGGAAGACCTGGTGCTTAAGGACCATCAGTCACACCTGATGTAAGCACTTTGGAAATTACTGCAACAACACTTAGCAAATGCAAAACAAAGAAACTCATTGAAGAGTGCAAATGCAGAGTGGATCCCAGTTTCAGTTGCATTTCACCCACCGTTCCTCTCTCTTGAAATACCTTTCAATAAAAAAACAAAACAAAACACTGAAGTGGACTATTTTGAGCCAATGATGAGATAAATGATGATTAGTTCATACAGGCACAAGACACTGCTATCAATCCTCTTTGTGTGACGTGTATGAGGCCAGCATATGATGTGATTCCAATCTAAATAGAGAATAACCTTACTGAAGTCAATGGAGTGACCATGGTATGAAACCAGTTTTACTGGTCTCAGGTCTGCACTTGGATCAAATACTGCTTGGATGTTACTTTGTAATACAGTGTGCCACGGTCTGTCACATGGAAGTTACTGAAACAGAGCATCCTGCACCTCCTGTATTTGATAGCTAAGCGTTGTCAAGCCATGTATCCTGGAATTAGCTCTCCCTTCTGGAGCACCTGTTCCTGCGCCTTCTCTCAGGGCACTCTGTTCTCCGATAGAAAAACTCATTAACCTTTACATATACACTTTTTCCTCTGCTTGAATTGCTCATCACCTTCCCACGTGCATGTTGGTATGTCAGCCTTTCTTCACGCTGTTCCTTATGGCAAAGTCTGATGCGCATTTCTCCTGTGCATTGTACTTGTGCAGCTTCACCCATCTGCCTCCAGTGCACGAAAACAACGTCTCCATCTGAATGCTCTCTTTTGGCATAGTGTGCTCTGAGGTTAAGGGTCAGGCTATTTCTATCCTTACCCCTGGCCCCTTATAATTTAGGTTCTCTTGTACTGTTCCAAAAGACCAGATGGGGGGAGATTTCTCCCGGGCGGGGGGAGATGTGTGGAGTGCAGTGCTGCTTCTGCTGTTCAAGACTGTCAATTCTAAGCAATTCTAGTAAAAAATACATGCAGCTGCTGACTTGCCATGCACATCACAGTGACATTAGAGTTGGGCAAACTGTCCATAATAAAGTACTAAACTAGCTAGAACCTATCCTGAGGTTGAACTGGCATGAACCCAAAGGTCACAGAGGTCTACCTCGAGAGTCTCCAAGATTCACTGAACTGTCTATTCAACCTTGGGGAGATTTGGATTTGATATGAAGCATTCAGTCAAAAAAGGGGTGAGTTTATTTCAGTCTAGTCAGGCTCTTTCCTCAGCAGGTCTAGCATTTTGCTAATGTGCAGTTTGCTCTTGGACCTGCGTGGCTTTCTACCTGGGTTCACTTGTGATGGGGAAAACCAGGCAGCCCATTTCCCCTCCCCCAGATTTTCAAGGATGTCTAGCAACAGGCTGATTTCCCAAAAGATAACAAAGTCTTGCCATTACCATCCATATCCCTCCAGCACATCCCAGAAATTATAAAGGTGCCAGGCAGCCTTTTTGTACAGCACTGATGCCAAAAATGCTCCTACCACTCAGTGGTAATAGGCATGCTCTTTGGAGCTGGATCATTTCAGCCTGCACAATTCTCACGTGACTTAGCCCAAAAGTTGGTGCAGCAATCAAGTGTTAGAAGTGGGAGTGGAGCAGCCCTCCTAGTTGGTCTTGCTCACCTTCTGGGAGAGGCTGAACAGAGTAAGATGTAATGAATCTTGTGCTGGCCCCAGGAAGAGGGTAGGATGGATTGGATTTCCCTGGGGACACAAGATGGATCAGGCCAGCCAGCTATCTTTTGCAGACACCGCAGACTTTGAAAAGGGAAGATCACAAGGCTTAGAGGAAAAATGGAGGTAAAGGGAACATTACTGTGGGCCCTGGGGGTATGTAAAAATGAAACTCATTGTTTCCATGGTGAAGTCACAATGCTGTGTTCAGGTTCCAGGAAAACTAAAAACTAGAACAAACCTCAGAGGGACTGAACTTTTCCAGACCCTACCCCTCAGGCTCATGGAGACCTGTGCTAACTGAACCTGAAGGACAGCACAGGACTTAAGGCAGGGGAGGGGGTTTACATGATTCTCTGCAATGATGTGAGCCTAACCGGCAGTGCTTTCGCTATGCATGTCAAGGTCTAGACATCCTCACTTTCCCTGGCCCTCTTCCTAGCCTTTTTCTCAGTGTTTTCTAGAGTTCAGGGGAGCAAATTCATGCATTGTTAGATTATAACAGTGAGAGAAATTTGGCCCAGTGCTGAGGATCATCAAAATAGTGTTTAAGTGGGGTTTGAATAGTGCCTAGGCCTTGAACTGATCTTCTTTACTTTGCCCAGTGCTGATAATGCACTATCTCCCCTATGAGTACTTGTTCAATCAGTGTATTGTAGAGAGACTAATAACACACCTAGGATTTGTGTGGTCATCATATTAGTGGCACTGTAGAATTAAAACCCTCGAAAGCGATGTGGTTTTTGTATTAGTGTAGCTAAATTTCCTTGAATGGGTTCTGGGAATAATATTAAGCCTCAAGACTTTGGTTTGTAAAATTAACTTCCCCTACAACTTTCAGCACCACTGAACAAATTCCTGGTGTCTGTAATTATTTATCTGCTAAAGTTGTTTTTACTAGATACCCCAGCTCACTTCCATAACTCATTTACACCCAGGGGTGGGCTTTAAAGACACTGCAAAGGCCCAAACCTAGGACAACACCATCCTAGATACCGGGGGAAATAATGTCAGAGTTTCACGTTTCTTCTCTTTGAGTCTGCAATTTTTTGCTGAGATCTTTCAGCTACATCCGAAGACGGCGTAAACAAGCAGAGCTCAGTTTATATCAGTAGAGCGGTCTTGAGTTATACCAGCTAAAGATGTTGAAGCATAAGGAGCACATTCTGGATGTGGAAGGGAGGGTGAGAGATAACCAGAGAGGAAAATGAGCACAGCGGAGTGCACTATGTTGTGATTTCACTGGATTTAGGGGATATAAGGAGCACAACATGTTACAGAGGGCCTGAAATTTGAACTACCTGAATAAGAGAAGCCCTGGCTGTCCCAGAACATGGGAAGCACAAGGGTGACTTCCAGCCACCTTTGCCATCACCTTGTCCTTTTCTTCTACCTTAAGTTCAGGGATGGGGAAACTGAGGACGAAGTTTTTTAGGAGAAATAGTGACAGTGTTACTTAGCGGACAGAACACAGAACAAAACTCAGGCGTCCTGAGTCCAGTCTGCTCCTAGCCTCCTTGCTGAATGTAGGCAAATCTCTTTATGTCTCGGCACCTCAGTTTCCCTATTTGTAACATGTACCTCCAAGGGAAAGTACTTTGAGCTGGGTGACGTTTGTATTATCATTTAATGCAGAGGAGCTATCTTTCTACTGATTTTAAAACTTTTCTATAGAATGTAACAGAGAGCAATATTGCTCCTGCAGGATCCTGTGCGCACTGCTTTAAATGTTGAGTGGGAAAGGTATTCGCTGGCATTAAACACTTCTCTTCGCTTGAATGACAGCATGGCTGTAGGGACACAGCAAAGAAACCTGAATCTGACAGACAAGGTTCTTTGGGTAAATGTGATTTCTTTTATTAGACCAAATAAATAGTTGGGAAAAACATGTTCTTTGCAAGCTTTTTGGGCACAAACACCCTTCTTCAGGCATAGGGAGACCCTGGTGGTGTTTTTGACAGCGTGCACAGCCTGCCTCGGAGAAAGGAGGAAGCTGGAGTATGCAACTGAGGACATCTTCCAAATGGGTCTGATCCAGTTTCTGGCAGTGACTGCTTTCCCAGAGCTCCTTCCCATGCCGCTGAATCATTATACTGAGAGCACTTAGTGGTGTGTAGTGTCTCTTGACACGCTGAGTCTCATAAGGTCAAGTTCATAAGATATATGGCAATGCGATAGAGTTCTGCTTCTATAGCGTTATGGCACACGGAGCCGTTCTTCCATTACCAGGAGATCTATAAGGAATCACTGCCATTAACGGACTCCATTAAATACAATACATGTGGGAAAAATTGTAGTTTGATTTAGTTTAGCAACACGGAGATATTGGCAAGATAATCACATAAAAGTGACACCTTTTATGGCCAAGCTGTTTGATTTTATGTCAGAGTGTTTCAATTTCTCACATTTTTATGATCATATATAGGTTCTCGGTCTAATGTATGCATTAACTGGCGTAAAGGTTAAATAGATTGTTTTAGCATTTCAGGATACAGATAGTGGATATGAACAAACCTTCCGTGAGTTGGGTGAGTTATTTCAGGTAGGCGGGGAGCATTGAAAGGGAATGTGAGCTACTCCACCAACATGGCCCCAATTTAAAAAAAAAAAGGGTTATATACATAACCTGATTTGAAAAGTAGACCTGCTGGCTTCCAGAGCACTCTCTGAAGGAATAGATGGCATGGGTCACTCTGCAGCATGAAATGTTACAGATTTGAATTTTTATTTTTAAATGCTTAAAGGTATCCATTTAATAAGAGCCAGATTCTGAACTCCTTATGCGAACAGTACTGATGTAAGTGGCCTTATGCTAGATTGATTCTGGGACTAGCATCTGTCCCATCCTGGGCTGTCTGACACCAAAACTGAGCTCTGTGCTGGAGTGACCGAGAAGTTCTGGTTAGAAAAAGAGGAAACCACAGCATTTCTTGGAACAAATGCTGGGTAAATTAGGAGCAACAACACTGACATCCATGTGAAATAGCATAAGAAGAGAATTAGACCTGCCGCATGAGGCAGCTGACAGCAGGTTTCTCTCACAGATCTGGCTGATACAAGGCTTACTTTATAATCACAGTTAACCTGATCCAAACAGAAGCCGAAGTGAAGTCATAATTCAGTATTCTTTAAATCATCTGAGTACATTTAAGCCCTTAATTCATCTTTTCTTTGCTATCTTTTTATTTCCTTTCCTCTCCCCACTACATTTCTGAGACGCCTTTGAAAGACTAATATTATAAGTCTGGAATCTAATTGGCAATTTCTTTCTGTTTTTTTTTTTTTTCCCCTTGCCAACTCTGAAAATCTTTTGCCTCTATCAGCATCTGAATCTGGAGAGATTACTCTTCAGTTCTTGAGGGGAATTCAAGTTGTCCTTTAAATCTTTCTGTCTCCCTCTCCCAGCCCAACACCGCTCTGTCTTTTCATTTCCGTCATTTAAATATTCAGCCCAATTTCAAAGCTTAATAATGATGAATAAGATTGAGATTAGGGTTTAATAAGAGTGTTAAGGAAAGATTTTTCATTCCGAGTACTGTAGGTTTCTGCTGAAATTGAATTGGCATCCAGCCTCTGAATGCGTGTTCAATAGGGGCATTCTCTGCCGCGCATGACAAAGAATAGGAACAGGTTTGTATTGAGCCTTTCTGATCGTGTTTGTGGATTGAGGGCACTACCCAATCTCTGCCTAATGGCCCCATCACCATGCTCTGTCTTCATTAAAGTTTTGGGGAGCCAGTGCCTAGGAATGGTGCTCAAGTTGAGATTAGGCTGAAAGAATGGATAGCTGTGCGAAGACAGCGGCCATGGTGCAAGTGGCTAACTAAATGGACTGTTGCTAATTGTTCCTTTCAGGTCCAGACCCAGTTTTGACCTATGTATTTGGATCCGTGTTTTTATTTAGGGCTTGATTTTTATTTTAACTGCCTAACCTTGGGACTGCCACCAATAGTAAAAGCCAGGGGTTCTTGGCCTTTTTGGAGGCACCCCTGATTGGACTGGAGGCACCCCTTCATAACTTTTGTGAATTAAATGGCACCCAATTTCAAAAAATAACATATATATCAGTGCTTTCCAACTTGCAGATGGGATAAACAGTAGGGGGTGAGGAATCATCTAGGCAAGGACAAGCCTGAGCCTGTGCTTTATCTGCTTAATCTGTTTATCGCCTCACAACTTGTGGCAGCCTTCAAAGGATCTGGTGGCACCCCAGGGTGCCCTGCACCCTGATGGAGAATCACGGGTATAAACACTGCCTGTTTGTTCCTGCCTGGGCACACCAGAGGCCTATAATTAGTCATTGCTCAGGGACAGGAACTGCCTCGCTGGATTTGAGTATCAAATCCCGATTCACTTTCAGAAAATCAGAGGCAGGCAGGCAGTCCAGTCCTGAGGGGTAGGTAAGGTATACTCAGGGCTGCTGTGAGTCATTTACTCTAATTGCTGATCTCAGGATGGTCCTGGGGTCTACTAGCGCAGTTGACGTTTTATAAAGTTTATAAAGTTTATAACATTTCATGGCCAGCTTCTTGGCTAATGTAAATGTATGTGGCTTTATTGAAACCATTCTGTGCCACTGAGAATCTGGATCTTACAGCAGCTCTATCTGCTTAAATTGCACTAAAGAGTGTTTACCAGTAAGCTGCTTAAGGCGTTGGAGGGCTTGCAGTATCTTAAGCTACTCAATTATACTAAAAACCTGTAGCAGTTTTGTCAGACTCCACCATGTGAAATGATTCACAAATCAGATATTTCAAACTTGGCTTGTTTGATTGATTTTATTAAGACTGAAAAATAAAACTCTGTTTGAAGAAATGGGGTTCAATCATTCGGCAATTGTAAATCTACAAAATATCCCTGAGAGGGAAATCCTTAGAATAGATCAGGAAAATGCAAGACATATTAAAACTGGCAGAAATCTTCTGAAATTCAAACTCACAATTTCCAGTTTTCATATTTTATAGCTACTCAGCCCATTTCCTTCAAACGTTGGCTTAATGCTTCAGCCTTAGTCACCTCTACAAAACACGAGAACACGACGTCTCTAGCTTCTTCTGTTTACTTGAGAAATTCAAGTGTGAAATGTCTGATCAGAACATATGAAAAAGTACCTTTATTTCCAAACTTAAGTGACTCAAAACGAAGTCTGTTGGTATCACTGTAAATTAAATAATACACAAAAAAAGCCCTCTAGGCAGATTTCATTCTGAATTACTGAAAGTGGAAGTTAAAATAGCTGGAATGCTACCTTGAATATTTGTATGGTGTAGGGTAACGTGTCTGCTTTGTCTGTCCCACTGATTGAAAATGCTAAATTTTGAGGGTTTTCTGAGCAGCTTACTTTTTGTTTTTCATGGCAAAGAGAAAAATATTTTTCTTACCTGTTTCATCAAATGAAACACTAAAGGATAATGAAGAAGGGTTAGGAATATCCCAGTAGAAGTTGTACGCAGCACCCCCCGTTTGCATGCATACATATATACATGTTCTTATGGATTCACCTCCCCTTCGACTGCCCTAAGTTGAGAACAATTCCTCATTTCTACCCACCTTTCTATCCCATCATTATGTCTAGGAAAAAATGAAAACAAGCCTATTCTGTGAAATTCCCATGCCATCTAGGAAAGGGAAATCAGCCCTTGGCAGCGCTGTTGCGAGTCTGGAGTGTGTCCACATAAACAAATGGACGCCATATGTAGTTGACAGTCACATCTTTCAGCTCTTTCATTTCCAGCAAAGCCAGTTGACATGAATATACCAATTGCATATCAGTCTGTTGGGAGCCATCAGATGGTCCTTGCTTCTGACAACTCAATCAGCAACCAAGGTAGCTTCCTACAAGGCAAGGATAAATTAGCAGCCAACCTAAAGCTTCATGAGATTTAAACCAAGCCAGAACGAATAGTTTAATGAGGTTTGATAAACTAATTAAAAAAATAAAAGTAAAAACAAAACACCCCCAACTTTTGTCTTGTAACTAGACACTTGGATACCAGAATCATGGTCATGGTCAATTAACATAGAAAGATAGGTTCCTTAACTTCTGCAATCACAGTGGCCTTAAAAAGAGAGACACCGAGATTGAATGAGAGACGCTAGTCACACGGCATTTCAAGTTTTTCTGGAAGTGGAAAGTACAGCAAATCTCATGGGAGAGTCTGTTTGTAGCATGAAGGTTCAAGCCTAGTTTTGTGGAGTCAGGAGGTTTGGTGAATCATTTAAATGCCCAAGTGTTTCTCTGCAATGAAATAAAAAGCTAAAGATTGTGATTTGACCTTTGTATTCTGGCCTGCCTATGAGCATCTGCACGTGGGCACATCTGCTCCCAGTGCCTGGTTACTTTTACCTGTGGATTCCCATACTTACTTTCCAGGTGTGCTTTACTGCATCATCATTCAGTGCATCCATAGGCTTGCATACTTTCTCGGCAGGGTTAAATGTCAGAGGATTAATGCAAGCCCTATACAGCAAGTAATCCCTCAGGATAGGGTTTAAGGAGGTAAAAAATGTTGGACTGTCCCTCTCCATTTCACCCTCCTATATCCATGTCTTCACATATTCTTTGTTCATCTTGACATTCTCATCCCACCTTCTATGCACATCTTCCCAATCACAGCATTGTGCATCTATCTACAAAGCAATGGCACATCTGTACACCATGCTTTTTCCTAGAAAATGACTGAAAATGGCTGTAATTAAGAGGTTGTGGGGGGGAATTGGTTTGTGTTTATCATTATTATTTTGTGGATAGTTTTGTAACATCTTTTAGAGATTAAGTTCAATTAGGAAACAGATGGCACCAAAATATCGTCAAACATTTCTGATGGGCAGCAAATTACTGACTTAATTATGTAAATAATTAACATTTATATTTACACCTGATCATCCAAATGAGGGTGAAAATACCAATTTCAGGGTTTGTTATGATTCCTGGCAGGGTGTCAACCCGCGAAGCAGCCGTTTCCACATCTTGGCTTCAGATGTCTTCCCTAGATCCTAGAACAATCATAAAATAATCTAAAAGAGATGGAAGGAATGGCGGAGGTTTCCCCCCTCAGTACAGATGCTGTGCTTCTTCTAAAATGAATCAGTTATTGATCTGAGGGACACAGATGTACCTCATTATTGTGATGTATATTAGAGGGGCATTTTCAGAACAGAGCTGCATTGCGCAAGGCACTGTACAAATGCATTGTAAATGATACAAGGCTGAGAGAGGGGGAGCTAGAAGAAATATTACTAAACCTTATATTACAAATGGGAAACTGGGGAGTAGAGTTATTAAAATATATGATTCTCACTGACACTAAAGCATGGCCTATACTAGGCTGCTTCTACCACTAGTAGTTCTGTTGGTAGATAGCAACTACCACAGGGAAGCCACAAGGAGATGTGGGGATCCATGCAGCGGTGCTGGCAAGGCACCAAGTGCAGGGTGGGTAGGCAGAACTGGAAGAAGGCACGGGCATGTCTGTCTATACATAGCTTCTGTCCATTGTTAGGTAGTAGCGGGAGCCTTCTGAAGTTGGAGAGCAGTTATTCTTCTATTGATAGAAAGACAGGGAATGAAGTCACACAACAGTGTAGTGTTGACCAGGCCTAAGTCTACCTTACACTACTCTACCACCATAAAGTAGCCATAAATGAGTATATATTGATGCAAATAAAAATTAGGCCCTGTATGACTTCCCCTTGGAGTCATGAAGGAAGCCTGTAACAACAATGGGAAGTTAGTCCAGATTTCCTGGGGCCAGCCCAGCACTTTGCTCACCAGACCATCCCATGCCCTCCTTTCTGTTTGTAGTGCAGGCAACCTAAGCTTGCATGAGACCCCTGTATCCCCCTTAATGAGGCATTATACAGAAGTTAAGCAATGGGTGTGAGGTGGCAGAGGGAGCCAACAGAGAGCTGAGAATTGAACTGAAGGGTTCTCTATAGTCTTCTTGCTATCTATGTTATTCAGTGCCATGATAGCAGAGGACATGCCAAGTGAATGAGGAAACATGAAGGTATTGATGAAAATTCAGTGATCCTGATCTTCTATCTGGACATTCCCAGTTTGCCATTTTTTTTTATTACCATAATAACATAGAAACTGTCTGCTAAGTGCTAACTGCATTTTAATCATCAAACTTTTGCCCATGAGCAAGTCTGTAGTTAGTGTTGGCCAAAAACTCACCCTGGGCTCGTTAGGATCTGGGTTTTATTTATTTTGAACAAACACCAAGGATGAAGGTGGGGAGAGTGTGGGTAGATGCAGAACAAAGGTTTTGGGTTCGGTCCATGTCAGGACGTCAGGCATCAGGGGTGATTTTGGTTCTTGCCAAACTTACACCCTGGGTTTTTTTCTGCAGTACAGAAGCTAGGATCCTTCTGAGCTGGGTGCTAGTTTAACAGCACCCTTCCCCCACCCGCAGTGTGTTGCCATAGCAGGGGCAGGAGCGGTGAGGTCAGAGAAATGCTTCTATTGATATCCCTTTAATAAAATGAGCTTGACTTCCCTTTTTGCTGATAGCAGTCAAAGGAGCTTTACTTTTGATAAAATTAACCTTGGAGCCAGAAACAACAGAAGCTGCTTTGATTTCATCAGCCCTCCTATCTAAAGAGACGTGATCACTAATCAGGAATGAAAGGGGACACGTCGCCTACACAGGCGGCTAATTTAATAGGGCAAATTTCTCTCAGATCCGCACAGTGGATCATCTCTGATGTTCTGCACGCAGTGGAAGGGCAACATTTGGGAATCAAGATCATCTGCAGAGCACGTGCACGCGCCCGCAGAAGTGAATGTTGAGAGCCTCTTCTGGCATTCATTTCATTTGGGGTTCTCCATCGGTGACATCTAGGGGCCTGTTCACCCATGGACTCCCACATAAATCCTCTAAATAGGGGCATAAGGCCTCAAGCTGGGCCTTTCAATATGGGTGAATTTTAGCTATGGAGAACTCCAAACAATGTGGCCTCTAGGCCCCAATCCCACAAAGAAATTAGCTATAAAGCTAGCTGCAAACGAATGCGTGGTGCCATTCTTAAAGTTATTCATGTGCTTAAATGCTTTGATGGATCAGGGCTCTAAAAATGATATCTTCTTGAAAAAGGGCTGAACAAAGAGATGGCTGAAAGGGAAGTGAACGTGTTTGTAGGACAGAATTCATCCCTGGTTTGAAGTGAGGCGAGGATCCTGGCGCTTTGAAAGGACTTCCATGTTGTTATCGCAAGCAGGTTTTATGTTTTAAAGTGCTTCCCAAACCAGCCATTTATCAAATGGTTCCCAGCTCTAACTTCTTTATTTAATGTGTTAGTAACCACTTTGAAAAAGTAGCGGTATCCCATAATACTGAAGTACTTCACCATAAAAGATAATTATTATGATTATGATCTGCATAAGCAAAGGCCATTGTCTGGTCTATGCTGATAATATAAAGGGATTTACCATATCTCTTTCCCAGTTCAAAAACATTCTCCTGTGCGACTGAAGTTGTTAGCATCATTCCGAGCTGTCACTGCGCGTGATTGAAATGACTCACAGCCACAATAGTTATTCAATGGAGAAATAAGGTCTATTGTTACTTGCACACAATGCCGTTACTTCATAGAGAAGCCTAGGGCCAGATGCTGCTCTCTGTTACTTGCATGGCATAGCACCTGTGGGACCAAGAGGAGAAAGTCACCCTTGAAGAGGAGCAAATCCTGCTCTCACTTCCACAGCTGGGGACAGCTTTGCTCGGAGTGGAGCTGGTATGGTTCCCAGAAACTCTGTGTTAGTGGGGTGGATCCATCACAGGTACCTCAGCTATACAGAAGCCTCCAGGTACATCTGTCCCAAGTGAGGCTTGAGGATAAGGGGGCAGAAGAGGGCACAGCTGACAAATTCCCAGCTACGTGGATGATTCCAAGAAGATTTCAGTCCAAGCAGAGGCTTCTGAAACACTAAAGTGGCAGGAGTAGCTTGGGATTGTTTCTGCTAGGGCTGCGCGAAACTTTGGGTGGTGATTCAATTCAGAGGAGATTCGGCTCGATTCGGTGGCTGAATCTCTGAATCTGAATTGAATCAGGGGACCAATTAAAAGGTCCACATCAATTTGAAACTCTGAATCTTTGGAAAAAATTCAGAGAGCTTCGATGATTTGGACAGTTCCTGGTGGCTGCAGCAGGGAGCTGCAGCTGGACTTTGAGCTCGTAAGTAGGGGGCTGTAGGGGGGGGAAACCCTGTTGGGCCCCATCCCCTGCCTGCTCCCCTATTCCTCCAACCCCCGCCCACTCCCCCAGCCCCTGCCAAGGCTGCCCTGCCTGCCCCAGCTCCTGGTGCTTAAAAAAAAAGCCCCCACTCACTGGGTGCTGTTGGGCAGGGGGCAATCCACACTGGCCCACACTGCATGGGAGAGGCTCTGCACGAGCACCCGACCCCCCTCACTCCCCCAGCCCCACCCCATGGCTTCCCCACCTGCCCAGTTCTGGACCTTTAAGAAACCCCCCCCCCCCCAAAATGAGAAAAACCGCGGGACTCACTGCTTCTGCAGTGGCCTCATGGCTTCGGGGGGCTCATGGAAGAGCCCTCCATATGGCATGGGGCAGCAGGGGGCAGCAGGGATTGCCCTCCACCAGCAGGAACGGCGAGTCTGGGGGTTTTCTCAGTTTTTTGGAGATTCGGCAGCATCCAAATCTTTGAATCAGATTCGGCTGAATAGATTTGGGACAGTGATTTGAATCACTGTGCCCCGAATTGCCTGAATCTGAATCCACCGTGAATACTAGGTGATTGCTCCTACCCTGGGGGTCTTCAGAAGGAGGCTAGATAGACACCTAGCCAGGGTCGTTTGACCCCAGCATCCTTTCCTGCCATGGCAGGGGGGGCGGACTTGATGGTCTTCTCAGGTCCCTTCCAACTCTACCAACTATGAAAATATGAAACTAGCTGCTTCACACAGACCTAGTTTCTGCCACTTGTCCAGAGCTTGGAGGGATTTCCCCTCCTCCACTGGCATCATCCTTCTACCGTGGTGTGACCCTCCTGTGTAGCCAGCTTAGTGGTCCAGACTGAGTGCTAGGAGAGAACATATCCAGTGCGAGGGAGGTCAGTTTTACTTTACGGGCACAGAGGTTCATTTCTTTCGATTCATTCCAGTGTCTCCTGGAGACACATTGTACAATGCAGAAGTGGACCCCTCTTCCCTCCTCCACTCTGGGAATCTGTTCTTTTTTTTCTCCCCAGTTGTTCTTCTGTAGTTAGACTGGCAATGTGGTCTTAAGGCTAGAGTGGGAATCCAGCAAATCTGGACTCTTTTCCCAGCTCTGGCATTGACCTGTTCAGTGACCTAAACATATCACTTTTCTTTTCTTTGCTTCTGTTTCCCCTCTGACTGCTTCTCTCTTTTGAGCTCTCTTGGATTTGGTCTGAGCCTTACTAGGTGTCTGAGAAGAATGCCTAGACCATTGGGGCCTTTAGGAACTACTGTCATAGAAATAAGTCATGCACGGCTACACTGTGCACAGCATCTGGGAAAGTGAGCTAGGGCTCACAAAAGCTCATGCTACACATGTCTGATTTAGTTAGTCTACAAGGTGCAAATGTACCCCACTGCATATACAGTCAAGCTACTGATCACACAAGGGGCCATATGAATGCAGCACAGACAGCAAAGCACTCAAATACTGGCTTTCAAGTATGCTTTTTTTCCATTGCTCTTAAGTGTTTTCAAAAGCAAAAAAAACCAAAGCAAAATAAAACTTTTTTCTTTTTTTGTAAGGGTGAAACAATATTAATATCCTATTTGGTGTTTTCCTACACAATTGAGAATTGAAATATGCAGCCACTTCACTGGCTTTAAACTCAAAGCATTTCCACTATTATGTAGTTGGGTAAGAGAGAATTGAAATTTCCACACCCCTATTCACATCCTAATTGATTTCTCTAACTGTAATGAGATTTTTCTTCTCTGTGTTTTGGACACAGCATTGCAGAAATATTACTTTTCTTCCAAAGCCTAAATTCTTATTCTAAATCACTTCAGAGTATCACCACTGGCCAATAGCAAACAACTAAACCCTCCAAATTAACCAAAAACTATATTTATTGGGATTAGGGAAAATTGTCCATATTTCGTCATATCATATCTTAGTTAATTCAATTTAGTTCCACTGCCATTAATGGGCCAGGCCAATATATACCAGCTGGGGATCAGGCCCCCACAAGATGAAGAGAAATACGCTTATGCAGTTACTTTTGAGCCAGAGCCTGAAAAGTATAATGATTGAATACCTGGAGCATTGTTCAGTAGATAAATGTCAGTTCAGAGCTCAGGTAAATTGGGGACTTGCCCTGGCTCTGCCAATGAGCAAATGTGCTTCATCTCACGTTCACCTGTCTCTTGGTCTGTCTTGCCTACTAAGTATGTACAGGCGTGTGTAGACAAAACCGGGACCCTAAATTGAAGTGGTGGGTTTAAAGAAATACTGCTTCAATTTAGGGCTGATTAAACCCCCGTGTTGTGTACACACCCCACTGACTTACCTGTCTCTCCAGCGGGGAGGGAAAAGCGAGCTGCCAGTGGGTAGAGCAGTCCCTGAGCTGGGAGTGGGGAGGGGGCTGGTGCTTCCCTCCATGGCAGCAGTGGCCCCTGCCCCAGGCAGCACCCACCCTCAGGTACCCGGCTCGGGCGGTCCCAGGGGGCATCACAGCTGCAGAAGGAAACACTGGGCCCCCGCACAGCTCAGACAGGCAGGCTCTGGTTGGGGGTGGGGGCGTAGATCAGGCTTGCCACTTTTCTTGTGGGGAGCTGCTTTCCCAGGCTGCTGCCAGGCTGCCTGCAGAGACATGGAGCTGCACGCCGCCCGGTGCATCGCTCCACAGCTGTAGGGGCAGCAAACTAAAACTCAGTTTTAGTTTGCTGCACCCCAAGTCATTTAAGGTGCATTACACCACTGAATTTCCTACAACAGCTGGAATTAATGTGCAATACACCGCTGAGGCATGCAAACACCGACACCATTAAAGTGGTGCAAAAGCATTTAGCCCGCTTTAAAGTGTAGTGCACATACGCCTCTCGTTTTGTCTACACACGACCTAAGGTCCTTGTGGCAGTGACTGTTTCCTGCTAGATCTTTGTACATTCATTAGCAAAATGGAGGTCTTTCCTTAACTGCCCTTCAGGAGCTCCTGCAATACAAACAGTAAAGACTTCTAAATCCATGTAGGAAGTGCTGGAAGTCATTTGGAAGGTAATGCCAGGGAAGTCAAGGGAAAGAGGCTCTTCATTTCAGCACATCTTCAGAACCTCTTAGGTCCTGGTCTACAGTAAAAGTAGAGGGTCTAAAATTACCTTTATTATTAATGCAAACAGTGTCCTTCAGGAATAGAAAGCCAAACTTTGCAGCATTGTGCTAGTGCATGGAAAGAAAAAAAAAGGAGTGAAACTAAAGAGAATGTCAGATTCTATCTGAATGAACTGAATAAAGTTAGGCATACTACAGAAACAGTGACAATCAAGCTATACTCATAAAATTCATTTAGTTGTTATATTCAAAAGCATTACTGCTAAAGACATAATGTAGTTTTAATATATAAGAGTCAAATCATCCATTAGTGTAACACTACTGAAATCAATACAGCTATACTAGAACTGAGTTCTGTTTATAACATCTACCTTGCCAGTATCCCTTTAATCCAAAATGTATTAAAGCAATGTTGTTTTACACATTAGCTCAGAAATACACATCTTTTTATTAAGCAAGATTTATAAAAAGCAGACTTGATAGTGTTGGGTAAGGATGAAAATATTTATGGAGTCAGCTGGTTTGCAGTGTATTATGGACACTGTTGAATTTTCCTGCTTTGCCTAAATTATTTGTGAGGCTATTACAACTGCCACCTACATTTAAAAGGCTTGATTGAAATAAATACGGCCTGCTTTTCACACTCAATGCTTTTGTACTTAGCATTAGACTTCGGAGCATCTACTGGGTAGTAATTAATTTGTAGTCTCATCTGCTAAGAGATATGTGAACATGAGAACCTCCCTAGATAGTTAGCAATTAATGTTTTACTGTGGACCAGAAGATTCTTAAATGTAATTCCACCCTTTCATGCAAAATGTTTTCCTAAAGATCATAATAGGTCCCAGAACCACCTCCTTCTGTTTGCTTGGTAAATCTCCTGTGTGATGGAAAGAGGAGGGACTTACAGAGAGAAAATCTCTGCCTTACTTGAGCTGGAGCATTTGTAAACAACTTGCAGTGTTTGCTCAGATTTGTTTTTCTGCTGCATTCCTGATGAATGCAATGAAATGTAAGGGAAATGAAGGTCTCCTAAGTACATTTTAATTTAGATGAAAAATTATACATTATTATACTGCACTGGTGATTGTTCTGACATAATTGATTGGGAGATCCATCCACAAACAACAACAGAAAGATCTGACATTGAAGAAACTACAGATGCATATTAACCACTTGTAAACAGAGCTGAGAACAGCAGGATACAGCAGAGAGGGTACAGCTTGTATGTTAGGGGATGCAGGTTATTTCCAGCTCTGCCATTGGTCTTTTGGCCAAAGTTTTTCTGTTCCTTGGGTTTCTCATCTTTAAAATGGCAGTAATGATACAGAGGGTCCTTTGAGCAGTGATGGCTGAGAGCAAAGTGCTAGTAATCTGCACGTGGGTAGGGCAGTGATTCTCAATCAGGGTGATGCATCACCCTGGTGTGCCTTGAGATCCTTTCAAGGGTGCCAGCTACAGCACTGTTAGCTGTACAAACATTATTCACAAGATAAACCCAGAGATGTAAGGGGGGAAAAAAAGCATTTGTAATGTTATAAACATTCTCCTCTGTTGTGGTCTAAGTTCTTTGCACCAAAAAAACCCTTCGCTGTTATTTTTCTGTATTAAAAAAAGAAAGTGAAAACCTTAGTTTTCACTGTAGCTGGCATTTTCTAAGGGGTGCCTCGAGTCTCAAAAGATTGCGAATCATTGAAGTAAGGTTGCATCTTGGACAGAAACTCCCCCACCCTAGTATCTGAACAGCTATAGTGATAACAATGTCAAGGCAAAAATTGCCTTCCCCATGGGCAGAACTGCTGTGCAAACTCATTCCCATCCCCTGTTGCCACTGTTCTAGCCAGTGGGAAATGGTGGCTGTTGTCCTTGTATGTCACTCGTACATAGTGTAGGGACCAAGCTTTGGCTTTCTGCCTTGCTCTCGGCCTATCCTGGAATGATGATGATCATAGGGATCCCTTTGGGGCAGAGCATCTTCTTGTGTTACACCTCCACTTGCACTTTACCTGGCAGAGACCCATGATAGAGTTTGGTGGCAGGAAGAGGTCTTCATGCAGATCCTTTGCCCCATGGGAAAGATTATCTTTATTGGCCAACCTCTTGAAGTGACACTGTATTATCACTGGACCAGGTGATCTGGCCTCCTGAGGGATATGGTCTGTGCCTCTGCTGTGAATGAAGGGAAGCCACTTTTTTACAAAACCCCGTAAACTACCTGACCAATCACTCAGAGATATATATGCTGTAATAAGCTTCTTCCTGACCATCAGAAGCAATCAACATATGCCCTGAAGCATGAGATTTGATTACCTTGATGTCATTTTGAGCTTGCATAGTTGCAGATGTTTATTAATAAACATAAAATTACATTTTTCCAGTGCATGTCTGTTTAAAAAAGAAAAATAGATGCATGACCAGTATCCGGCATGTACAGTGCAGCTGTAGAAATGAAACCACCACCAAGTAACAACAATGAAGACATTATGTATTCTGTTCCCCAGAGTTTGAAAACACCATATGGTAAATGCCCCCCCTCTCCTCTTATTCCCCCATATTTTTAAACTGATGTAATTATAATTCTTTTCACTTTCCCTGGAGAGATCATCTTATGTTGTAGAGACAGTGTGAAATAGGAAACCTTACATGAACCTTCTTTATTGTTATAACAAACAAGCTATTCTTTTGCTAATTACCACTCCTCATATTTGGTCAGCCCTTGGTAAAATTCACCATCTTGGAGTTTTTAACCCCGGACTATCAGAGACACACAGATATCTGTGATCGTGGTTTCCTTAGAGTGTTGGTTTGCTCAAACCATAAGTGGGCTCAATATCTATGACAGTCCACTCAATATCTATGATATCCCAATATCCATAATATTCCAGCACCTGAAAACCCCAGTTAAGATTCTAGTTTCCTCCTACTGGTGCTGGACCCACACAGACCATGTCTCTTCTCCAAGGAACTGATAATCTCAGTAGGCACAGCTGACAAGAATGATATTTTAAAGATACCTTTTCCATTCGTCTAAGATGCTGCCAGCAACAACAGAGGCCGCAACAAAAGTAGAAAATGACTGTGGAGGGTAGGAGTAGCCCAAACTTAATTGTGCCATAAGAAAAGGTCATGTTTGGATACAGATCTGGGGCAAAGGTTCATGATTTAATCTGAATTGGTTTGCTCATGCTTCTGCAATATCCAGAGTTTTAACTGTCAGATATCCTTAGTAGTCACAAGATGCTATGAACCATAAGTTTGTTAGGACTGAGAAGGACATTTGCTCATGTTCAGTTGACCTTAATTCTGTATTCCCAGGAAGCAGAGACTTTAAGGATGGCTCAGACCCCTCTGGAGTTAGACCTACTATCACAACCCTGAATTGTTTTGGGTGATAGGATCAGATCCTTGGTAGGTGTAAATTAGCTTAACTGTCTTCAGTGGGGGTGCATTGACCGAAGTGAGGGAGCTGAGGGTTGTTAAGTAAAACAAGGTTGAGTGCTGCAAAATTTATATTTGTGCGCCTCTGACTCCCTTGGATGGTGAGTGGTACTGGGACAGGATTTATAGATTTGTGCTTTTTTAAAGCCAGAAGGAACAGCCTGATGACCCAACCTGGCCTCCTGCATAACACAGGCCTTTCAACCTCACTAATTCCTGCACCAAGCCCATAACTTCTGTTTGAGCTGTAGTATATCTTTAGAAAGACTTCTAGCCTTGGCTTAACTACATCAAGTAATGGAGAATTCCCCATGCCTCTCATTAGTATTATTGAATAATTTTCTTTGGAAAGGATCACAGCTGAGCTATTTAGGCTGAGATTTACCCAGGGAGTAGATGGGTAGACAGAAGGTTGGATACCTGCATCCTTTAGGCTCTTTTGTAAATGCCACCCTCACTCTGTATCTTTGCATTATACAAGGAGTAATCTCACTACCCGCAGAACAACTCTAGTTAGATGGAAATCTACCCTTGTAGAATCTCTAATGAAGGCAAATCCATAGCCTCCTTTGGCAGCTTGTCCTGGAGCTGGGAAGATCTAATATTTGATCTAACACTTCTGAGTTACAACACAAACATTTTTTGTTGTCTGTCTTCGTTGATGAATATGTGAACTTCACCCACCGTGGAGGGGGCCAACACTAAGATTATGCATTGCTTTCAGTTCATAAAACATGACTCAAGTGGGCTTTATATGATGTGTGGAACTTATACTGCTCCTCTTCATTGGGATAAAGTCTGCCCTAATGCGAACAAGCGCTCTCTTTCAGCCCTGCATTGTGTATCTCGACACACGTACAATAATCATTCCTGCCCCAGCTCTTTATTTCTTTAGATTCAACAAGTCCAGTTCCCTTAACCTTTCTTATCAGTCTTAGTTTCCAACTCCTTTTTTATCATTTGAGTTCCTATGAACTCTTTCCAATTTCCTGTCTTTTTTTTTTTAATAAAGCACAAGGCTCAGAATTGAACACAGTCTTCCAATTAAAGCCTTACCGGTGCAGAGTTGAATGGAATAATTGCCTTGCTTGTTTTACATATGATACTCTATTAATGAATGGCTTGATCTGGGACTCTTCACTCACCTAGAATATTTGTAATTTTTTCTTGAACTCGTAGCAGCACATGAAGAGTTGGATCAAGTTGCTAAGGGGCCAGATTTCCAAGACACCAACAAGGCATGGATGGCAGGAAGTATAATCTGCCTTTGTTTCATCTTTGTCTTTCCTTTTTTATTTGGAGGATTTTGCATCTGCTTATTTTATTACCTTGACATCTTTATACCAATGGAAGGTATTTTTTTAAAGCTTTCCACTTAGTTGCAGCGTAGTGCGTAATGCAGTCCTCAAGATGAAAGCCGTTATCTGATTTGAGTTTAATGTTTGAAAGTCCTCAAGCTGGTTTATCTAAAGATCCTCCCTGTATAATTGTGTACTTAGAATTCAGCTGCAGTGTAATAGGGAGAGCGCTCCATGTTCTGTCTGGAATTACAGAAAAGATAGCAGTTATTTTTAAGCAAACAGAGAGGGGAAAGAAAGAAGTGGGGGAAACAAGACAAGACAACTTACTCAACTCAGTTTCAGAAATGCCTACTCCAGGTCTGGGGTAATATAAGATATATGGTGCATGAATAGGAAAAGAATCAAAGCATGAAGAGATGGAGATGGATGCTCAAAAGTAACAGAAAGCCTTCAGGAAGCCTCAGTCAGAGTATTAGAGCCCCACTCTTTTAGATGCTGTACAAAGATGCTTCAGGTTTCCAAATAACCCTGAGGCTTTAATCTAGCCCCTGTACTATTTTTTCCAAGACGCCTGTAATTTCTACCTTATTAATTCATTAAAAGAAAATGAGTTTGATGGGGATATGAGTTAACTGCTCTCAGGCACTCTAATTTGATCCGTTCATAAGTGAAATTCTAATTGCACTGATATAGGGACTGTTAAAAGGCATCACATCTAAGGTCACGTTTGTTGTTATTCATAGTGTCTAAAGGCTCCAATTGAGAGAAGCAGAGGGAGCAATTGTGCTAGGGACTTTATATCCATATGTAGTGAAAGTAAGCCCAAGAGCTTATGGCTTGAATGAACAAGATAGACGAAGTGTTGGGGGTGGGGTGGGAAAGGAAGCTCTGTTATCTCATCATGCAGATGGGAAGCTAAGGCTTAGAGAGGTGAACTGACTCACCTGAGGTCACACAAGGAGTCTCTCACAGGAAGAGACTATAGACCTTTAGCTAACAATTGAATTTTTGATGAAAAATTTCACTTAACAGGAAATAAAGTAATAATTTTAACAGAAATCTTCCTCCATTTGCCTCATGTCAGCTTTTGTCTCCATGTCCTTTACGTCAGTAGTGAACTCTACTCAAGGTTTTATTTCAGTGGTTGACTGATGAATAGTAGACTCAAGAATGAGAATGAATATCGATGGCTAGACCAGGTACTAAATAGCGACAACAACAACAGCAATAATCATAACAATAAGAAGAATAACCTCCTGACCCACCCAAAAGTGTGACATTTCAAATCTTCTGACTCAAAAAATAGGTCCTTATTTTATGTATTTTAGAAATGCCAGTTTAAGTTTGGTCTCCCAAATATCAGTTTGCACGTAAAAATTATGAAAGCCTGGGAATATGACTCAGGCTAATATTAAACCACCATCTTGAAATTCTTTTTTGCAAGGAACAAATCATTTTGGTTGCAAAACATCCAAGTGTATGATTTTAGAAAAATTTTGCACAGCCTTTTTGAGAAAAAAAAATACAGCCTCCCACCCACACCCCCCAAATGGTTGCCTCCATAAGTAAAAATGAAAACACCTGACTGTTATAAAAATGCTGTAAAAAGCCCACCACCACCACTAAATATTTTAAGACAGATCTGTTGCTATTTTCTTGGGCCAGATTCCTTACTCCATTTTGGCTGCACAAGTGGAAGTAGCTAGAGCAGCCACCAGAGACTTCCACTGCTTCCTCAAGGGGGAGGGATACCTCCCCCACCATACAGCCAGCGTGTCTAACTCCTAAGTCAGCCCACTCATTACGCGTGTCTATACGCCTCATTAATGGTCTCATTAAGCATGTCTATATGTTCATTAACGTGCTTTAGAAACTGCACATTTAGTTTAGTGCTTGCTTAATAAAGTACTAACTAAATGTGCAGTACCTAGAGTTACTGTGCCATAGTGTCAGTGCACAGTTATTTAGCGACGCTTACTGCACACTATCCTAATAACACTGTGCAGTAGGCTATCAGTACGGTTTGTGCTGTGACACACTACTGCGCAGTGTTATTAGGCTAATGCGCAGTAAGTGTCTCGTGTAGACGCGCCCATTATGTACTCCTTGCTGTCCTCTGGAACGCAGTACAGGACAGCATCTGCCTCAATGCTGTCCATAGCCAGTCTGCACACAGGAGCACATACGCGCATACTTCTTTTTTGGGCGTATTAATTAAAGATATTTTCTAAATATATTACTTGTCTATGAAACAGCTGATTAAAAGTCACCAGCAATTTCTCTTAAGAGTGAATGTGGTCAATTTTTACTTTGCAGGCGTAAGGGCATAAAGGTGCCAATGGAAAATTGCTTTGGTACCTTGAACTATAAATGATGTAGTTTTCATGATTCATCAAGCCCATATGAAGCGGAGGTGGCATGTCAGCAGGGCTAGGCAGAGTTTAGAACATAATAGGGCCCAAGAGGTGAGAGGAGAGACATGTCTCTTATTTCAGTGGAGCATCTTTGAAGAGGCTGCTGGAAATAATTAGGTTCCTTGATTTCCATTGCCATTTGGTGCTCTTCACGCTAATCAGAGTAGCTACACATTTGCATTAACCGAAGGGAATATAAGTATTTCTTATTAGAAAGAGCCTGTAACAAAGATAAAGGTCTTCTGACTTTTGAATTCATGGTTTTTGTGATTCTCTGCAATGCTTGATGCGTGGCCAAAACTGAGGCAAAGAAAAGGATATTTAATATTTATTAAAGAACCTCGGATCTCTATAATCTTGCTAAATGTTCCAAACTTTTTGTTTATTGATATATGTTTCATTTTTCTTCTTCCAAGCCTGGAATACAGCTCTCAGGTCATGCAGTCTGTGAGATCAATCACAAAATTAGGAGTGAACAAAATCTGATTTCTAATTACTTTAGAGTGCTCTTACAGGATTTCATGTAGCCTAGTCATAAGAGAAAGAAAGGGGGAACTGGGATTTTAGCTTCTTTTTCAAGATCAAATACTGGTTTGTAGTTTCTTTGGGACCTTCAACACATTAACTTCAACCCTCTGGGCACATCTACATGTGTGCCCAACTGCAAGTACTAAATGACTGCACATTAACCACTGGTACTGTGCAGTCCTGGAACCGCATGGGTCATTTCCAACCCTACTGCACAGTAGCAGCATCGTCACGGTTCGTATCCGCCAATGCTACATTGTTGTAGTGATGAGCTATGTCGCTGAAGCTCGCACTACAGCGATGTAGTGTCTCATGCAGACGTGCCCTCTGCGTCTCAATTTATCTGTATGTGGAAATGGGAGAGTAAAAATACTGCTTTACCTCATGGGGTTGTTATGAATCATAATCAATAAAGTATATTAAAATGCTTTGAACACCTTGCTTAATGCAGCACTGCATATATTTTCAAAAGAAGCTCAACACTTTCAGCTGCCAAAATAATAGGCCAGGTTTCATACAAACTTCATGCCCTGGGGACATGTTGCATCCTGAGTCCTTTCACAAACTTAGCTGCATGATTTGGTAAACGGGCACTTAGAAAGGTGCCAAAATAAGAATTGGGGTCATTGGAAAATCTGGGCCAATTGGTGGATAGTGAACCATTGGACATCTATCCCTGAGCTCTTTTGATCTTGCAAGTGCAAAGAATTTGGGGCATCTCCAAACTCCCATGGGAATTAAGGACTACAAAAAAGCCTTCTGTTCACTGAAACCAGTGATTTGCTTTGGATTTCAAGGACTAGTTTTTTACCCTTTATGGGCATGTCCACCTGAGCGTGCATGTGCAGTTTGTGGCCCTACAGATGGGTCTGCAGTGCCATAAACTGCATGTGTTGTACATGCAGGCATTCGCTGTGCTGCTAATTTGCAGTGTGGCAGATTTTTTTTTTACGCTGGCATCAGAAAAAAGTGGGGTGATGCATGTGGCAGCAGTGTGTGCTGCCTGACACCAGAGTCTGGCTGGCCAAAGCCATGCTCCTCCAGCTGCCAGCCAGGCTCTGTGCACACAGATTGCTAATGCTGGAGCTCTGGGAGGCCCCCAAGACCTCAGGTAAGGCTGCTGGAGCCAGCCCAAGAGTGGATTTTTCCCTGCACTAACCCCATGTCCAGGGTTGTGTATTGGGGCAAAAAGCAGCAGTATGAATTTGTGCCACTGCTTTTTTCTCCACTGCAACTACATGCCCCTGCCCATGGGGATGTGGCCTATGAGACACTTGACAATACATTTTTGACTGAGTAAATTCCTATGCAAGAAAATCTTGTTAAGGGACAGAAACTAAGGAGTCCCTGATGTTCTATAGAAAAGATATCTCCTTTGCTTCCAATGTACCCATCTTTTAAAAGAATATTCTTCTTATTTTCAACATGTATTTTATAAGAAATGATGTGCTAGTTCCTTTCAAACATTTAAATAAGGAAAGAAACACCCACCCAACACATACTCCGTGAATGAAGGGTTGAAATTCTATTCCTGTCACAGGCAGAATTCATTTTCTACAATATTTCCCTTCTTTTATGGACTTGACTAATGAGGACTTGCCTTACTAGAGTGACATGAACTTTGTGTCAAGCCACAGAGACAACACTAACACCAGTGCCAATGGGAATCTTTCTGTTGACTTCAATGGGATCTGCATGAAGCCCCCTCAGTCATCAATCTCTGGTGAACTATATCACAAATATCTTAGAGAGGGGACTGTGACATCTCTAGAACAGGCCAAAGGAGCATCACTTTGTATGTACCCAATCTCCAGAAGGCAGCATACGGGATCTATAAAGCATGCGTGTATCTAGGTAGACTCCAGAGGTTATGTATGCTAAGCCATGGATATCTAGCCTTTGGAAGGCAAGCGTATTGCATCTGCTGCGTTGTCAAGCTTCTGGACTAAGTATAGACAGTCAAGAAGCCTGAGGTTGGATCAATTCAATATTTCCAGGTTAGTTTAAACTGTGTAGATTGAACTGATAAGCAAGTGAACGGACATTTACTTTTGATTACAGAAATGCAGCCTCATGCCTGCAGTGGGTCAGGCCAGAAAGCTGGGGGGTGGGGGGCAGGTGCTAGAGCAGACCCTGCTCAGTTGGGGCAGACAGCCTGGACCAAGGGTAGCCTGCTTACCCTGCAAGGGGGTTTTTGCAAAACATCGTAGGATGCTGGGGGACTGTGCGTTACTTGAATCTGGAGGGGATCTGGGACAGAAATTCAGTAAACCAATTTTACCTAAATCAGTTAAGTCTGATACTACACCCATCTAGGTTTATCTTAAACTGGTTTCAGCAGGGCCAGATTATGACATGCTGGGGCCCTAAGCTAGGGGTTCCCAACCTTTCTATGCCGTGGCCTAGCAAACTGCAGACTGGAAGCAGCCACAGCCTGGCAAACTACGGATCAGCGCGTGGAGCCCTGCGGCTGGGATTTCTAGTCGGGACACAAGTAAAGATGCTTCCACCTCCTGGGCAGCGACCGGGCCCAAACCTCAACCGCGGCTGCCACGGGCCCTGCAGGAGGAATCGCGGCATCTCCGCCCAGCTCTGCGGGGCTGCGGTTTGCTGTCCACGGTCACTTCTGGTCTGGCAGCCAACTCCTTGCAGCCTGGGGGTTGTTTTAGAGTCCCCTCCTAATGTGAGGCCCTAAACTGAAGCTTACTTAGCTTATGCCTAAATCCTGCACTGGGTTTCAGCCATTTTGAAAGTGGTTTATGTGCACTGAACTGCTGATCACTTATACTGGTTTATGTTTAATTCTGTTCCCAGCCCTGGAGACTGAGTAATAAGTTCCTTGATGAGTGAATGTCTCACAGTATCTGGTTTACTCATTTACATGCTGTGTGCATGGAACATCAGAAAAGGGTTTCTTATCCTTGAGCAATTCTCTTTCAGCATGCTTGGAGTCTTGACACATGCATATTCCAGGGTATTTGGGTGCAATACAACAAGGCATATGTAAAGCAGTGAAGGTCAGTGCCATTTCTTTCAATTGACACTGGCCTCAATTAAATAAAAATCTGGCTGGCGCTTTCTTATTATTAAATGTCAATAGTTTCCAAGGTGCCAAAATTATGAGTCATGGAATGGGGTGATGGGGTTAGGCCACCAGATTTTATGTTAGAAACACTCAGCCTTTGTGGGGCGAGAATTATGGTTCTAACACTGAGTTTACTACATTTTCAAGAAACAGAAATATATGATTCATTCCTGGAACTGGTTGGGTTTCCGAAGGTTAAAGCGTGGGGGTGTCTGATAATGAGAAATACAGCTACATCTGTATCCAGTGTTCCATATGGAGGGTTACAGAGAGGACTCAAAATGAATGCAGCACACTGCCTAAATGTTCATATTGGTCTAAGGTTGGTGACATTAAAAATGTCCCCCCCCGCTATGGCTAAATCCACCCACTTGAGTCTTATCCTGGTGGTATTACCATTGATGCTCCAACCATAGGCTGCTTGATTGGTTCCTCCATCACCTTTCTTTTAAACTCTTTTTGGTGGTTAATCAAGCTCTGCTAGGAGTTTGCAGTTTTGTAGTAGAGTCAGCTATGCAGCTCAGGGACAAGCAATACAAGCTTGGATGAGACACTTTTAGGCTTCTTCTGTCCCCCCCCCCCCCCCCCCCCAATGACTTTGTATGCAATGATTTCCCACACAGAGCTGAACTGAAAAGTGATCCAAATACAATGCACTGACTGCAGCCCTCTGACAAAGATATATCTGGGAGAGACTCAGTTCAGCCCAGATTATGGCCATTTATCAAACTTCGACTGTATGAATCCAGGGAGTTTCTCTCTCTCTCTCTTTTCAAGTGACAAATCCTTGTTTGTATCAGACTGGTCTTTGCTTACTACAGCCTGGCCCCCAGGGCTCCAGTTCTTGTATTCATCTTATTCCTCTTCTGCGTTCTCTTTATGATGAATGACAGACACGGTGTTCATCCAAACTTATCATTCCACCAGAGGGGATCAGGAGAAGCGCAACTTTGCCTCGGCAGCTTCTTGTCATGACAGAATAGTTCACTCGGTTTTGGAAACCCACTAGGAGGGACAGTAAACAATGGCAGCAAACAGAAAGAAAGGGAAACTCTTCTCCCTTCCTTATTTCAGAAAAGAGCATATCAAGTTTCCAGACTTTCAGACGGTGACACTTAGGTTCTGGAAGCACTGAAGCCATTGCTAGCAAACTGTGTGGTGCTTTCTGGAAAGAAGAGTCCATCCACTGAGCTCCTGAGGGGGGAGCCCCTCCGGCTAATTTTTCCTATTTGAAGGTTGAACAAAATCACAATGAAAGGAGAACAAAGCTCCGGGACCCTCCATGGCTTTTCATTTGAAAACAAAACATTTATAAACTTTTGCTTTATTCTTTTAGATCTTCAGTTATTATTCATACAACTTTTCCGATGCAGAAAAGCCGGTCAGATTCAAAGCCACTTTGGAAAACAGACATAAGCTTGAACCATAGGGGTTATAGTGCCTTATAAACAATTCTCCTCTGGTCACCAGTTGAAGGCTTCCCTGGCTGAATTTAACCTAGGGTTTTGCTTACTAACAATTAGGACTTTCTGATCTCTGCAGGAAGATTCCCTATCTACTTGTTTAGGAATAAATGCTGGGGTTGGGAACAGCTCCATTAATTAGTATAAAAAATGTTTTTTTGTTTGAAAGGAGATCTCATCGTGATAGACAGTGGGATGCAGGCTCCTTCAGGACACCTGCAGAAATTCATCAATAGATTTATGAGTTTCCAGTCTGATTTTCAGATGCTGTGAAAGCAGTTTGATTTATCAAGGTGGATGGTTACCTCACCTCAGGGAATCTGGTTTCATTTCCTCACAGGTGGAGTTTTCTGGTTTAAACAGAACTAGTTCTGTATAGTTGAAGGCTACAATATACACCCAGTGGACATGGGCATCATCCAGATCTTAATGAGGTCAATTGAAAGATTCTTATTAATATCCGTGTGTTCCCACAGTTATGGGTTCAGGATGCTGGGGTTGGGTTCAGAATTGGGTCGCATTTTAGCTATGGATTATTCTAATACAGGCCCACTTATACCATGTAGGCTAGTAACAATATAGTGCTGAGCTCTGTTCCTCATATATTCTGTTTGCACGTGCAAATAGAGCTAGTAGTTTGAGATTTTCCAGCTGCTTCGATGCTACAGGTGACTGCTCTCCAGTGTACTGAAATGAATAATGGCTTTCCCAAGATTGGAACTAAAATGCATTGACCCAGGGCATGTCCTAAGGACAGGGACTTATGTGCCTGCTCTTGTCCATCTCTCTTCTCCCTTGGGGTGGTTTGAACCCCAGGGAATGCATTGAGGTAACATCCCCTATGCATCTCCAAATGCAGAAACCACAGTTGTTCTTACCCTTGTCTGGGGTATGTAGGGAATAAGAGAAGAAGGTGTTCCCCCACTCTCATGGCAGAATGCATCCCTGAAGATGACCAGGAGTGCTCAGGCCCTTTGATCGCACTATTCTGTGTGAATGAGCAAGGCACCTTAGCATCCATTTCAAGATGCATGTGTTTGCATGATGGGGCTTTATGCATGGCTCCATAACCTCTGCACAGGCTGTGATCTGGTTACCAAAAAGCAGCATTTCCCAGTAGTTAGAACAGAAAGCTGGGTCCGAGCAGATTTTTTATGTAACCTATACGGCCTGTATCACTACCTGAACACTTTATAGTTATTGATGGATTCTAGCTCCACAACTTCTCTATGAGGAGCAATCCCCATTTTACAGATGGGAGCCAGAGACACAGCACTATGACATGGCTTGCAAAGAGTGACATGGTGGGCCTCAGGGAGAGTAGGCAACTTATTCCAATTCTTCCCTGGACAGCACCCTTAGTAGTAGGCCAGCACACCTCTTTGTAGTCTCAGCATAATAATACTCCCTTCAACCTATATCCCATCTATCTTGTCTTCCAGATAGTCAGCTCTTCAGAGCAGAAACTGTCCTATAGCGTGAGGCTGTACAGAACTTAGCGCAGTGTGATTTTGTTTGGAGCCACTAGGCCCTACTATACATACCACTAAACTGTTGGTCATTTTTCAACAAACAACAGAAATTCATAGTTTCATAGTAGCTAGGGTCAGGAGGGACCTGAACAGATCATCTAGCCTGACCCCTTGCCACAGGCAGCAATGATGTTGATATTACTTTGAGGAGCAGGGTACACTGAAGGCTCCTACTGACCATGGTTTGGAAAGAAAGTAGGTTAAATTCATTCCTTCTCTCTCTCTCTCTCTCATGCATGTGCGCGTGCGCGCGCACACACGCACACACACACACACACACACACACACAAAATATCTCTTGCAAGATTTAAGTCTTCACCCTCCAAACGCAGGCAGAGCCTGTTGGGTATTTTGAAAGAAAAAAAAAAAAGAACTGTTTTGAAAGCGCCAAGATATTTAGCTTTGAAAATTAGCTACTCAGCAGGCCAGCATTAAAATTAATTTAATGGAGTGTAAATTAACATACTTGACACTTTTTTGATCATTTTTTATATACAGTGCTGACCGACAAAAATAAAAGCTTTCTTTCCCAAGAGGTCAGGACAAGGAAACTCGCAAATTAACCACTCCCACCCTACAGGGTGCTTTCCTCTTTTGGCATCAAGACAGTATATCAAATTTAAGAGTCTTTAAATATTAAGCATTGGCATGAGCCTTTGCATGTAATAAACCCACTTTTCAAATGATGTTTCATTCACTGACACCAAAATGCACAAGGAATTTTCCTTTCAAATATACTATGGAAGTTAATTAAGTTCACTCAGAGTTTATAGCAAAGAATCACTAAAAAGTACAGTGGGATATTTATGGTGTCATCAAAAAATGCAACACGGCGAAACTTTTGATATGTTGATAAGCGATAAGAATGTCATTTGAGGTTTATTTTTTTAATAATAATTTAATTGTCATTGTAAAATGCCTCATAGTTGGGACAGATTAAATTGCCACAAAAACCATTACTGAAATTCATAACCCCCCATAAATGTAAAGTGTTTGCCGCTGCATCATAAATAATGGCACTTGTTCCAGGAAAATGAGGTGCAGGAAATAAATTAACAAAACCCAAACATATAGGACATTAGGTTGCAACAATTTGCTGCATAGAGGTTGCTGACAAGAATGCAGCTGAGCCGACAGGAGAGGGAAATTCAGTTTTTAATTATGGTCTCAGTAAATCTTCTATTCTCTATGTGTTTTGCCATATTGACAGGGTTCACAAATTATTTCACAGTCCAGCTCAAAAGCAATGGGGAAAAGTATGCATACTTCAGATGTTATTAGACTTGAAAAGGTCTTAAGACCACTATTTTTCTCCAGGGATGCATACGATCAGTTTAAAGTAAATGAAAGGAGGTAAATCAGCTATGGGTAGTCACAAGAAAATGGTGCTGGGTCTGATTTTATGCTGCTTTGTATCTCGTTTGATTAGTTGTACCTGTGCTGGGTGGGAGTTTTAATAGAAGGCAGGGTAGATTTGCACATTATAGACTAACTAAATCAGAGACACACACACACAGACACAGACACACACAGACACATACAAATATATATATATATAGCATAACTTTTGTGAGCCCAAGCTCACTTTGTCAGACAGCATCTGATGAAGTGAGCTTGAGTTCACAAAGTTTATGTTATATATCTCATTTAGTTAGTCTGTAAGGTGCAAATGTATCTTGCCTTTTGCCTGACTCCACACGAACATAGCTAACTACCTCTCTCAGTTTAAAAAGACCCGTGGTGCTGCTTTACACTCTTTTTGTACAGGTGGGAAATGGGTACACAAGTTTCAGGGCTATGTAAGATCAGAGTCTATCTCTGAAATCCTGTTTTATCTCTGCAGATGGAGCTAGGTTTGAATGAATATTTGTTGGAAGATACAAGGGATGGGGAGGGACATAGCGGGTGGGAAAAGAAGATTTTAAACAACTTAATTGTCACACAGAAATGGCATCTGTAGTAAACATATTGAACTGATAAACAATGCAGCTGCTACAGATTTCACACAGAGAAGTAAATGCCGTGGCCATATGCAATTCATTACCTGAGTTAATTAGAGATTTTTTTTTTGTTGAAAGAATCAGTGGGAAGAAGGGACAAACTGAATCACCAGAGAGAAGCTGCATTTGCAGACTGCACATCTGTCCTATCCAACGATCATCTACCAGGCCCTCTTCTGCTCTCAATCCCAGTCATGGCAAGGACCACACCAGCAGCATTCAGTTTCCAAGATAACTTGGAACTATTGCTGTGCAGATCCATGAAGTCATTATCATTCAGAGCAAAAAAAACCAAAACAGGAGCGTATTTGGAAATGAACTTTCAAATGGCCATGCTATATCTCCCCCTCCCTTTTTTCCCAGCAAACCTCCTCTCTGATGAGCTCGGAGAAGAATCCCACAGGTTATACAGTGACAAAGGCCCCTCAGTATGCTGCTTTGATAACAGTGCATCCCCTGAAAACATGGCTGGTCCCTGGTTTTGAAGCTGGAATAGGCTCTGATGATGATTACAGGCATATGAGGCACTTTGGAGTAAGAAGGGCCATTGGGATGGAGCATGCCTGCTTCACAGCCAATTACTGCCTGAACCTACCAAGATGATCTCCCTACTGCGTTTAACAAACGCAGCAGGAACTAACCTTGAAGAGACTTCGGATTCATTCCTGCAGACATGAAATAAAACAAAAGATTCCTTATTAGTGGGCTGGAAGCCCAGGGACAGCAGCTGAAAAATAATAAAGTTATAAAATCTCTCTGCTTTTAAATAGGATTTCATGTTAGTACTGTAAATTAATGTAAATGTCACTTTAAAAGAGAATACCAAATAAAAACCTAATAAAGCTGCATAGCACCGCAGGGGTGGTGAGTAAATTGAGAGAATATTTGATTAGATTTCAAATGCTGCTTTTTAATTTGTATGCTCTCGCTTATTTTTTTTTCCCCTCACACTTTTGCCATTTATTATGTCTGCTGGTGCACAGTGAATTTACAGGGCTACCTAAAAGGTCTCTCTCTCTGCAGTACCAAATTCCACATTAGCTGGGACTCGTGCAGTGACAGCTGTCTCAGAACTATATCCTATTCATATGAGTGAAGACACTAGCAGGGTGAATTTTCTCACTGCAGTGCCTCATCTGCGCTATGTATGATAGTAGCCAGGTCAACTCACACAGTTTCATGCACCACTCCTGCTGTCTACTGTAAAGCAAAGCAACGTGAATAGCCTCACAACAGGACCCCATCCAAGCTAGGTCAGACCAGCAGCATAAAACTTACAACACCAGTGTGTTCCTGCTTGTTCCAGTGCTCCATCAAAGCTGATCATGGTCACAATCTAGCACGTTACCCCATGCAAGTGAAGACCTGCAGCAACCAGTGGGGCTATACACAGGTGCAAGATGCCTACACAGAGTAAACCGAGGCATCAGACCTGTAAGACTCTTGACATGAGCACTCCACTTTTGTGATGCTCTGTCCTTGCTACCTATACACCTCTAGCAGTGTGAGCATCCTCTGAGCGGTGTCTTAGACCCGCAAGCCTAGAGCAGCAACAGCTCACATTTCATTACAGCCATTCCCCCATAACAGTATTTGGGGCATCTTTCACCATTGCTCTTGCAAGCAGGGCCAAGACATTCAGTGAGCATTCCAGTGATCATAGTAACCCCAGGATAATATTTTCAATGTGTAGATTTAGGGTGAGTAGCCTTGACTGGTATTTGTGGCACTGAGACCATAGGAAAAAGGTTTTACCTTCAGTATCTTTAACTGGTTCTTTCTATTCCTCAGCTGGACTGTTATCTTGACATTGCTGAGCCTTTAGCTTTCTCTTCTCAGGTGGCATCAGCTGCACGTTTATAAACTGAATCTAGAAACAGGTATTTTTTTTTATTCTCACCTGTATTGTATCTATTGTTGTGAAGATTGGCTTTTGTCCTCTCTGCTCCCCTGCTGGCTAGCAAAATAGCAGGAAGAAATGGACTGTACCTTGTTTTTTGGAGATTTGAAGTAGCCAGTGCCGTGATTTTTGGCAGAGTGACTCAGGTTTTATAAATGGTTAGAGCTTGCAATCTTGTAGTTATATCTGTTCAGGTGGTTTAAGTCCTCTTATGCCGGCACAGACAAGTTGGACTGAGTAGCTTCCAGCAGGTGGAGACAAGAATCAGGCAGAGTTATGGAGATCTGAATCATCCTAAGAAAGGGGTATCTGAACTGGCTGTCATGCCTCAACTATGGTTCAATAACATTACAATGATTTATAAACCCAGTCCAGCAATCACTTCTATAACCAGTAACAGGTCAGAGGTTCCTGCAAATGAGATTTGGAGAGGAAACTTCTACCAGGTCATTCTAGGATGCTCTTTATCCTTCTGAGTTGGCTTTATATTTTTTGGAGGATTCAACTGCACTGACTTTCTCCTGTGTGAACTTTGACCACGTAGGGGTTAAAAAAGGGAAAAGATAAGAAAGGGGATGATGGCTTGCAACTCCCATGGCTATCACTTCTTTCATCAGAGGATGGAACTGCAGTCAGGCAAATCCTAGAGATAATCTTTCGAGAAGGCCATGTTTGCTGAGAATCCTATGGGCCAAAAAGTACCATGTCACCTCCCGCAGAAAAACAGCCTGACACCATGCTGCTGGAATAAGCCTTCAGCCATGAGGCTAATTAGCTCTATGGCTGAATAAGCTTCTTGAATGCTTTCCAGGAGCCACTAAGAAACTTTTCCCACAGGTTGAATCTGGTCAGATATTCCTGATAAAATTTGCCCTGGTGTGAACAGTCAGAGCTGTGTGTCTCCTTGCTCTGCATTGGCTGGTGTCCTTGTTTAGCTTCTCTTGACTCTCTGGTGTTTGCATATTCTGACAGGGAGGACTACGGCAATTCCATGGACCCCAACCTCTTCTTGTCCTCACCTAGTGCAAACCCTGTGTGGGTTCAAAGCATCTGGGATCTCTGCCTTCCTCCTCCCATTGTCCTCCATCCCTTCCCGAGGCTACCATGCTGCTTTTCACTTGTTCTCACTCTCCCTTTCTCTCTCCAAGTACTCGTCAATCAGTCCAAATTGTTACAGTGACCAGTGGGAAGCCTCTAACCTTGTTGTCATTAATTTGAATAATGCAAATATTAATGAGGAGAAAGCTCATTAAGAGAAGCAGGAGAATGCTCGCTGACAGCCCACCTCTGTTATGGTGCCAGCTGGATCCTGCTCCAAACTCTAAAAAGGGAAAAAATGATCAAGCCTGTAATAACATCTCCACTGGAAACCTTTTGCCTTGTTCAGCAGCCTAGATGCTTGCAGGTAGTTGCTGTGAACATGCTTTTAAGAGAGATGGACCATATACCTATTTGGGATAAATGAATCCCTCGTGCCTCTAAATCATTAATCAAGAATGCTGAAGCACCAGTGAAACAATTCCTCCAAGGCTAAACAAGACCCACTAAAGAATCACTTGATTAACGTGAGAATTTGCAACAAATAAATGTTTCAAGTATTTCATTATTGGTGCAATGGAAGGTGGGGGGGGATAGAAGTGGTTTTGATTAAGTCACAGAAGGGACAAGTGTTTTGCTTTCAATAAATGCAGGGGATCAGACTCTTCCTTGGTATGAACTGGCATTACTCTATTGACTTTTTTGCTTTTGTGCCCACTTACATTGAAAAAAATACTCGACTCTGTGTAAGTAATGAGGTCTAAAAAGGGACCAAGAGGATAAATTGTTTGGCTTCTATCCATGTTTTCCCACTAACTTGCTGCATTACTTTTGGGGAAAGAATTGCTATGTGCCTCAGTTTACCCATATGTCATACAGGGGCAATGATCAAATATATTTCTCGCAGGATGGTTGTGAATCTTAGTTAATATTGTTCAAGGATGTGTTATTAGATTCCTTGGTTAAAAGTTGCTGTGTAAGTGCTATTAATGTTGGAGCACAGAGAGAATGTTTGCAATTTATTATTACTACTGCATACAATAGAAAAATGATACATAATTAAAGCTAGATGTTTGTTTTAATGCAGCAATAAAAGTTGGTACAGCAAGCACACGGGACCCAGAAAATCAGGGGCCAACATTTCCAGACTCATGCCTCAACCCCAAATGTAAAAGCCTTGGTGTAATCTGTGTTGCATGCCCATAGGGCTTTGCATCTCTGTTTCTTCAGTCCTTAGAAGGATTCTCTCCCCTATGTAGTATAATGTGTGATATAGTGCAATACAGACTATGATTCAGGGGTGTTGGTTGTAGCTGTGTTGGTCTAAGGATGTAGGCAGACAAGGCTCTTTGGGTAAACCTGATCTCTTTTATTAGACCAACTAATTAGTAGAAGCAACTCATTAGTTGGTCTAATAAAAGTGATCAGATTTACCCAAAGAACCTTGTCTGCATATAGACTAGGGGGGAGGCTGTGTATTCAAGTGGCTACTGCACGAAGTTGACTTTTTGGAGAGATGATGTTTCTTCCCAACTCTGCCACTGACCTGCTGTGTGACTTTGGTCAAGTTTATTGGTGTTGCCATGTCCTCATGCAAGCTTTTGTCCACTTACCTATAGGGACTTCAAACTCTTTGGGACTAGAACTCTCTCTTATCATGTGCTTGTGTACAGTGCCTACCACAATGGGGTCCTCATATTGTTTGCATCCTCTTGGCACCATATGTCTTTATATTAGATGATTTAAGAAACAACAACAAAGAGGTAATATAGTGGGAAAATATAAACACCCGGTACACATTAACATCTGAAGCACGTTGTGACACAACAAAACTACCCATTCCTTTGTACAGCTTGAACATTTGGTAAAAATGTCTACAACAAGTACACTAGAGACTTATTTTCCCCTTCCCTCAACAGTGGAAGAGCAGAAATATCCCCAAACTGTGCTAAATCACAGCATCAGGACTTTTTACACTGATAGCACCATATAAAAGCAAATAAGAAAACATCTCAATCCATTAAATGTAGGGAAGTGAGTTAGTTCTCCCATACTCAGAGAAAAAAAAAGCGTCAGAACAATTTTCTCAACATGTGAATAAAATCTGCTTTTATTTCATGCTTAAATAACTTTAAAAATGTCCAGAACATTTGCTTTTTTTTTTTAAAGCCATAGTTTCTCCATCTCCAAATATCAAAGAGAAAACCTCATTCTCTAGCTAAGGAGAATCTTGAAACGTTTTACTCTCAGGGGTACTTAAAAAAAAAAAAGTTTTAATCTTCTAAAATTAGGGGTGTGGAATTAAAATGCATCATCTCCGTAATTAAAGCCTAGCTCCTGCATGGTAAAAAAGGCATAAACCTCAATACTTATGTTCGATAAAATGTGCCTAAACACATAAATAAATCTTGGCATCACTCCAGGAATCACATATTTTGCCTACAAATAAGCCAATGCTCCTCTTCTGTTTCAAAGCCATAGAGGTGCTTTGCATTTATGCTTTTTAATATTGGGTTGGTTGACAGCATTCTTATCTCTTGGCCAATGTTGCAGTGATTTGGAACAGTTTTTAAAGGGGGGCCATAGAGCGAAATGCCAAAGCAGTCTCTTCAGTGGTTGGTCAGAGGAAGCATGGAGTTCATTTGAGAGGGAGCTTAGAAATGAAGTGACCAAGAATTCCCAGCCAGACTAGCTTTTCATTTAAGAACAAGTGTTTGTTAAACTATTTCATACAATCATCATGGTTTCTATGAATTTTTGCAGAAGACACTCCCTTTTAGTGTCCCTGATGGTTGGCTACCATATTTCAATTAAAAAAAGATAAATGAAAGGCATTCACAATTTTATTTGAAAATGCATTTTGAATGTCCTTTCTCTGGGACATTTCAACGTGTCCACATTTCATTCCAATACAGAAAGCAAACTTTTTTGAAACGTCCACATTTCCTATGCCGTGGAAGTTCTACGTTTCAATTAGCACGATCCAGAAGAGTCAATATTCAAAGTCTTTTCTAGCCAGCAGACAAGATCAAATATCTTCCAGTTAAACCTGGACAAATTCAAATGGGAAATAAGGTGCAGTTCTTTAAATAGCAAAGTTAATTAACCACTGAAATATCTATCCAGGGATGTTGTGGATTCCCCAGCCTTTGATGACTAACTCAAGTTTTCATACTTTTTTATGAGAGATTCTCTAGTTCAAACACAATTTACCAGGCTGAATGCGAAACATTCTGGGTGAAAGTCTCCCCGCACCTGTTACTACGGAAGAGTTCTGGCTAGATGCGTACAAAATTATTCGTTAGCTAAATAGTCTATGAATTATAACCATAATGTCTTGGCCAACATTTTCGGTCAGGCACATACATTCTGTGGAGGGCAAGGGATGCTGTTTGAAGTATAACAGGTATAACCTACTACATTTCTGCAATTGCTCACAGGTAGTGGCACATCATTTTTTTCCATCTCTAAGCAGTGACCATATGTTTCAGTAAGACTTATCTTGGATCTGGAGAAAAACAAAACAAGAAACAATACAAAATCTGTCTGTGAGAGCACAGCGTGTGCGTATGTCCTCTGTAACATGCTGCATCAGCTCTGCTTCACAAATGAGCATCTCTTTTCAGCCATTAAAAGGTGCAGTGCATAGAAGGAAATCACAGTGTATCCCAGTATATGTTCAGATTTTGCTAATTCCCAATGCCTGGTGATTAACTTTGGCTTTTCCCATCCTAATGAAACCAATGGAAAGTGGTTTTTGGCAGGATATTAGGTTTCAATATAGGATAGAGCTGCTCAGGAATCATCCATGCTGCGTCTGGCTCTCTCCCAGTGAGTGGCTGCCAAGTTACCCAGGGGTTCGAGGTTCCACTCTGCCCCCGTCAGTCAGCTGCATCTCTCAGAGCTCCCTGACTATTGCCCCGGGCTATGTTTCTATTTTATTTGTAATCCTTTGAAAGCAATAGCCACTTCTGGCAGATGAATTATACTCCATTGAGCAGCAGCAGGGGATGGCTGGGACCATTTCTTTCCCCAAATTCTCATTTAAAGAGGAGAAACAAGTTTTCATTGAATTTTAACAAATTAACCATTAATCACTTATGAAAACCACCCAATGAGAACTTGGATCGCTTGGGTTATGAATGGGAAGAGCTTCATCATTTTGTTGTAATTGTTAAACTGAGTTAATCCCTATTTCTTTTTCTTTGCCTCCATCATGCTCTCTGCCTCCTTCTCTTTCTCCCTCTCCCCCCACTCTGCCAGCTTTCCTTCTCTCCTGGCTTTTCACCTCCTTCTACCTGATGCGCGCACCATCTCCCTCGTCCTGCTCACTGAATGCAAAGTCCCCGCTGAACTGGTCTCTGAATCATTTTTGATGTCATGCTGAATATGGAAATTAACAAAAAAACAATGTCTTCCGCCGGCTGTGCGGCGTGAATATTTATGAGGAGCCGTTGACGAAGCTAAATGGGAAGTACTCACAAACCAGCCAGCCAGGGTAGCAGCTGACAAGGGCTCCATTCAGCACCAGATCCTTGGCTGCTTGCAGCATTCAAGCAGAGCTGGAGCTGTGTGAATAACAGAGGGGAGCAGCAGCATGAGAGGCCCAAGTCACAGTCATTTCCCTGCTTCCTTTGTATTCAGTCCCTTCTTCAGCTGATCAATTTTAGTGAAATAAAAAAAAAGAAAAAAAAAGAAAAATCATCTTTGGATGGCGTTCAGCTTGCAGCAGAAGATTAGGCCTTAAAATCAATGTTTATGTTCAACAGGGCTATAAAAGCCAATGATTCCCTCCACTTATCAAATCAGAATTGGAATCAGAAAAGCCCCTTGGCTTGTTGTTCAAGGGGTCATGGATGGCAGCATATATTGTGAAATTCTGAGCCAGGCAGTACCCTCACTACATTGCTCTCTCTCTCTCTTGCTGTTTCCCACATGTGGGAACATCATTTTTTGTCTAACATCATACACCCCATCCATTAGTCTGGGAGCAGCCTCTGTCAGTGATCTGATCCAAAAAAGGCCATGGAAACCAGTGAAAGCCTTTGACTTCCGTTAGCTTTGGATCAGGTCTGAACACATGAAAGTATTGCTAGTAAAACTTAAAGAACATCTAGAGATGAGACAGATCTGGAGCTGTTCTGGCACGTGCCAATTAGAATATAGCATCATTTCAAGTGAAACGATGGCTTGAGGTGGTTTGTTTCTTTTTAACATCTGCAGTCCCCAAATAGATTATTATTATCTATTGTTGGTCCATCCCATGGCAATGCAAATAAGATAGCAAAGCTTCCTTGCAGCAAGCATGGAACACCTTTGTAATAAGAAGGTAGCCTTTGCCCAAAAGAAGTTTAAATCTTAACATATGGTAAGACAACTAGTGGATATCGATGCTGATCATCACTGATTTACCTGCCGTTAGAAATCATTTTAAAGAAAAAAAAAATTTTGCATTATGTTTTGCTCATCAAAATCCAGAATTTGGATCGTGCTGTTTCACCACAGTGGATTGCTAGTTGTACATCATGGTTTCATTTCTGTTCCTTGATAGGATGACCTTTTCTTTTAACTGGGTTACTGATGGCTGTTGCTCACAGGAAACAAGATTTTAATCATTCTAGCAAGTGAGCTTAACATTCACTATTCAATTTTAGGCTTTGTGCTATTAAAAAAAAATAGAAAAAAATCAAATTGCACAATCATGGTGGAAAATAGAGGTGCAAGTAAGATTGTTCAGCTGCAAACCAGCTGCAGTTGCACAAAGGCTTCCACTTTCAGTGTCCCCTTTCCAAGGACCTTTTCCATCAGTGGCCATTATAAGTCCTTTTATTTTGAAAGGTGAATGGTGCTGAGTCAAACCCATCTCTTAACTGTTATGAAATTCTCTCACCTTGTAGATAACGATCTCGGGATGCCCAAACAAAGATTAGTTTTATAGCTTCCCATGATGAGAAACTGCCTTAATCTATCCAAACCTTTTTGCCTCCATATCTGCCGTGTGGGTTATAGTAACCCTCTGAGACACTATAAGTCTTACCACTCACAGAGCTACACAATATTTAAAACAAGCCACAAACAACAGTATAAAACTGACATGGAGAAGAAAAGAGGACAGCAAGGTTGTCTGTCTGACACGTGAAATGAAACAGTAGGAATGTGAAGCTAACAAGATGGATGAAAACTCGGGTAGGTGAATCCCCTGGGGATAACCTGCTGAAATATATCACTGATGCCATAAGAAACGTGTATCCACTCTCCAGCATTGCAGAAAATGAGATGTCTGGAATATACCATAAACTTACGGGAACAGCATCATCGCAATATAGGAGGCTGTTAAATTAAATCGATCTGTCTCCATTGACAAATGACACTGAAATCCATACAGGGAAGTTAGGCCAAATCATCAAAGCACTCTCCTAAACCATGCACCTCCAATCATATATGCACACAAAATGGGCAAATATGCCCATTTTGTGTGCATAAATATCTGATGTAACCTGTCGCCACACGGTTTCACATCCAAATGCAGTGCCTGTAATTTTGGATTCTCTCTGATCTCTCCATGTCCTCAGATGCATCACTTATTGGTCATTAGTCATCATTAGCCATTTACTCAGTTATTAAGTCACTTTAAAGACCTGTCCTTAATCATAATTTGCTTTAAATCTCTGCTTATTTACTCAATGCCATCCATCACCCAAACTGACCGTGAGAAATTCAAGAAACTTGGGGAGAGTAGAAGGTTTGTTTCTGGTTTGGTGACAACAAAATGCTAGAAGCTCTACAGAGAGCATTTCATACAACATCGCAGATTTGTAAATTAATACAAACTAAATATGCGTAATCCCCAACCTGAGGCCATGAACGCACAGTTCAGCTAAAAAGGAGGATAGTTAATTGGGTATCATTAGCCATGTACAGCACAAAAGCATTTTTTTTAAAACAATATTTATTCATCTCATAGTTCTTGCTATATTTATACTGTTGCTGTGTGGTCAGGGGTGAAGAAGAGTTTTTGCTAGCATATTTGAAAAAAAAAAATGTCAAGGACTCTTAGACAGATACTTTCTGTAGTTGGTGAAACTCCAGATAAAATAAATGTCTTTCCAGTTACATTGCAACATCTTGAACAATAGGAATAGCTTCTGTTGCATGGTAGTATAAACAGCTTACCACTACCACAGTCATTTATTGCTCCCAGATACTTCCATGCAAGAAAACACCCAAATCCAGAAAGGGCCATTATTTAAATAGCTGTCTCATTTCATGTAATTTCAAGTGCAATGGGGCGGCAATTCTGTGATATTAGATCTACCTAATGATTATTAAAATCACTGTTATTGAAGATTAACTATAAATTAATTATGAGGTGACTTCAGAAATCTAGATGCCAATGGGGGCTTTCTAACTGTATCTTGGGAATATCAGACTCCTGTCAGCAGAGCCCAGAGAGAGTTTAACTCCTTGCTTTTTTCCCAGATATAAATGCTACATCATGACATCCGTTCTTTGAGATGGGCAACGGGGTCATCTTCCCTGATGGTAGCCCTCTAGGTGCTGCCACAACATAAATAAGAAGTAAAATGATATCAAAAGAAGATGATGTGCTTCTGCCAGTGCTTTTCTCAGGTAATATTTCCCTGTCTGGGTGATTCAAGCTACTTGGCCTTTGGCACTTGTACTCCATGGCAGCACCGTTATAGCCTCACCAATAATGTCCCTAGGTATGCATTGACTTTATGGATACAACACTTAAGTCACGGGAGTCAAGGTTACTCCATCACTTACTAGAGATGCCCAGCACATTGTGGGCTTAAGGCCTGACACACCTCGCAGCAGCTCCATATTTTGGTAGCAAGGATGTATTTGGTAGCCATGTCGGTCTGAGACAAAAAGAACTAGAACTCTTGGTTCAGAGACGATATCTTTTATTAGACCAACTAAGCAGTCACTCACTCCAAAGCATCACTGCTTTACAGAAACACCACGGTGGCACCTTGCAGTGCCCTAGCTAACCAAGGTGGTGCAGAATCACTAAGATTAAGATGCAAGCCTCCTGCTCTCAGGCAGGAGAGGGGAAGAAAGCAATTCATTCAGGTTTCTTCTGGTAGTGAAAGGCTGTTTGAGGGGTGGCTGTATAGGTCTTTGTACTGGTCAGCTGGTACTCTGCTGGGCTTTGAGGACACGGAGAGCGCTCTGAGGACAGCTCTCAATTTCCAAGCGTGGAGGTGCCATTTGTTATACATGGCTCTGAAAGCTGGCACAGCAGCCTAGGAATAGTTTTCTCTCTCAGATCATGGTTTTCCTGAATGTGTGAAACAATTCAGGCTTAAAGTACTCTGACTGCCTTTCTTGCATGCATACCAGCCCCTGTCTTTACTATTCATTCTTTCCAGGAAGAGCGCACACCAACTGCAGGTGTTTCCTCGGCCTGATGCAGGGTGTTTGTGCCTGAAAGCTTGCAAAGAAGAATTTTTTCCACCTATCTGAGTTGGTCTAATTAAAGATATCAGATTTTCCCAAAGAACCTTGTCTGCCTAGAGGTCTCCAAAGCACCTGAACGGGAGCACAGTGGCACTGGTCAATCAGATTCTTGTGGCTAGGGAAAAGACAGCACATCCCAGAATATCATAGGGAAGATGAAGGTGAAAGCTTAAACCAAACTAACCTTGGACACAAACAGGTCTCTTGCTATTGCTTTCTTTTTCAAAACCTAAGAAGAGGAACAGTCCAGAATAACTGTTACATAAATGTTCTGTTGTGAGCAGTCTCGCACAATCAGTTATGCCCTTGATGTGTGTTTCCTATTATTTCTCAGAGATAATAATGACTAACATTTACATAATACCTTTCATCCCAGAGTGCTTGACAAACTTCCAGGCTGATTTGTAAGCACAATTCACTATGAAGCAAGCGTCCTCTATGCCATAATCATGCCAAAGGGCAGAATGAATACTTGGTTGGTTAAAACGCTGATTTTGACTCAAGCTAGGATCCTGGAAGTTGCAGCCCATTTCAATTCACATTGGCTTAAACATTCAGGAATATGATGCTGCAGAAATCACTCAGAGCTAGAATAATCAAATGTTCGAGGCTGCATAGCCCAGATCTGGCCCTTACCATTTGCCCCACTTGCAGGGGTTTGGAACTGCTGCTTGGCATTAAAACTTTTGTCAGGATGCTCTTGGATTTTTCCTTCACTCTATGCTGGCTAAAGTCTTTCAAGCAGTTGAAGTCTATAGGAGGTTTTTTCCCCCATTAACTTCAAAGGTATCAAGGTCAGGATCTATTGCAGATGAAGCATGACAGATAAGGTAAAATTAGAGGCCTTTATTTTAATCATGAAAACTCATTTTCCTGATTCAGAAGCAGTAAGGTCAGCTTCAAGAAACTCTCCCTTTTCCACTGTAAGTCCTATATGGACTCCCTAGCCATTGCATATTGCTAGAAGTTAAACCTCTAATTTGGAGAATGAAGGTTCTGCAATGCTCTGGTTAATGAGAATTCTCAAGGGCATTGGACCAAATGCCACTATCTGTTATGCTAGCATAAATCACAAATAACTCCATTTATCATTCATCTATCCACACTCTTCATGTGGTTTGTATTTGAAATGATTGCACTGGCAGAAAAGGATTTGTGGGAAACTTGCTGTTTCAATGTGATCTGTTGTACCAGGTTTGTGTATGTATTCTCTCTTACAGTAGTTGTGGTAATTCAGCAGCTATTTCATTCCAGTGTGGGCTGCCCCACTTTAGCTTCTACTTATTGCAGGATAGGAGCAAGCACACAAAATGGTTATAATGCATCAGCTGATGCGCTTTCCTGAGTGGTAAGTCTACCCTGCATGTTTTAAAGTGGTATATTTTTAAAAATTTGTCTGCAGCCTAACATAGACTTGGTCCCCTGTGGTAGAACACAGACAGAAGTCTATGAGTCTATTAACTGCTTCATGGGGCTGGGTCTAGATGCAGGAAGAGGAAGTAATGATTTTAGATGCAGATTTATTGGGCTCACTCCTCAAGGACAATCTACACAGGGTTTTGACATATTTTTAGAATTAAGACAATTAGCCTTTCTTCGCTCAAATGCAACATCTAACTACTGGAAGCTTTTTATAATTTTTCCCCCCATGCATGCATATCTAAAATTGCAAGATACTAGGGAGTATAACCCGGGCTTATGTTCTCTGCAGGGTTGATCTAATATGTGAGCTAAAAGACCAACTCTAGTACCTTTAGCCAGGAGAATCCGTTTGATGTGTTACTCATCTTGTCCTCCACCTGCCCTGGAGCAAAGCCACTATAAAGAGCAATTCAGGTGTGGTGGGGCAGACCAGCATGCTGGCTTTGAGGAAGTTTAAAATGCTTGATGGGGTATTTCCCCTTCCCCCATCAGTCGGGTGAAGGCAGGGGAGAGTCTTGCCCTGCCTCTACCTGGAGTGAGGCAAAGAGCCAGACCTGGGAGAGGACTAACCCCCCTCTCTTCGATTGATCTTCAATCTGGGGGTGGAGCTCCTGAAGAGAATAAAAGGGCAGTGTGCTCGGCACATGGGCAGCTGAGACAAGGGAGGGAGAAGAGGGCAAAGAAGAGCTGGCAGAGCCCAAAGACTCCTCTTTGGTCGGGGAGCAGCAAGCGGCCGCGTTCCCCAGCCTGAGAGGTGAATAGGAAGTACATGAAGGGTCCGTGAGGGACCAACACCCTGGGAGCTGCAAGAGGTGGCTAGGGTCTCCGGCCCCAGCATGAGGCTGGGAATATGGTGCACAGGTCAGTGCAGACCAAGACCCTGGAGCCACACGAGGTGGCTAGGGTCTCCAGCCCCAGCATGAGGCCGGGAATGCAGTGCATGGGTCAGTGCTTGGAGGGTCCAGGAGTAGACTGAGACCCTGGAGCCTCATGAGGTAGCTTTGGTCTCTGACCCCTGGCACGGGGCCAGGTACATGGTGCAAAAGTGGTGCACAGTTGGCCCGTCAGTGGACTAAGATCCCAGAGCCATACGAGGTGGCTTGGGTCTCCAGCCTCTTGCACGAGCCAGGGCTGTTGGTGCATGGGATGGCGTACAGGACCCAGGGAGGGCTTCGAGGAACAGAGGACCCCCCAACGCTGAGGGAGGAGATGCCTGGGGCCAGAGGAACAGGAGGGCCTGATTAGGCTGCAGAGGATCATGAGTTACCGGGGAGAGGGTTTCCCACAGGGGAGGAGGGATTTCCCCCATCGTTTGTGGTGAGCAGCCGAAGAGGAAGCCCTGAAGGGGAAGGGCTCCCAGAGGTTTTGGAGGTTCCCTCCATGGGCTATTCAAGCCGGATAGCAGCGGGCCTGAAGGGCACTGGGGATCTTTTCCCTCTCTCTATCTTTGGCCATGGCCCTTGCTCCAGGGCAACAAGGGATGTTTCTTTTGTTTCTTTTAGCTTTTGCATCCAATGCTTCTGCCCCTCAAATTCTGTGAACCTACACCTTATGCTTTGTAAATCTCATACTTCATTATAGTCTAAGATTGCATGATCTTTTATGAGACCCTTGCTTTGATCCTCCCTGATTCTTCACCTGTATATAAAATATTTGCATTGACTTGTATACAAACTGTCTATGGCTCCTATATTTCATGTGTAAATATGTTAATATGACAACTTTTATATCATATTAAAATTAGTACATAGTTAAGTTTATTGAGTGTATAGGGGAAGGAGGGAAACTGTGTGCAGCCAGCAGATTTGCCCCACAACGCACCTGCCCTGTACCATGACTGGGTACTATCTAGGCTACACAGTCTCAATCTGAAAAAAGAAAGAATGAAAGATGATTGTACTGTGTGTATGTACTTCCTGTGTTGCTAGCAACCTCCTACTAATCATGTTTTAGCGACTACAATACGATAGTGTGAGCAGGCAGGAAACGAGGGCGGGGTGTGGAACCAGAGCCACTAATTTGCCAAGCCAATTTCCTGCCAATGTCTTGTGCATGTACAGTCATTCATCCATCCATTTTTCTAAAACCCCTCTTACCATGGTATCTAAATACCACCTGTACTATACAGCCCATTAGACCCAAATGATATAGTGAACCCTCTCCAAGTGACATGGCTAAGCCTCATTGGATCCAGCAGTGATTTATAGGCATTGCTCTGGTAGATCTCAGGAGCTCTGCATGGCAGCCTTTTTTAATCCTGCAAAACTCCTGCAAATGGGATGGTTTTTGGTACCCCTTACAGAGGACTTCAGAGCCCTCTGTTACTGAATACTAGCTAATGGACTTGAAGATAATTCCCAGTTGAGCTCACAAAGCCTTAACCAGGTGTGAAGATAATTAGGTGTCGGTGAATCAGTTTGGGCTCCACCTCTTAATAGAAGAGTATTAGAGTTAGAGCGAAGACAGACAAGGAGTTTGAGATAATTTTTTGTTGGGTTTGGTGGCATATATTTTTGGCTCCTTGCCTATAAGAGTGTTTTAAAAGGAAGCACAGCTGCAGATGGGTATATTCTCTACATTTTTTTCATTTGAGGTTTGCTTTGTCACCGTCCTCCCTCCCCCCCGCGACTTTGCTCTTTATGTCTTTGTATCTTTTAAGCAGAACACAAAGCCACCACCATTCCAGTGGGCTCAGCCTTTGGCAGAATTAAATGATTCATTACTAATTAAAACAAAAGATTTCAGGCACTTTCCATTCCTTTATTAGCTCTGCTGTGTACTAGCAAATGGGAGCCCTTGTTATCTGTCAGCAGAGCCATTATTATTATTATTATTTATTATTTACAGTATAACTTGTGACTCACTTCCGATATTGGTGGATCTTTCACCATCTGCTAAAAAAATAATAGCAGTCATTTTCTGAAACATTATTCAATCCAAATGTTAAAATAGAACCATATGAAGCCAATTAAGTATAGTGTGTGCTGCTAATTTGAGTTAGCTTCAGTTCAGTTAAAAAAAAAAAAAGAGAGAGGGAGGTCCAAACAGAATACAAATCTCCAAACTTTGGTGCAGCTAGCAGCTTATTTTTTTTAAGTCCTGCCAAAACTATAATAAAGAATGACCAATACTCCCATCCCTCCACCATTTTTGATGAATTCTGAACATGGATACAGGTCCAAACATGGATCTGAGACTGAAGCTGCAAAATAGATTTTATATGAATGCTTCAGGTTTGGGAAGTTTTGAATTTCCAGTCTCCAAATCCAAAGTTATTTAATTATAGCCATCTGAGTGATTTAAAGGCCAGCTCTGGATCTCATTTTGAAGTTTGCACCCGGTTTAAACTCATGCCCATTTAAAAGAAGACTGCTGGAGAAACAAGTATCCTTTATAAAATGTCATTCACTGCTAATGGAAGACACTGGGAGATGAGGCCCATGCAGCAGAAGGAAACAATGTTGGTCAAGCATGCATATGTTGAAGTATTTTGTTTGGATTTATTTTCTCTCCTGTGTTGGCTTAATTGAAACAACCAGAGCTTTCCATGAAAACCAGGTTTTATTAAGATCTCTCAGGATTAGGGCTAGAACTGGGGTCATACTGCTTAGATCTAGGCCAGTATTCCAAACTCCTGGACCAAGAAGCGTGTAAGGGGGTCAAACTCCAGAAATCAAGCAAATTTCAGCTTGGTTGCAGGTTCTGTTGCTAACATTTCTTCTTGGTGGGGGACAATCCTTTGAATCTCAGCCTCTGAAAAAGCATTGGCATCCTCTCAGCGGTGAGGAATTGAGATGGGAGTATGCAGGGGACCCGCCGCCTGCCCTGTGTTGAGAAATGGAGTATGAGAGTGAGAAGCAGTCCTCATGTCGGTGGACGCTTCAGCCTTGCAGTAGGTGTTACGTGGCAAAGCTGATTTCCTGGGCCCAGCTGGTGAGCTGCATTCCCGACTGCAGTTATTTATATTCCACTAACAGTGCTGTTTACACAAACTGCATGAATGCAAATCAACGTGAGGAAGCGCCGAAGTCGGTGAGGTGTGCAGCAGTTACTGGCTCCTGGGATTGGTTTTAGTAATGTAGTGTTAACACAGCTACACATGGCTACACACACTTTCATATCCAAGTGAGGGAGAGGGAAAGGGAACACTCATTACCTGGGACACTGGCCGAGCCCTTGTGCCTCAACAAGAGATAAAAAATAAAAATGGACTTCATTATCGCAGGCTGCCTGTCAATCACTTGCTGTTGCACAGAGCGTGCTTTACATTTCTCCAACTGAAGAGCTCCACTTACCACCTCCATGGAAAGAAGAGCAGGGTGTGTTAAATGTGAGCCGAGACAGAGCAGGTAACATGATGACTAGCATCACTCTTCTGACTTCCCTCCTTCCCCTGCAGCATACATTTATTCAAATGTAGCCTGTCAGGAAAGGTTTTTCCTGACTAATTCACATACTCATGAATATGAACTCATACTAGCTGTATGTCTATGGGACTTACTTGGTCATCTTCACTATAGTATCTGAGCACCTCATATTCTTTAATATATTTATTCTCACAACACCTCTGTGAAGAAGGGAATTACTATGCAGTTTGCCAACTGGGAACGGAAGCACCGAGATAGGAAAGGACAATGCTTCAAAAGGTATTTAGGTAAAGAGGTATCTAATAGGAATTGCAAATGCATCTGAGCAGCTGAGGCATCAAAACACCCTATCTGCATCATTAGGCATCTTTGCACAATTAGTCTAAGGTCACACAGGAAGTCTATGGCAGATCAGGGGTTTGAATTGAGACCTTCCAATTCCCAGGTTGTCTCCCAAACTATCTTGTTCACACATATAAGCCAAGTACTCCTGTACATATGTACAAGCAAGAACTTTCTTTCTGAGATATGAACACATGTCAACCCATCCTCTCCCATTTGTTGAATGTATAATGAAGTGTGGACTGCCCATGTCCCACTCCTCTCTCTCACACACATACACACACCTACACCCACATTCACATGTACCCAAAGCAGTCATGTGAATTCATGCCACCAGTCACAAATGAATCAACACTTCCAGGCATCCATAATCTTATTCTTTTTGTGCAACTCCTTTTCTGTAAGAGCCTTCTCTGGTTTACCTTCTATGCCTGGCAATTTCGAAGGAGTATAAAGGGAATTAGGCACCCATATTCTACCGAATTAAACAAGCAAGTTAGGCACCAAACTCTATCCATGCTTCCAGGATAGTTTTCTAAGTCAGGGGCATCATGCTCAGGGTAATACTCCTAAGATTCATTAGTGTTTTAGGGATGTTAAGTAAAGCTAATAAAAAATAAAAATGGACTTTCAAAACATTAAGACACAGAAAGATTTTGGTTCTGAAGCTCTGTTGCAGAACTCCATAGTCATTGAGGGGTCTTCTATTTTCTATTCTTTCCATTCATAGGTCAGGCTTTGTGATCAGGTTGCCGTCTTCTAAGATGTACCATCATTTCCCTTCTTGCTATATCACTGATATGCAACATGGCAATTGCATGGCCCCAGTGTACCATGGGATATGGAGTCTGGCACCATAACATAGTGTGTGGTTGGCAACCAAACTACGGTTCTTACCAGTCACCCTGGCAGCCTCTCTGAATAACAATATGTCAGGTTTTGGCTAAAAAAAGAGAAGCTGGTCAGCTTTTGGGCATTCTGCTTCTGGAGAGGAACCCAAGTAAGCAAGCAAACAAAAGGAAGCAATCAAAGTAATTTTTCATAGCAGGAGTGGAGGTGGGGGGAATTAATCCAAAACCCAATTTTTTCTCAACAAAGAATTTTGGTTAAAAAAAACCCTGTGACTAATTATAATGTTAGCTTAAACATCATGTGCATTCCTGGATCCCACGTGTGGATCAGTCACAGGATTCTAGTATCTTTCTGGACTCTTTTAGACTAACCCACATGTGTGTTTTTGAGCTGAAGCATTACCTAGATCCCAATGACCTTTTGTCTAACCCTCCAATCACCTTTTACTTCCGCATGTGCTTTTAATGCAGTCCCTTTTCCTTTCTTCAGACTTACATTTTCAAACCAACACGAAAATAATAATAATTAAAAAAAATCTATTAAAACCAGATTCTTGCTAGTTGATGGTAATTAAAAGCAATAAATATTTCTGCACACAATGCTCTGGACCTTGACTAGCCAATGGGTCAATATTGCTTTCCTGGAGGAGCTGGGTAATAAATCTTTATTCCTTTTTGAATGGAAATCGAGAGAAGATTTTATTCATGAATTCAGTGACCCACTGAAGTGACATTTTCAAAACAAACACTCCAGAAATGAGGAGTTTTCTCTGCAGAGTGGGTTAATCTGCTCTATTCTCAGCATGTGTCTTTCATATTGATGATGATTCTCTCAATGCCTTTTAATCCCAGCAGCAACTTCCCTTGCGTTAAGAAGAAAAACAAAACACCACAAAAGAGAAGGAAGACACGAGGAGAGGACGTAGGAGAGCATGGAGGAGGCAGGGGCATGGTGGACAAGGTGTTTTTGAATTCAGAGATCCAGACAGGCTGAACAAAATACACCTTCAGAGAAACCATTCAAAGTCCAGTCAACGATCACACTAGTGCCAAAGCAGAGGGTGGGTTTGGTGTCTCAGCTCTGCAAAACACCGTTCCTTATGGCTTCTGAGCTCTTGGCCTTTTCTAGTTAATATTACTACACAGAGGGTGTTTCTCTGAACCTGGATCGAACAGCAGCACGTTGTGCTCATCTACGATTTAAATCACTTGGTTGTATAATCTAATTGGCTCAAGATACTTCACAAGCAGGGGAAATGAATCCAGGGGGTTTTGAAGCAAAATTGCAAAGCAAACACTGTACATATCCCAGGCCTGTTCTTCCAGAACTCAGCTAAGCACCAGAACAAAGTTTCTGTATTGTTTTTCTTTCGTCACAAAAGGATTAGAAATGGATGGATTTGCTATTGGCCAGAAACTGATGTTCTAAACACATAGCAGAGGCTGAGGTTCCTCCAACTGCAAGGAACTGGTTAGTTGAGATATGTCCCGATGTACCAGAAGGAGAACCACGTCCCATGCGACAGAAGGGGACAACTCCTCCCTCCCCAAGGGAAGCAGACCAGAACTCGTAATCCTGAATATCTGAGGAGCAACGCACCTGCTAGATAAAGCGTTGGATTCTCAGTAATCCCCTTAGCAAGGCTGCAAGGACTAACCACTGCTGGTGAAACTTCTTCTGTTGTTTTATTCTGATAAACTCCAGCTGCATGAGGGCTGATGTTATGACAAGATCAGAGTAAGGGAAAGAAAAAAAATATCGTTATTCCAACAAATGACACTGTACAACAGATGCTTTAAACAGGAAAACTACTACTGACTGTATAAAATGACAGGTTGGGCCAGCAAGCCTCTGAGCTGGTATCCTAAACAAAGGAGGACGCAGCAGAACTGTACTTCTTCCATAGACACAGAGCACCCAACTGACAGTAGCACTCTTTAAGATTAATTTGAGTTATTTTAATTATGAGTCTCCTCTTTCCTCCCTCCATCCCCCTGCCTCCCTCCCTCTCTCTCACACACACAATTTGCTTGGACAAGGAACGGCAAGTTTCCTTCCACTTAGGATTAATTAAAAAGGAAAAGTCAATAAGTCTCTCAGCAATTACTGTCTTTTCCATTTGGTCATTTGAGGCAGTAAGGGGCTCAGAAATTGAATTTCCAGGGACAAAATCATGTCTTGTGTGTCCCAACACAAGGTTCTTTGATAAAAATCCTCATTTCATTTAGCTTGTTACAATGTTGGCTTCACAGCTTCCTCTCCAGCAGTTTGTGTATGGAAGGTGTTTTATTCCTTAATCACAGAGAAAGAGAGAGAGAGAGAGAGAGAGAGAGAGAGGAAATAAATGTTCTCAGGTGAAAAATGTGTAAGACTTGTGTGCATCCATGTATAAGATATCTGGGGAGGAGTGTTAAGCAAGGACAGGACACTGATTAAAATAATGACCATCCCTAGCAAGCCAGTGCTTATTGCTACTCTGTGCACTAGGCATTGGTATGATCATGGCCCTTGTTTAAAGTCCATAGACCTTAGTAGGAATCTTTCCATACACTACAGTGGTGCTTGGGTGAGGCCCCCTATTTGAGATGTGTCAACATGCCAGGGAATATGTTCTGCAATAATGGATGACTTCTTCTAGATTCATAACTTAGATTTCAGTTCCCATTGGATCAATTTGAGAAGGAAAGTGGAAAAACAATAGATTATGACACAAGGCTTAAGATTTCATTTTTTAGGCAAACAGATTGGAGCTACAATGGATGCGATCATCCAACTGGAAAAGTGATGGAACAAAGAATGAAGCAGAGACTAAAAAAAAGAAAGTCAAGAAGGATGGATGAAAAGGAGAAGAGACCCTGAAAAAGCCATATCCTGCATTTTGTTACACCATGGACTCCCTCCAGAAGTGGTGCAAGCCAAGCACCTGCTCTGGACACCTTTAAGACACACTTGGATGCTTATCTTGCTGGGATCATTTGACCCCAGCTGACTTCCTGCCCCTTGGCCAGGGGGCTGGACCTGATGACCTTGCAAGGTCCCTTCCAGCTCTAATGTCTATGAAATCTATGAAATTATCATAATGCAATATGTCTTGAGATAATCCAGATTGTACTATTAGAACTGAGTGAAGAATTGGCCCCTTCCTCTCTCAATTTAGGCTGTACAGAGCCAGGTCTTGTGGTTCCTATTCACACTCCTATTTTGGCGATTCTAGCAAATATTTCTCAAAATGAATGAGAGAGAGGGAAAAAATTGTGCGTGCTCTTTCCCTAACCAACATGCTTTGTCCAGAGTCCCTGCTGGGTGAACAGCAATGCTCCCTGCAGGTTTGTTTAGGAAAGTTACATTTTCTTCTCTCTTGGTGTGAGTATTAACAGCCTTTCCCCAATAGTGCTTCTCCTCATGTTTACCCTTGTCTGAAGGCACCAGGAAGCAAAATAAATCAAGAAGAAATAAAAAAAAAAAATTGGAGGAAAGTTTTACTGAGTAAAACAAACCCAAACACACCAACCAACTTTGGAGTCTTGATGTTTGACACTGAGGCACAGAAACCTCTGGTTTCTGCTGCCAGCCAATCCGAATCTGGCATAAGCAATGTGCTGGAGAGACCGATTATGCTGTCACCACAAACAGCATGTAAAAAATTGTGCCTTGTTTTATTAGCCAGAAAAACAGTGTTTAATGCAGCTGGAGTTGCAGCCCAGGGTAAATGAAGCAAGTTCCCTCTCTGAAAACCATTATGGTTGATAACTGTTGTGCCTCCTTGCTAATCTGATCCAATCGGCTCCGCAGCTGCCTGCTTTCTGTGTCAGGCTGCCCTTCCTTTTTAATAATAAGCAAACACATGCTGCCATCTCCAACAGACTGAGGTGTTTCCAAAGCCGCCTTGATGCAAAAATGAAGTACTGACAATAGTCAATAGCCAATGGCCTTAGCTAGCCTGTTACTTAACGCCTTAAGTATCAGAATCAGGCCTTAAGGGAAGGTCCATGAGCTCTTTCTGCAAATCCATATGGTATAACAAATCACAGGATCTAGGCCTTACTGAGTAATAGTTGCTAAGTGCCTTCTACCACTGCTTAGCTCCTTCCCCGAGGCACGCTCTAAGCCTTTGGAGTGCAGAGGACCTCAGCAGTTTTCCAACTTATAGGTCTTCCTTCAAAGAATCTTACAACCTTTTCCCCAACAGAAAAGGTCTTGCTGCAACTCCCCCTAGATTATGCTAGAGTAGCATCTCATTAATGCTACCGGTTGTTTTGGCCAGAGAGGGTCACTGTGGGAGGATGTGAAAGGTGCACGTTTTAACTCTGCGATACCTTGGGTCCCTGCCAACCTAATGCTATGGAAGGAGCTCAGGATCCAAACTCAAATGAACCTGCGTAGCTCAAATTGCCCTTAATAATCATCCGTCATTATGATGCCACTTGACTGTTGAGCTGGATGTCATGTTGATGTTGTGCAGTACAACAGGCAAATGTGATGAAATGTGGCCCTGTCCACGTGATCAGCAACAGGATCCTCCAGTACTGGTGGGAAGTTGTTTCGGAAAGTGAGATGTGTCAGTTGGATGTAAACCCAAGTCAGATCAGTGTTTTAGATTCTGGCATTGTTCCCAGGTGTCAGTTCACCTGTTACATGGTATTGGGTGAAGATAAAAATCACCATGACCCAAGGGCATGAATGATCTGCAAGTAAGGCTACAGGGAATGCCTTGCAGATCCATGTATACGGTGATGCACACAGGCTTTGGAAAAATCATTCTATCTATCCACATCCCTACAAGATCACAAGATTGGTGCTCTGTATTCTTATCTAATGCTTACAAATTGCTTCTCATGCCAATCAGCACCTCCAAATGAACAAGATTTGTCGACTGACTTCATTGGAAACCTTGACTTACTCCTGGTTTTCTGTCCATGGTACTAAAAAACATTGAGTCTCCCTAATGTTCAGGGTTGTATAGATTACCACCAATTCATTAGAGAAACCCAAGCTCATCTCCTGCTTGCAAACTGTCCACATACAAATTGCAAAAGCCCCAATTATCATACTTTTTTAAATTGTTTGCAAATTTCTGCTGTGAACAGTCTGTGTCTGGCTGACTGTTCACAAATAGTTCTTTGAAAATAAATGACATTCAAGGCTTGGAATCCATGCTGCATGGTTAGTTACATGAGTCATACTGTATTGTTTCCACTCTCTGATTGGGCAACTTATGTAACTAATCACATCAGCAAGAACATCCATTTTGAACTACACGTTTACGTGTGTAATTTGGAATTCACTTTTGGAAAATATTAAGCTATTTGAGCTCCAAATTGACTTTTGATGAGTATTCACACCAGTAAAGCTCATTTGCTAGAATATTTGTGGAAAGCAGCCATAAAAACAAACCAGGAGAGTCAAAGCAAATTTGTTCAGCATTTCAAATGAATATATGGAACATAGGCATCTTTCTGCAGTTTTCACCCACCATTAGTAATGTTGCAGTAATACCTGCAGTATATACAAATGACTGCTTAGGTTTCCAGCTATAATCCTCTGTTTCTGAGGTTCATTATCTCAGTGACTTCAGCATGAACAGGACTGAGATATTTAATACCAAGTTCTCTGCTGGTAGGGATATCTTTTTTTAAAAACCCTATTCTTTCCCCCCAAAATAGTTAAAATAATTAAAGCAACTGATCACTTCTATAGCTCAAAAGTAAGGTCGTAGCAGAAAGGAAGAAGGGGCTTTAGGAGGTCATAGGAATTCACACACAATCAAAGAGGTTCCACATTCTGCCCTGCTCTATTCTCCCATGCGCAGCGAGAATTCCCAGAAGCATGAGTAATAAAAGAAAATGCTCTGGAGATAGAACTTAAAGGACAATATATGAAATCTCATTTTCAAGAAGCAGCAAATGAGGCAGAATCCAAATGCTATACAAAATACCAGACTCTTAATCAACATTTAGAAGAGACTTGGCAAGTAGGTTTCACCTCATACCAGCTTGTATATGCTTAAAAGCTAGGAGGTCAAATGCTGCTTTGAGGCATGTGTCTATAACTCTGGACTGATTTTGCTGAATTTGATGGAATTTGCAATGCTAGCCCAGTGCTATGGTTTGTAATGATCAAGCTGAGTCTCAGTTGTCAAGGTCACCTTAGTGGGTCAAAAATATTCACTAGTAAGGACAGATTTGCAGAATTCTCCTTTAAATAACATACCACTGATCAAAAGCCAGCAGTAATAACATTTTTTAGATGGAGCTGCTCTTAAATTGACCCTTTTTTCCAGCCAGTAGCTGGACAACACATTTTCCTATGTTCCTCCTCATTTGCAATTTTGTAGTGATGACAGGCTGCTACAGACAGACCCCACCAGGTATTACTTTTGATCACTCACATTTTAACTTGTGGTCCACTCATGTGGTTTGCAAGCACTGCGCGAAGTGACAATATAGCACAGCTGAAAGGAGAAATACTCAAACGTACAGAGTGACAGGAGCCATTTTAGTACTGGATGGCATCTCAAAGTGTCTATTCACCAACTACTAGATGACGAGGACGGTGCTGTGATATTTCTGGAGCAGGTGTTCAAGTGTGGTGAGAGCCAGGGTCATAAGGTACTGACACGGAAATGTTATGCAGTAACGTTGTGACATCATATCATGATGTCTGTGTCACCTTTTCTGACCTGGAAAAAATTATCTTCTCTTCACAAGACAAATACTGCTTTGCACTCTTCCTCTGAATGTCACAAAGCGTTTTGCCATGAACCTTTGTTTCCATCGTTTTATGGAAGTGAAAAACAGAGGCATCATGAAGTCAAGTTATTTGAGGGTGTGACTAGCACAGTGTAGACGTTCCCCAGTTGGCTGACAAGGTCAAGTAGCACAGAACTCAGCACAGGCTACCTGCTGTGTATTTACCCAGCTTTTCAGGCAGGTTTTGCAGCCGCCACCGAGTCCTATGTTAATTCTGTGCTAGTTTAAAATCTCTCTCCAGTATGTTCGTACTATGCTGCAATGATTGCAATGTAGACATACCCGAAAGGAAGGAAAAAGGAACAGAGTGCCCATACCACAATCAGGACATCTCTTAACTACTATATCAAACTTTAACCACTAGACCATGATGCTGGGTCTCTTCTTCCTTTTCTCTTCCTTCCTTTACCCTCACCTGCCTTGTCCCTATGGGGACAGAGCTCTCAACTCAGGTCAGCTCACTGAGCAGGTCTCGCTCCTTCCCGCCTCAAAGTCTTATCCAAGGCTGGGTTCAGAGAGACATTCCTGGTCATGGACCCATCGTGTGAATCTTGTTTCTCCCAAACCACAGAGGGAAAACTACATGTTCTGAGCTAAATCTCACTGTGCATTTATCGTTCCTCTTGGATGTTTAACGGCAACACCCCTTTCCATTAATCTACCTTATATCGTGTTTATTTTGCTTTTTTTTTCTTTCAGCATCCTACGTCAAACAAAAACACTGCAGTCATACTGAAAAGGGGAAACAATACATTGAGCAAGAGCTGCATGCAGGCATCTGTTTGGCTGGTAATGGAAAGCACCTTATCTCTCTGATAAGGGACAGTCCCAAGACCTATGCCTGGCATTACAATGCCGCATTCTATCCCTGCCCACAAGAAAAGAGACGAAAAATCTTGACCTTGAATGATCATTGGGCATTTGGGTCAAAGAGGGTAATTTATCATGTATTCCTGAAACCTGGGAATAGTGCAGGGAAGTTTGTACAGTCAAGCTCACCTTTCTACCTGTGGACTAAAGGCCTAAGCCACTTCTGGCATATGGGGCTCACCCTCTCATACTGACTTCCTCCTGATTCAATGGTCAAACAGACCACAGCCATCTGCAAAGGAGGCAGCACAAGGCCTGTGTCATACTCAGCATCACCCTTTTCTAGGCATTTAAAAAGGATTTAAGTCATGAATATTTCTTGTGCTGCTTCTCAGCACGAGGAAGAATTTTACTCAAATTGAGTAACTGCCACTGGAGGCTTTAGCGAAGGGAATAAAATTTGCACCTAAGAAGTTTTGGGGCATGGGGTTTGTCCTGTGCAAACAGTAAAGGTATTTAGTGCTGGGCTGGAGCAGAGAGGTAGATGGGTATCTTGGAACCGAGCAGGCCACGTGGCTCTTCTTCCACTCTCCCTCACCTCACTAATTATCCTCCAGAAGCTGACTGCAAAGAGAAAGTGGAGATTTGCTCTGTTGTGATGACAGGGTATTAATATAGGTGTCTCCTGTGGCACTGGCAGCTCAAAGCAGCTACTGTTAACTGCACAACCACATAAAATATAATCCAGACATCAACTGCCTTTACTGCAGCATTTAAGGGCTGTGATAGATGGCGTTGATTGGAACTAAACCAACTAACCACACCTCCGAACAAGGGACAAAGCAACAGCTTGAATTAGAAGGGGAACGGAGATTTAGCAAGGCAGAAGTTTTACGTATTCAGCCAAAACATTCCAATCCCAGCTGACTGGGAGGAAATACCAATGGATCTATTTAACCCCCTTAGAAGAAAATATTTGGATATGATCCCAAGGTAACAAAAATGCATTAATAAAAACACAGCCATATACATGGCAGAGTCAAGATGTAGGCTGCGATGAAATATGCCCCTGTATACTTAATAGGAATAACCAGCCACACAAGATGTACAATATCACTATGTCATTCTGAAATACATCGTGAATATTGTTATTGCAATAAGACAATCATGCTTAGATTGTAAGCGTCTTGGGACAGGGACTACCTTTGTACAATATTCAAGATACAGCCCAAAGTAGCATCCCAATCCATGTGCCACTATGCACTACTCTCTGTGCTACTGAGAGAGATATATATTAACATTTGTAGATATTTTCTTGTTTTAAAGTGCTTGGCTTTTCCAAGTTATGGATTAGGTATATCATTTACCAGTTTTCACCATTAACTGGTTTGGAAAATAGTGTTTTAATTTTAGGATTGACCATGGTTAAAATATAAACTGTCATTTTTTAACACCTTACTGTGGTAAATGAAGATGCAGGGTCACAGGAGGAGCTACCCCAGTTTACACCAGCTCAGGAGTTGGCCCACATTTTTTCACATGTTAAATTCATGGCATGGATGAGTCCTCTGATTGTTATTAAAATTAAAGCAGCACATGACTGACCAAGCTAATAATACCTACTTCGCAGGCCTGCTACATTCAGTGTGCACCTAGGAGGATACACACATTCAGTATGCAGTTAGGACAGCAGCAGGTACACATGCCACACAGCCTGACAGAGAAAAAAATGCTTAAACTCCCCACTGTAGATAGTGAGGGAATAGCCGGCTCCTACAATATCTGTTTGGCAACTTAGTATACTGATTATTGGTGTCATGATGACTCTCCTCTTTTTGTACAGATAGTCAGCTGGTATTGAACATGGCACATATGAGCATGAAGTGTCTTACAACTCTTGCTATTGTTCCCTAGCTGACATTCATGGTGACTTCTGAAGTAGCTATCTGTCCTTTCAGCATGCTCAACAATGTGGCAGGCCTTTTCAGTGCTTCCAGGAAGGAAAGGGTTAAGTGGGGCATTTCTCTGTAGGGGCACTGAATTAGAAATGCATGCCCATCTTACCTCCATGGGTTTGTTATTTCCCCTTTGAGTGGAATACAGGCAACATGACATAGATACCCTGAAATGCAAGCGATAAATGCCTTTGAACCCCAATATTCCTCTCTCTTTCCCTATATCTGCATTGTCACAGCCCTGGGTTTACAATGGAGCCAGCAAAGCACTACAGTCTCTGGAAACCTTGATGCTTTATAATCCCCAAGTTGATCATTTGCTACACAACTAATTAAAACTCTTTCAAGGCTCTTGTTGTCCTCCCCCCAGCCCTCCCTTCCCTCCCTTTCATTTCCTGTGTCCAGGGCCTTGAAACGTTTGGTCTTGACACAATAATTGATGGCTTCTGGCTGTACAAACATAAAGGCCTGAAGACTAAATAGAGCCAGATGGAGTTTGTATTGTATTGTGTGTTTTTCTTAAATAAGGGAAAGATTTATAAATTGATGAAATTTATTGTAAATAAGAGAACATTGTCCTTTTATAATAGTTCATTGTAATTGAAAAATGCCCATGAGTAATCCGTACTTGGGTTGCATTGATGCTTTATTTTACTTTGTTACTTTCTAGAGTAGCTCTCACAGATGCCTTGCAGCCTCTACGCTGATCACTATCTGTGTGCTGCATTAGCTGGTCCCAGCATGGCATACTGGGCTCATAATACTTTGCAGCCATGCTGCCATCTGGCTGTAGTCTTGGCTTGTTCCCCTCCAGCTTAACAAGGCTGAGACCTGGCCAGCACCTGGACTATAAAACTTGTAAGCTAAGTTAACTGGAAAGTATCACAAAGAAACTTATGGCCCTTTAGAACTCTATGGATGCAGATATACTTAGTCATTTGCAACATCATAGGGATGGAGCAGCAGATCTCCAAGGTACAAAACCCATGATGTTCTGGACCTGGAAGAGACTCCAGAAGCAGTATAAGGCACTTGACACACAGTGGCACAGTTCCTAGTGGAGAGCAGTGTTCGACATGAGTGATCCACACACCAGCTTGTTATGCACTCAGTGGGCACATCTACATGTTGCCATATGGCAATGTTGCTCCAGCACCATGCTTTAGTACTTCCTTTTAGAAATACTAAAGCACGGTGCATTAGGGGCAGTTACTGTGCTGCGAGCTTGGTTCATGGGTAGATTTTGCTGCTACATCACCGTAGTGGTGTGCTATATTGGGAGAGCATGCTGCTACGGTGCTGTAGCTAGTGATCATGTGTAAACCTGCGTGATCGCTATGTCACTGTAGCGCACCATACTGCGATGCACCACATTGCTATGTTGCATTAGGGCAATGTGTAGACGCGCTCAGTGTGAATTGCTGGAGCTTGGCAGCCACACAGTCTAGAAGACAGTACATGGGAGGAAGCCCCGCAAAGCTTGACTTCTGTTCCCCAGTCTTTCACTAACCTCCTAAATCACAGGTCCAGTCCCCCAGTTCCAAACCGGGGATAAATTGTTATGACCTCCTTTTTAGAGTGCTTTGAGATCTACTAATGAAGTGTATATGAAAGCTCACCCAGTATTATGGCTACACAACGCTCTAGAACAGATGGATGTTCTCTGCAGTTCTCTGCATACAGGTAGCATGCACATTGCCCAAGCTGACATTAGGTCCGTAACACCAGGACTAACCCGTCTAGATATACCAGGGGACCAAGCCTTCAAGTTTCAGGTCTCACCCAAAAGATAAAATGGTCTCTCCCATACAGGGCCGTGGCTTACAACAGAAGGCACTGGCTCAGTACTAGTCTGGATGAAAAAAATCAATGCTATGGCTCCCCTGGCTGTCTCCTATGCAAGTATTGGTTTTACTGAACAAAGTCAGCTGTCTTTCAAGCCTGTATCTCAGGGCATCATTGTTTATTATTGTATTTCTCCCTTTCAGCTGATAAAAATCTAAGAGGGCGCCTGTCTCAGACTCCAGGCTCTGATGTATCTTTACAATGTACAGCATTAAAAAAAAGCCCATTCCATCAGCAAGGCCCCAGCAGGCACTAGACAGACCCAACTAAGCCTTGGAGCAGGGAGATTAGAAACACCTTTTGTCCTGGATTCTGTCCGTCAGATTCCCTTCCTCACAAAGTCAAGGATCCTCCCAAGCCTAGGTGCACAGCTGGCTAGCAGAGAAGGTCCGCCAACTTCATACAAGGAAGCAATCTGGCAAGACTCACCTCCTTCCATCTTTGACCCCTCAACACTTAGTAGCCACTTATTAATAATCAGCTGACTGGGGAACTCTTTTGGCTCAAGTGCAGAGTGGGTTCAGATACCACATAAATCCCAATGGAAGAAACAAGCCTTGCTATGTTCAACATGACCTAGACATCAGCAGATTTAGGCTATTTTCAACCCTCTGGTAAAAATGGATTTCTAACTTAAGGGGATTCCCTTTGGAAATGGCAAGCCAGCTACTCTCTCTCTTTGATATGAAGGGAATTCTGGCTTGCAGATCTCTGATGATCCCATCTGTGGCAGTGCAGCACAGGAATGGGAGGCCTTACAGATAGACCTTATACCAGGGCTGTCAAACTCATATGGCACTACAGTCCATGGCACTGCAGTCCATGGACCAGCATAGGGATGGTCCATGGACTGCCCTTCCCTTTGCTGGATCCAGCACACAAGGCACTCACTCTGGAATCCATGCTACATGCAGTGGACACCCTGGCTTGTCTGGCTTGTCCAGGATCCATGCATCATGTGGCATGTGATACCCTCCTCCTCAGTTGTCCTGGACCCAGACTACACACAATACCTGCTCCAACTGGTCTGTGGCTCACTGCACACAGTGCCCATGACACTGGTTTGGGACTACACCTCATGTGATGCCTACTCCAGCCAGTTCGGGACCCGTGCTGCATGCGGTGCCCATGCGTGCTGCATGCAGCGTGGGTCGCAGACTGGCTGGAGCAGATGCCACGTATGACATGCATCCTAGACTGGATGGTGGCGTGGTGCTGTGTGCAGCATGGATTCTAGAGTGGGCACTGTGTGTGGCACATGTCCTGGGCCATGCATGTGGGATCAGTTTGGTGCATGTCACATGGGTCCCAGGGGCAGCACTGGTGCCCAGGTGATGAGGCTCCAAAAGCCAGACTCAGCCTGAAGACTATATCTTTGACACCTTTGCCTTATGCCATAATCACTGATAGACCCCACATTTGGAAGCAAATCAGAGAGAAGATATGTAATATGCAATGTGCTTATGGACTGCTGTATTCTGTCTCAGATCTGCAAAGGTTCAGGCTTGTTTTTCAGAAGGAATCCATGGGTTGTAGGCACCTAAATCAATGGGCATTCTCTAACCAACTTTTCTCTTTGAAAATGACACCCCTTGAGCAGAGTGCATTCAGGAAGTTTGATTTGAAGTTGGTAGAGGCAACTAATCACAGCAGTGAGGTCTGTACGAGAAAGAGAAGGCTGGGACTTTCCTGGATAGGCCCAAATGAAAAAAAAAACCCAAACAAAAAAACTGCTGCCCTAGCCAGACACTTGTTACAAATACTTTCTTTAAAGGCTCCCCAGCCTCCAAAATATCCCACACCATGAGACTCAGGAGGCTCTTTGACTTCCCCTCCACTACTGTGGTGTACTGGATGCATTTTGCTTTGCCATTTCTTCCATTGCCTATTTGGGAGGGAACCCAGGAGAACTGGGAAAGGCCTGTCAAACTCCTGTTGCTCTTTTGCTTGCTGCGCCATAAAGCCTATAATAAATCCTGTCCTAAAAATTCTTTATAGAGTCCACCTGTCCACAGCAAATAAATCAATTGCTCTAAATTAAATTCTGTAAAACCTGAGCAGCACAGGTTTCCGTGCCTGGATTTATTCAAGAGCCAGGAACACTGTAATTTTCTAAGTCAACATTCTGACCCTGCTTTATTCACTTGCTGATCGTGATAAAACAGAATATCTCTTTATATTTTTGGCCAGTTGTTTCTCACTTTGAAATAGCTGTAATAAGTATGTCCCTGAGAAGGGGTAGCAGAGAGGAGGGATGGAGGGTTGGCATCCAAAGGACAGAATTAAATCAAGACGTATCTGCTCATGATGACTCGGGTTCTTACATATCTTTCTGCCTGCATTTTGTCTGCACCAGCTTCTCATAGGCAAAAGCTAAAGTGTCAGGCAAAGGCCTCATTAGAGACATATCTTGGGGAACTCTGATGTGCCATTAATTAAGGCTCTTTTCACTACCTCCTTCCTGCTGGTTTCAAGGCTCAGCCAATGTGCCTTTACTCTCCTAGTCTCTTTTGACTTTCTTTCCCCCATAAAAACTTTATGTTGAAAAGAGAGACTGTTTATTCTTTAGCGGAATAAGGAGGGTCCTTTACTAAATTCCACAATCCTCCTTGGGGTAGGGCAGGAGGGAGAGATGTTGCCACGTCACCCTGATGCTGATGGACAGAACAGTTCTCTGTCTGCATTTGTTGGGCTGAGTGAGGCTCTGACAAGTAACAAGTGGCAAATGCTGGTACATCCTAGCACTGGAGTATTGAAGCAGCTTTTCCCCCACCCCAGCCAATCCCTTTCAGCTGGTAGCACTAGGAGACTTCCCATTAAAAAGGGTTTTTACTGTCAACTTGATTGATTCTCTGGCTAAGGATTCAAACAGCAGTTCAGGGTATTTTTGGCTCCTGGAGTGGCTTTTTTAGTTTCTGAGAGATTGAAGTTTTGTGACTTCCAGGGGAAGCTCACAAAGTAGTTTGGATGCTAGAGGCACTTTCTGATGAGCAGTAGGGCAACTGACAGGCTGTACACCAGCATCCCTGCCCCCCTACCCCCAGCCTTCTCTTAAAGACCCCCAAGGTAGGAGAGAGCACCACCTCCCTTGGGACCCCATTCCAAATTTTGGCCACCCTTACTGTGAAGAAGTTTTTCCAGTCCTGCTGCTGTAATTCTGGACTGCAAATCCCAGAGACCTTGAGGGCAGCAGAAAGAGGAAGTAAACACACAGCCAGAGAGCCATGCTCTAGCGCCCCCCGGCTTTTGGCCTGAGTTACAGTAGGCATATGGCTTCATTTCCTGAATCAAAGGTAAAATGTCTGTTCACTTCCATTTCAATTTAATCTGTGCAGTTTAGTGTAACCTGCAAACACTGAATTGATTCATTCTTGGGCATTTTCACTGTCTGTACCTAGCCTATGCGCTTGCATGTCCTCTTGCATGAAACCAAGATTATCCATCTGTAAGCTTCCCTGCATGCACTGAAAAGCCTTTCTAGCTAACCAGCGTGTGGTTGATGGTCATGCTGATGTGCATGTTACAGGCAACCCCTGCTTAATGCTATTTCGCTATAACATTCATTTTAAATTGATACCTGATTTCACTTAGTGCTCAGTGAGTTTTGTTATAATGCTTGCAGTTGCCATCTTGGATCATTAAAAACAACTGCGGTCACCATCTTGGGTCATCAGATACTTTCGGTTTCTCTTAACGCTCGTTTCACTTAACGCTCAGTTTTTCAGGAACCAATTAAGAGTGCTGAGCGGGAGTTTCCTCTATAGGATATCCTTCTCCTGATCAGAATGGAAGACATTCTGAAGAAAAGGCAGTTCCCTTTACCTTTGCCACTTTCTACTCAACCCAACCCAACCCAACCCAGCCAGCCGACTCATTTTCATTGCTACTCACTTCAGTAATGAATCTTTGTTTTGGTCCCCAAGTTCCAGATTCCCCTCTAACAGCAACATCAGCAGCTCATGGCAAGTCCTTGCATCTTTTTCTCTTTATAGTGGTTGAGCAGCTGAACAGGCAGGCTTGCAGACAATGACTCCACAGCCTCTGAGCACATCCCTTCCCTGGCTCATCCTGTCCTGCAGTTACCCAGGTACGAAGGGCCAACCTCTTCTCTGTGTGAGAACTGAAGCAGAGCTCTGGCAGTGACACAGGGAAGGTGACAGCTCAGCAGGAGAACCTCTCACTCACGGCAGCTCCTCTCCACTCTCTGCCTGCCGTAATTAATATCCTTTTCCCTTCAGGCTGTGAGGCTCTGACAGGCTTTATTTTTAACTCCACTTAATGACAGAGTATTAAGACAAAATGCAACTTTTGTGAGCTCTAGGCCTCGGGGAGGCATGCAGGCCTCAGAGCGTTGCTGTACCTGGCAGGCAGACTCCAGCACACAGGCTTGTATTTGAGACACAGTAGTTCTGATGTGCTGTGGTAGCTGGACTCAAGTGTGGCCCAAGCACAGCATCCTGTAAATGTGGCATCCTAGGGTTTAGAGTGCATTTGTGCATGTCAGCTGGTCTACTGTGGACCTCATCATGCCTCCCTGGAGAGGAAATTTAGCATGAGCTTCATGAATCAGATTGGCCTCTGGATGTTGGCTGTGTGGTATGGTGTCAATGGATGTGGGAAGGAAGAAGATATTGGTAGCATGGCTCCTGTCAGACCAATTTACAGCTAGTACAGGGTTTGATAAAGGGGTGTTTAAAGATCTCTATTTACCAACATGACAAAAGGCAGATATAGAATTGGGCTGATGAAAAGGAGTGATAAACACCAATGACTAAAGCTTTTCCTTGAGCCACAGGGCAAATCAGCAAGGCTACAGCAGGTTAAAGGACAGAGATGGGCAAGAAGTTGGTCTTAACCAAAGTATTAGACAGGTCAGTGACAACACTGAGCATCCAGATATAAAAATAGTGCTTTGCAACACTTACAGTGCACAGTTTGGGGGTGTTTATGGAGTCTGGTTTGGAAACTGGACTAGAAATCTTATGAAGGAATGAAGGTTCCCCTCACATATTTTCCAGTGCTCCTTGGAGTGAATCAAGTTAGTACAATTAGCCAAAGAAGGGTAAGTGTAAATACTTTCCAACTTCACTTACAAGACAATAGTTACTTAAATAAAACTACTTTTAAAACACAACTTTAATTGTAGTGCAATCCTATCTTCAATCAGTATTTCACCCCAAATTTGACCATTGCTAGTAAAAAGATTTTGGGAGCTATTCCTATGGCAAAACTCTGATCAGACCTCAAACATTTCTATTAGGGGTGTGCGAAGCTTTGGTCCCTGATTCAATTCAGTAGAGATTCAGTGCAATCTGGTGGCCAAATCTCCAAATCTGAATTGAATCATTGGACCCTTAATCTCTCCGAATTGACTTGGAACCCTCTGAATCGATTTGGAGAGGTTCGGAAAGATTCAGAGATTCAGACATAGACACAACATTAAATATTTTTTTAACATACTTCTAGGTAGCAGGGGCTCATGAGTGCTGTGATGCTGGGGTGCATGGAGTGTCCCACAGAAGCACAGGGGGTTCCCCAATGTGCTTGGCAGTAGACCTAGAAGTGGACCAGAAGCATTTCTTGTCCACTTCTGGGTCCGCCAGGGAGTGCGCTGGGGGGCCTGCCGCACCTCCCCAATTTGGCAGCTGGTGCCTTCTGGGTCTCAGGGGAGCACCCAGGGTCCCCCCCAGCTGATTGCCAAACTGGGGAGGCATGGGGGGGCCCCCAGTGCACTTCTAGGTCCACTTCCAAAGTACTTTCGGTCCACTTCCGGGTTCGCCCCGAGCATGTGGAGGGCGCCCCCTGCACTCCTGTGGGACACTTCATCCGCCCCAGCATTGCAGTGATCACAAGCTGCGCCTGCTACCTCAAGGTATGTAAAAAAAACTTATAAAGCTGCGTCCATGTCCAAATTGCTGATTCTCTGAACCAGCATTGAATCTTCAAATTCGGATTTATCCGAAGCGAATCCGACACAGTGATCCAAATGAACCAATTGAATTACTGTCCCTGATTTGGGCCGAATTCATATCCAAATCGAATAGGGCCTGCTTCACACACCCCTAATTTCTATGTCTGGGGATGTTTAGTGGGGGTAATATCAGTTCAGAACACTCTTTCCCTAATTATTACTGTGAGTGCATGCATGCATGTGAGAGAATGCGTGTGTCTGCAAGTGGATATTATATATTTCTCAGTGTATTTGAAGCCTGTTTGAGCAGGACAACAGTCTCTTGGTTTTTTTGGAGTTTGATTTGACATCTATAATCACAATATCTGCACACCTTCCATTTTTTATACAAGCCTCTCTCAGGAGAGTCATGGAGAGGTCCCAAATAAATTTGATGGAATTTTCAGTTCTTCCCCCTTTCTTGCTGAAAGGAAGCCCTGTTTGAGGTAGGTCTTTCTTTAAGGGTGAGATAGAGCATGGAGAATTATTGTTATCATCTCTCTGAGCAATTCACTGTCTAGAGCTATTCATTAGTGCCAGCGATAGTGCTGCATTTACAGACATACCAGCTGCATTTGACATAAATGCAACTGTGATAGGACTCAGGGATGATCTCCCCATTAAATTAGTCTATCAGAATCTCTACAGTACCTGTCATTGTCGTAACGAGGCACTTAAAGCATTTGGATCTGTTACTTAAGAAGCAAGTGTGCATGAAGGCTCTTGGGCAGACTGGAAACTCAATATAACTTGCACTGTTAGCTGTGCTTATATTGGACCTTCATACTTCTTTGAAAATGCACTGCAGTCAGGTTTCATGCCTTGTAGCCTTCTACCAGCTCTTCCAACATGGGTGGTGGTGGTGAGGGGGAGGGGGTTAAAAAGGAAGTTCTGTTAATGGACTTCTGTCCTAGCCTTCAAGCTTTCCTTCTACTGGGGAAGCCAATAACTCTCAATCTTGATCAGTAACATCTCTGCTACTCCAGCCAGGGGATCCTCCCCCCCAACTCATGCATTGCTTTTTCTGGAAAATAACCCTAGTGGCCAAGCTTGGACCAGTAATACGATAAACCATCTTTCTGGTTTATAGAAGCCCAGATCTCTAGTAGCAAGAGGCGGATGTCTCCCTGTTTTGACACTAAACCCTGACTGCAGTCCTTCATTCATAGGAGCATAGTCAGTGTTGACCTTCATGTTGGGCAGTGTTCAGTGGTCCCCTGTCTTTCAGGATGGACAGAGAGTTGTGAAGAAGGAGAAGCTCCCCTACAATTATCACCATTGACATTGTCTGTGGATTCCAGACCAGTGCCCACAGTAATTGCTGCTCAAGATTACTTATGACACAAATGTTGACATTCTGTTGGCATAACTTGCAATAATGTATGCAGATTGCATCCTTCTAGTGCCTTAATTATTACTTCTCTGCAAGAAATAGTCAGGTTACTCTCTGCTTTGATTTCCAGGAGATAATTCCCCTTCAGAAGCCTGGTTGTTTAGAGCAAGGGGAAGGGGAAAGGGAGATTGAAAGAGAGAGCATGCACCAGAAGGGACCAAATAAATAAATTAATCCCCTGCTTTTCTATCACATGGGATGGGTTCAAAGCTAATAACTTGGTTTAAATTTTCCCTGTTTCTCTCCCCACTAGTAGGGAAGTGGTGAGGCTTTTCTCAAGGTGAATCTTTCCCTGGAAGAACACAGAAGTGCTGCATTTAATGAGCCAAGTTAGACTTTCTATTCTACACTCGGGAGACATCGATGAAATTACTAATTATTTGTCATGTGGTTGTGTCTACTGGCCATAAGCAAGGCTGGGGCTCCATTGTGCAGTCCCTGACCTAGAAAAGCTTTGGGTTGAAGTAAAAGGAGACACCAAGAACTAGGGGAGAAGCAGAGGCCCAGAGAACTGAATTAGTGTGCTCCAGTTCACAGATCAGTGGTAGACTCAGGACACAGAACGCAGGTCTTCTAGCCCACTGCCCTGTCCCCTGGATCATGGTGGAGTGTTAGTGGAAGTAAACGTGACAAATCATTACACAAAAGTCCTGTAGACGGGTCAGGTTATAAAAAGAAAAGGACATCAAGGAACACTAGAAGCACAATTTTTGGAAAGGATATTTGTGGATCTGGATCTCCATTGTTTTTAATGAGTTAACACCAAAAGATATTGAAAAGGGAGAATGGGACAGAAAAACATATCTTCCAAAATTGATCCTTGGAGAACTGAGTCACACAGCAACAGAGAGGTTGTTGCTGGAGCTATGGAAAAGCAATAGATGAGATGAGAGTTTCAGGCACTGTCGCTCAGTGTCGCAGTGCTGAACTCAGGTGAGCAAAGCTGGTCCTGCCAGAGGTTGGGACCCTTCTCTGCTATAAAGCTTTAGAGGACCAGATTCTTCCCTGGTCTAATGAGATACACAAAGGCGGAGGCCATCCCACTGGCTTTTTTATACACACTAATACCATTGCACTATTTGCTGATGTCTTGCAGAAGCAAATCCAATGGGTTAGTGGAAAACAAGTCACTCAGCAGCACCTCTCTCACACATTTCTTCTCCCAAACACATAATAATGCACTCATTTGATTGTATATTGTTTACCGCATAACTCTTCCCTGGGTGCTGCAGGCTGTATGCCCTTAAACATGAGCTTAGATTTTCCTTCTGAGTGGTGGTTAAAACAGTAATTGATGTTATTAGCACACAGGAAGCTAACCACAGTTTTTACAGCAATCTTGAGAAATTCTTTGCCTCCTCAGGCAGCGAGTTCTGAATGTCACCCATACGCGGGGTGCAGTTACCTCTGCTGCCTTTCCAGTTGTGCTAATTGCTCCCAAGTCTTCGGATTATCTAAAAGAAAGGAGCAGGCCTGATGAGAATCAAGCGAAGGGGCTTGTGAGAAATGAGTCTCCTGAGATAATTGGTCAAGGATAATTGACATCATTGGGAGTGTTCACCTGCCATAAGTCCTTATTGGTCAGGAGGGATCAATTTTCCAGGCTTTATACAAAACTGGAGCCCAAGATTCATTTTCTATCATTGTCCCAGTGGCCAATTAACACAACGAATTGTGCCCACTCTTTCCTCAGTGGGGGATTTTACATGGAAGGATCTGAGGAGTAATTGAATTAAAGGCTTGCAGTAGGCTTTCATACTACACATGGGCATGGCAGTGGAGGGAGTTCTCTAGTGGCCACAAGCAAAATATGAACTGCATTAACTGTTCAGCTTACCAGAGGGTTTGGATCAGTCAGTCTTAAATCAGAGCTGGAAAAAGGTCCAGGTCATCTTATCCAAACCTCCTGGCAGCATGGAGCTCTCTCTGGCCAGTTCTAGGCTGCATTGATTTTTTGCAGGGGCTGATCCTTTGGTCAGATTCTGTGCTGTGGAGTGCATTCAGAAGCATGACAGCAACAATTCATACTAACACCTTGTATGCATGCAGGAAATCCCAGTGGTCTTAGACGGTAGGGAAAAGAAATTTCCAAGGGTGCTAAGCATTGTTCCTCCCCTTTCACAGTTGGGGTCACTGAGATTCAAAGCAGATTGGCCCAAATCATGAGGAAGTGGCATAAACCCAGTTCTGTTTGTGTCTGCTCCGCCAGACATGCTGCTCCAATGGGATGGCAGTGGTTCACAAAGGTGATGATGGGCCTACTGGAAGTGGAAGAACTGGAGGAGCACGTTGCCCTATATACAGATATATTGTTACAGCTAAGTAGTCACACAAAGGAGTTATCAAAGCTCAGTTCACTCTCCTTTAACTTTGACCTTCCTCCTTCTCCTCCAGCTTTTAGTACGTAAACAGTGTTAGCCCAGCTAACTGAAGCCCTGTATTAATTGCTACCACAGGCAGCATCAGGGCAACCTCCCCTCAGCTTTGCCCTGCCAGTTCTGCCCATTTGGCATGCCCCACTTCAAGCTCAAATGTGCTTCACCTTTGAGACATCTGACCAGGGGGTGTATGCAGTGGGGTAGGGTTGGGATGGTCCATTGTGATAATGAAGATACTTAATATCGCCTGGGAGCTGTGTTTTAACCAACTGCATTTCACCCACCCTCCTACATGCCAGGGAGAGTTCCCATGTAAAGCTACCGCCCTTATTCCCCATGCCCTTGCTGTCCCCTAATTCAGTTTCCCCCTCATCTTCTTTTTTCTTCCCTTGACATTCATCCTCCTGTTTTCTTTTTCCTTTTTCATTTCCCCTCTCAGTCTAACATGTATTGGGATGGCATGTCTTGGCCCCTGCAGACAGTAACCTCTCTCCCTGCAGAGTTTATTCTGCTTCTGTCAGATGTCTGCCCAACTTCCTATTGCACCTGCTTGTGTCTACGGTAAGAGAGAGACAGTAGCACTCCAGGAGGAGATGCCTTGCTGGGACAAGGCCCAAGGGATATGCAACCTGAGTAAGAGGGCATGGGATCGTGGAGAGAAAGGGATGGCTTGCAGAGAAAGGTAGGAAGAGGATAAAGTAGCTTGCGAGATAAGCAGGGATGTGATTACAAGCCCAGCTCAGCTTGCTGGATCCCTTGCCATCACTCATACGGAGACATTTGAGCAGCCACTGCTGAGGTACAGGGGGGCAAGGCCACCAGCCCCTCACCCAGGAGCAATCAAATTGACCAAAAGGCTAGGCAGGGGGCATCTGAAATGTCTTCCCTGCTCAGCATGGTGTCTAGATAAGGATCCTTCCTGCTACACAGCACGGAGAAGCAACACAGTCCTGTCTTCCTGTCCCCACTGGCCTCAGCATTCCTGTCCCCCCTGCCATCTCCTCTGGCAAAACACAGCTAAGGTTTGTTTAGTCAACTTCAAGTGATTGTGGCACGTTGGCCAAAACCCTCCATGAAAATCCTGTTAATTTGTTTGATGAGATGACTCCAGCTGCAGCCAGACGAATAAAAGCTGATTGGCTCTTTTGCTTAAACTCTCCATAATGAAATGATCCAGCTTTGTGCCTGGGCTCGACATGCCAGCCAATCTAAGTGAGAGGGGGGATGCGTGTGAAGAGAGGTGGGGGTGGGAAGTTGCATCTAATGGCATCATTTCCATTTCACAATAGCTAATCCTGCCTAAATCAATGAAGCCCTGGCATCCTAATGAAATTGGGTTGGAACTTGTTCAGTTTATGATGAGCTTTTTAACCTCCGCTTCTTAATTAGCCTGATGCGGGGCTGAAATGGGAAAAAATGTAACACTCTCCTCTAGCCTGTCTTCCATGAGCAGAGCAAAACGGTGTATTTAGATGCTAATCTCCTTGTGGGATTTCAAAATGATACTCAACCTTCCAACATGTTTTTTTTTCCGGGGGAGAAAACACAGCACAGCTTTTGCATATGCATATCAGCTGCCTTCCAGGGATTTCAGTGTGGCTTGCACTCAGCAAAGGAGTTGGCCTTCCCACTGAGGTAGCAAAGTGTTAGTCTATCAAGTTGGTAGATGGGGAAACTGAAGGAAAAAGAGGACAAGGGAGGAATCCTGTCCTGGCTTGTGAAGCTACTCATGAGCTAAAATGCTGTTTCCTGTCCTATAGAAATAATACTAGCCACTGTGGAAGTCAGTCACAAGCCTGGCGTTCAGCTGGATTTCTCTCCTAACAGGCTTTTCAGCACTATAGAAAGACCTTGCCTTCTTGCTTGCACAGGTGAGGAGGGAGCAAAGACCCCTCTACCGTCTCCAATCTACTTTGCACAAGGCCAGTGTTAATCCTACACGAGGGGCTAATGGACTAAAGTGTCACAACCCTCTCCCTTTCCTGCTTGTGGGAACATCCTGAGTTCGGTACAGAAAGAGATGAGGTGGGTGGGTGAGGGATTTTGCAAGGAATGGTGAGGACACACAGCCATTTTTATCAACAGGCAGATCTTGCTTCTCTGCCTTTTTTCCCCCAGCACAGATAAGGAAGGAAATGTACATTTTCTCCCCTATCACACTCTCCAGCTGAATAAAATGTGACTTTCCCCCTAAATAATTTATGCCTTGTCTTCCTCCTGAAAGTTTTGGTTAGCACAAAATGACATTTCTTACCCTTTAATGCTCCAATGAACTATCCATCCATTTATAATTTAGGAACTGGCAGCTGGTAGTAGCAGCCCAAGGTGCTATGCTGGCGCCTGCAGGCAAATCCCTCAGTGTTAGCTTGCTCCCAGACCAGGGGAGGACACCAGCTGGGAGGAGCTGAGGACAAGAGCAGTGCAGCACGAAGTCTCCCCACATCTGTAGCATGTTTCAATATATGGCATGAACGGGAGACTACTGCTAGTGAAGAAACTGAGGGGGCAGATGACTCTCACTAGCATGCAATGCATATGCCCAACCGTGAGATAAATGGGGCAAGGTAGAAACATGGACACCCATGGACCAGTAGATACATACAGTGCTGCACCCCGATATATAGGAGAGGACAGACCACTTTGGTGGTTACAGCATTAGCCTAGGATATAGGACACGAATTCAAATCCTTGCTTTGCCACAAACTTCCTGTGTGATTTTGGGCAAGTCACTTAGACCAAGATCCACAGAAAGTCCTAAGGAAGTGTGATTGCTGGAGCCTAAATAAAGTTGAGATGCCTGAAGACCTGTGGATCTGGGCCTTCGTCTCTCTATACTTCACTTCCCTATCTGTAAAACAGAAGTAACAACACTTCCCTGTAAGGGTAAATTCACTGAAGATTGCAAGGTGATCAGTTGCTATGATGATGTGGGGAAATGTAAATTTTGGAGAAGCCAGCATAGCCTCAGATTTAAGGGAGGGGGGTGAAAGCATGGTAGCCCACTTGTAACAAGAAACACATCTCCACCCTCTTCCCTACAGCAAGTATCAGAACGGTGAACCAGACCCCTGTGTACAAAGGAAAAATGGGCCCCGTATAGGAAAGCACTGTAGGAATTACAAGCTAGCACCCTAATGGAAAAGGAGGAGAATGCCACCTGTACCCACATCTAATGCGAAAGGCTAAATGACCTACATCTCTGTCTCGCACATCTGCAAACATACACCTAGAGGTCCCTTCTCCGAGTTGTAGTGTCTCCTGGCCATAACGGGAAAAAGTAGTGTCTTCTTGTATGATGTTGAGGTTTTTTCCCCTTGGAAAGAATAGCTTTACTTATTCTAATATAACAAGTAAACAATATTATTTCTTAAATACCAGCAATATTCTCAGATCCATATAAAATGCAGAGAAAGACTTAGATCCTACTGGGTGCATCTACATCAGACACTAAGTGTGCAGTAGCTTTATAACGTTGCTCAGTGGCGTGCTGGGCAAAACCCATGCCAATATACTGCTGCACAGAAGTACTGGGTTACTGTGCAGTTAGCATGTGTAAAACCCCACACACTGAGCAGTAGCACCAGTTATTGTGTATTGAGTTAATACTTGGTTATCAAAGTACTAAACTTAAATGTGCCATAACTATGGCACATTAATGAATGTGTAGATACACTTACTCTGTGGCAAAAAACAGATAGCCATGGCTATAGGTTCTGTTAGCAAACTCTGGGCTGCGTTTCCCTCTGCTTTGTCCTTTGATCCAGGGATGTATCTGTGAAAAATGGGAACAAAACAGGATGGCCACAATTCTGCCACGAGGAGTGGGAGGAGCCAAAATAGGATTCTGTCATCTTTTCGTGTGTCCTGGATTTTCAGTCCAGACCTGAGTGTTGAGCCAGAAAAGCTCCCAGGGTACCAGTGAGAGTTGGTTGCAGCTGAGAATAGCTGGAACTTGGCTAAGCCCCAGCCAAGCTGTTTTTCCCTGGTTGTAACTCAGATGTGTTTGTGCAGAAGGGGAGCCAAGTGTGTGGAAGTGTAGGATCATCCAGCTAGCCAAGTGGCTAGAGATAAGCCAGCTTCTGATCAGTTGTGTGTTACTTTTCAATGGACAAACTTTATCAAGAGAAATATGAGGTTTTTGTCAAATACATTTCCTATTTTTTCCAGCGGGAACAATACATAGACACAGCCATTGTTGCTGTGCCCATGATTTCATTCCTCAGCCCTTTTTCCTTACCAGAACCTCCCACTCAAATTTCAGGTCAGAACAAGAATGTGAAGTGTCATTTCCCTGTGAAAAGTCACACCACTTTGAGCAAAAAGCCTTTTGTCCTTAAAATGATTTGCTGGGCACTATTTTATTTTGACCAATCCACCCAGCTTCACGGGCCCCTGTCTAGAACTGGAGGTATTCAGCATGTGAATCAAGAGCTGAGGCCTTGATCTCCTTGACCTTTCCGGTCAGAGTGCACAAGAATAAGAGTCTATACAAAATGGTCCAGAGACCTATGTGCAAGCTAATGGGGATATTTCCTATCCAGGTTCTCCTTTCCCTCATCTTGCTGTCTGTGTCTCTGTCTGCAAGGTGTAATTAGCCTTAAAATCCTGCACCTCTTCCCTGAACTGGCTGCACTGTGCAGCAATGCCTCTGGTCATAGGCTTTTTTCACAGATATTTCATTAGCGTTCGAAAATGGCACTTACTTGCTAATGATCTACCAACATTTAATAAACACAGCCCAAGAGTTTTATAACCTGTTAACTTGCAAGTGGCAGTAATTAAACAAAAATGATAAATAATTAAGGCCTAATTACATGGTATCAGTCATTTCATTTTCCAGCAGGCACGCTAAGTACACTGCCACTGCTGATTGGGGGCCCATTCAGAATCACTCTGCTCTTCTTTGCAAGCGGCTGGATGAAGAGTCAGATGCCACGCAGCTTTATGGTGGAGAAGAAAAGGAAAATCTGCTTCATTAGCTGGGTAATTGTCCCTGTCTACCTTCGAAGATAATTCCCACAGAGGCTGTTGCATGGCATGAGTTTGGGGAGCCAGGAAACAGCTGTTTATGTCTCCTGTTCCTGCAACAGGGTGAATCATGGAAAAAAGGACTGGGTACAAAAATCAAATATTGGCTTAAACACATTGCACCTAGAAAACCAAATGTCCCCTCAACTTTGGGTCTGGCTTGAGGTGGAGACCTTGTGATTTGGGCCCTGTGTAAAGGGATGAACCACAGAAAGCATGCAGACAGTCATTTTTGGAAGCTTGCATTTAGATCCAAACTCACATAAATCAGGCTAGCTCGCCCCGTCAAAGCTCCGGTTCACAGCAGCTTAGCATCTGTACCCCAGACCCATCTCCAATGGGAAGTGGAAAATAGTTTGAGGGTAAAGTTAGTGCCGGCAGAGCCCTCAAGTGTCTGGTGAAAGGAGAGGAATTATCAGCTAGCCGACCACAGTTCTCTGTTTGTCACGAGAGGTACAATGAGGCACGAAGTTGGGGAAAAGGGACAGACAGGATAGACAGCATTAGCCTCTGAAAGCCTCTGTTTCTGTGCAGAGCACAGCAGAGGCAGAGGCAGGTGCAGAAAAAGGACAGGGCAGTCCTCTGTGTTTTTAAGGAACAAGGGCAGTATGGGCAGACACAGGGCTAATGACGGGGGAAGCCAGCTGACAGTACTAAAGACTGAAGTTCCCTGTCTGGCTAGACAGGCAGAGACAGCACAGGCAGACACAGGGCGGGTGAAATGGTTAGGGAAGAATAGTATGGTCACTGACTTCTCTTGCTTATCCACTGGCAGAACAGCAAGTATCTGCTTCTGGGCACAAATGGTGCCCATCCAGAGGATGGGGAATTGTATGACTGATCTCAAAGTCTCCAGTGGACCAGTTGTCAGGCTCTGCTGATGCCTTGGATGGCTCTCCTGAAAATGAGCCCGCGGCTGCTTTCTTTCAAACAAACTTCAGAGCAGTTGATAACGTAGGCTTTTGCCTTTATCAGACAACAAATCTCACTGTTTTGCAGGAAGTTCAGGCTCTCTTCAGCCTCTCAACCACCGGGAGCACAGCAAAGGAGCGCTTGGTTTCCTGCATGCGTCGACTGCCTGAGTCACCACGACTGCCTCCAGGTTGGTGCTGATGTTTGACATGTCCTGGCTGTCACCACTACTGAAATCTTCAATTCCTTCAGCTTTCATGCCTTCCAACCTCATGACTTTTCCCCTTTTGTATCATCTACTTTCCAGTTCCTTTGACTCAAAAGTGCAGGCCTACAACTGGCTGGAAATGTAGGGAGAGGGATTTAGGAAATACATATGTTTATAAACTGGATGCATTCACTGGCTTATAAAACAGGAGTAGTTATGCAGACAGACACCTTTTCTGGGCCTTTAGAGGCTTGGGAAGGAATATACAGTGTTGGTCTCTGTCCTGTCTGCTGGGGGCATTGCATCACACTTTGCACATATCTGTGTTTGCATTGTGAAAACACGATGCCTTTTGCTTTCCAGACCATTTGTCTCCTAATGGGCAGCTGCACAGTGTTGATTCCTGTGGGCACTGGCCAGATGCCTCTGGTCTTGCATGCTGCTACTACCAATAACCCCCAAAACACAGCATTCAAAATCCTGGCCATGCACCTGTCCGTCAGCTAAGATTTACAATGACTTTAAGGCATAAAACTCAAACCATCCTGCCAATCAAACCTATTGTGGGGGAACCTGAAACATCTACCTAGATCTTCCTGCTTTGGCAACTGGGGAGTTAGCCCGGCCTGGTGTTCCCTTACCGCCCAGAGCCTCACATAATGAGATGCCGAGGAAGTCACCAGACATGGACGGAAAGTAAATTCTCCGCAGGGAAAAAACAGCGAGAGACTGAACGGAGTTGAATTAGCAGAACAGCGCAAATCCTCACAGAAGATGGGGGCACAGGTCAGCTGCTTCCTGCTGCGTATGAGGCTGTGTTGTAGTAATTGAAGCACTTTCAGTAGACAAGATAACAGTCACGTGGCCTGCTGCTAAGTAGCGGATGGCCCTTGGTCACCTGGCACTGCCTAGGGGCCACAGGGGGCATGTAGACCCTGGGGTTGGAGTATAGGCTGGCTAGCAATAAGCTGAAATGGGCCAGAAAGGAAGGCATTATAACCAGGATGAGGTTTACTCAGGGGATTTAGGTTTGGGCTGAGAGCTGATAAGCCTGGAAACGCATGTGCGATTTCAGCCTCAGCTTGTAGCACTTTCAAGACCAGCCCCAGAGGTGGAAGCAGAACAAGGTGAATAAAGGCAGCTCTCTAGCCCTTGCCTAGTTTTTTCTGGGAGTTATTACCTCGCAAATGAACCGGTGCTCAAGTCACCCCTAATATGTCTGCCTGCAGAGCAGACAACTGCAATCGTTCCTCTGGCCTAAGGGAAAGGAGTTCAACTCCCCCTTCCCCTGCCCCCCCTTTGCTATATTTTGACTGAATCTGTATCCCTATGGCTTCTGGGCCCAGGGTACTAATTACATACTTCACACACTAAATTAAACAGGTGGGTGGAGAAAGCTCTTAGCAGCAACAAAGGAATAACTGGCAGTGGGATTTATGCTCCCAAGTCACTTAGATGTGTTATATAAACCCCACCCATCAGTACCAAGTATCTAATTATCGGCTCACCTGAAGCCATCCCATAGAGCATGTCTTAGATGCAGCATTCTGGTCTAAATGAAGATAGCTTTGTATAAGGAGTGTTGGAGTATGGCACCATGGAGGTGGCCGGATCTTTATCTTCAAGGTCTATGTAACAACAAGGGTGAACTACATAGATAACTACAGCTGGAAACCAAATATTGACAGAGGACTGGATAGTCAGGGAGCCAAAACCATCCAGAGGCCCTAAAGCACCAAATGACTGCAAATCTCTTGGGTAAGGAGAGGGCACACTTTGCCAAAAAAAGCCATCTCATTTTTCAATGACTAGTTGCTTTTAATAAAATAAGTTCTCTCAACACCCTTCTCTAGTCCAGAAACCATCACTTCATGGTACAACAAATTTGTGCAAGAGGACAGTGTTCTGTTTGTACAGCACCTAGCACGCAGGGGACCTGATCCATTGACTGGGGCAACTAGACTATATGGTAATGCAAACAGTATGTAAATGAAACAGTTGAAAGAATATTAGCTGGAAAGTTCTGATGTTCCATTCATTTGAACAACAGGCTCTACAGGAAACCTGATGTGCGCCTTGCTCCAGCATTAGCGGAGAGATTACAAAAGCTTTAACATTTTGGTAGCTAGACTGCGGGAGATTTGACCAATGCAATCCAGCTTCTCTTCTGGTTTGGAAAGGAAGCTACAAGAAGATGCTTAATATTGAACTTGGCAGCTCGTGGCCAGATGCTGCTGTGGATTTAACCAATCAGCTTTGCACCTGGTGGTTGGAGATGATGCAAGTTCCTCTTGCCAAGAACCTGGGCCACGGGTAGCATCTATACAGCTTGAGCCAAAAAAGGATGAAGCAGCTAAGGGAGCCAGGGCTAAGCTTATTCCTACTGGCAATCATTCTTCTGCATGCCTTACAAACAGCTTACAAGAGCCTGACGCACAGTCCCCACTACGGGGTCTGCTTCTTCCTGCCTATACGGATTTGCATTATCTAGTCCTCTCATCGCCACTATTGTACAAACTCAATTGTCTTAAATTACCAGTGCCCCGCTCCCCCTTCCATATACGTTGGTGTCTGTGCATTAAATATTTATTGAAAGATTCATTATTTGGACATTAAATATTTATTGGGCTGAGGGAATGAATCGGATGATTTGTATTTGGTTTCTATGAATTGTCTTGGAGTTGGAAATGTCTGTTTTTTAAAGGGAGGGGCTGCTGAATCTTCACTTTGAGTCTTCTTTGTCACAGTCTTTCCTTTAGACCTCCTTTTCCCTATTGCAGTGGGATGCCTGCACTCTGGAGATTAAGTTTACCATCAATACGTTTATGCTTTGTTTACAAACCATACAGTTAAAGATAATTTCTCCCTTTTTCCCTCCCCTTCGACACGCACTTATACAAAGAGACTGTGCTTAAGATGCTCAACCATTAATATAATTGCTATTGTTACTGGGAGACGTCTGCTTGTGTTCTGTCTCTTTAAGTGAAGTTTATGGCCTGAAAGGTAATTGATTTGCAATGGTATTTAAGACGAGAGCTTGGGGACACTGCTGTGCTCTTCTGCAATACAGTTGCCTGGAGAAAACCATTGCTAAGGCAAAAAACATTGACTTTTTGTGATGTGGTCTTTTCTGATGCACTCCACAGGGGTGAAGTTTGCTCTATTTTTACAGGATTGTCTGCTATTTTTGCAAAAGTCATTTGGATGCTGAGCGCAGTCGCACAAATTGTGCTGAGGATTAGCTGATGGGTGCAGCACAAGGCAGCGGAGGACAATCCATGCTTTGCTTTCCAAAAGACCCTTATATTATTTTCCTTGCATTAGGTTTTAGCTTTTTTGCAAGGAAGATCAATTTAAGGAACAGAATGAGGTAGGGTTGATTGATGGTAGGATGATAGGTAGTGCAGTCGGGTCTGGTATGGCAAAGGTAGAGATGAACTTGGTGTGGCAAGATGTGGGGGAAGTGTCCCAGGTAAAGTATTAGGGTGCAAGTGTCCCTGGTAGATCATTAGGGTCCAACATTTCCCCATGCAGCTCAGAGGCTGACAGAGAAACAAAAGGAACATCCTGGAAGACAGCTGACAATTTGTAAATGCAGTGAGCTTTTCCTGAAATTATTTCACTTCAGCAGAGACCTTGTCCCAGTCACTCACTGAAGAGCATAGTAACTTTGTGTTATTGGGGAGTGAGACCCTTTATGCAAGGAAGAAACTGATATTAGGCATTAGCATGATATAAATAGAAATAAATAGGTCACTTATTTCATGCTATCAACCCTGCTGCATGCCAAGAGCTGGAAGAGGTTCTTAGGGAGAAGACAGACAGGTTTTTTGGAAATCATTGTATCCAGGCTCTAAACTTCCAGACAAAGAATGCTGCCAGTTAGAAGAATTTGGAAATGACGGAAGCTGAGGAAAAATGTGCTTCATCCAGTATGCTGATATGGTATTCGAGTCCTGCAAACATTTTTTGCTTGCCTGTTGGAAACAGAAAGAACGGGGGGCAAACATTCTTGCATCTGTTTCAATGTCCTTCCTTTGCATTTAAGCACAAAGAAATGGGACGTGTCAGCAGTGCTGGGTATGTCCACAGCAGGTTGCTTCTGAGCATGCCCTGGCCACCTGCACCCACACATGAAACCTTAGAATATCCCCGGAGCAACTTCACTGCCACTTTTCTGCATTTGGTGCATGTGGACAGAAGTAGGTGAGCAGAGTCCGCTTGGTAATAACCTTCCCTAGACATAGCAGAGATACAATATAGGCATACCCACTCTGTGCCTTTCCCCCTCTGAAGGTTTCACTGAACCTTCAACTAGAAAGACTAGTGTTCACTTAGAAGGGGCAAAGGTTATCTTCCAGAGCCCAAATCATGTATGGGCTGAAGATCAGCCAACAAAGAAGAGCCCCTGTGTATTGCAGCCTCTCACCTCATTGCCAACTTGCTGGTTCATTCTCAAGTGACTGTTCAGAATTACAGGGAGCCTGCAGCACTCCAAAAACTGCTCTGAAGGGCAGCAATGAATGCTTACCAGCTTTGGGGCTAGGGACAGACATTACACATAAACCAGTTCAAGTGATTGGAAACTGGTTTAAGCCTGTAACAGAACAGATGTTTCATGCACATAAACCAGTTTGAAAATAGCTGAAACTGGTTTAAAATGGTTCAATGTAGAATCAGATTTAACTGATTTGGGTCAAACCAGTTTATTCAATGTCTGTCCCAGACCCCTTTGTGGTTTAAGTTAAATCAGAGTCCCCCAGCATCCCAGATGCTTTGCTCTGCTCTCTGATCCAGCCCAGCAGGACTGGCCCCTCCCCTTTTCTCCTTGGCTGTAGCTCCAGCAAAGACTGCAGATACAGTAGGGTCTGCCTGACTTCCTCCTGCTCCCTACCACCACTCCCTGTTCAAGCAGGGATTCCCCACTCCCCTCTGCCTTATACAGAGACCTGTCAGCATTACGGGTCCATGCTGTGGGAGATGACAAAGGCAGACTGGCTTTTTGGAGCTCATCAACAGGTAATATCCTTCCTTGGAAAAGCTGTTTAAGAAGAGCTTGAACTAATGGAGAGAGGCTTTGTTTTCTTAATGGGTTGATAAACACTGAGTTAGGGCTGATAAACAGTCCCTGCTGGGGTGGGGGGACTCCTCCCAAATCAGAATGTCTTGCTGGGGCCTGGCCACACCCCCCCCCCCCGATCTCAGCACTGTGGAAAGGAAGGGAGGGCTGCTCTAGCCCCCACCTGACTTCTAGCCTGAGCCACTACAGGCACGTGCCTGAATTTTTTCAGTCCAGAGAGAACGTCTTTATGGTTACAACCCAGTTTAGCTTAGCCAGGTTAGACTAATCTGCAAAGATTGAATCAAGTCAGGCTCAGGCTTTTTGAATGTCTGTCCCTAGCCTGGACGAGAACATGCCTCTGACAGGCTGCTCATCTATATTTTCCAGAATGCTGTGCTCTTTTAGTACTAGCACGCATACATCAATGAAAGATAGTTGGAGAGGAAGAGGTTTGTGCCAGATAGCTGCCTTTCTCCTTTTTGTCACCACCTTGCCCCAAACTCAATGGCAAAGACACTTCTGCTCCCCTTGGCCCTGCCAAATATAGAAGCTAGAATTAAGATAATTGGTCTGTACTGTCTACAGCGTGCCTTGGATGAAAAGATGCTCTAAATATAAGATCCTTACCCTGTTAGAATGATTACATTCTATTGTGTCATAGACTAGCTGGAAAGTATTTATTCAGCTTATTCTCGAGTCCTACATACAGAAGCTTTGGACCACAATGACCTCCTTGAAATCATTATTGGCTCTTGCATCCATGAGGCCACATTAATAAGCAGTGTATAGAAAAAAAAGACAATAAGGTCCCCAAGAAGTCATTAAGAGTCTATTGTGTCAGTCTGACTGTAGCCTGCAAAGGCACTGAATCTGCAAACTAAAAATATCCTCAGGAAATGCTGTTGACACAGTTTTATACTGGCAGCAACATCCTCTCCACATATACACACACCACCATCACCAAGCCTACTCAAGGAAATATATCTTGGAAGGCATTTGGATATGTTAGTTTGGGTGTCACAATATCCAAAGATGCATCTGTTTCCTGCACTAACACCCATTCAGTTAATTACATTAGCTTAAACCTGAGCTAAACTCTATGATTCCCAAGTGCACAGTAGGAAAGAGTCCCTGCACCAAGGAGCACATAGTCAAAATAGACAAGATGGAAAACAAAAGTTGAGAGGGCAACACAGGTAGCATCCAGTGCTCTCTGCATAGTCATTTAAGACCCCCACCATATTTCTACCTTTTCTGGAGGTGGCAGTGAAAGGAGAAGATAGCTGTTGACATGATGGGCTCTCATCACTGCTATATTTTTAGATACCCTGTCACTCTGCTCCCACTTCACTGGATTCCTGTATCCGTACCTTCAGGCAAGTTGAGGTCCATCTCAGATAAAGAAAAAGAGTCTCAATCCACCAAGCAGAGGACTTTGTGTGAGAGGTCCTGAACAATCTCATTCCTGTAGAATTCTGACATCTACCTACAGTGAAGACCTGCCATGTGCTTCTTCCTGGTTTAAGTTAAATCAGAGTCCCCCAGCATCCAGCATGCTTTTCAGCCCTGGGCCAGGCTGTGCTGTCTGCTCCAGAAAGCATGGCTGGCTCTGCCCCTCTGCTCTCTAGCCAGACCAGTGGTGGAAGCATGGCCCAACACTGGCCCAGAATGGCCCCCTTAGGTGAAGGGGCAGGGAGGGGGTTTATTTCTGCTCCCTCCCCTCTCCCATTGGGGACCATGGTCAGGATCTGCCTGGCTAGGGCAGAGCAGCCCCTGTCAGGGTCCTCCCTACTCCACTGCTACAGCAGCAGGGGTGGGGGCATGGCCAGACCAGGCCAGTATGGCTCTGCCATCCACCCTTGCCCACAGCTGAGGCTGAGGTTGGAGTTAGGGTTGGGGCTGGGGGGCTGGGCCAGGCCAGTCTGTGGGTGCTGCTGAGGGTGGGTCAACCATGCCCAGGCAAGGCTGGACTGGGTTGTCATGGAACCTCAACCCTTCAACTGGCTGGGAAGGGCCCTGCCACCCCAGCCCAGCCTGGGCCAGGCCAACCCCTCCATGACCACCCTCAGCAGCACCCGCGACCAGCCTCACTCAGACCTGGGTGAGGTAGGTAGATAGTGGGACTGGGCTGGCCTGGGCCAGGCTGTGGGGGCAGGGCCCTTCCCAGCTGGGTGCGGCTCCATGAAAGCTTGGCCTGGCCTGGCCTGGCCTGGCCTGGCCTGGCCTGGCCTGGCCTGGCCTGGGTGCAAGGAGCTGGGAGCAATCCAGGTGCACAATTCCCGGGGCCCAGCTCTAGCCACAGCTGCAGGCCCCCTCTATGTACACCCTCAGCAGCACCTGTGGGCTGGCCCGGCTCAGCCCCCCAGCCTCAGCCCTGGATGGCAGGGCCATACAGGCCTGTTCTGGCCATGCCCCCCATCACGTGAGCAGCCAGTGGCGCAGAAAGCTAGCCAGACCCCAGCTGGGGTCCCCATGCCTGTCCCTGAGAGGGTAGACAAGGTAGTTCAATCCCCCTCCATACTACCCCTTTTCCTGAGGCTGTTGCCTGGGTTGGCTCTGGCCATACCTCCCACTGTGCAACCAGCCAGCAGGGTGGAAACCCGGGCAAACCCCAACTGGGGTCCCCATGCCAGTGGGACAAGTGAGTTTAGTCCCCCATGAGTTTAGTCTCCCCCATGGGGAGACAAGTGAGTTTAGTCCCCCTCCCTGCCCCCACTTTGCCTGAGGTGCTGCCTAGGCTGGTGTCTGGCCACCTCCCATCCCCCTGCCCCAGGGACAAACCTGGCAAGGGCTGCTTCCCCCTTCCCCCTCCAGACATACCCCCAGACATACCCCCCTTCAGGCCAGGGACTTTGTGGCCTGCTGGGGCCTGGCCACACTCCCCACATCAGCTTTCCTCACTCTAGCGCCCCCCCGGCTTCTAGCGTGAACCACTGCGGGCATGTGCCTGCATTTCCAGAATCAAAAATGAATGTCTGTTCACTTGCAAATCAGGTCAATCTACGCATGTTAGACTAACCTGCAAAGATTGAATCAATTCAGGCTCCCGCTTTTTGAATGTCTGTACGTAGCCTAGGGCCCTCCCATAGTGATAGGTTTCAGAGACAATGACCCATTAAATAGTATGTGGAACCTCTTGCCTCAGAGATACTGCTGTAGGCCCTGTGCTGATTCAGGTAAACATCATCACATCCATTACATGCCACCCAAGTTTTCAAGCTTTTCTTCCAAACTGCAAGTCCAAGGAATATTATTTCTTTTTTTAAGTGAAAGCTGAGATTTTGCTGTCCATCATACAATAGCATGAATTAGGACCATGAATTAGAATAAGATGGGGTTTTATTCGAGGCCTGATGACCACTGGCCATACAGTATCACTGGTCTAATCCAACAGGACAATTCCTGTGATCCTTGCTGTGTCAATCGATTTTTACATAAAGAATGTGAACAAAATACATAAGGCAGAGTTAAGGCCCAAATAAATGTACTTATTAATGTTTACACTATACCAGGCCTAGGGACATGTGCACCACAGCTCTGCCTGGTTTCTAGATGCTATATACAGAACGTGGTAAAAGCATGATTAGATGGACCACAAAATATTGAAGAGGATACTATCCTATTTCTATGTAGTCTGGTCTCTAAAATAAGACTTCAGAATCTAAGCCCTAGAAACCCACCAAAGTAAAACAGAGAACAAGAAGGAAATATATAGGATTACAGGAATTCCAATTCTGATTTTTTTGTCTTAAATAAGGAAGATTATTCCTTGCCTCGTTTGATTGTACACTCTCCAATATTGTGTTTAACTCGCACACAATAATATATATTGATTTCTTTGTTATAAGCTTTATTGTTCAGTCCATCACCAATAGTTTCTGTAAAATGTGAGCGAGAGAGAGAGAGACAGGGAGAGAGAGGGAAAAAAACCAAGTAGGGGTAAAGTTTTACTTTTTTATCTTCATGGGTTCTTTAAACCCAAACTCCAGAAGCAGGGACTTTTTATTATCATGTTATAAAGGCTCGGAAAGATATTTATTTTTTGTCTATTCATCCTCTTTAATTTTTTTTAATACCATAAAGTACCAAGAGGGAAGAGCAAATGTTTAAAGACGCAGAATTTGCATATGAATAGCAGACAGAAGCACTTCATTCCATTTACGAAGAAAAGAAAGAAACGTACAAGAATTTAGTGCTGATAAACGGTGCCAGGTTGATAGTCTTGGAGACTAAATTTCTCTGTCCACCGAACCAATGATATACAGGCATTGCCATATAAATTCCCCATGATCCCATACCAACATGACATGCTTGTTCAACATGCTTGAGGGGTGAGAACAGAAGCTGGCACCCATAACCCATTCTGTTTTTAGCCTCTGTTAATATAATACAGCAGGGCTGTGATTTTTTCTTTGAAATAAGGACATCAGAAATTGGATTGAAACCCACCAAACTCTTTTCATGAACACTATACTAGCTCCACTAACACATAGGAAGAATTTGGACTAGTATAATGAATGATTTTATCTAATTGGCCAATAACAGTCTGCACTACAAAACTACTATGACATGCTGATAATTATGGCAAGCATTGCTGCTGCAGTGGATGCAACTGCTTTAGCATGGTCACCTGGATGCATCTCATTCAGGGTTAGTATTTCACTGGGTCCAGCTCTCATCATGAGTTGCCTTTGTTGCTAGATTTCACCATAAAACATTGCAAAGACATTTATCAGTCTTAGCTCTTGTGTTTCCATTAACTTTTCTTGGCCTCTGACAATAAAGCTGCAGAGTTAATTTCATTCATTTCAGTCAATGGGATGGGGAGGGTGGAATAGAGAGAAAGCATTTTCTTTTAATCATATAGATAAAGGACACGATTCTCATGTCCCAGATAGAGTCATCAATGTCAGAACTACTTGTGTCTAGAGATGCACAAATAATGGATTGTCTGGTTCAGCGGCCATACTTAAAAAAAAAAAAAAAAGGAAAATAAATGTTTGGATTGACTTAAAACATTTCATTTAACCTGAAACAAAACATTTCATTTTCATGTTGTGATATTTAACACCCTATTTATTCCTTAAAAAAAAAATGAAGTCAGATCAATTTAGAAGGCAAAACTTAATTTTGAGACAATAGCTGGAAACATATTTTTTTTTTTTTTACAAAATGTTAAAAACAATATTTTAACTTTCTGAATTTGTCCTTGCCTTCTTTGCCTAAAATTCTTCACCAAATTGAACCTGAATTCTCAAATACTTTTGATCCCACAAAAATCTTCACATTTCAATGAATTCAGTACCCCCATCCTCCCAAAGTTGTATTGCATTTTTCTAGCTGAGTCTCACAGTCACATTAAGATATATAAGAAGCAGATACTTTCCTAACAAACACAAAGAGAACTAGGGCCTGATAAGCTTTCTTGCTCCTATTTGCTAGTGAGGGTTGCTATATATGTCCATCCTCTCCTGTTGTGGTCCCAGTGAGAGCACTGAACACTGAAGTCTTGTTGTTAAGGGCATGGTAGAAGAAAGGAGATCTTTCTGGTCCCAGGTCTCCTATGCCATCTTTATTCTACTTGAAACAGTTCCCCTTGTTGGGTCATTGATAGGAATCAAACTAAGGACTGTAAGTGGGAGAAGAAAGGCAAATCCATTTGGAGTGAAGGATTTCAGTATTTTGAAACCTAGTTTTGTTCTAATTCAGTAAGAAAGCTCCAAATTCTCCATGAAAGAGAATGGATCCTTAGCTCTAGGCCAATATACCTAGATGTACTGTCGGCCAATCTGTACGTCCAATAGCTAGAAGAGAGACCCCGCCATAGGTATCATTGGCCGTATCTGAAGACAGAATGGGACAGAGTAAAATCAGACAAAAGAAAAAATTAGGAGTAGTGCTGTCTGTTGTGGAAACAAGAAGGAGCCGGGTCAGAGGAGGAAAGCTGAGTAGAGAATCCTGAAAGAAGGGATCAGAAAATGTTCTCCAGGAGATTCAAGAGCAAGTGAAAGTAAGCCTTGTTGGGACCATGCTTCTCTTCCATGGACTTAATGCAGGACTGCTTAGCTGATGCCAAAGGGATCTTGACCTGGAGGCCTCTAGATTTGGTGAGGATAGCTGACAGCTTGGCCAACTATGTAGATAGATAGCTCTTCAGACCAAAGCTTCCTATCCACAAAAATAAAGGGCAGTGGTGATGCAGGAGTCCTACACACCAAATCAAAGCTGTTAAAAAAAATACACCTTTTGCCTTTCTTGTGATCAAGTCTGATTGCTTTAGGCAGGTGTCACTGAATGATTAAGTCACTGGCTACAGAAAGATGCTATTTAATTAATTACAGTGGAGGCCAAAATCTGAAATGAAAGAAAAGGAAGAAAGTAGCCCAAGGGACACCCCATGACAATAAAAAATGACTACAGCTAAAAGCTGTGCGATTCCAGCACTACTTGCTATTGACATTATGAGCCCCCTAGTATGTTCTGCCTCCTTGATAAACACCTTTTGGTCATTTGGATAACAAGATCAACTTCACAAGAGGACTGCAGTACAATGCACTTCATCATTAAAATTTGGCCACCTTGGGGCCTTAACATGACAGCTGCTTATGTATTAAATGACATACATTTTAAGATGTGAAATGAAGGAGGACTTTAAGTGGAAGAGAAAAGGGAAATTGGCAAAATTTGACACTAAGTCAACCTCCTTTTTTATAACAGCAAAAGCGTGTTGGGACTTATGACTCCAATTTAGGATCACATCCTAAAGATAACTCTTCAGCAGCATAGTGGCCCTGACATAATAGTGGATTTGAATAGACTCAATGGGAAGAAAATTTGCTTAACAAACCAATAAAATAATTTCCTGCAGGAGCTGGAGGGGAGAATTGCAGACTACTGAACTAGCCCTACATCTGTTCTTTGTAGAGTAAAACAGTGGTTTTCAACCTTTTTTCATTTGTGGAACCCTAAAAAAGTTTTGAAAGGAGATGTGGACCCATCTGGAAATTTCAAACTGAGATGCAACCCTTTGTGGGTATTCACATGTGTGTGGGTATTCACATACTTTTCATAGTTATCTTTCATGGACCCCTTAGACATAGTGTGTGGACCACCAGGGATCTGTGGATCACAGGTTGAAAACCACTGGAGTAGAAGGTACCATGACAGATGGTTGGGAATGTGCATTTGGATGCCTTATGCATGTACTCAGCTGAGTCAGATGAGTAAAGCTATCCATGTTCATAGCTAAGCATCCTACTTGGCTGTCTATCCAAACCTGTTTCCTAATTCAGCTTTGCTCTCAGTGACTATTTTCCTTCAGGTGTTGGAGGTGGGTATTTAGCCCACATCTGGTAGAGTCACAGCTGTACCAGAAAAAAGGGATTTTTGCTTTCTCTCTCTTACACAAGTAACAGGCTAATTTCCTTCAGGACCAGAGAATTTTCCAAGGAGATATAGATCTCAATGGGTGTACAGCAAGTAATGAATTCTTCTGCCTCAAACAGAATCTGAAGACCATTATGCCGGATAGCGTAGACCTACCATACTTCCATTCATAGAGTCTGTATTTTGATAGCTACTTTGGATTCCCTTTATAGGTTCAGAAATAAGAGGATTTTGCTGTGTTTGAATGAGCAAAAACCCAGATGAGTCTCTTCCTAATTAGCCTAATGAGCCTTTTGGCTCTCACATGATGACAAGTAAATGAATTTGCCCTTTCCCTGACAAGTTCTTATGGGAATGATCTGAAGCCTTTTGTAACAATGCATCAAAAGTACAAAGTCATTAAAAACAGTTGTCCAACTATGAAATTAGTTATTGATTAATATTGCATTCAGACAGCCATATTGTTCATTCCAGAAGAAAAAGAGAAACGAATCCCAAAGTTCATATTTCACTGCATATGAAACCTGCTGAAAGATGCAAAAGTATTTATTTTAGGACTTGAGTTCAAAATGGTTAACACCTCTGTATGCACATAAATGCAGACTCAGGTACTCAGGCCCACATGCTTTCTTCTGTATGTTTATTTGGTGTCTACTCACATGTGAAAGACTCTGTGAACTACCTTCACACCCTGACTGAGTCCATCTTGGTTCAGCATTGGTGGCTCCATCACACTCAAATTTGGACAGATAATTTCCTTCTGGAACTAGAATAACACAGGCAGGGGCTTCACCTTCAAATGAGAAGGACTAAAGTTCCATCCACCCTCTGAGTCATTAGGGGATTTAATCAGCTTCGCAGATTTGAAGAGCTGCTAAGAGAAGAATGGAAAGCTTGCTATAAGAAGTACCTGAAAAGATCACACAGTTTGCGAGAGGAACGAGAGAAGAGCTGGGCCACCTAGGATCTCATTAGGAACCAGTTCAATAGAACGGAGCATAATTCTTCCACCCATAGAATGAGCTTTCAGGAGATGGCTTCATATTCAGACAGTCCATCCATTCCTGTGATCCCTCCAAGTCAGGTTTAAAGTTTTATGCCAGAAGCTTATAATTCAACATTTATGTTCCATCAGTCTTTGAACAGGGAGGGGAGTAAGGTATGCTTAAAAATACTATTGATAAAAATTGTGCAAAAGAATTATAATGGTGGAACTAAAGAGAATCTCTCTCCCGTGTGATTTCACACACTAAGCTCATATAAAATAGTAAAGGTTTTTATAAATGGAAGTTACTGCTCAGGATAATTCCCCACCAGTGTACATTTAAGAAACCCATAACATTTTCTTCCAACGTTTGCATACAAATGCTGTTTACTAAAATCACAAACTTTCAGGTATTTTTCTCTTTCTTTCTGTGACAGAATGTTATAGAACGTCCAAATGTGGGACAGGAACGACAGCGGGTTGGACATTTTTTGACAGACCATGACTGCATCAGGCAATATCAACCAAAATAGATCCAAAACAAGGTATTTTGCAGCTATGTATTAGGAAACTTAGGGATCTGGTGTCCTACCACATGCCTTAATAGGTTGTTGAGGAATGTGGACTTTCAGGATACATGGTTCAAAGGGCAGCCAATCTGATCAGAGATGATGGCCTATAACATATTTAAAGAAATGCTATCTTCTTTCTATGCAGGGATACCACCCCATTTCTGTTGAAGATAACTCCATGTCAGTCTACTTGTCTGTAGACTCAATTTCTTTTTGAAAAAATCTAAAAGATATCCATGATTGCAAAACAAAATCAAGCGAGTCATCCCTTCCATGGAAAATGTCAATTGTTTTCTGCATTTCACAATGAAAAAAGCAGCATTATCATTTTTCTTTTCAGAACTTTATTTCCCATGGAAGAGAAAATTTGGTTTTTTTGAGCAGCTCTCATGCTCCCACAACTTTTCCTTATAGATTTGGGAATTAATTTGCAAACCTACACTTTAAATTTAAATTGAAGTTAGGACAATTTAGAATGACTCATATCTTCATCGGTCATAGAAAGGAAGTGCTGGAACAATATAACAAAAAAGCTTTTACTGGGGGAGGGGAGACTGAGACTGGAAACCTCAACAGTCATATAATACTTCTGCACTTGGAAAACAGGCTGCATGTCTTCTACGCTGTTCAGATAGTTAAGAAAAGTTGGAGAAAATTGTCCATTCTGAGCCTGATCAAGTTTTCCTATTATTTCTTGTCAAATCCAAAAAATGCCAGGCATCATTTGGATGGAGATGCTTGGCATTTCACAAACCATTGCTACTTGTCGCTCAAATCCACTCAACGGGCATTTCAGACAAAGCCAGGGTACAATTTTGAGCATATCTTTATAAGTTTCTTTAGAGTAAAATCTCTCACTTGCAAGCCTTCTAGTTAAGGCTTGCATTTCTGATAACTTTCCATGCATTATTAACCTAATTGGACCGAACATATATTCTAAAATTCTCATTAATTTTCTTTAACACATTACTGCATCTTTACCCTTGAGCAGTCAACCGAATTTTCATCTTCATAAAAATGGGTTCTTCATAATCAGACAATCCAATCGCTTCCAGTCCATAAGGTAAATTTCCTCTATATACTTTCCATTTCGCAATTTCTTTAACAATCACCACAATATATTTAAACTTAAAATTATTTCTCTGTAAAGTTATTTCCATACTGCAACCAGCTGTGACCTGTAGATATAATAACTTCTCTATTGACATTAAGAGTTGGATGGGTGCAGAAGAAGAAGAAGAAGAATTCAGACCTAGTTGAAACTGGGCAAAACTTACAATGAGTTTGTACCAATAAATACCAGTGAGAAATTTAGCTCTCTCAACCTATACTGGGTATTTATAAAATAATTATGATATCATGGTGGCTGCCTCTTACTATGCTGTTGCATACTTGTCTACTCCAATGGGAGCTCCAATGATTCTTGTTATTTTATCTCCATTGCGGTAATGCCCAGAAACCCTGACCAAATGACAAGCATCTCCTTGTATGAGATGCTATACAGGCTCTCAGCAAAAAGATTGCCCTTGCCTTAGAGAACCTTTTGGGCCTTACTAAACATTAGTGTAATATTAATAGCAGCAAGCACCTCAGAGGGATGCGACAGGCGTTAGTGAAATCCCTGGCTCAAAAGGCATTTCATATGTACATATATATTTATATATGAAGATATATATCTCTACATATATATTTAAATTTAGAGTGTTCTTTTTTCTTCTGCTGCTTTTCTTAATTATGCTCCTGCTGTACCGAACTCCAGCTAGATGATTTTCAGAGGGTAGATTTTTGTTTTGTACCCATGAAATTGCTGCCATATTAACAAGATTTTTTCAGACATTAATGGATTGATTTCTGTATAATTGTAACTATATTAATTCATTCCAATTACCTCTAAGTAAAATTTAAATTAAGTTAAATTGGAGAAATTAAAAATATTTGAAATCCCTGCTTGGAAGCCTCGAGGCATCGTAACATTGTCATTTCTCATCTCCGATCTCATTCATTGTGGGACTGAGAACACAAGCTAAGTACCTTCTCCTCTTCCAAGCTTTGCAAACTGTTATTTTTCTGTGCGTTTCAAAACTGACTTCAGGGTTTCTTAAAAGAGTTAATATACAACAATTTCTACTGGTGATAAAAGTATCTGATGATAATTTCCATATTTTCTATTCGCTCCTCCTAGAGGAAGCTTGTGTGTAGCTAGAGTTCCTTCATCCAGCCAAGTCACAGTGCCAAAGCCTCAATATTATCTAAAAACCAATTCTGTGTCCAATCTCCATGGTTGTGAAGGAAAGCTTGAGAATGTAACCAAGGCAATGGCATCTACCTGAGTCTGCAGACAGCCTCTAGCACAGAAGAGCAGCCCCTGAAGTCAGTGAGGGAACTTCTTTACCCCACAGATGCTACTAAAAGTCAGTGCTCGCTAGTGCCATCATGCCTCTGAGAAAGTGCTTGAGAGGGAATGTTTTCTCCAAGAGGGTCTAACTACCATTCCCATCGCTCCTGTGTAACCCAGGAAAACCCAAGGGTGTGCCCATCCTCAACTGGAAGGGATAGATGAGGCGGGCAGAAGTACTGTGAGAGAGACACCTGTGATTTGGGCTCAGGTCCCTCTTTTCTCTGCAGCTCCATGCCAATGCTCTTAACTATTTACAGTTTATTACATTACAATATACATACTATCCTTATCCAATATATACAGGTAAGTATCTACAGTAGGTATCACCCAACAAACAAAGGAAACCTTCCGGTAAGTATTTCCAACGATATCATTCAACAGCTGTAAGGGTATACAGATAATATTTACAATATGGTAAGCCAGGACCCACCTCCTGGGAATGCTTGTCCTAATGGGGCAACTCACCTCGGGGGTGGCCTTCTCAACCCTGAGCCCTACAGAGGCCTGGTACAACTGGTGAGTCTTCAGGATGCCCGTGCAAGGAGGATGGGTGGGTACCCAGATGGGTGAACCAGGTAAGTTAGGGTCAACAGGTAGTTTACAGAGGAACCATTAGTGGAGTACAACCAGATAAAAAATGAAGGTGGGGGAGGGAGGGAGGCATGAGTAGGAAGCACACCAATGAGGAACCAATTATATAAAACTAAACCAATCCCATCACATAATGTACAACATATTCACAATCAGGATAACTGTTTTACAAAATATAAGGTGCATCTTTACACAATATAAGGCGCGTCTACCCCTGGATTCTGGTTAGCAAGGGGTACCTCCCCTTCTACGGGTCTAGCCGGGAGGGAACCTTTCACCTGGGGCTTCCCTCGGGGCGGGGGGTTATTTTAGGAATTTCTCCCTTACGGGACCCAATTTCGCCAGCAACTCCCAGTCCTCTTTGAGGAGCTGTCGACTGGACCTCAGGGCCCTCCACTCAGTCAGAGGTCCTCTGGGACTGTCTGCCTCATGCCGAGATCTCCCCTCCTGGCTCTGTGCCCCGCTTTGGGCACCGAGTGTTCTTCCAGCTCTCGAGGGGAATCGAGCTGCTGCTGGCTGGGTTTACCAGCCTTACGCCTGAGTCTTCCCTTTTCCGGGCCCTGCTCTAGGCTCCGGGGCTTTTTTAGTTCCTTGGCTGGGCCACACCGCAGGGCTCCAGCTGTCCAGCCCATGCTGGGGCTGACCTGAGCAGCCTCAAGCTACTCCCACAGCTGGCTCTCCATGTGCTGGTCTGCACACCGTGTGGGGCCCAAGCAGCCTTGAGCTGCTCCCAGGGCTGGTTCTCCGTGTGCCAGTTTGCACCCCGCTTTGTCTGGCCCCTTTCTGGGGATTCAGGCTCCAGCTGCCTCGATACAGCTCCCAGACCTTGAGCTCTGTGCATTGATGTGCACACCACTGGGACAAAAAGGGGATCCTGGTAGAGGCCCTCTTTGGGCTCTTCCCTCTTCAAGATCCCTTGCTGCCTCGCCTCCTGTGGCTCACACTGCTCCTTTTATACCCTCAGGGGACTCCACTCCCTGAAGTCCAGCAGACCTACAGCTTGCAGGTCCAAACTTGGTCTGGGGGCTCCTCGCCCCCCCCCCCCCGCCTTCAGGAAAGGGGCAGCCCCAGCTCCTCCCCACTCTCCCTCTGATTGGTGGATGGGCTTCACCATTCGAAACTGAAAATTCTCGAGCCTGGGACGTGCCAGGGCTCGAGCAGGTAAATCCACCACACCTGCGTAAGGGATGGGCCCCCAGTGGGGTTTATCTATAGCAGTGTTTCTAAACCTATTCAGAATCAAGGTACCCCTTATCAGACTTGAGGTACCTCCCCATACATTTTATGAATCGAGTGGCACCCCATTTAAAAAAAAATGTATTTACTACAGGGCTTACACCTTTTTGCAGAAGAGGCAGGCAGAGGGGGCAAGGGAGCAGCCAGGTAGGAAGATCCCAAGCCTGTCCTTACCTGCCTATCTCATCACATCTGAAGCTTGAGCCTACCTTTATTTGCTTATCTCCTCACTCTTCCTGGGGCACCCTCAAAGGCTCTTGTGGCAACCCAGGATGCCCTGGCACCCTGGTTGAGAATCACTGATCTACAGGGTACAGATCACTTTAACAGGGCACAGATTACTTTAACTGAGTCCTAGAGAGACAGCTCTAGGTCATGTACATGTAACACCCATACACACTTGGGATTGCGTGTGGTCAAGTGAGTTTTGGTTTTATTTTGCTGTTCATCTTGTTTGTGCTGTAGATTTTGCCTCCTGTAGGACTGAAAGAGAACCACCCCCTCTCCCCATCATTGTGTCCAGGCCCTTGTCTTAAGATTTCTTCCAAGTAATCTGTGGCCACTTCACCACGGGGTGCTGACCACCTTTGAAATGATTGGTCTGCATTAGCAGTGTTCAAATAATTCCTGCTTCTGGTTGGGACCAAGTGATGGGGTCAGAAAATTGATTTAAGGATCAGGCCACCTGGGCTGGGTCTCTCTTCTTCCATCCGGGGCTTCTGAAGCCGGAACGCTGCATTGGGAGCCAGGAAGTTCTGCTTCCCATGGGGAGACGTCTCTTCATTGAAGAAGCAAACTGAAGCTATGTGAAGGGAAAGCCTAGGGAGAGAAAGTCTGTCTCAGGGCTTGAGACCTCTGTTCTCTCCCTCTTTTTCCCCTTTTGTTTTCTGGCTTTGGAGTGGGAAGATGCTGTGTGGGGGACAGCAAACTGGCCAAGGTTGGAGCCTCGCAGTTTTGCTGGTGTGCTTGCAGCCAGGGCTGAGAGCCTGGCATGTTTTAGTTGCTGTTGCAACTTCTTTTGGGTTCAGCATAGCTATACCGCTGAACCCCAGCTGTGTGTCTTGCTGGCTGTTTGGCCACACACGCCTTGAGTGGGATGATGCCATGAGTGTGTCCTTTGCTAGTGCAGGCTGTCCAGGAATGGGGTCCTGGCAGCTACCAGCCATTCAGGCCTTGAGTGGGATGATGCCATGAGAGTATCATTCCCTAGTGGAGACTGACCAGGAAACAGGGTCCTGGCGGTCACTGACCTCCTGTGCTGGGGATTGTAGTGTCTCAGCATGGTGGTACAGCTGAGACTACATGTCCAGGCTGCAGCCTTAAGCCTGGGCCCTTTTTGCTGTTTTACAGCTGTTGCTAGGGTTGCCAACCTTCCCGGATTGCCCAGGAGTCTACTGGAATTGGCATCAATCTCCCAGTAACTATTGAAAGCAATCTGGGAGATTTTAATAGGATATTTTAAGAAAATGACATTACATCATGTTGGAAAAAAAGATCTCCCAGAATAGCTTCAGTCAGATTTGGCAACCCTAGCTGTTGCATTTCAGCCCGCTGGTGTGGGGTGAACCCCAGCCATATGTTCAGCTGGCAAATTTGGGCCAGGATGAAGCCCAGGCATTTCTTGTTGTTTATCCAGGCCTCAGTGGTGTATAGGCCTGGCCGGCTTTTTGCTGCCCAGTCAAATAGGCCTGGGCCTTGTTTTGTCCCTTTTGCAGTTTATGGCCCAACCAAGCAGTGTGGTTGGGCACTAGTTGTAGTTCAGGCCCAAGCCAAAATAGGCCTGGCCCCCCTTTTGTTGTTTCATAGCTGTTAGGTCTCAGCTTAGCTGTGTAGCTGAGGCTATATATCCAGGCTGTAGCCAAGTAGGCCTTGTTCAGAGCCTAGTGCAGGGCAGGCCTGAGACTCCCTTCTATCATTTTACAGCTGTTGTGTCTCAGCAAAGCTGTATTGCTGAGCCCTGCTGTACGTTTGTTTGCTGTAGGTCCGGGCCTGGCATGCTTTGGGTTTAGCACATGTTGCTTTTGTGGCTCAGCATCCCAACTGATGCAGTGCAGGTGGTGCCGGTTGCTGGTCAGGCTCTTTTGCTGTTTGGCTGCCTTTTCTTTGATTAGGGCTAAAAACTTTGGGGTGCAGTATGCTGATGAAAACTGCAGTTAACTCCTCAAATCCACCATGCAGAAGTGAAGATTAGTGCTACAATTTCGTGGGGAGCAACGAGGGGCCCTTTGCAATGCAGAAGGACCTATGCTGTCAAGCAGCTCCCCATGGAGCAGCTCATTGGACTCTCCAGTGTGGCCCCCCCCTCTCCAGCCCATTGCTGAAGGGCTGATATAGGGGTGCAGGCTCCTCAAACTACCCTTTGGGGAGTCCCAAGTCCCAGACTGCCTGGGTATAGGTAAAGACCCTCCCCTCCACGCAAGGTGGTTCCACCTATAGACTTTTTTCTTGGAGTTTGTCATGTTTTAAAATTATAGTTAGCATTTACTTTTGGTTTTCTTTATGCTTTGTAATAAATTTGGATTGTGTGTTTACACGGCATGCGAGAAAAGGGTTGCTGGTTTTATTGGACACCCTAGTAATTCATTTAGCATTTCCCAGGTAGACTGGGTGGGAGCTTGAGCCAAGGTAAAATATATTTAGTATCCCAAAATTGAACCCGGCCCTTGTTGCTGCTGGCAGGTGCTCAGCAGAAGGGTCACACAGAAATGGGTCACATTTGGGATTGTGCTGCACCCTCAGAGAGAATCTAAGAGCAGGGGCTGGAGGGTACTTATTGGATCTTCTTGCGTAAATAGGTTTGTGTGAATAAGAAGAGCTGAAGATCTAGTGGGAGGTTATTTAGGGCCAGATAGTTCTACTAAGCATGCACACCTGCTTCCTCTGCCTGCATAGTCTGAGGACATCAGCCTGCCATTGTGGTACCCACTCCTCAAGCTCTTTCCACACACCCAACTTGCTCACCCCTCACCTGTATACTTCGTCCAAAAAAGCTCCTCTAAATCACTGCTTCCCATAACTGTAAGTCTCAAGCTGGCCTTTAGTTCATATACATTTTAAGGTAGCTGTCAGGATGTACCTTCTAGGAAGGTGTGCAAGAAGGATATAAACCCTAGGCTAAACTTCCTGGACACCTGGTAGTGGGTGGTGTCCTGCCTTCCTTGTTTTTTAGTAGCCCATTTTAGTGCTCAACTAGACTCTGCTGGTCTCAGCTAAAGGACCAGTTTCTCCTCTCACAAACCTAATGGCTAATGGGAAAAAAATAAACCAGGTGAAAATATGGACGCGGGACTTCCACTAGGAAGGTCTCACCCTGAGAGGATCGCACAGAGGCAAATCACACTGAGGAGAGCCAGCGAAAGCAGCCCAACTCCCCGTCAGCTTAGGCACTCAAACACAGAACGAGCTGCCCCTGGGAAAGAATCAGCTTGCAGAAAGGTATCTCTTAATTGCATTTGAGTTCTGGCCCCTCTGGTGAGCACCGAGACACTGGGAACAAATGAAAGTTTCTGGTGTTTAAAAAAAAAAAAAAAAGTTTTGCCTCTTAAAGCAAGGAAATAGTTTGAGGCTATGTTTTAATTAAAATGAATATCTGCGCTATCTTAATGTTATTGCCAGTTAAGTGTAGCAGGGTGATTTAGAGTTCTATAACACAATTATACTCCAGTAATGAAGCTCCGTAGAATTATCCTTGGAATTTAGAATGCAGAGGGGAGCAGTAGCTCTCATTTGTAACCATGTTACCGCCTTTATTATTACAGTATTTTCTGTTTTCCTCAAAGATTAACTCAATCGTATTTAAGTCTCTGGTTACATTAAAGGGAGATGGAGAACGGACAACGGGAGCCGTTTTACTGTCCCTGAAGCAGGCGGGTTGTAATGCTGTCCTCCAAGCAGAAAGCTTTAACTACTGTTTTGCCACTGCTAAAAAAAAAATGAAAGGCCAGGCCAACAGTTTTAACCCCTTGATTACCTTGGCCAGATTATTCATGCTCTTTGTGCAAGTAGAGGCTTATAATGAAAGCTAGAAATATCACATGCTGAGTAGCTGGCTAAGCCTTAAAACAGTGAATATTCTAAAAGGGAGGAAGCTGTGCTGAATGCACCTTGACAGCAGGGATGTGGTTATTCCAAGCAGTTTAACTCTTTTGAAATGAAGCTGTCTATCATCTGTCTGCCCATCTCAGTAACGCAATATGGGCGCAGCAGGGTTTTGCCTGCTCTTGTCTGTGTTTATAGGAAATAAACAGATAGCACCTGTTGAAACAAGATCTCAGAAACCACCTTTAAATATGCAATTTGTCATCAGGGCTCTGATTAGTGCTTTTGCATGTCCACGTCTAGCCATGTTTTTTTTTTTTGCTTGGTGTATATCTTGCATTTCTATAGCACAGAGCTATACATATCATGCAGCCTAGATGGAGGTATGTTACTATGCCAGTGCACTGTTTTGGCCCATAAACTGTTCATGCTGTCATTCATGACTTACATGTGAAAGAGAGAAATTATTTGAAATATGCTTGACTTTCTAGGATAATCAGAAAGTAGCTGGGCTCAATTCATTGGGAAGAAACACGGCATTAATTAAATAATTAAAATAGAAACTTCAGGTTCTTGTCTTCCCCTTGATTCCTGCCTCCCCCTGATTCTTTGTTTCTAGGGATAGGAGTACCCATTTGGATAAAGTGAGAGGTCCGTCCAAACTTTTATTCCTAATTGGAAAAAATCTTGGTGGAGATTTGAAAAAAATTGGATTAGCTTCATATTATGTCTCAGTTTGGAGCTTGTGTTTTGGGTTGTGGGCCCAGACTGTGAGTGGAAATAAAACAATACATAGACAGAAGGTCTTAGGATGTTTCTAAGCCTACTTTTACAAGCCCAAGTGGCCTGTGAAATATAAGCATAGTTTACTAATCTTTTGCAGTTCTTTTGTTGGGAGAACACAATATAGATTTCCCTGGATTGACATCCAAATGGTGAAAAACACAAAGAAACTTTGTATCCTTTCAAAAGCTCATTGTGCAACTCTTCTTGCAAATAGCACACCTTGAGACTGGGAGAAGCTGAACCCACTCAGCATATCAGGGTTGAATTGCGAAGAATACTTTGCCTGAAACTTTTGATGTCACCAAAATATTTTGCCTATTCATTCCCCCCCCCTCCCTGCCCGAAAATGATAGTTAAAAAAAAAAAATCAAAACACATTTTGACATTTTTAAATTAAACATTTTAAAAAGGAGATCAAAACAACTGAATTTCCTTCTGATTTATTAAATAATAATTTTTAAATTCTCAACATTAAAAAAAAAACTTTTTTTTTTTTATTAAGATTTTTCCACTGCCCAATTTTTTAAAGTCCATATTAGTTTGACCTGAAATGAAAAGAGTTGTTTGGGATTTTTTTTTTTTTTTTTTGTCTTTTCTCCCTCCATTTTAGAAGTGAATTTCCTTCTATTCCATAATCAAATATCTAAAAATATTTGGCTGGTTTTATAATTGTTTCCTTCTTCAGCTCTGTCGGAAAGACCTTATAATACAAGATGATACCATGATAACTTTGACTGGAGACTGTTGACATAGAGCTGGGATAGATATTTCTGAGTTCATCTCAGTGTCCTGATTGCAAAGGCACATTCTTAAGTCCCTTCCTGTAACAGTCAAAGAAAGAGGTTAATGTTGTGATCAAGCTTAGATGTCTGAGGCTAGTGAGGTTAAGCCAAGTCTATAGACAATAGTACACTAGGGAGTGATACTAACATTGTGTCTAGCCACCTTTGAGTCCCCAGGCTCATTGGCCTGGTGCCTATCTACAGCTAAGTCACTCAGACTGGCCTTTGGTGTCAATCTGGAGGAAGGCTTGCACTGATGCCTCTGGAGATGGAGCAAGATGCTGTAGGCACTCTGCCACCACACCACTTTCGCTACATAATGAGGCCCACTGAACATCATAGGGTTATTCTTCAGGGCAAGAAGTTGCTGAATAAGAGTAAGGTTATCAGGATCTGGCCCTCAAATGATAAGTCAATGCTACTTGCATTTCCTGAAGATCTTGGGTCACAAGTTAAACGTCACCTGTGGCATAAGGCAGCTAGTTCACCCCTGATAGGTCTGGATAAAAAAGAAACTGGTTATGATTTAACTTAAGGAAAAAGTGGAGCGCTAGCATGAAAAAAGGGGGTTGCTCTATTTTCTAGAGAGCACATTTTTCCTGCAAATTGCCAGTCCCTTTTTGGCAGTTTGTTAAAAGCTCATGACCATAGCATAAAGACTCAGGTCAGGTGCCCTGGAGCTAAGAGATAATGTCTCAGGATTCAGGTGCCCTTGGGTTCTGATTTAGGTCTCCATGTGTCTTATTGCATTTGCTTAATGATTTTCTAGGCACCCATGGCCACAGCATCTGGGCTCATGCCACAGATTAAATGCAATCAGACATTAAATCAAGCTGTCCACAGTAGACAGCAGAAACAGACCTCCTCCCTATGCTGCCTGAACCAGCCATAAATAACCCAGTAATGGTTCAGATTCATGCAAAGGCTGGGCTGAAATGATGCATCTTGCACATCTCTCTGAAAGTCAGGCGAGTCAAGCACTGATGGATCTTAGGGAGAGCTAGTTCCACAACTGGGGAGCCTACCAGTAGAGAGAGCCCTGTTACCAGATCCCGAGGAATGTGTCTTTAGGGACTCTTAGAGAGTGCTGCTGGTGCTATAGAAGAGATTCATTGTTATGGATATTCAATTTGTAAGGAGTTTTGTCCTGTTGGTGTGTGAAGTCTTGTGCTATTTGTGTAACATGTATGGAATCAGTCTATGACTCTTCACTGGCTTATGCCTTACTGCTTCAGGATTTGTTCTGTATGTGCACTTATAGACCGTGCACATTGCACTGTGTGCCTATTAACTATATTCATGCTTGCCTGTATTTGCATTCTATTCCATTCAATTTTTCTGTCTTGCCTACTTCTGCTGTCTCTGAGAACGTGTATGAATGTGCAAAGTTTGTTACAAGTCCAAATGTTCACAGCTGGAATATCCCCCTCCCCCCAGAAACAAAATGAACCTTCAACTCAGAACTTGCAAAAAGAGCTAGGAGAGCTGTCCAGATTTTCACATTTTTCTTGGGTTTTTGAGACCACAGATGACTGATGTGCTCAAGTATTTTGGTTCAAATCTGCATTGTCATGAGATAACATCAGGAAGCAATGTAGGTGATATAAGTAGAATTCAGATGCCTGAAGGCATGTCGACACCACAGTGTCAGTACGCTCCAGCTGGGATGTACCAGTGAACACCTGCTCCCATAGCCACGCCTCAAACCCAGAAACCCTCCAGTCTGGCCACCCTCAGGGCATCCTTCTGTTGCTGTCCTCAAGCCTTCAGTCTCCAGGGTGCTTGAGAACAGATGCTAGGTACAAGCCCAGAACAACCTCATGGCATACTTTTGTGTTCAGCACATGTATACAAGAGTGGGCGAGGGGACAAGCTTGAGAAAATCCTGGCCAAGATATACAGCTGCTATGCTGTAGATAAGCCCTAACTTCAACCCAAGTCTTATTTAGGCTCATAAATTTTACCTTAATCCTATGCAAGGTATCAGCAAGCTCAATCAGGTTCAGGTCCTTAGCTGAGACAACTGTCTAAATTTATGGGTGCTTATTCAACTTAGGCCACTGAACCTTTCATCCCTTCCAAGAGTTTGATCATGTGTGTGCTTCCAAATAGGATGGTGTATCGCTGCACATGTATGTATGTAAACTCTGTCTGTGCGTGGATATCTGCTTGTAAACAGCCCGACATTGCAACTTCCTTTTAAACACGTTATCTTTTTTTTTCTCCCCACATGAGAATGAAAGGTCGTCGTCTCTGAAGGACAAATTCTGCCTCTGTGTCCAGCAAACTCAAGGAGCCATTGGTCACTCGCACTTGACAGCTTTTGAATTGCAGGGCGATGTTTGTTGCATTTATTTTGCAGAGTAATTCTGTGGGTGTGCGCAGGGGGGCTGCCAGGCATTTGGCTGAGTTTACGGTGTGAAAGAGGCAGTAGGCCACGGTCACCTCTAAAACGCGGGAAGTACTTATCAAGAAAAATGACATTATATAGTCAGAAGCTGTTTACTGATTAAACCCAAAGCAAGCCCAGACTCTCCAGAAAAGTAATTATCAGTTATTCATCAGAAAAGCTGGCAGCTACGGCCACTACAGATGTTCTGAAGGTCCCTCCAGTTCAAAAATCACCACTTGTTATTCGTGCTAGTAATGGGACAGCACCAAGAAACTTATCCAGAGGTCCCTCTGTTTCAGGTGTTGTACAAACACCTTATAAGAGAGAGCCTGGCCCTGTTTACAGTATAAATGGGCATGGAGGAGAAAATTATTTGCCCGAGGCCTTTGGCAAAGATAGAGCTATAACCCAGGTCTCCAGAATCACAGTCTTGTGTTGCTTCTACTGGAGGGCAGAGGCACTGTCATTTCCCAATGAAAAAAAAAATCAAATGGTATTAAATTGGTTTTGGACCTGATATTAGAGAGCTGGAGAAGGTTCACTGGGGATGGACATCATGGGACCTGCTTCTCCTGGGTACCATAAAACAAATTTGAACTCTGTGGTGTTAGCTTCTGTTCCAGTACACAGGGGTATCTGAAGCATAAAGCCAGCATGGGGTAAATGGATCCATTGTTATATGGATCCACTGGCATAACCCCCAAATAGCAGGTGCTCAAGAGAGCCAGGGGCTATGGTAGCTTTGTAACAGCAATGGAGTAACTCTGCCGCCACTCTGCAGCCCAGAACTGAGGCCCTTCCCAAGTAGCTCTTGTCGTCAGCAGCAGTCCCTCGATACAAGGATGACAGTCTTCCAGGAGACTGAAGACTAAGAAGGCCACTCCGAGATCTGCATGCTTGGCTGTGGATGTGGCAAATAATTCTGTGAGGAAGAAGTAGCTTTTGTTGATGTCAGGTCCCTTTGTCTCTCATCTATCAGCCTCCATAGTGAGGAGGGTTTGTTCAAAATATGCACAAATAGCGCTACTCAAAACCCAACCCTCAAGGCAGTATTGGTTCCAGTAGTAATGACACCTTTCATTAATCCTAACAAAATCCTTTTAAAAGTAGCAAACCCACAGATGAGGAAAAATGCAAGACATTTCCAACACTGGACTGCATAGTTTGCACCCCTACAGAGTTTTCAAAAGAGTCATTCCACAAAGGGTTAATTTCTGTCCCCATTTCTGCAACGGGAATCTGAATGCTTGCCATGATATTTTTTCCTCTTTATGTAAGTCTTTTTTTTTTTCTTATTAGGAAAGAAAAAAAAATCAATTGCAGAGAATCCCTCCTTGCTCCTAGCAGAGCTGCTGTGTAGGTGGAACTGTCGCATATTAAACCTGCATTCAATCATCAGCAAAAACTGAAAAAAACAGCAACTTCTCTTTTGCTTCACTCCAAGTTTGAGGAGTCATTTCCTAATAAACCTTTTGCTTTGCCACTCACACTGCCTTGTATCTTGAACATGAGTGAGCGCAGAAAGCCAACCTGCTCGGTGCTGAATATGTAAAGATTTTGAGAAAAAAAATGAGCAAAACCTCCCTGAGGAGTTAAATATCTGACGGAACGGGGATTGAAACTATCTGACTCAAACCCTGCATATGCTTAGCCTGTGCATGTTCTATAGTGCCAGGCTCAAAGGGAACACGGTGTGTTTTGAACACGAGTAATGTGATATAAAATCTGTCAAAGTCAGAAGAACTGGCTTAAGTATTGCTTGGGCCACACACTCAGTCTTCTTGCAACCAGTGGTGCAGTTGTCATGATCCTCAGGTTGGTATCAGGAAACCTGGGTTCTAAGCCTGACTTCAATAGGGACTTACTGTACAACTTTCAGCCAATCATTTTGCCTCTCCATGCTTCCCTCATCAGTACAATGGAGCTAATACTTATCTTCGTCACAGGGGCATTGCTGAGCTTCATCAGTGATGGCTGCAGAAACACTTATCGATCTTTAGAGCTTCATAATATTACTAGAGGAGATTATGAGGACAGAACTGGATCTTCTATCTGAATTGTGCCCATTTAATATTTACAGAAGCAAATCCTCTGCTGCTATAAATCAGTGTAACTCAACTGTCTTTGAGGATCTTACACCTATTTATGCTGTTTGGGATGTAGCCCCTCAATGTCCAGATTTCAAATGTATTTACCCATACCATCCAGGCCTAATTCTTCATCTGTTTTTCACCTCCACCTTTTATCCTATACAGTGTTAGTGCAAACATGTGACTCTTCTAGGCAGGTTGGCATTTAGCAATGGCCACTTTTCACCCTTGTAAGAAACTACACCTGGTGCCTGGTGATGGAAAACAATTACGCCTTAGCTACAAGAACTTGGATCCAAATCCAACGTTGCAAAATTTCATCTGAATCCAGAGAGATTATACATAACTTTTTTTTTTTGGCTCCTCTTCTTATTACATGGTTGCTGCTAAGTGAGGAAGAAGCTTCAATGAGAAAGGAGCAGGGAATGGAAAAACTCTGGGCATGATGTTTACCCCTACTCTTCAGCATCTGCTCTCTGCCATCACGTGAGACAGGCCTATTTGATGTGCCAAAAAGAAGCTCATGGGACTGGGCCTATCACCAAATTTATAAGCCTCCCTAAATAAGAGAGGCAACTGGGGATACATCAACTAATTGCTTGGGACAATAAAAAAGAAAACAGGAATGGGGGTGACCTCATAGGTTAATAACAGAAGTGGACACCAAACAAAGTGCACTGGCCAGTGATGCTGCCCCCCCTGAAGGAGTTGAGGGAGCCTGTGGATGCCAACCGGTGAAACTCTGTCTGGAGATGTGAGTGGGAAAGCAGCCCCACACTCACCTAGGTTCCTCCTGGCCAGATCCTCCTTCCTGGTGTTGTAGATGACTAGTTTGGACAGAGCCAAGAGGAAGATGACTGGAGGTCCCAGGATTTGGTGGGGCCATGGATAGGGAGTCCATAAAAGAAAAGGTGTGGGGAGAAGTGCAGCCAGAACCTCAGCAAGAGGTTTTGGAGGTGGCGGTAGAGGGGCTGCATCCTGGTACACTCAAGGTAGGCATGCTCCAGTGTCTCCCTCTGTGAGCAAAAGTAGCAGGTGTCAGAGGTGTCCGTAAAGCGTGCCAGATATACATCCATGGAGATGGCTACCTAGAGGAGCCACCAGCATCATGTGAGACAGGCTACTGGGCTTGATGGTCCTCTGGTCTGACCCAGTAAATGTCAGTTCAAATGATGTAGGTTATGAGCAGGTATAGTGCTTCGGTGAGCTCTCTATAGGTACTGACATCCCCCCTTATTTGCTTTGGTGTCTGAGTCCATCACTGTCCTCATGGGTTGTATATCACAACACCTCTGTGTGGTCTGGCAACATTTTCCTCATTTTTATAAATGTGGAACCGATGCTCAGGGTAGGTTGTGTGACTTACCCAAGGTGACATAAGAAGCCCGTGTCAGATCAGAAACGGAACCAAAATCACCTAAGGTCAAGAGTAGCGTCCATCCATCGTGCCGCCTCTCCTACAGGAGGAAATGGAAGGAAGTTTTTATCCACATCCTACAGGACAAGTGCCACTGCTACAAGTCAGTCCTGACATATGGTTAGTTGCCTCCTTGAAGATCTCAGTAGTGACACAGAAGTGGAGTTGTTCCAGTGCCCTTTTTTCTCTCCTGGTGAGGGTTGACACTGGTGTGAGAATAGGGAGACGTGTCCCTGCTGCTCCTTGTTCTCTGATGCTCTTGCTCTGTGGATAAATAGCAGGTTCTGAGCTGCAGGGCTGTCATTCCAGACCCACTGCTAAAAATCATCAAAATAAATTATTTTAAATGGAAAACAGAAATTTGCAGGGAGCTTCAGCAGTAGAAACTGCAATAACTAAATGGCTTTTTTATTCATTAAAATTCAAATACAGATAAATAACCAAACAGCTCCAGTGAGGATTATGGAACTTCTACATTTATGGGGAAGCAGAATTTATAAATATTGAGATTGGCTGTTTGCTACCTATGCAGGCGTATTTTTATAATAGCAGTAACACTTGCCACTCCAGCAATAACTCTATTCATTTATGCAGCAGCTCCCATCCAAAGATCTCAAAGCACTTTGCCAACATTGGTTGATGAAGCCTCACAACACTCTGTGAAGCCAGGTAAGTGTTATTATCCTCAGTTCACAAATTGAGAAGTGTTTGCAGAAAGAAATGAAATAACTTCTTGAAAAGCTGCACAGAAAGCCCGTGAGAGAGCTGAGACAGCACCCAGGATTTTTTAACCACACATCTGTCTGTAAAAAATAGATTTTATAACTCTTAAGTGGTTTGTACAAACAGTAATGCAAGGGTTATATATACCACTTGTTTGCTAGGCTTCAGGAAAGTTTTTGTTGTCTTGCTTCTAATGAACTTTTTATAGCACTTCACAGCAGGCTTATCATCCAAGCTTTATTAGACTGTATCAGCATTATGTATGTATTATTTATGTTTGTTTATTGTATATTTATTCATTATATATTATTAATGCTTGATTATTTATTAGAATTTATTAGAATCAACCAGTTCTCAGTAAGAAACGTTGTCAAAAATGAACATTTTTTTAATGGGAAAAATTCAGTTTCAACAATTTTCTTTACAAGAAATGGGAAAAGGTTAGAAGATTTCATTTAAAAAATGCTCTGGTTTGGAATAATTTATGATTTCAAATTAAAGCTGCTGTACAATTTCTTTAAAAATAAAACCCCCAGAGCAAAACAAACAAAATAATCTGTAAAATGTCTTCATCAAGTACAGGCAGTACTTCTAAATCAGACATGATCCTTTGGGAAAGCATGCAACCTTCACTTAAAGTTGAGCTTTTGTAAGGTCTGTGCAGACTTCGGACAGGTTGAGTCATACCCACATTGTTCTACATAATGTCTAGTTTTGTCTTTCAGTTGCAAGGGGGCAATGACTTTTAGGACAAGGTGGCATATGTTCATTGCTTGATTTCTTCAGTCAGGTTTGCACACAAATAGCACAATCATTACTCCTGAAAATCCTCTTGAAGTCCCTCTGCCAGACTCAGAATTTTGATTTCTTTGGGAGGCAAAAGGCTAGGGGTCCTTGTTTTGTTGCTTTACAGACTACTGCTTGCTACATAACTTTTTCATTCCTGGCCCTTGACTAAAAATCTGGCAGCATCAAAGTGGTAGGTTCATAGTCAGATGGATTAATGACTCTTTGATTGACTTGGTGGTGTTTGATGTACTGTAGATATGCTTACTCCATGTCTCCTCTCTCTTTATCTCTCCCGTGCAGTTACACTGACAGCCTTGTGCAATTTTCTTTAGAGCATCAGAGATGCACAGATGCGGTGCTTCAGCAGAGGGAGTTTTTGGCCAAGTGCTTTGCTTTCTTGAGGTCTCTCTGGTTCATGTAAAGTAGTCCTTTCCTTTTCAATATGTGGGGACTCATATCCTTCGCCTCACCTTTGTCACATCGAGGTGGGGTTTAGTGTTACTTTTCAGGGCTACAGACATTCACTAGAGGCCTGGATCTCAAGCCCCTAAAACTCCAGACCCTTTGAACACCCCCAGGCTCTTGCATACTGGAACTTTGCACCCAGGCTTTATTTCCAAATTTAGTCTATATCTACATTTATGTTTTGGGTATGGGAAGAGGGTTGTTAATAGAAAAAAAAGAAAGAAAGGAGGTTGACCTCTTCCTTGACAGGAGTGTAAAGGTACAGCGAGTCTGTGGGTGGTGCTAGAATCCTCCACCTCTAGAAATAGAGATTCTTTCCATCACAACCCTTTTCTTTGCTGTAGCTTTAAGCCTAACCTGTGTCTCCCTCCTTAGCTCTCAGCTTAGTTGCTAGCATCTGCCAGAAGATAAGTGGCATTTTTGCAGCCCATCTTGAGAGCTGCAGCATGCAACCTTGAACGGCCAGGAGTATTCCCAGTGGGGAGAGTAATACAAATACCAATCATGGTGGGGGGATGGGGCTGTTACATTTCTAATAGAGTTGGGTTCCAGCCCCTCTTCCTCCTGCTTCCTTCCCCCCACTACCAAAACTGCACAATTTTGATAAAAATCAGCACTCCTCACTTGAATTTTGTCATGTTCCATAAAGCTCTTGCATCTCTTAGTAACATTTTCTAACGATGCGAGGATCACCGACACTGATTTGTGAGAGAAGTTAACAGAGCCCCGTATTTTTCTCCTCCTAGGAAACACAATGGCTCTGACTTTAGACAGAGAGATTGCACTTTTGGTAGTGAAAGCATCATCGTTCCAAGCAAGGTGCACTGGCAGCAGTTCTGTTCTCAGACTTACCCGAATTGTGTCTGCTCATTGCTCCTCCCTTTCACCGTGTTATGCCTCTCTCTAAAGCCATTCCCTGTGTGTCTAGTCCTCAGATTTCTAGATGTGTGAATGTTTCCCCTTGTATTTGTTATGCCTCTTTCCCACTCTCTCTCTCCACAGAAGGCATGAGACAATGGACAAAATCAGCCAGGGTGTGAACAGATACAGCACCACTGACTCATCTCATTAGGAGCTGGGTCAGCTTATCCCAGTGCCGAATTTGGCCCTTCATTTCATCTTACTGGCCTTCCTCAGTTTGTTGCTGTAAAGAGATGGCAGAACAGTCCCTTGTGCTGGTTGCTGGTCTCAGATGAAAACATGACATGTCCATAAAATGTGATCTATGTGTAATCATCATACACATGCCTTCAGACAGGAGACAGAAGTGACTTGCTAATTAAGTTTTACAATCCAGCGGTTGTGAGAAAGATAAAAACATGCCCCTGGTCAATCCATTACAAAGAGAACAGAACATCTGACCTTTTCATCCTGCCTTTCGTTTGTACTCGCAAGATCCATAACCTTTTCCAGCTGGAATGGAAAGTTCAATTAAGTTTTGTTGGCTCAGAAAACTGCCCGTGTCCTGGAGAGTAGATTAGGCACTTAGGGGCTGCAATTATCCATCTGGTGCCTCTTCAAATATAATATCTATATATTTATATGTGTACTGTTGCAGTGTACACGGATAACCACTGCACTGGAGTAGCTCAGAAGAAGACCACATGAGCTAGGTTAGGGATTTTAACTGCATTCCAGCAGCCAGATCCACCATATTAATGTATGACAGATTCATCACCCCCACAGCTACTGCCAGCACCAGCATTGAAAGAGACTTGTCAAGGGGAAAAGGATTCATGGCTTGCCATTCTACCTTTCAGGTTTCCATCTGTGTCAATCCACTGATTTATGGATGCACACTTCCCTGTGTTCTGAGTGTGACATATAGAACCTTTAGAAATAATTCAATCTCTGTCAAGGAGAATTTTTTTTTAAATATTGTTAATGCTTTTTGAGAATGAAGTGCATGGCCCCAGCAAATAATTCATGCAATTACAGCAAAGATGAGGCTCTGACAGAAACCAGCACATCAATCATCCGGCAGATCAATAATGCCCATGGAACATGCAATCAAACCTAATCAGCTTCACACAACCCAAGGATTAAAGAACATCTCAGGTCCTTGCCACGCACAGAGGTGGCATAGCTCCAAGGGTTAGGCAAAGACCTTAGTGGTCTAATGATGGTCTATGAATCTCTCACATGCTCTAAGGGTGCAGACCTTCATGATCACAGAGTGCTGAAACAAAAAGAAACCCAAAGGGCATATGGGTAATGCTCAGGTTTGAGCGGACTCATTCTGGGTCCCAGCAGTCACTACAGAGCTGCTAACTGTAAGTCTAAAAAGTCTAGGACTGAACACCCCAATGGCAGACTTAATTCTCCTCCGGTCAACAAGATCCATTTACTAAAAGGGTCAGGAGTGGGAAGACAACTTCTGTTACAACAGTCATCTTGCAGTTGTACTGGTTGAGAGGAAGGGTCTCCCGCTATCTTGCCCCTAGGATGAAGAGAATGACGTATGTCTTTGAAACTGGTCTTCAACAACTTGCACATCCAGGAAACACAAGTGTCAACTTAGACTGAAGCTGAGAGGGTTGAGACCATGCTGTGATTGACACTTCTTTGTATGTTGGGTGCTTCTCATTGGTGGTGACAAGGGGAAGGCACAACCTTACCTGGCTTTCTAAGAGCCATAACATGATTGCAGGGGTGTAGGTTGTAGCCGTGTTGGTCTAAGGACATAGGCAGACAAGTTTCCTTGGGTGAATCTGATATCTTTTATTAGACCAACCCAAATAGTTGGAGAATAGTTATTAAGCAAGCTTTTGGGTTCAAAAACCCTTCGTCAAGCTAAGGAAGTTTCAGCAGTTGGCGTGTGCTCTTCCTGGATAGAATGAAAAGCAAAGAAGCCAGCGACTGGGTCCTTCTTTTTCTGCTGGGTCCACACAGCAGCTTTTCTTCATAGCACAAATGAATGGGTACCACAGTTGTTCAGCTTCCTAAATGCACTGGTATCAGTGCATGCAGGGAAAATCTGGGCAGCTATCCTATATGGTTATAGCATGGGAATAGAGTGTCCAGGCAAAAAACCATAAAAAGGCACCAGCTGCAAAGTGCAGTGATGCATCCTGGGATTTTCGAACCACCAAACCCAGTAATACCAGCACAATTATAGGGTCCTATAGAACAAGAAAGACACCCAGTTAGCCAACCATGAACAAAGCAAGGCCACTGGCAGCAGCAAAGCACTGTTAGCTGCCTCATTACTGATCATCAAGTATTAGCTGTCCTATGTAAATAGCAAGACAGGCCACTAACTGCCTACCAACTCCCTTAAAAGTTGCAGTGTAGCTAGGACCCTGGCGTCCAGCTTCCAGGCACTTCATTTCAAGTAGCAGGGTCCAGTAACATGTTACTTCCTTCCCCCGAAGCAAAAGCTGAGTCTGCAAGTTTTCCCAAATCCACCGCTTTTTCCCTACTACTTTCTGTGCCGCTCCTCATTAGCTGCTTGGTTCTCTTCAGCTGCAAGACAGGAATCTGGCAGGAAGGTGTAAACAGTCAGTTTAATTGGGTGTTTAGAACAAAAGCAGCAATGGCAGCGCTGTCATTTCAGAGCTACCCTACAAACAGGCAGTTTGAAAATCATTTCCCCATCTGCACAGAGTTAAAGCTCCCAACACTTCCAAGCGAGTGTCTCTGTGAACGTGGGAGAGACTAACAAAGAAAGCATGTCCCTTCAGGAGTGTGCGGCACTGTTCACATCCTGGATGGGAGTAGCTTCATGCCTTTGATCCTGTGCATCGAGTCTCATCTTACTTTGTACTCCGTGGAAACAACCCGTGGAAACAACAATCCTTTCACCAACGATCATATCCACAAGTATCCTCTCTACTTTTGATTGCTTCTCTGTCTTGATCTTCATCACAGAGCTTCTTAGGGCCTGTAAAACCTCCCTGGGCCTTGTAGCTCTCACCATTTCTACCACAACCTGAAGCAGGTCTGCCATTCCCATGCCTAGCCATGCCTCATAGCCTGAACAATGGTGGATAACACCGGAGAGTGACTGAGGAGTTAAATCCTTGCTATGGCTGGGGCTGGAAGTAGAACAGGAAGAAAGGATGTGCTGTGCTAGGGTTTCTGTCACTCACACCTCCTCCACCACTCTTCCCTAGCATCAGACAGCAGTGATGAAGGGTGACACACACTCTGTCTCCTACAATATTCGTCCCCCAAAGATGGGAGCTATTTTTAAATGTATGTCTGGTGCTGCTTATTTAAAAATATATTCCCAAAAGCAAAGCATTAATCGTTCAGATTCCTGCTTGCACCTTCTACCACAGATATGGATTTATTTGCGTTGCTTGGAAACCTGCATCTGCGGACTGTCTGGTCCCTTCTTCATGTTTATTTAAAAATACATTTAATGGAAAAAGACATGTCCATAAGGCCTGAAAGTGAAAGTGCGCATAGGGCAGTAGTGCCTTTGGTCTCGGATATGCTTCAGCACTCCCTGGCTGAACAAAACATCTCCAGACAAACTAGCACTTTGCTAGAGGACTGCAGGGTTGGCGGATGTGTTAGGTGTACCCAAGGCTGGTCCACCATCTCTTGAGATAGCCAGCAGTGTATTTCTCTGTGCCACTTAGGCCTTTGTATTCGGTCAACAGTACCTATAAAAGCATAAGATTTGGTAGCAGGGGCAAGCGACCATATTGCACCCAGTTCAGTGCATCTTGTTTTAGAATAGATATCCACATACTGCTCTCTTGAAAAGACTTTGCTTCTTAGTTTAAGTCTGGGAGGGAAGGAGCCCAAGATATGAAGCCCAGATCCAAACTTAGCTTAAACATTGTAAAAAAAATCTGGTGGGCTGCTTCAGTTCACTCCAGAAGCCAGACACGGGATTTAAATATATATATGAAAACCTCCTAAACTCCTGAGCGGCTCATGGTTTCTGATTCAGGTTTATTAATTAAGGATGGCAAGGAGAGCAGTTTAGGTCCAGATGCAAATTCTCCTACAGTTTGGGAATGTGTTTACTTACAGGATCAATTTAAGCTTCAGACTCAGGTTTTGATCATTATTATTTTGTTTTAGAAAGTGTCCGGTGCCCCAAATCTGAATCCATTTTAACTACATTTGAAGGGCAGAGATGGGACAGTTATAATTGTTTTAGTCTGACCTCCTGCATAAATCAGCCCATAGAAATTCAACCAGGGTATCCTAGCAGCTTGTGGATTAACCAAAACATCTTTCACAATGATGTCCACTCCTAAATACTTTAAGTGATTAGAAAGCTGTTCCAGTGGTCCATTACCCTCACTATTAAAACATGCGCTTTAATTCATGTTTGAATTTTTCTAGCTCCAATTTCCAGTTTTAAGAAGTAAAAAAAAAAATCCATATCGTATTCCTTGGTCTATCTGTAGAGCTTCTCATCTCTTTCTCTCTCTCTGCATCTTGATTCCAGTTAGGGCTGGTAGTACAACAGTTGAAATATCAAATAAAAGATTTTTTTTGGTGTTTCATTGGCAGCGCTGTAGCAGAACATATTGGAAAGTTCACGAGTCAGCTCCATTCTATTGCTATTCCCTGTCTAAAGAGGAGGCTCACAGCATCTAAATTAGGGAGAAACAAACTTTTCTGCGTGCCTGAGCCACACCTCTGAACTGTTTGAGGTTCAGTGCCCATAAATAAAGCTTTTTGTAACTGAAAGTCTCTGCACGAAGCCCAGCCATGAGGGCACAAAGCAGTGTCTAATTTTTCAGCTTCCTGCACTGGGATTCGATTGTTTTCCCTGGCCTTTTGTGCTCTTAGTTTATGAAAAATCAATACTTTAATATAGAAAAAGAATCCCCTGGCTATCTATTTAGAGCAGAATTACCTCCAGCACTGTCGTGCCTGCTGTTCCAGTCAGTGCACTCCAAGATACCAACTCTCACACATGCCTTCCACCGGACCAAAAGCCCCTTATTCCCTCCGTTATGGGATCCACTTTTCAATGTCACACTAAAAGGCTATCACATCTGCTTCAACATGTAACTCAATCTTTCCCCTCCCACAGTGGCAAAATGGCATTCTGATGGAAAGCAAAAAAGGTAGAAATTTTCCAGATGCTATGCATTGCCATACATGACTAGCAATGGTTGGAAATGTTTCTTGTCCCCCATCAGAAAAAAATCAAACATAAAATAAACCAGCTGTGTGGACATCAAAAAGAAGGTGTGGGGGGGGGGGGGAATAGTTCAACAAATGTTATTAATTCAGGAAAAAAAATAGGTTGGAAAAGATCAAAATATACTATTTTGACAGTTTTAATGTAAGAAGTTTCATTATGGAGTTCAAAATACATTTCTGTTTCAAAATTTCAGAGAAAGCATTTAACAAAAAATTAATTACAAACTAGTCCAAACTGAAACAATGTAAAATATTATTAACGTGAAACATTTTAATCAAACCAATCATTAAACCATGATGTTATTATTACTGTATTGTTATTAACCTTTCTGCCTTCTTGTGGGTGTAGAAGTCATTTGAAATCTTGAACATTTTTGAGAGATTTCAAGTCATTTTCTGCCCAGCTCCATTCAGTAGGTTGTGAATGCATCCTAATGGTATACTAGAAGAGTGACTTTCTCCTCAAAGTGATAGGAGGATGTGTCATCCACGTTTATCCAGGTTTTGGTGTCTATGACCAGAAGGGATCACTTTCTTTTGTGGCTCCTGAAGAACTAATTTTTCCTCTCATTTCTGGGCTCCTAGTAAACTGCCTCAAGCAAAGGAATCTCTGAACTGATGACCCAAGCTCTCCTGGATTGAAAAGAGAATTTACTCTTCACAGTCTTTCGTTCTTAAGCTTTCTTCCTTCCCAGCTCCAAATCCCAATCAGCCATCCCTCTGTCTTTACCCAAAGAACTAGCAAGGTATACAATTATCACACTCCATGGGGCCTGAAATGCTCCTAACCTTGTGGCTAGGGACAGACATTACACATAAACCAGTTTAAGTGATCAGAAACTGGTTTAAGCCTGTAACAGAACAGATGCTCACTGCACATAAACCAGCTTGAAAATGGATGACACTGGTTTGAGATAATCCTGGTTGAATGTAGTATCAGACTTAAATGATTTGGCTCAAACTGGTTTATGCAATGTCTGTCCCAGACCCCTTGCTGGGCTAAGTTAAATCAGACTCCCCCAGTATCCCAGCATGCTCTCTGGGCTGTGCAGGGCTCTCTGTTCCACAGCAGAGCTGGCCCCTCCCCTCTTCTCCCTTGCTGCAGCTCCAGCAGAGACTGCAGGCATCTTCCTGGCTTCCCTCTGCTCCCCTCACCACTCCCTGCTAGGCAGGAATTCCCCCCTCCTCTCTGCCTTACACAGATACCTTTTAGCATTACCTAGCAGACCATATGCTGGCTACAGTCCATGCTGCGACAGACAGGACAAAGGCAGAATCAACAGGTAGCTGGTAATGTCCCTCTGTCGTTTTCTTAATGCGGTGATAAACACGGATTTAGGGGTGATAAACACTGTGTTATCAACTGCCTGCTGGGCTCGTTGGGGGCTCCCTAATCAGACCATCCTGCAAAGGCCTGCCCATGCTCCCTCAGCTCGGTACTGAGGAAGGGAAGGGAGGGCTGCTCTAGTGCCCCTGGCTTCTAGCCTGAGCCACTGCAGACATGTGCCTGCATTTCTGGGATGTCTGTGAAGTTACAGACTGTTTTAGCCTGGCCAGGCTTTTGAAATGTCTATCCCTAGCCCAGATATGAAAGGGCACTGTGACCACGAAATCCTCTAGCTAATTTCTGTTAAGGTTTGTCTGCCGCCCCACTATGGCACAATCCTAAGAGAAAATGAAGAGATAGGAGCAAAAGTTTTTTGTTTCTTTAAAGACCAGGCTTTATTTTAATGAGCCATGTTGGAAAGGTGTCAGGTCACTTGCAATATTTCAGTTCGTGTCACAGCCACAGTATGCTTTGTTCCATAACATAGGCTGTCACATTTTAATTTTATTGTAGGAACCTCCACCTGTCAAGTTTCTTCTGGGTGGAAGGTCAGAACATGTGACCAAGTGAATCACAACATGGCTCAGCATGTAGGCAATGACAGTACAGAGGGTGTATGTTAGAAAAAATGTAAGGAAAGAGTTTTCGTCTATAGGTAACTGGTTCCAGTTCAGAGCAGCACAATGGCTGTCAGTGTCCTTACTTTCTTAGGATGCAGACAGAAGAGCAACTCCTTGTTGCAACTCATAGCACTTTGCAGGAAGCACTATGAGTTGCAATGATCCCCATCCCAAAGAGAAGTTCACTGGTGGGTCTGGGAGTTGGGGATTTCAGCTGCTTGCTTGGAGCCTGCAACCTGGTCTCTGTAGCAATTCCATTCCTCACTCCCAGCCTGCTGCTGTTTTCAGAATGGGAGGGGGGAAAGGGAACAGAGGGAGCTCATTCTTGGGGTTCCCAGTGTTAAGGTGAGGGTGGGTAGCAAAGTTGGAGCCCCCCTGCACCAACCTGGGGAGGAGGGCTCCAGTCCACCCACTCCACTCTCCAGCAGCAGCTGAAAAAATCCCAGACCAAACTCCCTTCACTCCCTTTCCCTGCTCCCATTCTGAAAAGTGACAGGCTGGGACTTCATAGATTCATAGATGTTAGGGTCGGAAGGGACCTCAATAGATCATCAAGTCCGACCCCCTGCATAAGCAGGAAAGAGTGCTGGGTCTAGATGACCCCAGCTAGATACTCGTCTAACCTCCTCTTGAAGACCCCCAGGGTAGGGGAGAGCACCACCTCCCTTGGGAGCCTGTTCCAGACCTTGGCCACTCGAACTGTGAAGAAGTTCTTCCTAATGTCCAGTCTAAATCTGCTCTCTGCTAGCTTGTGGCCATTGCTTCTTGTAACCCCCGGGGGCGCCTTGGTGAATAAATCCTCACCAATTCCCTTCTGTGCCCCCGTGATGAACTTATAGGCAGCCACAAGGTCGCCTCTCAACCTTCTCTTGCGGAGGCTGAAAAGGTCCAGTTTCTCTAGTCTCTCCTCGTAGGGCTTGGTCTGCAGGCCCTTGACCATACGAGTTGCCCTTCGCTGTACCCTCTCCAGGTTATCCGCATCCTTCTTGAAGTGTGGCGCCCAGAATTGCACGCAGTACTCCAACTGCGGTCTGACCAACGCCCTATAGAGGGGAAGTATCACCTCCCTGGACCTATTTGTCATGCATCTGCTGATGCACGATAAAGTGCCATTGGCTTTTCTGATGGCTTCGTCACACTGCCGGCTCATGTTCATCTTGGAGTCCACTAGGACTCCAAGATCCCTTTCCACCTCTGTGCCACCCAGCAGGTCATTCCCTAGGCTGTAGGTGTGCTGGACATTTTTCCTCCCTAGGTGCAGCACTTTGCATTTCTCCTTGTTGAACTGCATCCTGTTGTTTTCTGCCCACTTGTCCAGCCTATCCAGGTCTGCCTGCAGCTGTTCCCTGCCCTCCGGCGTATCCACTTCTCCCCATAGCTTTGTGCCATCTGCAAACTTGGACAGAGTACATTTGACTCCCTTGTCCAAGTCGCTGATGAAGACATTAAAGAGTATCGGTCCAAGGACCGAACCCTGCGGGACCCCACTGCCCACACCCTTCCAGGTCGAGACCTACCCATCTACCATGACTCTTTGGGTGCGACCCTCTAGCCAATTCGCCACCCACCAGACTGTGCAGTCATCCACATCACAGCCTCTTAATTTGTTCACCAGTATGGGGTGGGATACCGTATCGAAGGCCTTCCTGAAGTCCAAGTATACGACATCCACCCCTCCTCCTGTGTCCAGGCGTTTCGTAACCTGGTCATAGAAAGAGACTAGGTTGGTCAGGCACGATCTGCCCGCCACAAACCCATGCTGGTTTCCCCTCAGCATAATTTGTCCTGCTGGGCTCTCTCAAATGTGAGCCTTGATAATTTTTTCAAATACTTTACCAAGGATGGAGGTGAGACTGACCGGCCTATAGTTGCCCGGGTCCTCCTTCCTCCCCTTTTTGAAAATGGGGACCACGTTAGCCCTTTTCCAGTCCTCCAGGACTTGGCCTGTGCGCCACGAGCATTCGAATATTCCCGCCAGTGGCTCTGCAATGACGTCGGCCAGTGCCTTCAGCACCCTCGGATGGAGCCCATCCGGGCCTGCCGACTTAAAGGCATCCAGTTCTTCCAAGTGACTCTGGACCACCTCAGGATCTACGCATGGAAGTCTGGCGCCTTGCTGCTGCCTCTCTACAACCCCAGTGAGAGACTTGTCGTGCCCCTCGCTTAGGAACACTGAGGCAAAGAACTCGTTGAGGAGTTCAGCCTTGTCCCCCCTATCTGTCACCAATTGCTTCTGCCCATTTAGCAGGGGTCCTATTCCTCCCTGGGCCTTCCTTTTACTCCCTATATATCTAAAAAACAATTTCTTGTTGTCCTTTACTTGGGTTGCCATCCTCAGCTCCATGGTAGCTTTGGCCTGCCTAACTGCCACCCTACAAGCACGAGCAGAGGAGGTATATTCATCTTTAGTGATCTCACCCTGTTTCCACTTTTTATGTGCTCCCCTTTTGGCCCTTCTGCAGACACAAGTTACAGAATGGGCCCTGCTTTAGAGCATGTTACTCTGAACCCTCATGCAATGAGAGTTCAGAATTTCACAGGATCAGGCCCTTTTAAAGCACTCTGCAGCTGTGCACTTCTGTTTGTTCACAGCTCTAAAGCACTTTTGGGGGCCAGATCAGGCAAAAACTGTCATTTCTGTCTGGACCATTAGAGGTTCATTGGCCTCCTGATTCTGATTTCATTCCCAAATACCCACAGCAAACACCATCCTCAGAATGGACTTCAGTAGAAGGACAACTGCTGCAGAAAGGTGAACTTCCAGGTAAATGTGAATGCAAACACTGCATGTGGCTACTACTCCTGTTTTGTGGACCAAGCAAGGGCTTCAGTCTCTGGGACAGCTGTAGCTATACAGGTAGCGGAGACACCATGCCACTTACATTGCCTTGTCATTTCTCATGCTCACACCATTTCCAAATTGAAGAAATGTAGCAACTAGACCATTGTGGAGAATTCTCCATCCCCAGTCCTTCCTGACCATGATATGGGGGGCTGGGGAGGAGAGGAGGCACACTGTTGGGGGGCTTCTTGGGACAGTGAAGGGAACGCAATATAAATCAGTTTGCTTTTCACTGGAACATTCCCAACACCCTCTGATGACTGAGGATGGCTGAACGAAACATTTTTTAACAAGCTGTCTCCAGTAGCCAATGAGAAGCTGCCTGGTGCTAAGAGGTTTTTCACCCTTTCCATGATATTTCTCTCCTGCTGGGGGAAGAGGAAATACCAGGATCTTGCGTCCAAACCAGCATGAGGCTGACACATAGGTTTCCCCTTTCATCAGACTTCAAAGCTCTGCAAAAACCAGGCTGGGAATAAATGCCCACTGCAGGTAGGTAACTAGCCCCTGCTCACAGAGTTATTTTTGGCCAGGTATGAAATACCACATGACACAGTCTTCAGAAAATGCCAAGCAGTCAAGACAAGAGCTGCATGCTTCTAACCTCTCGCTCCGAGGTAAAAATAAACCTTAATAAAAGGCTGCGGAGGTTTAAATGGGAAGTGGAAATGCAAAAAGGATGACTTGCTCCACAAAAATACAGGGGGACATAAGAGGGTTTTGTTTCTAAATTTGTCTCCTTCTCTAGCTCTCTTTCCATCTTGCTCACCTATTCCTGCTTGCGAATAGTATTAGCAGCCATGGAATAGGATTCCTGCTCCCGAAGAACTCCTCTGTGGCCTGGCCCCAGAGGTCTGGCTCTGTTAGACCCAGGGAGGATAGAAATATTGGGCCAACAGAATCTCAAGGACACAGCACTGCAGTGGGACACAGCAAACTTGGGTTTGGTGCTGCCTTTGCTCCTACCTGTTGGATGGCTTTGAGTAAATCATGCCCACCTCCACCCCCTTTTTGCCTCAGTTTCCCTATCTGTAAAAGGGGAGAATGATACCGACATGCTCACTCTCCCCATTTTTACTGCAGTGTTACTAACAAGAAAAGTGCTATATAAAATGGTGGCTAGAACATTTCCAAACCAGGTCCTAAATCTTTAATACACTGAACCTGCATGTAGGAGAAAGAAGCACTTTATTTCAAAACATGGGGTGCTTACAAAATGCATCAGGTCTAGAAACACATTGTATGCAGTTAATCTGAACCCCACCTCAACCTTGGCCAGGGTTCCCCCCTCTTTCATATGTAATTTCCGCAACTCTGGCTCCATAACAAGAAATTTCAAGGGCCATCAAAATAATTTCATTTTACCATGAACTTCTCCTGAGAAAAATCTATATCATAACCCCAAAGCAGTTTACGAGACAGCCTGGCTGCTCATCATGTTCTTGGTTTCATCTCATTCCCCAGTTTCTTACGCTTTGCAGAATTTATTCACCTGTTTTGTCAAATCCCTCTATAAAAGTGTATAGATATAAAAGGGAAAGAAAAGAAAAGAAAAAAACCCAAAACAGCACCTTGCAGGAGTTCCATAGAACGAATATTATTTTTAAAACAAAGGGAATACTTAAACAATGCATCTTCCCTGCCAGGACATACTTGCTTTCTACTTGTTTATTTATCTAGTAGGAAGAGTTCAGAGTAAAAAACTAATCACCTAGAGGGTGAAACTCCTCTGGGTGGGACTGTGTTGGTTGGATACAAATAGCTTTGCAAGCTGCGAGGAGTGTGCTGTGCTCCTGTGGTGCCCTATCAAAGGAAGATTAAGTCTACCCACTGGTCCGGGAGTGTTGCACCTTTCAGAGGGCTCAGGGGAGGTCAGGCTGGTTGCATTTCCATTTGCTTGACAAACTGGGGCTCCCAGAAGTGTTTATAGGCAAGTCCTGATGAGATGGAGCAGACGGCAAAGCAAGTTTGACCCATTTCTTGGCTCAGCTCCCTAGATTTCACCAGATCATAGGGAAGTAGGGCTGGAAGGGGCCTCATGAGACCATCTAATCAAGCCCCCTGCTCAAAACAGGATCATCCCTTACTAAACCACCCCAGTCACATGCATGTCTAATGGGCACACCCCATAGCCCCCTTGGGTTTTCATGGCAGCACATGACACTGAACTCCAAGGAGGAGCCCCACAATGCATGGTGCTGTATAGGTGACCTAGTAACATCACAAGGGCCTAAGTAGGACACGTTGGGCTGGACATAGTCATACCCTAGGTCAAGCTACCCTCCCCTTTCTCATACTTACTAGCACTATGAAAGCCTTTTGTGTTACAGGACTCAAGATCAGACACTGAGTCCAAGGGTAAAAGCCATGATATAGGTGGCTCAACAGTCAATGCCAATTGTAAGAACACAAGCCCTCCACAAAAAGAAGGCAGGTCAAAAAGTCATCAAGCACCCAGGAAAGAGAGTCCAGATCAGCAAGAAAGCAACTTCTCCGGCCCCTGTAGGTTGGCAGGCCAGAAAGTGTTGAGAGCAGGCAGATATAAGGCTGTGTGTTTTAAGGTCGCTAGTGATTTATGCAACTTTTACATCTTTAGACAAAAACTTTTAATTAAAACGAAGAAAAAAACTGGGAGACAGAGCAGGGAGCACATGCAGTCTGACAGTTTCAATTTTCACTTACAGCTTACTTCCCGGGATTGATATCCTTCTTCCTTCCACTGAGGAGCATTTTTTGCTGCCATAAATCGTGGTAGTGCACAGTGCCAAAGCTGGACATTTTAACCCTTCAGGCTGTTCCCAATGCCCAACTCTACAGCTGCAATCCCTGGGGATGATGGGGGCGTAGAATTTAACAGGTAGGGAAATGGTAGGACTACATGAAGCCTTGCAGAGCTAGCAGAGCTAGCAGAGCCTCTTACGTTGGGGACTGTGAGAAGAGTCATGACCTATAAATCCCTGTGGGAAAAGCAGGCATCTCTTCTCTAAAAAGACTGAAGGGGGCACTACAGGAAAAGCAACATGTGAAATATGTAGCCAGATGTAGAGATCATGGGCTGTTTAATGTGCCATTAAGGTAGAAGATAGACAGGACTAAAGTGTAATAAATGTATTAAAGCTGCTGGATACAAACATTCCCTATTGTTCTCCCTGGCTTTCTAGCTCACAAACAAATTAGGACAGACTCCACATAGTAACACCACACCTGTTCAAATGGGTCTAGCGAGCAAATGGAAGGCACCATGTTGGAAGGCTCTGGTCTCGCCATACTATCCAGTATTTAAGTGTCAGTTGTGGAGTTACCTCAAATTGTCTTATGATCCTTCTTCATATGGGTTGTACCAGTTCATTAACATTCATCGTTAAACTAAGGGCAACTCAGGAACAAAACAGTCAAGGACCAAGGAGGAAGCAAACTTAGAATAAGAAATGAACCTGAACTAACCCCCTGGGTCAGAGCAGAACTTTAGTAAAGGACAAGCTGTGGGCCTGAATTTTGCAGTTCAGACCAATCTATAATGCATTATGTATCACTGGTATTTCTAAGGCAGCTACTGCTGTGATATTTAAATGCCAAATCTTTGTGTATTTTTAGAACCAACCTTTCTTTTTTTTAAGTTTCATAAAAGTTTTCTGCCCCACCCAGATTTCCAGGTAAAATTGTACACGCATATAACATATATGTATATAAAACTGAATTGGAATCATCGCCAATAGACTTGCTCTTGAGTTCTGTGATCAAGACCTTCAAAGAAGTGTTGGGCTGAGCAATCAGCATCTGAATAGAGCTCAGTCATCTGATATTTCCCCATCCTTAATTTCCTGGTCACTTTGAAAAGGGACGTTCCCTCGACTAAATGTGATGGGAAACAACAATAAAATTTCCACAGACAGACTACGAAGAACATTGCGATCATTCTGGAAGTGATGCCTACCATAGCTGGGTGTTAATGTGGCTGAACGAGGGAAAGGCAAGACATAGCACATCCTGAATTGAAGAGGAGGCCTGGAAAGGTGTGAGAGAGAAGCAAAGGATATGAAAAAGGAAGCAAATGTAAAGAAAGAGATGTGGTAAAGGTTAAGCTAATTGACAAGAAATGCTTCAAACACACAAGGATCAAGAGGTCAGTCAAGGAACTGTTGGGGTCTCCAAGAAATAGCGGGGGCAAGGGATTTACACGAGGCATGCTGTAAACCTCCGTCCAAAAACACCTGCAAATTCCAGGTCTTGTTCTCTAAAGAACAAGGAAAGATTTTGAGGCCGGAGGGACATGCACACTAATAGCCAAGAAAGGCTCTAAGCTCTCTTGGCACTACTGCAGCGAATACAGCTTTAGGGAGGATGGAAAGAACACAAAACACGTGTTTTTGTATAGCAGTTTTATCCATAGCACTCAACTTGCCTTCCAAAGGAAGGGTGGGTTCCTTGTCACCATATTGCATATGAAGAAATCAAGACTGACACTTGCCCAGGACACAGATATGGATGAGTCAGAAATACATCTAGTCAGAAAGACTTAGGTAGTGGTAGATTTCAGGAAATCTAGCTTCAGTTGCACACACTGATCTCTTTCTTCTCCATTTTAAAATGTTGGACATTTCCTTTTTCTCCCTATTTGCTAACCTTATCCAGGACTATGAACTATTTGGGAAAGAGACAGTCAGTTTAAACACATATGGTACAGACACCTAGCACAATGGAGCCGTGATTAATGGTTTGGTCCTCTGGGTGCTCCTGTCACATATGTAATGGAAATAAATATCTTGGCAAAAGTTTCAGCAGCGTATTTTCATTGATATTTTAACCAAAAAGCCTTTTTTAATGGAAATGATATACATATATCCATACAAATATGTATCCGTGCAAGCTGTGTGGGTATGAATGGATGAGTAATTTTGTTTCATTTTGCAGCTGTATTTTTTAAGCAAGTAGGATGGAGAAAGAAAGAAACAAAGGAATAGGATCATGGTAAAGATGTGAAAAAGGAGAAAAATGCACAAGGTTTTCATGAGATCAGTTTAAGATGCAAAAGAAAACAGCGCATGGAAAAGGACAGAGCTAAAAATCCAACCGGATCAAGCTATTCCAGGGAATTCCTACACTGTGATCTTGCCAGGTGTTATAAGCCGAGTAGCTTTGCATTCACTTGGGTGGGAGAGTATTCTGAAAACCCTGGTTCTGAGCAGGGGGGTAAGTGATTCTGTAGTTAAAGCAACCTTCAACAGCTGCTAGGTGTGGAGTATGGGGTGGTGGCATGCTGTGCTAGAAAAAGAACACAACCAAGGCAAGATCTCCAGGCTCTTTCTGCCTGAGGAAGGTTAGCTGTTGCATGGGGCTGTCAAGCCCAACAGGTAATCCCCTGTGCAGTTTCAACTACAGAAGGAAGTTGCAGCAGCTGAGGATACACAGGGTGCCTGCCAGAGCCTCTTTTATTCTAATTGACATGCATGTCAGGATTGTTACTGACTGGTCTAAGCTGGCTCTGGGTGACAGGTTTAGCACCTCCAGATGTCAGCCCCCTTCCAGTAAATGATGCCATTCCTCACTTCCTAGGCTGCCCGAATATTGCATAGCACAGGACACATGGCTCATTTCTCCTTAGAAGCAGCAGCCTTTCTGAAGGGGGGGGGGGGATATAATAGCGTGTCTTTCTGCAAAGCCCTTGGGTCACTTAGGGATGAAAAGCTCTCCAGGACTCTTTTATCATTATTAATGGTATACCAACCCTGCTGCCCCAGAAACTGGCACAAGAAGCAAGGGGGAGTTCCCACTTTTATAAAGAAAATCATAGGGGTTACGGTCACAAGCCAATGGGCCAAAGGGATGGGACAGGTAAAAGGTAAAGTAACATCAACACTGTGATAATACACACTCAGCAGCTGGATTTCTACCCCAGACTGGCGGAGGTGTCCCCAGACAAGCCCTTAGTCCCTGGAGCGCTCCAACAGCAGCCTACAGCTGGCCCCATGTCTAAATCCAGCTCCTTCACAGTCCTGACTGGTGGAGCCAGTGAGATTTGCGGCTCCATAACACGCTCCTCTGCGTAAGGCTGCCCAGGTCCCGAGTGGACGCTGCTCTCTCTTCCCTTCACTCCAGCCTCAAGCTTCCCCTTCCTTTTTCCCTGGCCCCCCAGCCCCTGGGGGTTTCTAGTAGTTGCAGTTCAAATTAAGTCAGCACAGCTCTGCAGACTGCCCCCTGGTTCCTCCTGCTGTTAGACACATTACATTCACATTTCATTGGGAACACTGGTCTATGGAGACTGATCTAGAGAAGATTTGGAAAACATGAAAACCTAATTTCATCAGTGGGGGGTTATAGATACTGGATATGTTGATCGGTGACAAAAGAGGGGAGCACCTGGGGAACTGTGATTTAATTAAAGAGAATCAGCACAGATTTCAAAGGGAAACCAGGCCTGACAGGACTCAGCCACTTGTCTGAGGTAGCAACAAATATTGAGGAAAGGAGCTCTGTTGACCTGAGCTGTGAATAAGCTGCCCACATTCAGCTATACATTGTTCCCCAGACTACTGGGATACAAACAGATGTCCTGGGCTTTGACTAGTATCAAAATAGGCCTGGACACAATCCTTTACACACAGCTTGAATAGCGATTAATTTGAATTAGTCCTGATTATCCCAGGAAAAAAAAAATGCAACGTTGGATACTTCCCAGGTACTTGAAGTGGGACAAGAGGCTTGTGCATCTGTGGGATCCCAACATAAAAGGTTTTGTCCCAGGAGAAATCCAGACATCTGTTTTTAGCCTGAGTAAAGTACACCAAGGGGAAGGCAGGGAGAAACTAGATCAGAGCTAAATTCAGATTGCTCTTGTGTGAAAGGGCTAGGTGTTTGGAGAGTGTGTACATTGTCCTCTCTGCTGCCTCTGGATAGGGAATGGCCAAGATAACCCTACCTTAAAAATGTAAGGCCTGATTAAATGCTTTGGTTGTGCTTGGAGGGATGGGAAGGGGGTTAGAAGTTGGGAATGGACAGTTTCTCTCTGAGAAAGCTGCCTATGCACGATGGAAATATTTAAATTTGTTTAAAAGATGAAGATGCTGCAGAGAGGGTTTGCTGGCTTATTTTTCTCTTTGCTGGTAGGTACAAGCAGGCTGGATGACAAGATGTTGACGATCTGAACAGTTAATATTTCACTGTCACAAAGTGCTGAGAGGATGTAGCAATCCTGCACACAGCAGGGAGCCAGGCCATTTCCTCCACTCTAGTAATCAGTTGGAAAAACACAGAGACTGAGCCACACACTTTTGCTTTCCGGGGAAAACTTCTGGAACTTGACCTGTGGCAACATATTCGGTCTCTCTTTTCTAAGGGACTGTATAGTCCACTTTCCCACCATAGATAAAGGGAGCTAGGAAGCATTATGGCAAGCATTTCCCTAAAGTGATTTCAGCTTCTGCAAAATACTGCACCATTCCCTTAAAATTTGCGGGTGTGCGCGTGTGTCTGAGGACAGAGGCTGGGTGGGAGAAGGAGGACTCAAAACTTTCTGAGGTGACGGGATCTTCTGAATCCCAGTGCACCATCACAAATAGGAGAGATTTTTGTGAAGACGAGGAATAACCTACGTAATCCTGGTTGCTTTAGTCTACAACAGATGCTATGAAAAACAAGAGAGACCAGCAGAGGGCAAACAGCATGATTTGGGCACTGGAAGATCTTAGCTTCTCTCGAAGGTCAGAGAAACAAGGTCTGTGTCCTTTGGAAAAGAAGGAACTTAATTGTGGTATGAGAAATGGTGTAGGGGAAAGGTAGCAGATACGCTATGTTAAGTGTCAAATTATTTAAGTGTCTGTTACGTGACAAATTTAAACGGGGAAATCTCAGAGCTGCAGAATTCAGAGCTGAGTTTACACTCACTGAGGTTTGCATGGGTATTTGTATAGGTGCTTCCTACAGGTCTGTCCTTATTGCTTTTCTCCTCCTAGGGCTAATCCATAAAGTTTCTTGTTAATGCATGCAGTCTTCTAGCTCAGATGGTAGCGATAATGCTTTTTATCTGATTAGCAGGGGACCTTAGAACCATCTAGATCTGGATGAAGTCTACTGAATTACTCTTCCCTTTCTCATCCTCTATCATTCAGAAAATCTAGACATAGGAGCAAGTACATTCTTTGGCTCTCTGGCTTAATTAGCTAACAGGCTGGGGCTCCACCACATGCTTTAAGGAATCCTGGGGCTGTGGATGATGGCTCTCTTACTGAGTGAGGATCTTGGCCTGTAAATCATTCCCTTTAGCTTTCTACACAAGCACGGACACCTTTGGGAGGGGCATTTGCTGCACATGCTGTGCTCTTGGCAGCCTAGATGCTCCAGCTTTGGTTCAGTCGTGGGTTCTGAGAGATTAATATTTTAATGGAAGGTCAGGACATCTGGAAAAAGCCACTGTTGCTGAAGCAGTGATCTAATGCCTTCCTCTTGCAGTCTCTTGAATTTCATTTTTCTCCTTATTCCATGGGCCTGGAAACCACTCAACCCTCCATGAGAACCTCAGCTCTCTCTTTTCTACGTGGCCCTGTACCCATGTGGTTGATTTTTTCCCAGCCAGACAGGAAAACAAGGAACCCAGGAGGCAGAGCTACCCACCAGCTGCAGCCAATTACAGATCCCTGGGGGTCTCTGCTTTGGAGCCCTCCTTCCTAAAGTGTGGAGAGTCTCCCTACAGAAGGACACCTGGAGCCTTGAAACCTTTGCTCAGACCACACTCAGTACTTAACTATATACAATTTATTTACACAGGGAGAAAAGGGGAGGTAGAAAAGACCATAAAAACTAGTATATATATACCAAAAAAGATACTAAAAACTATTAGGTACTAATAACTATTATACATATGCTACAAGAGCATGAAATCCCCAAACCACCTTTTCTTCTGGAAATTTGGGAGAAATCTCTGGGGAAGGGTGGTGGTGGTGGGGGAGGGTTTGGTGAGAACCCCTTACACTCAACTCTCGTGTCGGTTCCTAGATGAGTTTCGCCCTCTGTTGCTTGTAGTGACGTTGTACAACTCCCGGCGATGAATGTCACACTGGTCCTGGATGCAAGCAACAACCCAGTCTTTTACCAATCACCGCTCCTGCGGGGTGGGTGGAGCCAACCTCCTGTGGCCAGAACCTAGCTCCTCCCATTCAGCAGGGGCTCGGGAAAGCACCGTGCAGCTTACTACCCGGCTCCTCCTGCACCCCTGAGAGGGGTTTGTGTCCGGTTTCAAGTCTTGGTGAAAACCTGCGGTGTCTGCCTGCAGTCTCTCTCTCTAGCACTAAGAATTCAGCATGGGACAGGTGACTCTCCCCACCTCCCCATCACAGGTAGGCTGCGAGCTCCCAGGGAGGGCTCCTCTGGGGCTACAATTCCCTCCCATATAATGAACAAAGGCTATGCTGACAGCTCTATCTGGACTTGGCAGGCATTGTCTTGCTTTGTCTCCCGAAACTTTGGAGCAGTGCCTCAGTCTGCCATCCCGCTCTCGCTCCAGCCTTATCTTGCTGACTTCAGGCTCTTTTGGGGCTTATTTGACTGCCCAGATTACCCCAGCTCTTCCATGCCCATGTGCTTCTCTCTCCCCTGACTGCAGCACTTCTCTCTCGCCTTCTTTTATCCCCCTTGGGGGCCACGCCCCCAGAGAGCAGCTCATCCAATCAGGGTTCAGAGTGAATTCTCCAGTCACCTTGTGTCACATCCATGGATCATGGCTAGTCCAATCAGAAGTTTGGGCTGAACAGTCTGATAACACTAAACTTCCCTTGTTGCAACAGGTTGAAGCACTAGCCTGACCAAACAAAGGCCAGACTCTAAGAGAGCCTGATCTAACTCTGTTAAATAACATTGCAAACAGCCTTTCTTCCAGGGAGGCTCTCCGCTAGAGGGAGCTCCCCAGATTCCCTGTTGGGCAAGTTCCTTGCCAAAAGGAGCACAGGGAGGGTCAAACACTCATGTTAGGAGTCAATGAACCAGAAGGAATAAGGGCAGTAGAGTATGGGTCAAAACTCCTGGTCAGAGGGAGCCCGCTGAGTGGCCTATGGGCTCACCCTCTGCAGAAAGGAATAGCACATGCAAGATCCCTGTGGAAACAGCACTGACTGGCGGCTTTGGGAAACAGCAATGAAGACCAACCTTTTCAAAAACGCATTTGGGATTTTCTCTCTCTCTCTCTCTCTCTCACTCTCTCTCTCTCAAAGAGAGAATAAATTAAGAGTTTATCAGTAATTTTCTCTACAGGACAGCTGCATTGAAGTCCCAGGCAAGATCCCCCATTGTATAAATCAATGCTTTTTATCACAAGCTCGCGCCTTCTGGTAATAAACTAAACAAGAACTGTGGCTTTTTTCATGGATGTAATCAGCAAACAGGTGAGCACAAGAGCTTCCCTCATACTAATGGGGGGTGGGAGGTGTAGAGAAAGTTAATTTGACCTGGAGTGTGGATTTAGCATCTCCTGCAGCGGAGCTGTTTCTACAGTTATCTCTCTGAGTCCAGCTACTATGGCTTTCAGCCTTATTTCCAGTCCAGACATGCTTTGGAAACTATTACCATATTTATAAAGCTACCTGGACTCACGGAGCACGCATGAGAGGGTTAGAAAGACCTATCTATTTTACCAGCTGTGCATCCAGCATTTGTAAGGGAGAGGAGGAAAATAAAACAGGCAACTTGCATTTGCTGCATAGGGAAAGAATATTGGGCTCTTCAAAGGGAGTATGTAGCATCCATCAGTGTTGGAAATTGCAACTGCCCTCTTCAGCCTGCATTTCCCTTGATGGCAAGTACCTGGACCCTGAGAGATTTTATACTTTAATATTTGGGCAAACTTGTATAAAAGATCTCTTTCCTGATTGTGAAATGGGTCAGCAGAGAACCTTGGCCCCAAGCAGGGAGTGTATGTAATTTAGGAGAGTTATATCATAAGGAAAGTGATGGTTAGGGCTACTGGGTTCTAAAATTCCTGATTCTGCCACTGATTTAGTGGGCAATTAAGGGCAAGTCACAAAGTTGCTTTGACTGTAGCAGTGGCTATGCAGAACTTTTCTGTACCTCTGGCATGGTGGTGTGGCTATGAAGCCCCGCTACTGAATGTCAGTAAATGCCTTAGATCCTTGGACAGAAGTTTTTGTGAGGTTGGTGGCCACGCTCTAAACTAACTCGTTCAAAGCTGCATAACATGCTGCAGCTTTGGGAAATTCTCGATTGTGTATTGCCAGTGCCGTGATATCTGACCATTTACTTGTTTAGTTTTTAGTATACCTCCTAGAGCTGTCAGGCAGGCCCATAAGCAGGTACAAAGAGAAATGTTATTGAATAAAGGCATCCGTTACATTCAAGGGAGGTATTTTTGAAGGAAAACAGAACTGAATAGTAGCAAAGAGGTCCAGAACCCCCAGGGTACGAGAAGAGGAAGAGCTTCCATGAAAGGAGGGGTCTTTCTTATGCTCCCAGTGTCTTAGACCAGAGATCACAGAGAACTCTCTCTTTTCTGAAAAGCATACAAAGGAACTGGCCCTTCTAATCACTTCTTCTGTCAAAGGCATTTCCTTACCCACTGGTTTTTATTAGATACATCTTTGACCATCTGATGAGGACTTCAGTGGGATCATTCATATCTATACTACTTGCAGACTGGGATTTGGCAACATGTTCTAAGCTCATAATTCTTAATTGCTGTAAGACTCTAACTATAAATGCTACCCTGAAGCTCCAGGTTGTGTAAAAGGAGGCAGCTGTCTTTTCAGTAAAATGGATCATCAAGTTCTTCTTACATTCACCTTCATATTCTGTGCCCATAATGCTCTAGATGAAATTCAAGTTGCTGGTTACCGCTCAGAAGGCTAAGCATGGGGTGGGATGCAGCTGCTGCTGTCATCAGAGCACTTCCTCAGGCAAAGCATCCCAGCTGGGAGGATACAGGAAGCTCGCTGTTGAACTGTTGTATATTCTCAGTAGTGTGTCCTCACTGTTAAAGTCTGTCATCATTAGGAGTTTCTCTCTTCATCATGTTGGGTCACACTTAGGAAGCATTTTAAGATGCATTTCATCCAGGCTTTTTAACAGTAACTAGCCATCTCTAGTGTTCCTTTCATCTTCTGTACTAGCAAATCATCCTCATTTCTGCCATTTTAAAGTTACATTGTCAAGGACAAGACTTGAGGTACAGACTGTGCATGGGAATACGGAGGTGTCATATAAATGCTTGTGATAATGAATATTTTTTCATTCAATACCAGTCCACAGGGATAGTTTGTGGCCAGATGGAAATAGCACACTTGGATAAGCATGTACAGTTAATGCTGCCATTTTAAAAACTTTGGGCCCAGATGAACACTATATAAAAATGGTAATGAAAATAGACACTGGAGCCATGATATCCATCCTGCTAGGATCTAAAAGCAAGATATATTTTCAACATGAGTCACAATACTCTTCCTGGGTGCCAAAGAGCTGTGTTTGAACTCATGCTATTTCTTTGTTTAGATCCTTTGGAAGTGTTAAACTTGAAGGAGTCTGAAACATGTTGGCAATACAATTATTTGACTTACCTCATAGGTGTGTTGAGGGTATCTTCAGCCCTGTTTAGCTTATGGGGGAATCTGACCTGGCAGGGAAGTTCATATGCCTTGAGCATGCTGCTTAGTGGAGCTGGGAAGAGAAACCAGAAGTCCTGACAGCTAGACCTGTACTCCAGATGCTAGAGGAAATTCACTCTGACCTCTGTGGTCAATGGTCCTGTAAACATCAAATTGTGCAGCGTGAGTGCACACCAAAATGCTTCCTTCCCAGATGACATCTCAAAAGATACATGGATCAGATATTTAAGCTTTTCACTGGGGCCGCACCAGGGTAGGGAAATTACAACAATTTACCCATTATCTTCATCCCTAAAGGATGGCACCTCCCCACTTTTTAACATGAATGGAATTTAAGAAAGAAATTCCATTAACTGCAGAGGTGGACCAGAGCCAAAATCAGGCCAAGCACTAAGCATTCACTAGATCTACAAGGGATTCCCAATAGTTTTTACAAGGTTGCCCCTTCTGGGGTGGCATGGGCATGAAGACAACATTTGGATGCTTCATTCCATTGATTCTATGGAGAAACTCAACTTCAGCTTTGTGTGTGACAGTAGAGAAGAAATAGTTCCTAGGGTGCCAGGTCAACATGATCTACAGTTTGGAGTTTCCCTAATGTTGATTTACAGCTCCCCCATCAGTGATAAATCAGAAGACCAAGATTTTCTGCTCTCTTATCAGAGAGGCTACAGTACAGCATGAGAAAAAACACTGGGGATATGGGAGGATGATAGGGCAGGTCAGACATGCACAGTGGGAATCCTGGATGTCAATTCACTCAATCAAAGAATTTAGGTGAAGGAAGAAAAGCTGGCATGGCAGAAAGATAGATAGGAAAGGCAACTGAAATTAGCTACCTGTAACACTGAAGGTATGAAAACTGAAAAATAATAATGAGAGAGACCCTATTGCAATCCCAGAGCATAAAGCAAGCAGGAGACATACACTTGGTTGGGCTGGTTTAGTCAGTTAAGAGACTTGAGGAGGGAAGAGTATAAGAAGACCTCATGAGGCCACTTCCAGCCCTAAATTCCCATGATCCTAAGAGAGCACAGAGCATCCACAAGCAAAAAGTTATCTTGCAATTACACTATCCTTCTAAGATATTTTACATGAGTTTACAAGCCAAACAAAAGATCCACCAATGATGTGCAACCACCTTGGGGGTGAAATGTGCCAGCTTATTAATAGACGCAGCAACATTATGTCTCATTTCAGGACAGAAAGTCAAGTAAAACACTGGGAACAGCTCTCACTTAAATATATGCAACTACATTTCCTGTAGGGTAATTACCCTTCATTTCCACTTGTGTGCATAAGACTTGAGCTTACCATATCCAACAAGACAAGCTCAGGGAGGATGCAACTTAGCTGTGACCTCAGGCTTTATATTGCTTTTCTTGAAAAATAAGAAACAGGAAGGCAGATGCTTCTATCTTTCACTCTTAAGCCTGCTGCATGCCATAAAGGCAAAACTGGTGTTAAAGAGGTGAATATGATCCAGAATCTACAATCTAGAGTAGGCAGGGCCTTAAGTTTCTTTTTTTCCCCTAGAAGATGGTAAGACAGTATCTTCTCCACAGCCTTTATTCAATATCTGGTGGGGGGTAGGGGCCTGGGGTACCTTAGTAGAGGGAAGAAGGACCTCTGCTGAACTCCACACCCCCCAGGTAAGCAATAGCTGGAGAACTTTGGAAGTTTGTTAGCACTTCTCCCCATGCTCCAGGAGATCCATCTCCGAGCACAGCCCCAGAAACATTGTCATGCTTTTCTCTGCCAGATAGTGCAAAGCCACTTCCAGGTTTGACACCATACTAACCCTTATCACATATTCAGATGGGTTCCTGCACAGGTCTTTTCTCTTGCTGTCTTGGTGGCTAGAAGATCCCATTCCTCCAGTCTACAGTTCTAGCATTGTTGAGCCATTTCCTTGAAGTGGCAAATGGATCTTGACTTCAGTTCAGAGCTTGGCTGAAGAGTTCACAGTAGCTGCAAACTTGTGCCAGTTGGATTAACACTAGATCCTGAATTAACATGAGGACAGTTCAGTCCGTTCACTTCTCCTTGAACCATTCCATAGTTACTTCATTATTCATTCCTAAATCTTTCCAGATCACTCCCTATTTCCAAGAAGGATTAAGCAAAATATAACAAAAACATCTTTTTTATAGCCCTTTTCATGGGAGCCTTAAATTGATCTTATGATACAGGAGACCCAAAGCAGGAAAAGAGACATTGGGAGGAAAGGATGGAATTAAGTTTGCATTAACCTCATGCCCTGCTGTCAGAGAGGGAAATCATATTGTCAGTGTCCTTCTCCTCTAGTTCTCTGGCAGAAAGGAGAGATCAGAACAGTTACAAGTTACCCCCAAAATAGGGTCCCATGAGCTCTCTTGTCCTTTCCAATCTCTTCCCAAGGCACCCACTATCAGAATATCATTTAATGTCATAGTTATCCTTAAAAAATCAGTCTTATCCTTCTTATTCTATTAAATGTAGAAAATGGAATAAAAAAGGTTGAGCAATTTGTTTAAAAATCACAATTAAGACAGGAATAGAGCCCCCATCTCCCATTTTGAAGCCCCGTGGCTTAACCACCAGTCCATCCTCATCTAGGAAGCATCTCACTCATGGGTCCATTTCTAGTGCTAGCAGCTCTGGCCCTGCTTGGCATTCTAGATGGATCTGTGAATGAACACTTTTCAAATGCTATAAATATTTTATGAATTTCCATCCACTTACTTTAATGGGGGATTGTAAAAGCATTTAACCATATTACACCCAGTCTTTCAGCCACTGCATTATTCCAACAGAACTGTTTTATTAGAAGCAACTGGCAGGGTTGTTGAGATTTTGTTTAAATATATATATCTCAAAGAGGATGAAATCAAATGGCAGTGAAGAGGAAACAGCCTCAGTAATGCTATGTCCTCCGCTTGCTCTGATGCACTGCAAAGGTTTCATTTGTTGGGTTTTGCCTGATGGCATGAAAGCTTTTTAAAGGACTCTGTTTTTATAGACTTTGCTCAGGCTGGAGCCTGGACATTTGACAGTGCCCCCCCACCTCCACCTCCTCTAAATATAGACAGTGGAGATGTGCACATCTGGCCCTGTGCAGCGGACGCAATCAGAGAGCAGTGCTTAAAAGTTCATAGTTTCTGCTCAGTCTGGGCAGTCTTTCCTTATCACATCTGAGCAAAGGACATGCAACTCAAGTTACAGAGTCTCAGTGGGGAGCCAATTTCTGCTGGATTGTTCCCCATATTTAGGAGCCCTCCCTATCCCTGCCACACAGAGATTCTTCCCTTCTGCCTCCCTCCCTGCACCACACCACCACGGTTAAGATCAGCACAGCCGTGGGCCACTTCAACCATGTGGAGTACCATGGACAGCGACTAGCAGAAGCACCATTGGCCCAGGAAGCGTTCATTATCTTTTTGCTCCAAAAGGAAATAGATATGGCCCAAAATATACATTGAAAACATTGTGGTGACTTCCAGTTTTGATATCAGACCTCTGAACTGTGGGTGAGAGATGGAATACAAACTCTGAGATATGAATTCATCCTTAACAAAATCATGGTCCAAATCATGGCAGTACATATTCTAGGGCAGGCCTTAGAGAGAAGTAGGACATGTGCATTCTTCCTGGTACAACCACACAATCCAGATCGCAGACAGGATCCACAATGAAACACAGCACATCTCTAGCCCAGCTATCATCTTGGAGACTGATCACTGGCAAAGGAGTGGGTTGCAGCTGACCTTGCAAAGTAAAGGCATTAGCAGAGCTGCATGCCCAGAATACATGTGAAGCACACTGAAAAATCAGGTACACACACATGAAGAAAAAGCCCTTGAGTCTTATTTGCAGAGGTTATGTGGGCTCTTCTTTGAAATGAAGTGTGTGTGGGGGAGGGGAAGGTATAGCTGTTTGTCACTTTTATATTCAAAGGTTATTTGAAAGTCACCCTGGTAGTTCTGGCACTGCTACCATCCACTACCCCCACCCCAATGTTCCCCTTTATACTGACATTTTTCCAAGGCAAGACCTTAGAAAAAGTTATAAAGGATCACATTTTCAGGGGGCCAGAGGGTAACACAATGTTAAGGGGCAACCAGCATGGGTTTATAGCAGGAAGATCCTGCCTGACTAACCTGGTCTCTTTTTATGACCAGGTCACAAAGTGCTCAGATGCAGGAGTGGAAGTAGACATTATTTACTGGGATTTTAAACAGTATCGCACCCAATTCTTATGAGCAAACTGAGTAGCTATGATGTCGATTTTCTCACAGTAAGGTGGGTGAAAAATTGGTTTATGGGACACACCCAGAGAGTGGTGGTGGATGGGTTGGTTTCTCCTTGGACGAATGTGGGCAGTGATGTCCCCCAAGCCTCTGTCCTGGGACCAGTACTGTTTAATATCTTCATCAGTGATTTGGATGAAGGTTTTGAAAGCACCTTGTCCAAATTTGCAGATGAAACTAAACTATGGGGTATAGTAAACACACTGGAGGGCAGGGAGTGAATTCAGGCAGATCTGGACAGACTGGGGAAGTGGGCGGATCAGAATAAGATGCAATTTAACAAGGATAAATGCAAGGTGCTGCAACTGGGGAGAAAGAATCTCCTACAGACCGAGGGTACCATTCTGAGTACCATGCCCATGGAAAGAGATCTCCGAGTCCTGGTTCATGCAAAAATGAACATGAGTCACCAGTGTGACGTGGTTAAAGCAAGGCTAACTGCACTCTTTCTTGCAGCAGCAGGTGCATCACAAGCAGGTCTAGGGAAGTGATAATTCCTCCCTATGTGGCAATGGTGAGGCTGCATATAGAGTACTGCATCCAGTTCTGGGTGCCGCATTTCGAGAGGAATGTGGATAACCTTGAGAGGGTTCAGAGGAGGGCTACTCATATGGTTGAGGGCCTGCAGGTAAGACCCTATGAAGACAGACTGAGGGACCTGAATCTCTTCAGCCTCCACAAGAGAAGGCTGAGAGGTGATCTTGTGACTGCCTACAAACTCATCTTGGGGGAGGGGGGGAGGTCAGCAGGGAATAGGGGACACTGTTTACCAGGGCGCTCCTCGGGGTTACCAGAAATAATGGCCACAATCTGAAGGAGAATAGATTTAGATTGGACACAAGGAAGAAATTCTTTACAGTAAGGGTTGCCAAAATATGGAATGGGCTTCCAAGGGAGGTGCTGCTTTCCGCTACCTTGGAGGTGTTCAATAAGAGATTACACAGGTATCTGGCTGGGGCTACTTAACTCCAGCAGTCTTTCCTGCCTGGAGCAAGGGGTCAGACCCAATGATCTACCAGGTCCCTTCTGACCCTAGAAATCTATGAAATCAGGATCAGGGTTTAAGTGTCCTAAGACAGATCAAGGGTGAAATTAAGGGGACTGGACATGTAGATGCACTAGGTGACTTAATAAAAGCTAAGCAATAATCCTCTCTTACACCTCTCTGAGGGATGGTAACACCCAGCAGATGATAAAGATGCCACACATTCCTCCTCTTGTATCCCTGACACATGTAGTTTATTCCCAGCATCACACCCAGGCTTTTAAAAGGCCATTGAGTTGTTTTTGACCAATGTCACCATTGAGTAAATGAATTTATGGTCTGACAGCCTGATTTATGAATGTCCATTCTCCTTTGAACAGGAGGGCTGGTGATTTTTATACCTCCAGCCATGTGGGACAGTGAGCTGAGCTGATCAAAGAGGCACCGATTTCACCGGCATGATTGATTCAGGCTTGAAGAAGAATTACAGTGAGAATACACTCACACACTACAGTAATCGCAGGTCAACAGCATCTCCTGCCATCAAAGAGACCAAGTACGAAGCCTGGAATGCTAGAGGATTTTACCCTTTCTAATCCCCCATTCACCCCTGAAAAATCAAGCGGCTGTTCGGCTGTAACAGAGCACTCCAAAGTCAGTGCTGTTAAACTGTAACGCTCAAGTTGTTGTTACTGATAGGGCCTGCTGGTTCTCAGCTGCTGACAACATAAGGAAGAACAGATTTATTGGGCTCCACATACACAATCCTCTGAGGGGCCAGAAGACAGGCCCTGAGTTTTGGTTTACTTAGTATCCATGGAGTGAGATGCCTTGAAGGCTCAGCAACCTGTATGCACATGGCCTATGGTGCTCTATTGATTCTTAGCTGGGGGTACTCAAATGGAAAACAGGATTTTTGAAGAAGACTGAGTTTCCCAAACCTTAAACTGAGCCAACTAAGTGAAGATTTAGGTTTTAAGACTTTTTTTCTGGTGACAGTTGAAACTTTCAGCAGCCACCCTGCTTTTCCTCATTAGCTCCATTAAAAACATTTTTTTTTGATGCTATGACCTCCAACAATTCAGGTTCTCTCTTCCCATCTGGCCATAAAGAAAGTGCGCATATCACACCCCTTTCTGGGCATGTCCACAACTTCCTTAGATATAACCATCCAATTGAGAGTCCATGCACTGTACTGTACTGATGCTGGTGATCCTAGAAATAGGTAATTCAGGTGTGCAAACAGAGTAACAATTAGCTCTCTTAGCTTTCCTTACCATCCGTGCTTATGGAAAATTCCAGATAAAGGGCTGAATCTGGAAGTCTTTACTTGGTTTCTTTGTGGTGGGCTTGCCTCTCTCTATGGCTTAGCTCATTTCAGAAGGCTGGGAGTGTGTGTGGGTGTGTGGCTACACACACCTAAAGAGATGCACGCAAACATTTTTGACATGCATTTTAATTAACCTTCCTCTGAGGTTGGTTGAGTGGTTGAGAGGTCAGAGGCTGCATCTACATGAGATGCTACTGCACAGGAGCGTTGGGGGATGTTAACCATGCTGCAATGTTACTGTGCAGTAGTAACAAGCTACTGCTCAGTAGCTTGTTACTACTGCACATTAGCATCAGAAAAAACCTGTGCAGGGTCATTACTGTGCAGTAACTCTAGTTACTGCACAGTCATTTAGTACTTTGGTATCCAAGTACAAAATGACTGCATAATAACAACTGTGCAGTCCACCGCTCATATAGATGCAGCCAAAAAGCACAATTTAGTTCCATCATAGCTATCCTGTGTGAGTATGAGGAAGCTGTTCTATGTGCCTCATTTTCCCAGAAATTAAATGGGGATTTTGTACTTTCCTAGCTCTTATGGGTCTTGTGGGCATAAAACATTCTGGATTGCAAGCTGATCATATGCTCTGTTGCCAGTGACTACAGAGAACTGGGAAATATTTGCATTATTATTTATATATACCACATGCCCCTGGTGTACCTGTATACCCCTGCTGGAATGGACACTTAGATTAAAAAGGGTTATTAACGGAACCAGGCAAGAAAGGTAAGGTTAGACACTAGAAAGATTATAGCTCTGAAGAGTGACTCCTTGGCCCTAGTCCTGATGACAGGACTGTTTTGAGAAGGTTGAGATGAGGGAGATAAGAAGACACTGCTCTGTTAAAAGTCTGGTGCTGCAAAGAGGCAGAAGATGAAGTTGTCAGGAGCTGCAGGATGACACAGAGCCAGGACAAGCTTGTTGCAAACAAACTGTGCTGGGTTTCTTTAGAGAATGGGCACCGTTGAGACTAAGTCATGCCTACATAGAGGCTGGTGGGGAAGGCCAGGCATAAGTAAAACAATACATGCGTAGGTCTCTTGTTTAAAATCCATTTTCCTGAATGCTAAACCACTTTTAGTATAATACATCCCATTTCATATTTAAAGAAGCTGCTTTTAGGTCACTGTACAGTTTACTGTCCCCAGGGACCCAAAAAAAACTCTTGCAGGGGCTATGGCTTTTGGGGCTAGAACATGGCTGGCAACCAAGGGATTGTTAACCAGAGACCCATTCAGTGAGTGGTTGAGTCATAGGGATTACCACCTCCAAGGAGAAGCAGAGTCACTGGCTGAACACAAGAAAATCAGTGTATTTAGGACACTGAAAAAGGGTGTCAGAAGGGGCAGATTACCCCTTTGGAGCTAGAGCATATGATGGTACTGTTGGCTGATAGGCTGCTGTATCCTATGTTCGGGAAGGAGCCTTCTTTTCCTAACACAGACAGGGAAATCTATTCAGAATACAAATCAACGATGTGAAAACAAAATTTCTCTTCAGCACTGTAACTGTGTCTTCCTGTAACAGTAAATCGAGTCAGAAGAAAGTAACTCCTGCTCTGATGAAGACAGTCACCTTTGGACCCCTGACTCAGGTGAGGTGACGGAGCCTAGGAGACAAAGCCCAGGCTCCGTGCAACATTGCTGTCCTGTGCTTCCTGTAAAAGCACCATTCGGTTACAAACAAGAACTCTTTATGTGCCATGTGCCTGCGTGAAATACATGATGCGCGATGTGTGAAATGGATCACAGCTCAGATGAAGTGGTGCTAATTCCAGTTTGAGGAGTCCTGGGGTTTAGCCAATGAGTAACATGAACACATGAGACAGAAAACCCATAATCTCCAAATAACTCAGCACTGGTAGTACATCTGGTAAACTGTCAACTGCTCATTTATGCCCAGGTAAGCAGAACCCTGCTTCCTAAGCTTATTACAGCAATTCTGCACTAACCAACTCCTGTCCTGATCAGCTTAGAAAAACTGTACCCTGGCCACTTTTGGCCTTACTGTATACAGTATCACACCAAATATTTCTTCAAATATTTCTAAATGATTATATTCTACCAAGCATCATATCATCCTTGGTCGGTCAAGCCACCTGTGGCAGAGTCAGTCGCACTCTTCTTGAAATCTTGGCTTTTGTTACTGTTTTCAGACCTCTCTTATTGTGACCTTTTCAGACCTGTTCTCAGGCCTCTCTTATTGTACCTGGAGTAGCGTCTTAGAGAATCCTCTTCATTCACTCCACAGTTTTTTGTAGGGCTCTTACAGTGCTCTCTTTGATCCCCTTCTCTTCTCCCTCTATGCCTTATCTTGGCTTAATCTCATCTGCAAACACAAATTCAACAACCATCTCTAGTGATGACTCACAGATTTCCCTCCTGACTGGTTCCTCATGCATCTAAATGGAGCTTTTGGCCTGTCTGTCTCAGATCTCCTTTTGGATGCTAGCTGTCACCTCAAGGTTATGTGGCTAACACAAAGCCCTTAACTGTCACCCCTAAGCGTTCCCTGCTCCCTCCTTTCTTGGTCACTGTGAACAGTGTTGCCATCTGGCCTGTCACTCACATCCATAACTTATATATGTCATCTTCAGCTCAGACCTCCTTCTAGAGCCTTACATCCAGGCAGCATCTAAATCTTACAGAAACTTTTTGCATAAGATTTTTAAATAGATTCATTCTTTCCTATTCCTCCTCACAGCTCAAACTCTTGTCCAGGTTCAAGATCATTTAACATACTGGTCATTGCCCTTTACTCTTGACCAATGCAAATATTTCTCTGCGAATATCCATACAACATGCTGCTGTATTCATCAGTTTCCTAGGCCACTACTTTGACAGTGTCACTGCTCTCTGCTTCGCAAAACTAGTCCCGAATTATCTTTTACATCAAAATCCTGGATGTGCCAAAACCACCACCCATCATGCTGACCAAAAATACCTCATTGGCAGGGAAACAGAAAGAATGTGCAGTCTTACCCAGCTGTTGTCTCTTGTCTTAATTTTAGCTTGTAAAGTTCTTTGGAGCAGGAATTGCTTTTCTTCTATGTTTGTAATGTCTGTAGCTGAATGGGGTCTTAGTTCATGGCACCACAGTAATACAAATAAAGTATCTGTCTGTATTCTTAAGATCAGTACCATGTCAAGCTCCTGGACACCAGTATTCTTATCAGGCTCTCTGTATTTGAACACCACTGAGCCCAAATGGTGGTCTGGTCCATTCACTAGGGCTCCAAGGTCTTACAATAACATTAACTGTTGCTCTTATGCCCTTATGTGTATTTTATTATTGTGCTATATGCTTATTAAATACTTTACAGAGGGAGGAAGAAAAAATGGTTCTAGTTTCCTTCCATGAATCCCATCAATCTCAAAGCACAGAATTGTAAGTTATTGGGATTCCTCCTCTGCTACTGTACAGCTCCCTGTTTTGGAGATATCCAAAAAATAACACTCTGAGATTTGGATAGACTGCAAATTGCCAGACTGCCTTAACAAATGCACTTCTCTATGTCATAGGCTTGACATCTTGTCAGCTGACCAGAATATTGGCCATATATTGGTAGAATGATCAGCGAGAAAGAAAAAAATTGCCCAGATTTGCTAATTTTGTTGTGGTTTTCTTTTTGTAGAAGTCCGTATCAGGGCTGTGATGGCAGCTTTAGCACGTCTCAGAGTAATCTATCCATCAAACAATCAGCTGCTGGCCATTAGTCACTGCTCTTCCCTCTCCATACTGTTCCTATTCCAGTGTTTGATTATAGCTGTAGAGCATCTTGTGCTGGGCTCCTAGGTCCTGTCTTGTGCCATATGCTGCTATCCTTAGCATAAATAGAAAGATAGTTTGTGATTGAGGAATGAATACAACTGCCAATCTATATCAGACTCCTCTAACTGGCCTAAGATGGCCTCTTCCAAAAAGAGACTTTTAGTGTTCTGTTATTTCTCATACAAGACAGCAAACATTTCAGCTCCTGACAGCCTCCTGTCAATCCAACAACCTAGTGTCTTGTTTCTGAAATGCTAACTGAGCCAGAGTCTCAGGTCATGTTTCTGCTGCCTGATGCTCTGCCCTAAAATAAAAGGATCTGGAACGGCAGGAAAAGGCAAAGTGATAATCCACCTCTTCAGACTTATGGCAGAGCCTCTGCTTTCCTTGGGCATCTTTACACATACTCTGGGGGTGGGGGGTGCTTTAATTAGAGTGGTGCTCCCAGGTGCTGCTCTAATTAAAGTGCCCACAGCATCTCATATATTCAGTGTCCCACGCTTTAAAATGGCAGTGGGGCACTTTAACTTTAGCTAGTTTAGCTTTAGTTAAAGCACCCCTGCCACCATTTTGGAGCTAATTAGCACACTCCAGCAGACTCGATTAATGGAGTCTGCTCTGACATGCTGTAATGACAGACATCCCGCACATCTACCAGCCCCCTTTTATGTCAATCGCCTTCCAGACAGGCAAATGCAAGGCAGCTGAAGGTTTTGATTCAATCTCTCAAGGCTTTGGTTTAAATGTTCCCCAAACTCAGATTGGCTGAAGCACTGTTGTGTGGCTTTCTATGTGGTATATCAGGAGAAGGGGCTTATGAAAATGCAGAAGGCATAAAGGATCCAAACATCATCCTTGCTTAGGCTGATAGCAAAGAAATTAGAAATGCTTCAAACAAACTCAGTTTTAGAACTGATGCTGCCAGAGGAAATAGTCATCCATCAGAAGGACCCAAGGACAAAGCTGACCTTCAAAAGCAGGGCTTTAAGTACTCATGTCCGTGGTTGTGTATTCGAAGACTGCTAACCTTCTAATTTACCGTTTCCATGAATGGCCACATTTGGGTCCAATTCTCATTTACCTTAAGGCTACACTTTACAAATGACATAAAGCACCCTTCTTACAATTTTAACAACACACTGACTTTCCATCAGAAAAAATAAAATTAAAATATTGTGTTTTATCTGAGATCGACATTAATCTGTGTCCATAGGTACTCCTGGGTATCCCCTGGGAGAGAAAATTCATACATCTCATATCCCATTTCATTTCTAAGGGCTGGATTTCTTCCTCCAAGATGTACTTCAGTCTTCCCCATGGCTTGAGCTAATGTGGTTATGGGAATCAAGACTATAACATTTTGCAGCTCAGGGTGAAAACTAATTTTGAAATAGTAGGACTACCTCAGGATGGAAATTCTGATTTCTGAGCAGTGTTAGTATTTTGTTTGCAATGGTAGTTCCAAAAGAGTTGGCATAAAGATTGCTTCTATGCATTGATAGCCAGTAAATTAGTATTTCTCAGGCATAACTTTCTGGAGTACAAGGAAGAGTGTAGATATTATTTATCCAGAGTGTATACATGAGAAATATTAGCATCTCTCAAGGAATCAGCCAATATAATCATAAGAAGGTAACAGAAAATAGTCACCTAAGTCAACCATCTCCAGAGAACAAAGATTGTAGTATTGCTGTATTTCAGATAAAAAGCCTTGTAAACTGTGAAGTATTTGTGTACTTTTCTTAGGCCGTTCAACCCTGAAGTTGTAAATAAGCACTTTCTCTAGCCAATATATGATAGGATGTATTCATTAATTTCTAATATTAGATTTTGAATATATGTATTGTCACTCAATTGTTTGCAGATTGCATTGGGTATTTCCCTGGCAAAACATAAATTGGATCTCTTGGGATCCAAAACAACGTCTTCTTCTAGAAGTCTATCAGCTCAGGAAATCCTTAACATATGAGCCTGGGCTATATCACTTACAGTCTTCCCAGTAGTTTTTGGAAACATTGTGGATCCATTTCATTTTGAAATAACACAGCTTACCATGTGAGGAATGGGCGCATTCCATGCAAGTACTCCTAGTGTGAAAACTAATGTGTGCCACTGATTGAGTTTGTCCTCATAAATGAAAAGAAAATTCCTGCAATTCTAGAAAATCTACAATAAAAAGGTACATTTGTTCGCCTGCACATTACCAGACAGTATGGAGATTAATAAATCTCTTGCAATATTTAGGTCATAAATCAAATCTGAGCTCTTATTGCACATCCAGAGAAAATTACTTTCCAGTGACATATGACACAACCTTCAACTTTTATAAATTAATAAAATTCGAGCAAATCTGCTAAAATTCAGACTTTTTTTACTCACATATTACTTTTATGGACACTATTAACCACACACAACACTAGGGTCTTAGGTCAAAGCTGAAAGCTTATTGCAAAGGTAAGGAAAATTACCTTTCAAAAGACCCAGGGTATGAACTTCAGCTGCCAATAGTCAACAAGGAGTTCAGATCCTTCTGAAAGTAGATGCATTCAGAGTGCCCAAATGAAACGTGGGGTCTTACAAAAGTGCTGTAGAAAGGCCCATTTAGTTTCCTATTGGAAACTTTGTCAAGGCAGCGAGCTTCTCCTATTCTGTGTGGATTTGGATTCATATGGGTCTTGCCAGAGATTCCCTGTTGTGTTTCTTTTTCCCAAGTTTTGTATTTAATAGATTGTGTGTGACCCCTGAGTTCATGAGACAAGAATCAGTATGTGTGGGCAATTTGTACTTTGTTAGTGGAAGTATTTTTGTGCGGCTGGGTAACGAGCAGTGCAGGAGGACAAAAATCTCTCTCTCTTTAGGTGTCCCAGTTAGCTTATGGATTTTAGATCAGGGTTGATTTGTTAATATTTTGAAAAGTCATGTTTAGCCCAGTCACATTTCTCTGTCACATTCATATAAAGCAGTGTTAAACTCAGGGCTCTCAGATGAATCCTCCATACTCAGAGCTGTTGGCTCCCATCATATCGTACTTTGTACTTTTCCTCAAGCACAGAAACGAGGAGTAAACAAGACCAGCTAAAGTATCTGGCTTTCCTTTTGTCTTACTACTTTTCCTCAATACCATATTCAGCAGCTTCTTTTCACTGTTTCTGATACTCCTCACCTGTCTGTCTTTTCCACTTCTACAAATATTAGTAGCTTTCATAGTTAAGCTAATTCTCCAGCCTGAGAGCTCTCTGTCTGCCCACCTTTGTGCGTCTGCCCGTCTTTTTGCCACTGTCTCCCCTGGATGTCTCACTACATTTCTGAATACCTCAGCTCATCTTCCATAGACATCTCTTCCTGTCTCCACTTTCTCTGTCACCAATTGTAACGCCATCATGGACCTTAACCCCTGTGATGGATCTGACACTTCGCAAATCCAGATCTCTAGAAATCCTGTCCTTCTCCATCTAAATTGGTCACTTTCCTCTTGGTCCCTCACACTACAACCCAAGATTAATGTCTTAAGTATGTATGATTTTAGGTTGTTTTTTTTTCCAGCCTCCTAGCTTCCCAACTCCTCATTTTACAGAAATAAAATAATCTTCTGGATGAGATCGAGCAACATCAAACACCTGCATTTTTCTCCCCCACTGCCTTTTAGGAGGTAAAGTCATATCAAGGGCCTTCATGCTGAAGGCATCAAAGTTGACATTGCAAATACAGCATGCATTTTTAACAAGTTTCACCAGGGGGTGGGGAACAATACATTTTCCATCTCATGGCTAGTGGTCTTTAGTTCAATGAGTTGTCAGGTTTGATGAAGGAGTCACTGGATGAAGTTCTGTGGCTTGTACTATGCAGAAGATCAGACCACCTGATCAGAATGGTCCCCTTTGACCTGGGGAGGCAAGAGGGTAGGGGTGGAGGGGTAGGCGTAGGCTCTGAAAGGCTTCTTGTCCCAGTCTTCTACAAGTTCAGGCTCAACTTCTGGATTCTTCACAGTTGAGCTCCTCCCTACATCCTAGCTTATGTTTCCTTTTCTGCCTTTTGTATGCTGTCTGCCCTTCTTGCTCCTTCTTTTCTTTCATGACCTTTTTTTTTTTTTTTTTTACATAAAAAACCCAATCTCTTCCTACCTGAACACCAAGAGACCTTGCTGTCCTCCTTTGTGTCCCTCCACACAGCTTTCTTCTTGAGGCTCTTATTCTAAATTTCTATTCTAGTGTTACTGTATCCAACTGAAAACACAGTGGGAATTAAGGTGAGCAGGATGTAATTACTTTGATAAGAATTTGGCCAACATACTGTGGTTATACATTTTTATTTCTAGTGCTATTTGCATTCCCAAGTATTGGATGACTTCTATTTGTTATTTAGTGTTCCAGTTAAATTTATCTACTCTGTCAGAAGGGACACATTTGGTTCTTGTCCAGTTAGCACAGTGGCTTGGATTTCTGTAGCATACATTTTTTAACCAGAAATATCTCCAAGTTCCAGGGGGATGCTGAAAAGTTGTGAAGTGCATGCTGTGTGGGCTGGGAAATCCATCAGAGCACCTCTTCCATTTATGGAGTGATCTTACTGGGATCCTCACCTCGGGATTGCAATCTCTAGAGTCTTCTGTTCTCTCAGATGTGAAAGATTAAGAGCTCTAAAGCCAGTAGAAGAGGATCCAAGAGTGAAGCCTGCAAATAGATCTACTAATAAATATGTACACAGCTTGACTAAACGATGACTGAGTGTCCAATGGCGCCTTGTAGCTGTTGGACAGAGTAGGTCAAGGGGAAACTCTGGGAACAATGATGCTGTGGAAGGCAGCACAGGCTGCACTATTATTTACAAGGCTGGAGCTTGCATTGCTGTTAAGCCACAGACTTCTCCAGAAACACGGCGGTCCATTTCCTTTGGAATACTGGATGGGGTCAAAACATGGATTACAGGTATTAAAATTCCTTATGAATTTGGCCTACACCTGTGGTGGGCATTAAGAGGAGTTATACAAAGGTTTCCTTGCTAGTTGCCTTCACTCTACCCTCACCCTTCTGTGGATGAGTGTCCCTGTCTCATCCGAGGTAGGAGAAAGGGTTAGGATAGTTCTGAACAAGTTGTAGATCTGCAGACACCAAGTGGAGAGAGGAACCCATTGCTTATGGCGGTCTATGGTGAAGGTCAGTGGGTAGAAGAAGGTAGCAGGGTGAAGCAGTAGGCCTTTCCCAATAAAACTCAGTACAGAGGGTTTAAAAATTGGACCAAATGTTTATTTAAAATAAAAGGGCGGAAAAAAGCACATAACTTTACATCATCCCTGTTACCCCATCCAAAACAATGCATTTTCTTATAGGCCAAAACTCTTCCAGGTGTTGTTTCTTTATTAGCATTGCAATTCTGACCCTTTGGGGAAGTCAGAGAGTTCTTAAAAGGGCTTTTATGCCTATAATATTTAGCAATAAGAGGATGCCAATGTACTTTGACTCTCAGGACAATTGATTGGTATTTCACCTAGTCAATTAGCTTTGCCCCATTGCAAAGAGCAATGGCAATTAATTTTGTTTATTGATGAAAACAGTACACTTTCAGCTCTCTGGCAATCCAGAGCTTTCCAGTCAAACATCTTTCCAATATTTTACCATAGCTTCATAAACAAATCTAACTACTGACTCTTAAACATCACGCTTCCCTCCTCCTTAAAGCTAACCCCTCAGGTCCTGTAGTTCACCCCCATCACCTCTCACCTGACAGTCTTTATAAAGGATAATAGAGCAGGTGTGTTAGTTACAAAAATAATTCCTATTTTATTGCTCTAACCCTTGTCATGCTGAGTAAAAGCAAGCCAGTGATTGGCATTAATGATTGGTAGATGGCATTATTTAAGCCTGAGCTGTAGAACCCAAACAACTTTGTTTTACCTCACAAAAAGAGAGAGAAGTGGAGAAAAAAATCTCAGCTCTAGTGATTGATTTCTGTTGTCAGAAATCATTAGACATTTGGTACTTATGGAGATGTTAGGCTGTGGGCCCATGTTGGATAATCCCTCAATCCCTAAATCATTTCACTGTAAACATAATCTTTGAGTAGCAAAGTCATTCATGGACATCTGCCAACATCTAGGGATGAAGCTTGTCAAACGATTTCTCCACATGCATTTGGATGTAAATTTCTTGAAAGACCAAATGGCTGGCAAATCAGGAAGGCACTGAATCAGCAGCTAAAGACATGCCCATTGTGGTCCGGGAACTCCGAACATTCAGCTGAAATCCTTACCCATCACCACTGCCTGGAGCTCCTCCAACACCCGCTGACTGCATCCCAAGTCACCCCTGCAGCAAGTTCACTTCAAAGTTGGCATCTGTAGATGACAGCATTCACGTTTGGCTTACAGACATATAGGCCATTGCTTTTTATTGCCCTCTTCCTCCTATACATCAGAATGTGCCTTGTTTCTCCATAGTTAACTAAATCTACTACACACTTCATTCCTTCACACTTCATTCACATTTCTTCATAACCACCAGATCATTCACTAGCTCTTACTTTATTCCTTCCCAAACACCAAAGAGTAGGTTTTTCCCCAGATACGTTTAGGAGGTAACAGATCTGGGAATCTGCTAGGAAGGACTGGAGAAATTTAGCAAGCAGCAGAATCTGTTTGTAGTACTGTGACACATAGCAATATCTGGGAGCCTGGTTTGTGTTATGAGCCATTACAATCTCAAAACATGCCAGATATCCTTTTGGATTATATTTTATTACTTCTGTGCACATGCTAGACTAGCCAGGATATCTTCTAAATATCTCCGTGGATGTAGGTACTGGGATTTGAATGATTAGTCAAGTGATATTGAAACGGATACTTAGAAGTGGACCACAATCCTTCTCAAGTGAAAGTCTACTGAAAGTAAAGATATACCAATGGGTGATTTTCATACAATATTGCTTAGATATTCATTGGAGGACTGGTTATTCATGAATTCATAGAACCTTTTAAAGCCAGAAATTACAATTAGGTCAAATAGCCTGACTTCCTGAATAAGAGAAGTGAAAGAATTGCACTTAGTTACCCTGGGTTAACAGCAGTCTGTCTGCTCCTAAAGGTGAAAGCAGATAGGAAAGCATCTTGGCAAATAGGAAAGCAAGCAAATAATCTTCAGACCAATAACCATTTTTTCCTGCCACGATATAGGAGTATTCCACATTTTACAATACTAACCAATAGTGGTTTCATAGTTTCATAGTTCTTAGGGCTGGAAGTGGTTTTGAAGCTATGATTAGTTTGACTCATCAGTACTGACATAGCCTATGGGCATGTCTACACAAGACGCTACTGTGCAGTAGCAATGAGTTACTGCACAGTAGCTTGTTGCTACTGCTCATTAACATTGTGTGGGGCACTAACCATGATGTGATGCTACTGCACATTACTAACATCTGAAAAAAAACCTGTGTGAGGACACTACTGAGCAATACCATCAGATACTGCACAGCCATTTAGTACTTGGTTATGCAAGTACCAAATGACTGCACAGTAACAATTGTGCAGTCTGCCGCTCATGTAGATGTGGCTTGTATTATTGTAGCATCTGAGCACATTAAAATGTTTAATGTTTTTATCTTCTCAACACCCCTGCAAGATAGTAAAGTGCTATTATCCCCAATATTACTGGATGGGGAACTGAGCTATAGAATGAACATGTAACTTTTCCAAGGTCATGAAAGAGTCCATATCAGAGAAGTGAATTAAACTTGGTTCTTTAAACTCCCAAGACTGGTGCCTTAACCACTGGGCAAGACTCCTGTTGGTAGGAGAGTGATTTGTTTCTTCATTTTCATTACCTACATTCCTTCATTTTCTGTGCACCCGGGCACATTTCAATATAACAGTCTCCACAAAGCTACCATTGTAAGCAAAAGACATTTTGTTTTTTATGTTGCAATGATACAACTTTCCTCCCTACAACAGTTAATGAGACAGTCTCTTCCAGGAAGAAAGTGTCAGTTTAGACTTTGCCCAAACAGAAAAGCCCTTATTTTTTTGACTCATGCCATAATACTTTACTTTCATGTATCACCTTTCCTGCTGCTGGACCCCCAAGCAGTTTGCAGATTGTATATGAAAGGATCACTTCACGAACCCTGGAAACATAGCCTTCTCTAGGGTGAATGGCAGCAGGCAGTTGGCACCCACACAGCCAAGATAGGAGCACGAGGTGGCAGGAAAACATTATCTGAGTGAGATGGCAGAACAAATTGGAGCTAGGAATATGCAGTTCTCCAGAGATACTGGTCTCAGTGCCTCTATTAGGAAATGTGCCCCACAGGATTTTAATGGTCAGAAGTGATTTGGGTTTATTTTGTGTCTCACTCAAAAGTCACACATTACAGTGCCTGAATGGGACCATTAGTTTAGCGCTAGCTTAGACCAGGAAAGCTGTCACTCATATTTTTTGTAGCTTCTTGAACGTTTTGTAGAGGGTTTTTACCCAAGGCTATTCCTGCCTAGATGGGGTATCACAGACTGAAACTGGATTTGAGGTACAATTTGCTAATGGAAATGATTGTGAAGAAATCACAAGTATTCAGAATCAAGGACCTTAGCACCAAGAGCAAGAAAGGGGAAAGAAGACAAATTGTGAGAGCACACACATGCACACAACACACATGTACAGTCTCAGTACTGAGTGATGAAAAACGAGGGTAGAAAGTTAGAATTTGTTTGGGCCAAATCACGATGAATGCTTTCAGTTTTTCTTTATCAAGACAACACTTCAGTGACTTCCAAGTTGGAGGCTCAGATAAGCAAAGAAACCAGGAACTGGCCAACTTGCTCTTCTGTTCGATGCTTGCCCTCTTCACAGGGACTCATGGAGGAGAGGTATTTCCTTGGGTGCTGCATTTGGTCCCATTACACTGGACAGCCTGCACCTGCTGATGTTCCAGCCCCTCTGAATTTATTCTTAATGTCAGTACAATAGGGTACAAGGATGACGTCTAACCCAAGCCTACCATCTCCCTGCACTTGTCTTAGTAGTGTAAGTAGGGGTGAGCAACTGGGGTACCAGTCCTAGATGCCAATTTTGAGGATGCACTGCCACCACCCTCTGCACCACTCCCACCAGGTGCTGCTACCCCACAGAGCACAGAAACCGCTTTTTGTGTTTCTGGCTAACACGTCTGTATGGTAATACCAGCGCCCATAGCCAGTGGCACACAAGGGAGCGATATGGCCCACAATGCATCTCTTCATCTTTGGTGCTCCAAGCTCACCAGATATCCACCACTAGTCAACCCACTTGTGAGAAGTCTTCAGCATAGGCCCCAACCAAGTCCCACATCCATGGCCACAGGTCGATAATCAAAATCACTTTCACCCCTCTGCCACCACATCCTCGGACAATAGGGTAGGGAGTAGTACTCGAGGGCTTCAGCTTTTGGGTGTTGAGTTTGCAAGGCTTTAAAATGGGACATCCACACAGTTGAGGCAAGCACAATATTTTGATTGTAAGCTCCTTTGTGGGAAGGAAGAGGGATGAGGGGGATGGGCACCTGGAGGATGTTTTATTTCTGTATTTATACAGCACCCATGCAGAGGGGTCAAATACAGGGGCAGTTCAGAGTGACCACATTAGCAATTCTGAGCCACTCATTAAAGTCTAGGCCTGGAGCTTTTATCAGACCCACATAGCAGACCCCTGTAGTCATCAGCACAGCCCCTGGGGTTAAAACTTGGCTTCCACTGACCTTGATAGCAAAACACCTATTGACTATGGTGGAGACCTTGAGTGGCCTGGACATCAGTTTGGTCCAGCCTATTTTAAAACACTCTACTTGCTTCAGCAGTCGCCAGCTGTACTGTCACCACTTTGACCCCCAGCTGGCTGGAGACTGCTAATGTTATTTAGAGAGGATATATTTAGGAAGTGGCTTTACTGTTTTGAACACTGGAGCATTTGAGCTGGCTCTTTATTGATGCCACATCCAGGCCTGTTAATTTTCTCACTAAAACACACTGATTAAATCATGCCTCTAATTATTTTCCTCATTGCTTGTATATAAATTTCTTTTCCTTATAAAGATCTGAGTTATTTCAGGCTGTGCATTGCTAGCCCCATTGCTGAGCTTTGCTCAGCAATTAAAATGCCTCCTCCTCCTCTTTCTTAGCTTATGCTAATGGGACTTCCCTCCCACCAAATGTCCCATGTCCCCCACAATTACAATGTGCTTTCTTTTTTTTTTTCCCAGAAAAACTTTCTGAAAAGTTGCTATCTCCATTAGGCTGCCCTCTCGTGGGGAAGGCAGAGAAATGCTGTTTAGTCCAACACTGCAGGCATCCTCCAGAGAGTAAAGCTGCAGGAGATAGTAGGAAGCTGTCTCCTTCACAGAAGTCTCTTGCAGTTTAATTTGGTGACCTCTCCACAGGATCTAGGGGTTTTTTTCTGTGTGTGTGTCCACATGCTTTCTCTGCCAGCATTTTCAGCCCTTCCTCCTCCTCAGGCTCTCACAAAAGGGAGAAATCCCCACAGTCCCCTTGTGCTCATTTGCTTGCACAACTACTTCACTCTACTCTAATCCCAGATTTTGCTTCACTTCCCTGCCTATGCAAGTCTGTATGGGGGGAGGGTGGGGGACTCTAATGACACCAAAAGCAGGGTTCCCCTGTCCCTGACACACTGGTGCAATTTATGCACTGATTGGAAGCTGTAGGAGGTGCTATGGTCTTTTTATTTGGTATATAGTAGCTCCTAGAGGCCCCCAACCAAGACCAGAGAGCCACTGGGGTAAGTACTCAACAATCACTGGGTGACAGTCCCTGACCTAAAGAGAATCAGTCTATTTAAAAACTGGGAGGAAGGCAATATTTCTTCATTGTACAAGCAGGAAACTGAGGCACAGAAGGCTGTGAGTGTCTTGCCAAGTGTCATTGTGGTAGAACTAGGGACTGGGCACCATCCTTCCAAACATGTTAACCATCCTCATCCCCAGCTTGATAATGTCTCATTGCTACTGATTTCCTCACTGCAGGCAACCCACCCAGACCTGAGCAGTGCCAGAGACTGTAGGAAACAGCTGACTTCAGACCTAGGGTGGGCTTCACCTTGTTGTTGGAGTTGCCAGTCTTGATCCTCCCTGCAGAAGCTACTGGAAGCCTCTAGGCCTCACCACAGCTTGTCAATCTTATGAGGACACACAGAGTGATTGGGTCTGGAAATAGTCTTCTCACTTCTGGAGTCATGGCCATTTTCCTTCTAGATTCTTTATATAAAATGGGAGGATTTTTAAGTCCAGCAGAACATCACGGTGCTTTGATGCTTTTCCCAACCCCTTGAAGACTAATCCCTCAGTCAAAAAACCTAGATGGACTTTTGCGGCAGCCATTTCCTTGGCAATAAAAACTCTGGAGGCAATGTTACATAAGATGCACGTGGAAGACCTTGACAGGTTCACCTGGTGGTTAAAGCAACATGTTGCACACACTACCATGGTTTTTGGTCAGTTTTGGAAAAAGTCATAAAAAGTGGGATGAAGCTGTCATGGTAACATAGGTCCAGTTCAATGCCATTTCCAAATACAAGATTAAGCAAGCACATAAAAACAGTGAACAGATCACATCATTTATTAAAAAGATAGGAACATGACCTTAAGTAGCACCCCAGAAAGCAGAATCCAGAGTCCAACATAAAAAAAAAAAAAAAAAGGAAAAGTCAGCACAATATATACCAGCGTTCTCAATGGGCCATCAATTTGTAGTCTTTCTTTTACTTCCATCTCTCCCACTTCCTACTGTTGGGCCACCTGCTACACAAATGATTGCTCCACAGCACAGTCACTGCTGAAACGAGCCAGCGAGGTTCCAAGTCGGGTCATAAAATGGAAGTCAGAGCCATGGGCCAAGATGGGGCAGAGCTCTGCAGTGAAAGGTGTGTGGGGGAAAGGAAAGTCCATGCAGGTGAAGCCACAGGTGAACAGTCATTTAGTTGTAATCAAAAATAAAAAGCACAACCAGAAAAAAATCCCAGAGGCTGAAGGAAAGTTGTGGGGGCTGGAGGGTAGAGAAAGCAGAAACTCACAGGTAGTTTAAGCCAGCATGTGATGTGTCAGGCAGAAAGTAGCAGACACTCCACTGTTCTTGTGGAGATAAGGCTGTGCAGTGGTGGCTCAAGCCCAAACCCAAGCCCACCATATGTGGAACTGTATCAATGCAAGGGTAGAAGCCAGCTTTCATTGCATGTTTGACTAATCACCCATTGACTGGGTTAAGGATTGAGACAAATTTCAGAATGTCTGGAGGACAGAATCAGAATCCAGGATACTTGATTTCTATTCCCAACTCAGCCACTCTTCTGCTGTGTAACCATGGACAAGTCATTTTCCTTCCCTTTGTCTCTGGTTTCTCCCTCAGCTGTTATCTGCCCTTTTTGTTTAGATTGTAAGGTCCCTGGGACAGGGACCATCTCTTATGGTGTGTTTGTACAGCACCTAGCCGAACATGACCCTAAATCTTGTTTGGGGTAGTTTGAAAAGATGTGTACCCTATATACTACTGGGGACTCTAGGTACAATGATAATGTAAACAAAAGGAGAAGGCTAGAAATTAGGCGGGGAAAAAGTTTTCCCTTAAAAGGACTCCACTGTCTCTGTCCAGCAAGGGGTACCATGGTAGGATACTACAAGACAGTCTTGACCTTCAGGAACCCAGCAAGATGACCTCTCCTTATTCTGGATCTGCAGCTGCAAGCACATGGCGTGTGCCCTCTCTGCTCACAGATCTAGCCTTAGGTAGAGCAGCAGAGATGTTCTAATACTTGGATGTGATTTGCCAGGGTTTCTTGGTGCTAAGCTGACTGCCCATACCCTGTAGGCGCTAGCTTGTCGTCTTAAATTCTCTCTATTGTCACTCACTTAACTGAAGTGACCGAATTCCTCCTGACATGCGGGACTGAGAGAATGGAGCTCACTGATGAGCCCAGCATGTCTGTTATCAGAAACAGAGCGGGAAGGACAGCCAGCAATAACCAAGGGTATCTTTGCTCCGCTCCATTTCTGTTCATTCCTTTGAAGGGCCCAGCCTGGGTCTTTCTGTGCCAGGCTCCTAGAGATACTGCCCGAGACCTGGCTGCATGGGGTATGCTTCTGGAGGACCGCAAGCTTCAGGAGAACTTAGGTCAAGGACTGAGGATGGGGTAGTTTGCCCAAATACTGTCCATAGGTGGCATTCAGATCAAGGGAGCCTGTCTCGCAACTGTTGATCTGTAGTGCTCATTGGGAGAGCCTAGTTTGGCTGCTCAAGGGAGAAACAGGATGTGCCAATATAATATATTCCAAGAGGCTCCTTGGTTTCAAATCCCTGTTCCTGGCTCCCCTTGTATTCATCAACCTCTGTCTGTCTGTCTCTCCTTACCTTGTCTGCAGTGAACCGACATTGCGGTGACTCATTCATGCCTGCCGGCTCCCCGCAGTAATTACCAGCGGAGCTTTCTGTCGTCACAGCTCTTAAGGTGGGCTCATGCTGTGATAAATAAGCTGCTTAGCAGCATGGAAAGAAATGGTATTTAAAGTTTAATATCTTTTTTTAGCCCCTTTTCAAAGAACACTGATTTTGTGATCTGTTTGCGAAGATGCAATGTGCTTTCTTGCTTCCATGCCACAGTGGGGTGATGTGCCGGGGGGGGGGGGGGGGGGGGAGGAGGAGAAGGAGGGGGAGATTGGTGTGTGCATGTGTGGCAGTTATGATGAAACTGAGCTGTCTTCCCTCTTTTTAGCCTCCCCTAAGCTTTGTAAAATAACTGACACCCTCATTATACAGTTTAATTTCTGTCTGGCAGCTTAACTCTGCCACCACAGCTCTGCCTGTATCAGCACTTTGCACCCATGCCCCATCCAACTCCTTCCTCTAGAGAAGAAGGATGACAGAGAAGGGCAGCTGGCAGGGGTCTCTCAAGCCCTCTCTGTGATGAGTGAAATCAGTCAGTGTGCCCTTCCTGGGGATGGCAGCCTAAGGCCCAGGGCAGAGCATGTGGCAAGTCAGCAGATAAGAGGAAAGAGTTTGGCAGTGCAAAGCAAATAGCTCATATTATTTCCCCCCTAAATCCCAATTAATTTAATACCTGCCCCCAGACTAAATCTTACAGCAAACAGTATGAAACCCATTTCCGTAATGCAAAGAGTTTGTCCTCCATAGCACCTTCCAGCCATACACTGAACACGGGGAGAGCAACACCCTATGGTGTGTGTTTAGGTGGTGCTTAGGTCTCCTGCTGGCTTACTGCAGGAGGGTGAGTTTCAGTGATAACTGCCTTAGTCTCAGTGCACAAGATCCTAATTGTTTTACAACTGGGGAAGCTGAGGCATAGAGAAGGGGAGTGACACAGTCAAGTAAGACAGTCCGCAGCAGGGCTGGGAGTGGGACCCTGGACTCTTTAGGGTGTTGGTTGTAGCTGTGCTGGTCTAAGGACAGAGTCAGACAAGGGTCTTTGGGTAGATGTGATGTCTTTTATTAGACCACCCGGGATTCTTGACAACCAAATCCTATGATATAAATCACTGGGCAAAATTACCACCTCCTTGGAGGATCAGGATGGAGGTCCATTGTGTGTCTACTTCCAGTTTCACCCTAACATCTACAGCCAATCAGATTTCAGCCCTGGATGGGCATTGAAGGAAGCAACACAGATTTGGGGACATAGCACTCCTGACCTTCCATTGCAGGGCAAAGCCCTGGGATCAGTGAATGAGGTTGGACAGTCCCCTGGGGTTGGAGGCTGTGGGAGGGCAAGGTGAGGAGCATATGGCAGGAAGAATCTAAGGACCTTTCTGCCTTGCAAGGTAGCAGACAGTATTAAAAGAAAGGGGCTGCTGCTGCCGCCGCTATGAATTATTCGTTCAGATTTCATACCTACAGAAGTCTGGCAGACTCCAAACAAGCTCTCTGAATTCAAAGCCCCATGCATCAAGTTACCAGGAACATATGAGTGATTCCAAAGGCTTGTACTGCTTTGAGTAACAATTTATAACAACAAAAGCCTCATTTAAGACAGGGACCCCTGTGGGAATGTTCCTATTCATTTCTCTCTTCTGTGGGTAATTGCAGGAAGATGACATTTAAGTTGTTTTACAAAAGTGGCAAGGAAGGAGGAAAAAAAACCCAACCCCCGAGTAGCTGCTGCTACATGGGGTGGACAGAGAAGGTAGCCCCATGTAGATTAGGTTTCCAAGCAGGTAGTGATATCAATGTGAGTCCTGCCACAGTCAGAGGCATGAAAAGGCAGCACAGCCCTGCATTGGTGCCTCTGTTTACAGTGGGGCATGTCCTACCAAGATTGCTCAGACAACTGAATTCAGGTGTTCACTAGTGCTTGCATCCCCACTGGTCAGTGGTGTGCAAATGGATCTTCTGCATGCAGCGGATCTGCCTGCTCTCTGTAATTGGGAGTCAGGTCCCAAACTCTAGAATCCAAGTGGATAAATCCTGACTTTGCTCCAAACCTGGTCCTGGTGCCCAGGTGCATAGATCCTGGAATACTCAGTGGCTGAGAAATTCAAAACAATTCCCTTGATCTCCTAGAGGATCCCACATTACCCAGCACAGGGAACTGCTATTGAAGTAGCAATGAAGCAAAAATCAAACTCGTCACCATAAGAGAGAGAAGGGACAAGGGAGGGAGAGTGGGACTTTCAGAAGAGAAGTTGATTTGAAAGACTGTGAATAATTATTCTCTGTCATCAAGCCAGTCCTTTACCAATCAGGGTAGGATATTCATGCCTGCTGTTTTTAGCCTTCACAGAGATGCTTTATACAATCCCAGGTTGTCAGCATTTAGCTTTTATAAATGGGGCCTCCCCTCAGGCCCCCTCACAACACACACACACACGCTGGAAGGAGAGGATACCAACCTGCATGACAAGCAGACTGCTGGATGCATCTTGTGGAGGAGGCCAGAGGAGCCACGAGACTATACTGGATGCACCCGCTCACTGGTAGCCTGGAACCACCCCCTCCCATCCATAGAGACTGCCCTCTCCAATTGGTATGGAACATCTCTATTGGGGTGTTGCCCCAAAATAGCAGGAGGAACAAGGAGGATTGGACCAAAAGAAATCTCATGAGGTTTAATAAGGACAAGTGCAAAGTCCTGCTCTTAGAACAGAAGAATCCCATGCACCAGTACAGGCTTGGGACCAACTGGAGGGAGGGAGGGAGGGAGTGTGTGTGTGTGTGTGGGGGGGGGGGGGGGTGAAGAAGAAAACTTTAGGGATGCAAAATAACCTGAAACTCCCTCTGGCAAGTTTTCATGGCTTTGCTCAAACTCTTTTACAAACAGAAAGAACCAGAAGGTCTTTTCAAACCTGCCCCCCCTCAACAGGATGACAAGAAAAATGTATAATCCCAGATGATGCATCAGCACAGAGTCTCCCTATCAGCCTGTGTCACTGCCACGGAAGGGTGAGGAGCTCCTGGCATCCCAGTGTCTTTGGGGATGCTTTTTATGATACTGAGACAGTCCCAGTTGGTGTGGGACAGGAAAGCAATCTCAAAAGGTATTAAACAGCTGCCTCCCACCACTGTGGGTTGAAAAAGGCTTTGAGCTAGGAGTATAGAACAGAAGGCACTTGGGGGTGGGAGGGGGGAAGAGAGGAGTTCAGGAAAAGCCCCCTCCCAATACAAGTTACCAAAGCATCCTCTGTCTTGAAGCATTTCAGAGACTTATTATCCAGCTGAAATGAATGTGATGGGATTAAACCCCAGGGAAAGCCCAAGCCTTTAATCTGTCATGATTTATAAAAAAACTAAAATTAAATATCTTCCCCTCTGCACTTGGCCCCAGATTGGGAGGGGGGGTGTGTGTGTGTGGAAGGACCTAAAGGCCAAGGCTGGTTTAATCCTTTGCTCCATGCACATGGGGTGTGTGCATGCATGTGTGCGAGAGAGAGAGAGAGAGAGAGAGAGAGAGAAATTGTTTTAATGATGCATAGCAGAAGGGTAAGTGTGGGGGGAGTTGGGTGCCAGTTGGGGGCTTGTTTCCTCAATACAGAGATAATTGGCCCTGCAATGGTAATGGCAAGTTGGCTGTCAGCCTCTAACAAAGTGTGAGAGAGATGAAGTGACACCCTGACAGGTCCTGCCAACGTCCTGGCCTGCACTTCCCTGCCAAACAAATGATTACAATCTTTCCGCTGACATTTGGGAAACTAAATTGGAAGTAACGACTATCCGGAGGGGGTTGTAAAAGGATTAAAGTGTCAGAGCTTTGCCACAGTCCCTGGAGAGGATGTCCCTTTTCCAGGGCACTGTCCCAGAGAGGTAATAAGCCTTGACTGCCTCAACATACAGCACTGCCTAGAACCGTCTCCCCAGCCTGTAGACTGTATAGAAGTATTTCTCTGGGAATTTGTCCCTGGCACTGCCAAGCCTTTGTGACTACCCAGCACCTAGACAGGCATGAGGGCACACCCCCTCCACACACTCCATTAAGTTTCTATTTTTGAACTTGCAACTTTTCTTCCAACCCAGGTGAAATTAGACTTTGCTCTCTGCATACCTGCACCAGAAGGGGTCCTTAGAGAGCAACACAATATGCTTCCTTCCCTTCAACCCTGAAATAACTAAGTACAGTTTTGACACAATCCTCCTATCCCCTGTTAAATTTCAAGCCTTTAAGTTTGGGCTTTGAAGCATTTCAATGTTTGCATTACTGTAAAAGGAGAAAGAAAAACGTGAGTGCATCTGCGTGCATGTGAGGAGGGGGATAGAAAGACATCTCTGTAGGTGTCTGACAGGCTGCAGTGAAATAAATATGTTAATGCTGCCAGAACTTTGAGTTATTAATGAGGTTAATGTGTTAGCCTTTGATAGGCATCTTTATTATTCTAAGTCTAAATAAAATGGTAGGGCAATCCTGTAGTCTCCTTTTCCACAAGACCACACCACTATTAAGTGAGTTTTTGTGACTCCCAGTGAAGGAATAGAGAAGGTACAGAATTTGCTTTTAAAAACAGAAAAGGGCTTCTTGCATTTACTGGGCCATTATCCATCTCCAGGAGTCCTACTGGGGCTTGTAATAGTTTGACCCTTTCTTGATATCAAAGGTTATTGTATGGAAATGAAGAAGTTTGGGAACTGGGCATGTCAAAAGTAAAATATGATTATCATCAGAGGGTATTACTGAAATCAAGTGCCACAGGTTTGCCTGAGGGATATGCCAATTGACTCAGAGTCCTTGATTGACAGTGCTCCCTGCGGTATGCTGGTGTCATGCCAACAGAACCTCATACTTTGTGTCATCAAGAAATAGTATTGGCCCAGATTCTGATCTCGTTTACTCCAAAGAGCAAGGTTAGTCCCCTGACTTCAATAGAAGAACAGATTCTGTACTTGTGTAGAAGCAGGATCAGAACTTGCCCAGCTACACTTGAGGCCAGGTTCACCGTGTTCGTTTAAAGGCCTCCAAAATGAACAAGGCAACAAAGTTGGCTTGAATTGCAGAAGTGTGCACAGAGATCTATTGGAGATCTTATACAAGAGCTTAACCATAAAGAGTCCTCAAGGGGCATCTGATTTCATTACAGAAATACAGGGTTCAATACTTCTGAATCATCCCAGACAGTTGTCCATCTAAATTCTTTTAAGTCATATTCCACCACTTCTCCCAGCAGCTATCTCCATCATTCTTCTGTTCTTATAGTTAGGGAGGGTTCTTTTCCCTTAAGATTTTTTTCTAAACCAATACATATAGACTTCCTGACTCTGTGATCTGATAACCCAAAAACAAAGCTGTTCTCACTCCTGAACTAGGGAGATAGCTAGCTTTAGCTCTCCTGTTGCAATTGGAGAACATAGCCCCATCATTTCTATTTAGAAGGAGCAAGCCCCATCTTCTTTTTTAATTCAAACATTTCCTTTCTGACTCTACATGAAGTTTTTGCATCTCAAGCAATTCCAATGGAGCATTCAGATAAATGCCTATTTTTCCCCCCAGCCATCAAAACTTGCTAGTAAAATATAGCTCTCATACCTAACAAACATATGGAAACACAGTCCTATCTTAATCCCTGAAAAAAGGTATGAATGAGAGCCTATGGGTGGTTATATAGTGGTGAAGCCCAGCTCTTCTCTCAAGTGTCCCTGTTTATGGCCTTGATTTCTCCAGCCCATACCCTAATGAGCTTCAGATGGGCTTCATTATCTTCTAGGCCAGAATGGTTTGTGTTCCTCATGCATTTCCTTTAATTTTAACCTCTTGTATGCCAAAGGAAACTGTCCCTAGTTGAAGAAAGTAGAAAAAAACATGCTTGAGGTACAGCAAGACAACTTCCTCCAGGGGCTGATTGATTTACATAACTGATGCACTGCCATTGGGAAACACAACCGTAGCCTACTCCTCATGCCTGCTTGGGCAGCAATGCCCCCTGGAAAGTGCTTAGACTGACAGGAGTAATGTTCTGGTTCAGAACAGGAGCATTTTGCCCATCTCTTTAAATAGAAGCTCTCTAGCACAAGGATGTGAAGTACTGGTGACCTCTGGAGCAAGTCTATGAGGTTAACAGAACTGTTTTTTTTCACAACAGAGAAGTACTGGCAAGTCTCACTTGCTAAGGAGTTGTCCAAAATGCCTGCAGAGTTTTTCAGAGCCCCTCCACCCCGCTATTTTTTTAATCAGAGAAGATGACTAAACCCCAGGCTCAGTCCTTCCTCATGTTTCATATCTGAATATTATTAAGACTATACTTTGTATTACCACAGAACCTAAAGGTTATCATCAAGCCCAGGTTTAGTTGTGTTGGGTGCTGATGGTTAGACAATGGTATTTAGGGGTTTGCTTTTGGGAACTGGCTTACAGGTAAAGTAGATATTGTATTAGAACAATGGTCCGGGGCTAAGACAAGGGTTACCTGCTTTCTAAAAGCTTGTCTGTGGCAAAGTCTCCTTCAAGGCCCGCTGTGTCTGACACAGGAAAGCTCCAAGCAGACACACAGGCTGGGAAATTGAAGAGATGTACCACACTGCTCCACAGCATGGGATAAGGGACTCTGCCATGTTGGCCAGGTCACAGTACCCAGTTGCAAAGCCCCTGGGATTTCTGGTTTTGGGGAAAGGAAGCCCGAATAAGGATGTGTGTATGGGATAGGTATGTGAAGCAAAGGAATATGCTGACAGGACTGAACATGGACAGTATTGTGACCACAAGAAGACTAATCAATGATGCCCAAAGATGGAGAGTCATCAGAAGGGGAGAAAGAATACAAAAGGAGGGTTTGCAGAGCAGCAAAGGGTCCCCAAGAGAGGAATCTGAGGCCACCATGGACAGAGGGCATAACACCAGCCCATCTCACTCACCCCACGGGGGTGAGGGAGGGGTGGGGGAGCTCGGCCTTCGACCTCCAGGCTGCTGACATCTGACATTTAAGAGGGAACCTCAGAGTGAAGCTCACATCCTGGCCAGATGTACCTTGACTCTGTGAACCCTGGGGCTGGTAGATATAGAACTGTTTGCATTATTCTTATCTGCTATCATTGTGTATCAATACAATTTGCCTATTATCGAATGGAGAGTTCGTGGTCAGTCTGAGGGTTTCGGTTCACCCGGAACAAAGTATCTGGGTCATAAATCCAGTGCCAACAAGTGCTGCACAAACATAGTTTGGAGCCAGGCCTATCCCTTACTGTTTACAGTCTGTAACTCTGGTTCCTTAAGTTACAGCATCCAAGAGACACCCACATGAATGGACCCCCTGTTCCCTGCTTGGGTCCTCTTGGGTATCACCATTGCCCCTTCTTTTCCCAAGTTACATGGCTCCTGCTGACCTCATTTGGCTTCTTAAGAATTTATTCAATAAGGTCATCCATTGCTGCCGTTCTGCTGCTGATGGAAAGGGTTCTCTGCCCCTCAGAGCTGCTCCGAGACTAAGTTACTGGACTGCTCATTACATGTTGTAGCAGAAGAAAGGGGCCTCTGGAATTGGGTGCTCTAACTGGTACCAACACTGTTGCAGGAGGAGCAGATAAAAAAGGCAAGGAAGGGGCAGGGGGGAAGCTCTACTAATTGTATGCAACTGTCTTCCATGTTTGACTATCAGTTAGTTGTTCGGCACCACAGCGTTCACACTGCCATGTTGGCACAGGAGTTCTAAGGCCACCATTTACTTGCTTTCAGAATTGTTTTCTATGTAAATGCATCCCCTACAGGGAGGGTGGACTCTGATCAACAAACTCAGGAAGACAAGTTTAGCTTCACAGGGGCCTTCAGTAGTCTATTTAGCTCTATCCAATTGGAAATCCATTATTTTATAATAAACAAACTCATTCTCATATTTGTTTCTAATTTGAGAAGAGCACAGCCCATCTCACAAGTGCTAATGAAGTATTCTAGTTGTTGCAAAGGGTTTTATATTTGAGCATAAGCAGAAAGCAAGTGCAAAGTCCTTTTCTTTTCTCATTCAGTGATGCTGAATGTTTAATCACAGCTTCACAAGAGGGCACATTTCACTTTGGATTTCTCCCTGCGCTGCAGAGGCTGATCCTGGCATGGTTACAGACCTTGGGCTGATCCCCACGGACTCCTTTGCTTTGTTCGGACTTGTCTGTTATCGCTAGTTTGTTGAAAGGCCGTCAGGTGCAGTGAGAGACATTTTTTTGCAGGGTTTAATGATAATGCTTTTGTAATGGAAATTTCTTATTGGAGAGAAATTTTAATAAAATATGAGTTTTCTTCTGAACTGTTGGCAGGGAAAGTTGATTATGTTCCCTTGGTGTGGAAGAATATCTGGAGTTGCATTAGGAATTTTTTTGGCATAGCATTATACTCCAGATCTCAAGATGAGCCCAAACAGGCATCTGCAAAACTGTTTAGATCTCTCCCTGGGGTTATCTTACTAAATGCGGGGCTTGCAATTATTACGTTTGCTGCCAATGAATGATTGCTTTTTTTCTCCCAGAATCTGGAGAGCAAAGGTCTAAACATCCCAGTTCAGAAGGAGGAATGGCTCCACTGGTAGTTGCATGCTCTTTGTTAAGAAACTATTTTTGACTGAGGGAGAAATGCCATTTTCTTTGGCATATAGGATCATGGAGAAACCTGTACATCACAATTAAAAATATAGCTGGCCAACATTTTCCTTCAACAAAGAAAATATAATTGCAACCATTTTTAACAAAAATAATTTTTGTGTCAAAAATAATTGAAAAATCTATCATTTTGAATTATTTTGAAAAAAGATACAGCATTAAAATGTAATCTTCCCTTCCTCCGCTAATTTTGATTGGTCAGCTTAGTAACATGGTACCATTTCTTTCTTTCATTGTGTCTTTCTTTCTTTCCTTTCCTTTTTTTTTTTAAATTTTTTTTGAAAGGGAACTCTCTCATTTTCAAAGTTTTCTGCTATTAAAAAATTACACTGTAAAAAGGTTGGGAAGAATCCAAAATGAAAAACAACACCCATATGAAGCAGAACAATGGCAAATACTCTTCTGCAGGATTAGTATTAAACCTGCTCTTCAAAAGCTGGATCACTGCCAGAGCGCTCAGTATAGCGCAGGATCATGTTTGAAGTAGACGTGATCAGCACTGTATCCAAAGAGCCCTTTCTGCACCCCCAGCTCCAACAAGGCTAATAGATCTGTGCATTTGGCTTCTCAGATAGGAGCCATCCAGCCTGCTTTTCCAGGACAGCCAGCCTGTATGTATTAACCAGAAACTTGGTTTTAGAGCCCCAGGGCTAAACAAGCTCACTTCCATGCTCAACCAGTCCAAAGAGACTTTTCATGAGTTTCAACCTGTGTTACAAACCTACTGGGTAGGAAATGTGATCCTGGCTGCCTGTGTTCACAACATGCCTTGGATGATAGTGGATTTTCCAGTAACTACCTCATCCCTTGGACTGTTTGGGGAGAAATGTGTAGAAACATTATTCTTTGTTTTCTGTATACTTCTTTTCAATTTAGAAGTGAAATACTGGAGATTTGTACACACTGGGGAAACATGGGGCTGCTTATGCTAAATCAAGTTTATTAAGAACTTAAGTTTTGACTCAATCAGTCACTTACCTTTTTTAGCTGCTGGACCACACTTAAATCCTACAGACTTCAGCATATGCTTAAATGCTTTGCTTAGTCCTGTTAGCAAATTAGTCATGAACTAATCCTGATTTATATGACTGGATTTATTATTTGTAAGCATTCACCAAATACATGGGACAAATAATTTTTCAGCCTATGGGCTCTTTCTGTTTGCTTTATAGTATTTGCTATTCATTCATTATTCATTCTGTGTGATTGGTCAGCTGTGTCACATGGTATTCTTTCTGTTCCCTTCAGCTTCTTAAACAGGAGGGGAAAAGTGATTAACAAATAGTGAATAACGCACTTACTGCTATGAATTTTTATACTAAAATGGGTGAAACATTAAAAGTTGCAAGCAATTTCAGAAATTCTTTGTGCATGTCTGAATACTTAAGTATAAGAAATAATGTGACTCCATGAATCATTAACTGAGCAGCTTCAATCAGGGCAGATTTTCAAAGGCATAACCAAACAACAGTTGCAAATAGGCCCCTTCTAATATTTTCTAAAACCCCTAAACTGTGAAATGCCCAACACCCATTGAAATTAAAGTGTTCAGAGGCATTTAGAAATCCCGCTTCGTGTCTATCTGCATCTTTAGGTACCAACATAGTAAAAAAAAGCTGCCCCCTAATCAGCAGTTCAGCAAAGCAAAGCACTGAAGCATATGCTTAAATCTTTCCCTATTCAGCAAAATAGTTAAGCACACACTTGAATTTCATTGGGATTCAAGCAGGCAGTTAAAGTTAAGCATGTGCTTAAATGCTACTGAGTGGACCTGCTTTGCTGTGTCAGGCTTAGGATATTTAAAAAATCAAAGTTGATTTTTTTCCCCCACTAGCTGATCAGCTCTAGTTCTTACAAAATGGATTATTTTCTGGCAGGCTGTTGAGCCTACTAGACTGGAGAGTCAGTTTAATCTCCAGTTTCACGGACTTCCTTATGGTTTTTACAGACTTAAATGGGGAAAAGGAGATGGGGGCTATGAATAGATAAAACTTTCAACTGCTTGAGAAGAGGAGAGGGACTTGCCACTTGAGAGCTTGCATCAGCTGTTCTGATTTAACTGTTATATTGGCATGTACTTTTAGCAGTAAACATAAATGAAATTAGTGGAACTTTAACCCTGAATGAAACAGGGTTAAAGTAACAATGGTTTTGCTTCACCTATTTGTCTATAGGAACATGAGGATATAACAGTTATAATCACAATGGCTTTTACCAGCATTATTTGATACTGGTATAACTGTTACTCTTCTCCACACCATGGGTTTTCTCTTAAAAGCAAAGCAAAGCAAGTTTGAAGTCATTAAAAAAAAATTGTAAGGATGATTCAGTGGGAGTCATCATTAAAAGCTATTAATGAAGAAGTTTGACTTATCCTAGGAGATGCATTGAATAAGGCCAAGGGGTCTGACAACTCTCCTCTCTCAGGTCTATGAAAAACCTGAGAATAGTTAAGAGTACTGGGACCACAGATTTTGATCTGTACCATCCTATGTTACTTCACGCTCTCTATCATCTGCCTCCTGTTATCTCTTATATTCTACCTGCATTGCAAGTGCATCAAGACAGGCCCCAGAACCAGTGCAACCTCAAGACAAATACTAACAGTTTCCATGATTAAACAGCAAGAGAAAAATGCAAGGGGCAAGGAGCAGCCATTGTGGTCTCTTTAAGAGGCTGCTCAGTGATGTGCAGGTTAAAGGAGCCTATACATGAAATGAAAGTATAGCTAGTACATGGAAACATAGTTTTGTGATGGACTAGATGACCAAAACAGAATTCTTAAGAAGATATTTCTGTCTCCATTTCTAAAGGCCAAAACTTGATCTTTCCTTAGTAGATGTATCTGCTATCCCAAATCAATGGGTATGGTATTAGAGTTGAATAGAAAATGAATGTTTTCCCCCCTGTGGAAAAATGTGAAGTTTTGTCAAAAATTCTTAAATTGGAAAACTGAAACATTTTCAGGTTTTGGCTAAATATATTCTGCTTTCCAAAATTGTTTTTAAATGATAATTTACATTTTTTTGATGGTAAGCAGGCAGTTTCCAGGGGGGGAAATACCCCCAAAACCTGTTTCTTTGAAAATTTCTGTTGAAAGGCAGTTTCAGTGCAAAATTTTCCATGAGTGTGTCTGTAGGTTTCTCTGTTGACTTACATGAAGTTAAACAGAGTTGAGGGCATTTCCCTCTGGTTTTACTTAGCAACATTGAAACTAAAACATTTCCATTTAGAAAGCAAACCCCTTCAGTCTTGCTGAGTTACGCAGCATCTGGCTGCTAACAGGATGCTTTCCTCCACCGCCATCAGAGGCACTGAAAGTGAAGTTCTCTTTCCATAGAAGATAGGCTGTCTCTGTCCACTATCCCCTTTCCAAACACTGCAGGAATCCAGGGAGCTTCTTCTAAGACCTGGATTTCCAGGCCCTGATACTATTTGTCACGTGGCTCACCATCTCCTTGCAAATAACGTCCACTCGGTGAGGGAACCAAGTGTCAGAACCAATCGATTTACAAGCTGGCCACCAGCCTCAGTGCCCCGCTCATTAGAAACAATTTGCATGCTGAACATCAGTATGACAGCCCTAGCGAGGGATTTGTTTAGCTAATTTAGAGTAATGGAGAAGAGAAATTAATCACTTTAACACTGATGCTCCCTGGCACGGTAAGTCTAGTAGTCATCCCACCCACCTGCCAGCTCCAAATCCCCTCCCCCCATTTCCTTGCCTCCGCGCCCCTGAGCAGAGAGTTCAATGCTATAATTACAGGCCTGGAGTATCAGGCCAGACGCTGTCAGTGCAAGAGAAAAACACAAGGCAGCTACAGAGTGCTTACAGCAAGGTTAAAGCAAACAGGATTATCTGTACGAAGCACTTGAGAGTGCTGATGCTTTTGAAACAAAGGACAGGGATATAAGCTTCAGCAATCTGAAGAGAGCACTGTTCAGCAGCCCCTGAACCTGTTTCTGACAGAGCCCAAGAGTAGCATGACACCAGGCTATTGTTTTATTAATGTTTTATTAAGACAATGCTGCTGGGATGAAACAATCTTACACATGGTGAGTATCCCTCAAAATATGGGCAGGTATGCAACTGCTCTGAGAAGGCTAGAGGCTGCAGAAATGAGCTCTGTTCAATATTGGGTCAAGTAGGGATGAGATTATGGATGCATTGGGCAGGAGAACACTTGCAACAGCAGAGGAGCTGAACCTATAAGATTAATCTTTCAGTTGCTAGATACCACCCAAAAGCACCTGATTCAAATACCTCTGGGCACTCCAACCTATATTCAATTAAGTTATGAATTTAATTCATGTTTTATGTACTTTTACTGGTCCTTTGGGTCTGCGGCATGCTTCATCCTTATTCCTAAATCAGTAAATTAATTAATATGATACACTCTTGGAAACAGTGGTCTTCATCCATATAGTTATTCTGGGCTGATCTTACTTTCATTAATAATTTGAGTTATAGTCATGTCTAGAGGCCCCAGATGATATTGGAGCCCCATTATGGTAGATGCTACACAGATACAGTAAGGAACTGATCACGGCCTGAATAAACAGGGCAGATAAATGGTGGCAGAAGAAACAGTAAGAATGGTGAGGTTATTGCCTCAAGGTCACACAATGGAAGAGTTGGGGATAAATCCTAGGTCCTAGTCCTGTGTTGCAAGACATTGCTGCCTCCCAGTGTTGATCCTAGCACCCTCTCCAGATTTGGGAGAGCCACGTAATGTCTCCACCTCAGCTCCCGCACTTGGGAATTGGGTAAAACAAAAATGATCTTCACCAAGTTTGTGTGGGGTAGGGATTTGACATAAATGTCAATGATTTATTACGGTCATCCCTCATTCAAAAACACACATACAGTTTCCAGCATCTTCCATGACACTATAGTGCACAGGTTTGACATGGTTGTATTCCCTTCTATTCAGAACACAATTTTTATGCTCGACTTTTCAGACACACTTTATTAACTCCGTATGTGCTCTTAAAGCAGATAAACCGTATGAAACTCAGGATTGTTGTCTGTGTCTGCATCCAACTATGACAGCTGTGATAGAAGGGGAGAAATTGGAGTTGTTGGTTTTTTGAATGAGATCCTCTGGATGCAGTTTTTTTTTTTATGGAATGTGCTCCATTATAGAATTACCAACCACTGGGAAGTATGAGAAAACCAAGACTCATCATTTATAGATGCAATACAAGAGTCAACACTTGCTATAGGCCATTATTCAATAGCTATGGCTTCAGAATAAGCATAAATATCCTCAGAGCAAGAATGATCAAACTTAAATGAGCATCATAAAATTGGGGAGAAGTGGAAATATTGATTATTTCATGGACAGAAATGATGCCACCTTCTGAGGCACATACATAAAAATGTGAGTGTTATGAAATAGTGCACCCAGTTATTTACATGAGCCAAGATTTTCTCAGTAGAAGTCTAAAGCTGGGATTCCAAACCAAAGGGAATCAAACGTACTACTATACAGATGCCTGAATGGATTTATGTGCCTGAATTTAATTTTGTGCGTGCATGTGTGTGTGTTCACATGCAAATCCTGATTGTGTTGCCTTCATATTATACTGGTAAGTATATATTTGAAATGAAGATTAGGTAGATAAGATTAAGAAGAAGGATTAGCAGAAAACTAGTTTTATATTATAACTCCATGCATTTTTGTCATCATTACATTAGTGCACCGAAGCTTTAGGCATAGGCCTGAATCCCATTGTGAAGAGAACAAAAGGATAATCCTTGTCCCAAAGAGCTTGAAATGTAAGTATAAGGTAAGATAAGTTAGATGGATACAAGAAGGTGGGGAAATACAAATAAACAATTGGACTGTATTGGTAATTGCAATAGGAAATAATCTTAACTAGATGACTATTTGCCAAGGTTTCTTAGGAGACTGGAACATGTAAAACTGTGTTGGTAGCTAGCTACGTGGCCACATCTACATGAGATGCTATTACGCAGTAGTGTCAGAAAAAAACCCAAAAAACCGTGCAGGGATGCTACTGCACAATAATGCCGACTACTGCGCTGTCGTTTAGTACTTGGTTATGCACTTATGTAGATGCAACCAGTGTGTTCAAGTGGATAAAAATATCTTCAGTGAATTCTCTTGGTTTGAATGGGAGGAGAATCTAGTCCTGAGAGACTTTGATTGCCCTTCTGAAGTCATGGCTATAGAGTGAGCTTTCTTTGCTAGCAGTGGGGCAGTCAAACATACTACACTGCTCCACATCCATGGCCTCTAAACCCAAAAGCAATGCTAGTGTATCCATGAAGTGTTGCGTGGGCTAATTAAGGCAGGGCTAAGCCCATTAACACTCCCCTGGGCTAATTTGCTCACCCATTGCACTGCAAAGCAGTGCTATAAACTTTTGCTGTGTGCTGTCCGTGGTCCTGGAATCCACTGCTGTATGTCCTCAGAGGGCACCGGCCCTGATTTTAGCTCGGATTTCCTGAGAGGTTCAGCTTGGACTTAACTTACAACATTCTTCTGGACTTCAAAGGGGGCTGAGCGTTGAGTGATTCTGAACATCCCCACCTTTATGAAATACACTGAATGCCCAGTTCAAATGCTGCTGAAATCATTGGGTCTTTCTATTAATTTTAATAGGCTTTGGATCAGGCCTCAATAGATATTTTAGCCAGAAACTTCCAAGTGATTGAAGGTGTATCAGAAAGTTTATCCTGTGCTTTCATCAGAAAAAAATCATTTCTTTTAACGATGTTCTTTATGTTGTGGTTTTTTGTTTTTTTTTAATATAATGAAATCCCAGAAAGAAAGGCAACAGTATAGTTGTAACAGGATTTACATTAGCATATTTGCTTAGTTTTTGATCATTTTTGCATGCATTAAAATGAAACATTCTTGAAGAATTAAACATTACATGCAAATGAGTGCAACAAGCCTACTTTTTTGAATAATAATAATTCATTATCTCCCTATAATATATGTAAGTGGTTTCCTCTTTAAAAAAAAAATGCAATGTAGACATTAATTCAGAGTACTAGGAGTTTACAGTGGAGATCCACTGAAATTCTAATAGAAGAACATATTCTTCATTTGCATAAATCCCAGAATCCCACTTGCCAAAACCCTCAAGCTATTAATAGGTGACATGAATGTCACTCGATGTTCATTTGTAATGTTGTCACTGTAATATAATGCATATTTAGGGAAAATTTTAAGAATCATTGTAATTAACAAAGCACACCATTACCAGAAAGTGTTTATTTGTGTTATAGGATAAAGATGTTGCATTAGGAAACAATTATAACACTCAAAGTGTTGAATTACCCTTTTGGAAGCCTTGCTTCCTTGTTTTGAGACTGGTACATTTCTACAGGCTGGTGGGGGGGGGGGGGGTTCTTGTTTTTTTTATTTAAAGAAACATCACCTCTGAACATTTGTAGTAGTATCATTACTGCTAATCTACTACTATTACCACCACTAATACAAATAAGAGTTTGTATTCCAAATGCTATACTAATAATATGCATTTAATGCTGAGCAGCAACCACTGTAATCTAGATAAGAAAGAATTATTGCCCTATATTTATGTGTGGGAAAAGTGAGTCAAAGCATTGAAAGGGTTAGGTTTTTCAATTTTAAGGAAGTTAGGTGCCAAATTCACAGTTTATTCCCTAAGGTACTTTGAAAATACCAACACAAGTGGCTCTCTCAAGGTCATAAAAGGAGTCATGGTTAAATCAGTGGTTAGACCATAGGAATTATATCCTCATAGTGGCCTATGATCAAGGCCCTGGACGATTCTGAGATGTCCTACAATGTAGCCTGCTGACTCGTATCTCTTTAGCTCTGTTCCAATGGGGCAATGTTCTGGAAACAGTCTTCCCTGGTCAAAATGGCTGAAATAAAATTGCTCTCAGGGGAGAAATAAAAGTTGTAAAGAATAAACCAGTGGTTCTCAACATGTTTAGACTCAAGGAACCCCTTGTTAGACTCAAAGTAGCCCTCATAAATGCTACATATTAGATTTTATTTGTGTTTTAACTATAGAAATATAATAGAACATTTCTTCTTTTGCAAAGAACTCAGAAAGACTACAGCATGTCAGAACAGTTTTTGATTTCTATTTGAAATATGTGGGTTTATCTTTTGAATCATGTGTAGGTCTTTGTACACCTAACAGTGCTAATATTGTTCATCATGTCAGAGCACCCTAGGCTGCAGCAGTACCTGGTTGGCAATCACTATTATGAACTGCTCAGGGCTGTCTCTACGTATGCCATCTCCAGCTAACTTTAGTTAGAATTTTGCCTAAGGAAATACCAAAAACCTCAAGATTTGTCTCAATGTAAGTATCTCATGATTTTGTCTTCATGCATGGAGTTCTGTACACACTTCTAAATCCCTCTTTCCATGCTCAATCTCAAGATGTGCTGTTATACATGTGTGTGGGGTGGATCCTCTTTTTACTAAGACAAATATTGGCCAGATGCAGTTGGTACCAATTTATGTGAGGAGAACCAGGCCTTAGATGTCAGATATCCTTGTTTGCTCATGCACATACAGGTCAGAGATCACACAAAGGGCACTAGCATATCTTAGCTATGACAGAAGTCAAATTCTTTGGTACTTGCAGGCATCGAATGCTCTGTTGTGGAAATTTCTGTCTTTGACAGCTTTCCCCAGCCTGCAGGGGGTGAAGAGTGCAAGGAGAGGATTATAGGTGGTGCAGAATGTTTCATGACCCTATACCCACCCCAAATCATATGGTTCAATCTGATGGTGACAGATAAAGGGATATACAGCTTAGTGAAAGCTAACTACCTCCTTGCAGAGTGACTCCTTGGGAGCCAATCACAGGTAGGGGACTTATCCCAGACTTTTCATCTCTGCTTCTGCAGTACTCCACTCAGCTGTGAGAGCATGCATGACTTTGGCCCCTCTGAGTCCCTAGAGGAGACTGTCAGCCCATACTGAGTAGTGTGCCCCTCTGCATGCTATGTAGCTGCTGTGGTATCTATTGCCACGTGACCACCTGATGTTTTCAGCACAGCCTCTGGCTGTGGAATCTGCCTCTGTGAAGTACTAAAGCATACCCATAGGCAGTGTGCATTCATTTCAGTGACTGCTGCCAACACAGCATGCCCCAGGCTTGCATTGCCCTGTGTATCTGTGTTTATGTCTGCACACAGAGGGCAGGCTTAATGGTCTGAGTTTGAGCTTCCCTGTAACTTCTCTTTATGTGTAAATAACCCTGGATTGCAGTGACCAACTTCTCTGAACTCTCTTCCTCCTTGAATCCAACAGTGGTCCTTCAACTTGTTCTTATTACCATATTTTCCATGTATGCTCCTGCCTAGCCCATACCTGTCAGGAGCACCTGGGCACAACCCCTATTAGAGCATTTCCTATTTTCCTTGGCCAATCCCTAATGAATGACCCTAATGGGTCACTAATGAAGCATCACAAATCTTCATGCATCACTTCCCTACTGCTACCATAATGAATTTGCCTGCAACCCAAGTACAGCCATCATCATAAGGTGGCTTTGGGAATGGAAATCAGACACCTGTACTCCAGGCTAGAGCTCAGCTAGAGTCATTCCCTTTAGTGGTAGAAGGATAAACAGTCAAGAAGCAGAACCACCTTTTCACATTTTTGTTCCATTTTTATTCATCAGATTCTGAAGCTTTAATTCAAGAAGCTGATTGAAATAATATTTGAAGCCAGCTTCAAAATGAGGCTCATATATAGATCTATATATCGATATGTCAATATATAGATATAGTTTCTAAATATAGATCTATATATCGATATATAGATATACTGTCTATCTGTCTGTTTGTCTCCCTATCCCTTGTAGGCTGGATTCGTTTGAGCAGTCCAGCCAGTGGAGCTGGCCAGAAAATGAAAGGTTGCCTTCCCCCACCATGGAATATTTCAGCTGACATGTAAAGTAATCCAATTTGTGAAAAATGTCATTAGAAAACTGAATATTGTCAAGAACCCAGGAGATAAACCTTTTAGTAGATACGAAGGTTTTTTGTAATGTAAAAATTTGAGTAAAAAATGTTGAAAACCGTTATTTTTAATGCAAACAGCTGAAAAAATAAACAATTTTGATTTGCGGGTCTTTTTCCTTAAGAAAAACTTAAACAATCAAGGAAAGTAGACACTGTCCAGAAAATTATGTTTAATTGAAAAAATATTAGAAGGGAACATTTTTGGGCAGCACAATTATCCAGTATATTGTATGACTCTTCTTAGCACTGGACTATTGGCATGACCTTACCATTTCAATCATTTCTTTCCTCCCTTTCATGGCCTGCTCTCAAATGTCTCAAATCTTGTAGGCTACTCAATTTGGAAGCAGCATTTTGTTGTATCAGACAATGACTAATTTGACCAATTAGAGCTCAGTTTATGTCATTACAACCTCAGCTGTGACAATACTTTGGAATGTTTGTTGCCTGGAGAGATCACTGGATGCGATGACATCCTTTACTGGGTTCAGATTCACTTTGTCCAGGTTTCCTCTCATCTATGCTAGGTACTCTGGTTGTCTGTTGACTCCCTCCAGCTGAACTTACCACTGAGGATGAAAACCCACTGTGAGGTCTAGAGATGGAAAGATCCTCCTCTAAACATGAGAAATCAAGCAAATGTCTTTGAACTTACCTTGTTTCCAATGACATTTCCTGCAGGCTATTCATTAAACTTTGTTTTGTGTTTAGACTAATGTCCCAGGAGCTTTCCTGGGAGACCCCTGGGCAAACTTTGGAGGAAAACAAAACACAGGAAGAGAAGACTCTGTTGTTAGACCATCATACTTTGCTACCGGTCCTTGTTCAAGGGGCATGCCATCCTCTGTGTTTTATGGTAATGGCCCTCTATTCCCTTCTCAAGCTTCATGGCACAGGCTGCGATGAAAATATCATGAAGTGAGGCAAGCCTGACTAAACCTCCACAAAGGGATGATGTGATGCTTATATTTACCCTTCCCATTTGCTTTCCCCTTCTACACACAGAAACACAAACAGTTGGAGTTGTGCTAACACCTGCACCCCCACCCTCCCCTCAGAATAATAGCTTGCTAGGAATGGGCAAATACAGACACACAGGCACGCACAAGCACATGCATGTAAGGATCTACAGACCAATACAGATGCTCTGAACTTTCCCTGCCTTGACAATGTTCCCACTGAGCCGGTGCATGGAAACTACATGCAGCTGTCTATAAATAAACATACCAACGCACCACCCTTCTGTGTGTCAGCTCTCTTCAGCCTGTTTGTTTAAATATAGGAGCTGGCTTGGCTCCAGGAGGAGGTACAAGTGGTTTCCGACTCAATCAAATTGTTATGAATCCCATTTGCAGCGTGCAATATGCTTAGTGGATGTTTCCTTCTCTAACGAGACCAATATAGCAATTAACATGAGTCCTAATGCTACAGTTCTTAGGATATATATCTATATCTATATATTTATAGATATATAGATATAGATATATTTATCATTAATATTCTACCCATCTTCTTTCAGTGCAGAAACTACCTTGTCTGACCAGGCATGTCAAGCACCCCACCTGTGTTTGCACCTTGCTGTTCCACAGACACGCACATACAGAGGTGAAGGAGAAACTGCAGGCTTTGAATCAAGGCAGATCCAAACCCTCTTCACTGACAAATCCCAGGACCCCTCTTTTATTTTTCCTGGTTTTGTTTTTCTCCTCTTGAAGATGCTGTAGAAGCAGAGATGTTTTTCTCACTTGCTGTATGCAGGTTTTCCTATCAGGGTTTTTTTTTCCCCTACAGCCAACACAGTGGTTGGTGAATACAAAATCAGCCAATTCAGACAGAGGCCGAGCATCCTGAGAGAGCAGGAGAAAAAGAGAAAGACATGATCAGCCCCTGCCGAACACAAAATCGCGACTCCAGGGGGCTTCCTCTCTCTTTCTCTAAATCACAAAAAACAAATCAGGACTGTGGGGAAGGAGGATTCCTAATGTATTCAGGGCGATTCTGCTGCCTCCGATGACCCCTCCCTGCTGCAGTTACACCCAGTTCTGTCCACGCACTGCAGCAACACGAAGCATTTACATCCTTGGGAGTGTGCTGTTTGCTGCTGGCTTCCATGAAACACCTGCAAACAAAAGGGGCCATCCTCTTTTTTTATTTAATCTTCTTTGCATGAATCAGCAAGTCGGAGCCAATCCCTTAGGGGCCAAACACAGCTGATTAATGCCCTCCTGCCCAAACTTCCAAATGACAAAATCCAAGCAAGCAGTCTGTGGTTCTTACTTTGCTTTTCTATGCCTGCAGTTTTAAAGGAGAGCCTGGTAGGACTGGGGAAAAGGCCTGAGTTCTCATCTTGGTTTTAACACTGAATACACTGAGTGACCTTGACTAAACCACTTAAAAGCAAAATCCCTTTTGTAATTCCAGTTTAGCTGATACAATGCCTAAAAACAGATATGTAGCCCCAGAAGGGTGATTCAGATGAATAGGGTTAGGGGCCTATAGTCCTCAAATACAGAATGGGGATAGATTGGTATTGCTGAAGGGCAATTTAGTGAGCCCAAATGCTGACTGGGAAGATATGTAGAGGGAGCTGAAATGAAAGACTAAGCAAGGTGGTAAGTCTGAGCTCTTGCTCTCAGGCTGAGGAAATCCAAGGATCAGGTCTCATTTCCTGGGTGAGCACTAGCAAAAAGCAGGTAGCACTAGAATCAGCATCGTTTCCGAATAGGAATAAATGTGGCTGCTGTGCACGGTACTAAACCCTAAGCTGTTGCCTGGAATTAGGTCTACTGGTGGCATGCATAATGGATTAAACCCTTTAGGGAACTTTGATGCCAACCATCTAAATTACAAAGGAGCTTAAGTGAGAGGTAGGTGCCTGGCTGCACAGCCTGGATTGCTTCTGAGCATGTGTGAAAGCTCAAACTCCAACCTCTGGAGATTTGACTAAGTCAAGATGTACAAGTCCAATGAATTTAGGCACCTATTGAGGCTTGTAGCTGTTGGACAGGGGTCATTCAGATTGCTTTTTGTTACTTAAGCACCTAAATTCTCTCTCCATCCTGTTTGAGTCATTAACAATCTGGATTTTTTTCTTATAGAATCATAGAAAACTAGGGTTGGAAGGAACCTCATAAGGTCATCTAGTCCAAGTTCCTGCTTAAGGCAGGACCATCCCCAACTATCTCATCCCAGTCAAGGCTTTGTCTATCCAGGGCTTAAAAACCTCCAAGGATGGAGATTCCACAACCTCTCTGGGTAACCTGTTCCAGTGATTTACTACCCTCCTACTAAGTTTTTCCATATAATTATCCTAAACTCCCTTTGTTACAACTTGAGACCATTGCTCCTTGTTCTATTATCTCTCACCACTGAGAACAGTCCAGCTCCATCCTCTTTGGATCCCCCTTCAGGTAGTTGAAGGCTGCTATTAAATCCCCTCTTAGTCTTCTCTTCTCTAGACTAAATAAACCCAGTTCCCTCAGCTTCTCTTCAGAAGTCGTGTGTCCCAGCCCCCTCACCATTTTTGTTGCCCTCCACTGGACTCTCCAACTTGTCGATATCTTTTCTGTAGTGGGAGGTCCAAAACTGGACACAGTACTCCAGATGTGGCCTCACCAGTGCTGAATAGAGGGGAATAATCACTTCCCTTGATCTGCTGGCAACACTCCTGCCAACACAGCCCAGTATGCCATTAGCATTTTTGGCAACAAGGGCACACTGCTGGCTCATAATCAACTTATTGTCCAGTGTAACCTCCAGGTCCTCTTGCTCAGAGCTGCTGCCCAGCCAGTCAACCCCCAGCCTGTACTGGAGCATGGGATTATTCTGTCCTAAATGCAGGACTTTGCACTTGTCCTTATTGAACCTCTTGAGATTGCTTTGGTTCCAATCCTCCAATTTTTCTAGGTCTCTCTGACTCCTAACCCTATCCTCCAGCATATCTACTACTCCCTCTGGCTTGGTGTCATCTGCAAACTTGCTGAGGGTTCACACCATCCCGTCTTCTCGGTCACTGATGAAGCTATTGAACAAAATCAGCTCCCAGATGGATCCCTACTTGATACTGGCTGCCAGCTAGACATTGAGCCGTTGATAACTACCTTCTGAGCCTGATGATCAGACAGTTTTCTATTTACCTACAGTCCATTTATCAAACCTGTACTTCCTTAGCTTGCCTGTGAGAATGTCGTAGGAGCTATATCAAAAGCCTTGCTAAAGTCAAGGAGTATCACATCCACTGGTCTCCCCACATCCACAGTCAGTCATCTCATTATAGAAGGCAATCAGGTTGGTCAGGCATGACCTGCCCTTGGTGCATCCATGCTGACCGTTCCTAATCATCTTCTTCTCCTCCAAGTGCTTAGAAATGGATTCCTTGAGGACCTGCTTCATGATTTTTCCAGGGACTGAGGTGAGGCTGACTGGTCTGTAGTTTCCTGGATCCTCCTTTTCCCCTTTCTTAATGATGGGTACTATGTTTGGCCTTTTCCAGTCATCCGAGACCTACCTTTCCTGATTGCCATGAGTTTTCAAAGACGATGGTCAGTGGCTCTGCAATCACATTGGCCAACTCCCTCAGCACCCTCAAGTGCCTCCTGTCCAGACCGATGGACTTGTATATGTCCAGCTTTTCTAAATAGCCCCTAACCTGTTCTTTTGCCACAGTTGACTGCTCACCTCATCCCAAAACTGTGTTTCCAGGTGCAGTCGTCTGGGAGCTGACCTTGCCTGTGAAGTCTGAGGTCAAAAAGGCATTGAGTACTTCAGCCTTGTCTGCATCCTTTGTCACTAGGTTGCCTCCCCCAAGCATTAAGGGACCCACACTTTCCCTAGTCTTTCTCTTGTTACTGACAGACATCAGTAGAAACTCTTCTTGTTACCCTTCACATCCCTTGCTAGCTTCAATTCCAATTGCAATTTGGACTTCCTGACTTCATCCCTGCATACCCAAGCAATGCTTTTATACTCCTCCCTAGTTGTTTGTCCAAGTTTTCACTTCTTGTAAACTTCCTTTTTGTTATTGATCTTACTGAAGAGTTCTTTGCTTAACCAAGCTGGTCTTCTGCTATGCTTGCTATTTCTCCTGCACATTGGGATGGTTTGTTCCTGTGCCCTCAGTAAGGTTTCTTTGCCCACTTTACCTCAATGCCTCCATCTGTGAATTGAGGATGAAAAGACTTTTTTGTGTATATCTGGAGAGATAGGGGTGAATCCTTTATGGTTAGTGAAGTAATGACTGAAAAAGGTTTAGAGGCAGACACCCAGGATATTAGACCTGAGTGAGCTTCAAGGAGAATGTAATGGTAGGGTTTACACCACGTTTAATCATTCACCCCATTTTAAGGCCACACACAGACTCAGAGCTGCCATTGGGCGGGTGTAAATAGCATCTGGCTGCTGAAACTATCCAGTTTTCCAAGAATCATCACTGATGGCTGTAGTAAGGAATCATCCTCCCTTTCCTAAGCTATGTCCTTTATACTGTGGGGCTGGAAAGAACAGAATCTAGAAGACAAATCCTCAAGGGGCCAAGCAAGTTGGTTTTATGAGCCCTTTTGGCTACTGTGTTCAGGGTCAAGAGAGGAGTTGAGAATCAGCTCATAAAGCTTGATGTAAGTGCTGGCCAATGTGGCCTATTAGGATCAGAGCACAAAGGACCCCCACTGTGTACTCTGCTGTCACAGCAATGTAAGGAGGGAGAAAGAAAATAACCCCTTCCCCACTCCAATAGCATCTGGGTGCTCTGGGAGGCATAGAGCTATCCAGAATGAGGCACATATCTTTACTGGGAGGAGGCTACAGAAACTACCGTGAAACCGGACAAGCATGGGGTAGATTTATTGAAACACATGCAATAAGCAGGCACGTGAAACTGTATCATCATCATCATCATCAATAATAATTATAGTAATAAAAAGAATTAATAATGAATACATAGCACAGTCCCATTAGTTCTCCCCAACCCACTGGGACCTGATTTTCAGTTAAGGGGTTTCCAATTAGCTTGTTGCATGAGGACATTTAATTTTTCAGACCCCTTCATTCTTCCTCCTCCCCGCTCCTGTTCCCGCTGTGTCTCCCAAGAATGGCTGATTTCCAGAGTGCTGGAGAGTGCCTGAGCATGGTGTAATTGCAATATAATTAATGAATTAAAAGAATGAGATGTTTTAAGTGCTTTCAATATCCCAGTCCCTATAATTATCTGCAGGAAATGTGTTCATTAACAATCTCAGAGTGCAAGACTATGGTTCATGCCAATGAGTGCTTCCTTCCCCAGTGGGGGCCACCATCAGGGGTGCTGGGGGGAATCTTTTAAAGGGTTTTGCTTAGATCTAGGCTTAGATCTTATGAACTTAATTGAATGGATCAGTGGTATCCCAGCCTGAATTAGCCCCGTGCAGCTGAGAATAGAGATGGGAAGGCAGTGACATCCAGCAACCAGGGACTACTGGAGTCAGGAGAGATGTTTCTAGACCCATATTTGTTCTGTGACCTGTGTGTAGATGCAATTCAGACATAAAGGGCCAACTTCAGCGTGAAAGCATTTACTGCCATTGCTCTAGAGTGTCATCCACATGTTACTGCTCCCTCCCCTATTGCCTACCATGGAAATTGCACTCACTTATCTCAAGATTAAATACAATTCTGTGTGTAAATAACTGTGTTACGCTCCCTAAGCTATTATCAAGGCCAAAGGTGATGGCTTGGCAAGTGGCTACACAAGTGAAGGAGACGCCAGTGTCCAGGGTTCTAACTTGCATTGACAGGGAACTACTGGGAATTGACTTGCACCCCTGGAGCTCTGCCCAATACGGACTGAAGCGAGGAAGGGCTTCCTATTGTTTTTTTCATTGGGCTTGATGGAGCAATGAAGCCAGGAATCTTGTACTGCTGGATTCAGAGTTGCTCGTGTGCTTAAAATGCCATAGTTGTGGCATTGTTAATACTTCTAGAGCTTGAGTCACCTGTTGCTTGCATAAGTGTAAATCAAGAACAATGCTAATGACACTGAGGGAATGACTGGTCCAGTTATGAGAAGAGCGTGGGCCACTGGAGTCTTGAAGAAGCTCACGCTGTGAAGCTGATTAACAAGATATTGCTGTGTTAAATGGTTTGCCCTTTCCAGTCTCCTAAACTGTAACTCAAAATCAGCCACATTTGTGACTAACACATTCTCTGGATGGAACATTTCAGGTGCAGAGTAGGTTGCTGGCTTCAGTACACTGATAATTTCTTTCTGTTAGACTTTCAGAATAAATGGCCATTTCATTTGAGGTGGATGAACAGCTGGAGCTCAGATAGTGTGGCCTGATCCAGTGTAGGGAAGATGCAATGGATGAACAAACCCCCATTTTTTTATTTCTGCCTCATTGCCTATTCTTGCTGAGCAGCCATTTCCATGCAGTAGATGAAAGACACTGGTCCATATCAAGCCATTGATGGAGAGGTTCAGGGTACACATGAGCCAGGGAGATGGGAAATGTTAATGAAGGTAATTCTGTCCCAGAAGGATGTACAGATCAGAGCACAGAGCTGGGTGTTAGGATCCCAGCAAGGGGGGGGGGGGGGAGAAGACTGGTTACTTCAGCTTGCCAAGGCCCACACACATCATTTTCCTTCTGATATGGGTTTTTCTTTCCTAAAGTTTGATTTCAATTTCTAAATTATGGCAAGGCCATGCCAGACCTGGTCACTGTCACAATAGGAAAAAACAAATTCCAGCCCAAACATGTTCTAATCACAACAGAACAAAATTAGCTAAAAAAATAGAAGTTACAGGATGTCCCATGTTCTGTTATTCCCACATGTGCCAATGGTGGTTGCACAGAGCCAGCCTTGGCAGCAACAGAACAACTTTTATCTCATTATAACCATACCCTCACATCTTGAAAGATGGAGGATTCAAATTTCACAGGTCAAAAGCCTGGAAAGTATATTGAAATGTGGGTGATTAGCTAATCACAGAGACTTAGGCAGAAAATAGATTTCCTAGCCTTTCCAAATTTTCAATCTATTTTGACATCCCAAATCAGGATAGAAAGTTGAAATCTTAACCATTTTTGCAAAAAGAAATATTAGAAGGAGAAAAAAAAATGGCTTACATGAATCAAAACATTTGGTTTAAATGGGCATGTCTAGGTGAACGTGGCCGTGCAGTATGTGGCACTGCAAACGTGTCTGCAGCATCACATACCGCACAGTCAGGTGTTTTCCATGCTGCAAGGATGCGCTGCCCTTGTGTGTGTTGCTCTGGGTTTTTTTTTCCATGGGATTTTTGACCCCTGGATATCCAGAGGTCAAAAAAACTCATGAAAAAAACCCTGGAGCAGTGCACACATGGGTAGTGGGTGCCACTGAAAAGCAGAGCCGGGGTGCTCAGAGCTGCACTGCATCTCTGCCTGGCAGGATCATCGCCGCTGCATCCCCAGGAGGCCCCCAGGACCCAAGGTAAGGCTGCTGGGGACAGCACAGTGCTGGCCCCAGCCTCCCCTGGCACCCCTGGGTAAGTTGCTGCATGCCAAAGCACGTGTGGCACAAAAGTTCTCCAGGGACAAGTAGCTGTGGTACAAGGTGTGCTACTGCTACTTGTCCCTGGGAAACCAAATGTCCACACTTGCCTGGATGTGGGCAATGAGTTTGAAACATTATGTTTTGATTTTGACTTTTTTTTTTCTTTTTACATTTTTTTTCATTATAATTAGTTTTGATGTGGAATGTCACTTTCAACTGGAAAACCTGATTTTTTTTGGTTTAAAAAAATGTTAAAATGTTATATTTTGACCATACCACAACATTTTTGCATGGCTGAGGGGCGATCTGATGGCCACCTATAGGTTTATCAGGGGGATTCACCAGGATCTGGGGGAATGATTATTCACCAGAACCCCCCAAGGGATGACAAGATCGAACGGTTACAAACTCCTGCATGACCGTTTCAGGCTGGACATAAGGAAGAATTTCTTTACTGTCTGAGCCCTCAAGGTCTGGAATAGCCTGCCATCGGAGGTGGTTCAAGCACCTACATTGAACGCCTTCAAGAAAAAATTGGACGTTTATCTTGCTGTGATCCTGTGACCGCAGCTGAATTCCTGCCTTCGGGCAGGGGGCTAGACTCGATGATCTTCCGAGGTCCCTTCCAGCCCTAATGTCTGTGAAATCTGTGATTTTTTTTTCAACACATTTTGCATAAAAATAACTGTCCAAAGTGACCTCTTTTTGCAAACAGTTGTGGTTTCAACTGGCATTTTCCAAAGAATAAAGTTTCCTTTGGAGAATTCTCAAGCACTTGCAGTAGGAAGGACAACTACATGCTTCTGGGACCATCTTGATCTTCACCAAGAACACCTGGAAAGTTGTTGTAGGTTGCAAGCACATCAGGGCAAGGACCGTATCTTTCTGTATATTTTACCATACTTAGCAGGACAGGGCTTCAGCAGTACTGGGTATTACCCCACTAACAGTAATACATACTATGTAAATGGATAGTGCATAACAAAACATGTATTATCCACATTCATCCCTGGTGTAAGTCCACTTACATCAATGAATTTACCCCCTGAGATGAACGGGGCCCTCCAGGATTAATTCCAACAGTCACCTACTGTGGAGCTGCATCTCCTTTCTAGCCTTCCCATTCATCTGTACATGTCAGAGATGTGCTGAGTTCTTTGTCACCTCTGCCAACTGAGGGCATCTGGAAGAGAAAAGCCATCTGGCAACGCCAGTCCCATGTGGAGGTAGGAACAGCAGTGTGGGAGGAAGCCAAGTTCTGCTTTAACCACAGCATAAGGCAGGTGTCTGTGAGTGAATCTCCAGTGGACGTCAGATGTTCTTATAATTTTCAGCTGGTCCATGGATTTGCAGGATGGTGTGCTGTGTCGTAGGGGGCCAGGGCATTATTTTAGAATTCCAGTACATGTTAATGAACAGCAACCTTTGGTCTTGTGTGCCCTGTAATAGCTGTTGTTGCCATGTCTCTAGTCTGGTATGTGCAACACCTGTAGGGAAAGCCACAAGAGACTAATGGAAAGTGAGAAGGGAAACTAGACATGTAGGAACAAAAAGAGATGTAGTACTTTACTTGTATCTTCTAACTCAGGAGTAGAAGGAAAGATGCGTCGGGAATAGCTTGATAGAACAAACACTGGAAATCGGGTTTCAATATCCTGCTCTGTCATGGATTCACTATGCATCTTTGGAGAAGATATTTCACCTCATTACGCCTTGGTTTTCTGCGGTTCCCCCATCCATAAAAGGGCAAATTGTAACACTTATCTACCTAACATAGACGTGGGGAGTCATCATTCACTAATTTCCTGAAAGGCTTTGAGATCTCTAGAAGGAAGGTGCTGTAAGTGTGCCTATTAGTTGGATTTGCTCATGTGTACAGAGTTAAACTTATTGCCAGATTCTGGATCACAGGGGACTTTTCTCTCAGGGCAGCTTGGCAAGCATCATGGTAGTGTAAAGTGTGGTCCATTTTCTACAGGCATCTGTGTTTATTTTACCTTGACCTCTCCCTGCCATTGTAGCAGTCAAGGTATTGGTGGGGCCCTTGTCTTGCCTGCTTTCTTCTTGTGCCACACTGTGACTGTGGTTCAGGAAAGGGGCTCAAGTCTATGTTCTTGTGGACCCTTTTGGCCAAATATTTACTCTGTCCTTGCCAGTGATTGCAAGGGACTAGATTTCATAGTCTGCGTGGTTCTCTGTTCCAAAAATTTGTGGAGCTTGTCAGCCTGTTTAAAAGACCCCATGAAGAATCTCACCATTATTGCAGATTTTGATTAAAAAAAAGTTTTGATGACATCTTGATTAGTTGTATACACCTTTCCTGACCAGCTGCAGTGCTTGGGAGAATTTTGAAATGCTGATGCATTGCAGAAGTTAACATTTCTAATGCCACCCTAGGATGGAAAAAAGCGGGGGCAGAAATACGAACAAAGTAGGGGCAGAAATCCTCCCTCCCCTGAGCTCAAAGAAAGTCATACCCCAGCAGACCTCTAATGGAAGGATCCTCTTGGCACCTTAGACCACAAGCAACTGCTTTTCTACTGGACCAAGGTGAAGTTAACCTCTATCCTACCATTAAAACTAGTGGGGATGGGTGGGAATCTAAGTGGCAGGCTGCTGGACTAGTAGAGAGGGAAAGGCTGACTTTCCCTTTAACATGTGAGCACGTCTTTCTCTTTCTGTGTTCAATAATGTAAATAAAGTCTTTAAGAACCCCATTACTTTCATCTGCAGTTCTGAGAGAATTGCTCAGATGCTCCCTTGGCAGTTCTGTTTGCACATAATCAAAAAAAAAAAACCTCTCTGAAAAACAAAAATTACAAAAAAAAAAAAAAAGCCTGAGTCCCTTCAAAGTTTTGCCTTTTAAAGAAGTTTCCCCCCCTTTGAAAGATTGTAAAGACCTTGCCAGTATCAAACCTTTCTGTTTGCATTTGAAAGTCTAATGAGTGTCAGCTCATTGCTTTCTGGAGATGAGGGTCCGGGAAACTCATGGCTCAGCCCTCGTCTGTGTGCCATGCTGCGGTGGGCTGTGAACTCGGCAGGACCCATCTCCCGGCATTTGAGGCATCAGCGCATCAGCCGTGAAAACCTGGAGCTTTTCTCCCTTTCAAATTGATTCCAATCTGCCTTTCAAATATTTATTTCACTCTTTAGGAATCTCTTTGCTGCCTTTCATGTCAGCTTCTTTGTTGTTTCTCCTTCAGTCTCTGCCTGCCGTCCTTGCTTCTTTCATTTTGGCCTTGGGCTGGTCACTCCGTCACAAGCCTTGGAAAGGTTTTTCCTTGCAGTGAATGAGCCTCTTGTTCTTCCAGCCACAGATGGTTTACGTCTGTCCCTGGGGACTAGTGGGAGTGATGTTCCTAAACTTCAGGAGAATAAGGGGCTTCCTGAACTGCTATCACGACCTCTGCTCAACGTTAACAGAGCACTTCTGTGTCTGTTCCACAACGAGACGGAGCCATTTCTAAACTTCTGATCCTACAGCTCCAGCCTGGAATTAGTCTGTCCTGGTCCATTTTAGCTCCTAAATTTCCTGGTAAGGAAATGTTTTGTTGGTTCAAAATGGGGCAGGTCAGAGAAAAGTTGCTAGCACTACATGCTGGTGGGATACAGAGTTTGGATGACACTGCAATACTCTAAAAATGGGTCAATTTTAGCAGAATTTTGTTTTGGAAGAAACTCAGGGGAAAAAAAATCAATGTCAAGACATTCTATTTTGATCTTTTCAGACTTATTTGTCTTTTGAAATAATTTGTCATAGGGCATGGCATGGCCTGGTTTTTACGTAAAGATGAACTCCGATTGAAACAGAAGATGAACCTGATTCTTTGATCAACCCAATATATATCTGAAATCTTCCTCATTGGATATTTTCAGTGTTTTTACATTTTCGGCCCAAGATAACATAAAAGCAGATTTTGAAATCTAGAAATCCTTCAGAAAACAGCACTTGCATTACTCCACGCTGCTATACTTTTAGTTTCCAGAGATCCTTTTATGTCAAATTTGGGAGGTGCCGCTGTTCCCTAGAGTTTCACAGTTTATTTTGCCCCCCTAAGGAAAGGTATTTGTACCCTTAATTCTTGGATTTTCTTTTCCCTTCACTTTCCCTATTTATTCCTACTCCCCAGGCCTGCCTGTTCCATGTTAAGGCAATCAGGACTTGTAGTAGAGATGATATCTTTTATTAGACCAACAAGATTTTTGCTATTTCTTTTTTTGCAAAAATCTTGCTGGTCTAATGAAAGATATCTCTACTACGAGTCCTGATTGCCTTTTCTTCTAGACCAATACGGCTACAACCTGGATACCTGTTCCATATTAAGAAACAGCTCTCTCTGTTCCTACAACTCCATATATTCTCTGTCACTCAGACAGGGGTTATGACAACACCCTGTTCTTAAGATCTCTTTTATAATGAAGAGCCCTTAAATCTCCTTTTTTTTCCCCCTCTTGTGAAATGAGTCAGGTATAGGATACCACATGCATTATGGTTTCCTCATGGCCTGTGGGTTGGTATGTTCCTCCTCTGTATATCCCCTCTGGTCTGTCTTGCCTTGTCCCTGCTTGTTTCCACAGAAGCAAGATGTAAATATTTCAACGTGTTTCCTCGTGAGTCACTGCTCGGCTCAACTGAATTCAATTAAAAGTTAGGAAACATGAGGAAAACATGTTCACAAGAACAGACAAAGGTGTGGAGGAGGGGAACATCTATCACCTGCTGAAAGGGGAGCTCTGAATACTGGCACAAAATGAGATACCTGCCTTCACATCGCAGCTGCGTAACACATCCAGATACATTGGTCTAATTCGACAAAAAGCAGTAATTTTTCAGTGGCATAAATGTTAGTCAGGAATGGAAAAACCCTTTTGTGACATTGAATATCTACTCCAAAAGTCTCTAGGTCAAGGTCAAAGGTCCACCCAAACTTAGAAGTACAATTGAGTAGCATGGTTAACAGGGCTGTGTGAAGCTTCGGGTGGTGATACGATTCAGAGGAGATTTGGTTTGATTTGGTGGCTGACTATCTGAATCCGAATCAAATCAGGGGACCAATGAAAAGGTCTGAATTGATTCAAAGCTCTATGAATCTTTGGAAAAGATTTGGAGAGCTTTGATGATTTGGGCAGTCCCCGGTGGCGGCAGCAGGGAGCTGCAGCCGGACTTGGAGCTGGTAAGTGGTAGGGGTGGAGAGGGGAGGGGACCATGCGGGGAACCCTGCTAGTCCCCAGCTCCTGCCCACTCCCCCAGCCCCCCCCCCCCCATGGCTGCCCCAGGTCCCAGCATTTAAAAAAAAAAAGCCCTGGTGCTCACCAGGTGTTGCTGGGCAGGAGGGGGGGGGGTGATCCCTGCTGCTCCCCACTGCCCCATGCTGCATGGGGGGCTCTGCATGATTCCCCTGACCCCCCTCTCACTCCCCCAGTGCTCCTACGGTTGCCCTGCCTGCTGTGACTCTGGTGCTTTAAGAAAAAAACAGTGGAGATAAGCCCCAGGATGCACCGCTCCTGCAGCAGCCTTGGGGCTTTGGGGGGCTTGTGCAGAACCCTCCACATGGCACAGGGCAGCGGGGGACAGTGGGAATTGCCCCCCGCTGGCACGAATGGTGAGTCCGAGGTTTTTCATTTTTTTTTTCCTTAAAGGGCCGGAGCTGGGGCAGCCACGGGGGGTGGGGGGGCTGGAAGGGGGGGCGTAAGATAGTGGGGGCAGCAGGGATCGTCCCCTGCCCGGCAGCACCTGGGGCTTTTTTTTCCCAAAGAGCCGGGAGCTGGGGCAGGCGGGGCAGCCATTGCTAGGCTGGGGGGGATGGGCCTGGTTGATTCAGAGATTCGGCAGCAGCTGAATCTCCGAATCAGATTCGGCTGAATCGATTCAGGACAGTGATTCGAATCACCGAATTGAATTGCTGTCCCCCGAATTGGCTGAATCCAAAGTGAATACTAGCCACTTTGCACAGATCTAAATTGGTTAAGCCGCAGGCCAGCTTCTGTGGACAACAGCCCACAAGACATCCTTTACATTTAACTAGCTTTGACTTCACCCAAAATACCAGATACCCATTAAAAACTACATTGATTGAGTATGGCCTTTGGTATAAGTCTGGGACAAATCTCAAACCCAAATCTCTGGAGACATGGCATAATGCTGTAACCACTTGCCATGACACTGCTTCCAGGAACGTAGAGTCCACAGAAAGTCAAGCTTGGGCCATACTTAAGAGCATGTGCCCGGTATCGTCCAGATCAAGTTTTCTTCCTTGTTCACCTCCAGATACTTAGTTGCATTTCTGTTCGAAGTTTGAGCCCTGGTGTATAGTATTACTAAACCCCCCTCAAAAACTGATGGAACAATTTTCTGTTGGAAACTGCTGTTCTGGGAATGTGTTGGGTTCACAGAAAAAAACCCCAACAACAGTCTAAAATGAGAATGATTCATTTAGCTTGCTAATGTTGAAACACTTCTTCCAGTAAGGTGAAACCTCTCATTTAGATTGTATTATTTTGATGTATGTTATGCATTAACCCTTCTGTTTTGTTAAATCCAAAAAGAGGGTGAAAAAAGTTTCATAGATTTCATATATAATTTTTAAACCTGCTGGCTGAAAAAAGATGTGGTATGGGGGAGAGGAATGAATTTTTCATTAACTTTTTGGCAGAAATGAATTTCTCATTTTGGATAAGATTTTGATTTTTTTTCAGCCACATCTTCCCCTATTTAATTTAAATGAATATTGAAGGGAAAATAGTGCTTTTCACCTATCTCCCTTTAAAACAAAGGAGGGCAAAGGCTATTTCATTTTTTTTTACGGGTTATTGAGGTCTCCCATCTGTCTGTCCATGATGGGTTTATATTTGTTTGTAATCACAACACTGACATTTTTCAATCACAATTTGCATTTGGATATTTAAAATAATCTCCACTCAATTTGCAATGGCCATTTCAGTTAAGGCCAGTGCTTTTTCTGTTCCTTTCTGATGCTTAACCTGACATGTACAGCTGTGCCCAGAAGACTGGTTCACTGATACCCGCATGACCTCTTTCTACCTTCTTCTACCCTTTCCCAGACACCGTAGAGTGTCCTTCATTACCTTCTCACTACTTGTCTCCGTCATATCACCTCCACTGGAGAGTTTTCATCCACTTGCATTTATTATCTGGCTTCCTTCCACAATTGGTGTCCTAGAGTCACATCAGCACCATTTGAACACTGTCAGTACCCGTTACATTCCCTCACAAATTGAATTCATCGTGAACATATGAATAAATCCCCAAGAGAACAGAAGTTCTCCAAGGTAATTGAATCACACAAGAGTGATGGGCCTCTTTTCATTCATTCAAAGACTGAGGTTCAATCAGCATTCATTACTCCCACCTCCCTAAAACTGAGGCTGCAAAGAAAATGGGTGAAGGAGGACTCTTAATATTTTGATTAAATCTTCTAAACATGATGATCTATATCAAGGCCTGTAATTTGTGAGCCAGGAAATGTGAGATTTTAATTCAACAGCGACACAAAGGCATAACCAATAAACTAGATGAGGAGAGAAGAGGCTCTGAATAATACAGAAAGGAGGACAGATCAAAACCAAATTTGGATGGAACAACTTTTGCTGGAAAATGTTGTTTCCCTGAAATTAAAGTAATTTGTGGGAAGAGATCAATTAAAAAAAAAATTGTCCGAAGCAACTTTTCCAAGCTATCTGAAATGGAAACAGAGAATATCAGTTTGACTTCCTTGTTTTGCTTTTGTGTTATTTTTTTCTAACTTAAAAAGTTCCAAAAATTAGCTTCAAATTACAGAGTTTGAATGAATATTGCACCTCTATTTATTTTCCTATTTCCATGCAAATATATTACAACATGTGCTATAGTCTTTCAATGTTATCAAAAAGGCATGCCTCAATAAGGAAGTGTTGATATTTCTGACTTTTTAAAAAAGTTTCATAATGGAAAATATGTCTTGTTTTTCCTTTTTTCAAAATTTTGATCATAGGAAAGTAAGGCTGGAAGGTACCTTGCAAGGTCATCTACTGTAGCCCCCTGCTCAAGGCAGGACTGTCCCTGACTAAAACATCCCAGCCAAGTGTCTGTATAACCTGCTCATGAAAATGTCCAGGGATGGAGATTCCACAACTTCTCTAGGTATCCTGTTCCACTGCTGGACCATCCTCATAGTCAGAAGGTTCCTCCTAATTTCCAGCCTAAATATCCTTGGCTGCAGCTTGAATATCCCCTATGGCTGCAGCTTTACATATCCCTCTTAGTCCTATCCCATCCCCTATGGCCACAGAAAACAATCTAACTCCATCCTCTCTAACCACCCTTCAGGTGTTTGGAGACTTTTATTAAATCCCCCCTCAGTCTTCTCTTCTTCAGACTAAATAACCCCAATTCTTTCAGCCTTCCCTCATAAGTCATACTTCCCAGGCCTCTGACAATTTTTGTTGCTCTCTGCTGGACTCTTTGCAATCTGTCCATGTTTTTCTTGAAGTGTGGGACCCAAAACTGGACACAGTACTCCAGGTGACACCTCACCAGGAAAGCAAGGGAAGAATCACTCCCTTTGATTTGCAAGGGACACTTCTATTAATACAACCTAGTATGCTGTTGGCATTTTTGCAGCAAGACCACACTGTTGGCTCATATTCACCTTACGGTCTACTGTAGCCTCCAGTCCTTCCCTGCAGCACTGCAGCCTAGCCAGTCATCACCCAGTCTGGATTGGTGCATGCAATTGTTCCATTCCCAAGTCCAGGACTCTGCATGTGTCCTTGCTGAAGCTTATCTGATTGATTGCGGATCATTTCTCCAGTCTATCTAGGTCCTTCTGGATCCTAGGGCTACCCTCCAGTGTATCTGCAACTCCACCCAACTTGGTGTCATCCACATATTTGCTAAGCATGCACTTATTTGGGATGATAATTAATTTTAAATTGGCAACATTTCCTGTAGGACAGGAATTCTCTCTTTTTTGCTGAGTGCTAATAAAACATTCATTATTTCAACCAGACTGTAAACAAATGACAAAGATGCTCACTCCACTTTCTTTCCAATGGTAGCACCTAGGCACATGTACAGGATTATACCCAGTGGCACAGAACAGCAACCAGTGTTCATAAACTAAACAGGTGCTTTCACCCATATGAAGTGAGCCAAAGCCCCACACACATCTTATGAAGATACTGAAATCAACTGCTAGGATCTAACTTGTGACCTTCAGCGTCTAAAGCATAGACCTCTGCCCTTGAGCTAAAGAACTCCCTCAAGTACAAGAAGTGGGAGGTTGCATATGCATTGCATAGCTTTTTGGTCCACTAGAGGGAGTCATATTCACACACTCTAGGTTGGTAAATTATACTGAAGATGTAATGGTTTGACATGCTTTCTTCGAGCTGTTGGAATGACATGGCATACATAGGCAAGGTTGTGAGCCATATTTGTTAGTCCCTGGTAAGTGGATTGCCAAAGATACTGAAAGCAGATGAAATGGGAAACAAGTGTTGTCTGAAAAAAATGAATAATGGTGACTACATCATTGCTTGTCACTACTATAATCACTTAAGTATATGCACTGCCTAATTGCAGACAATTACAGACTTTCAAGGCAGATGTGCATGCAGTCCTGGAGTGGGAGTATTGCAGAGAAGGGAGAATTTGTGAGATTCACAGCTGGAGTAAATGTAGTGAGCTCCACTGGAATGATGTCCTTGCTTGCAAGGTGCAAGGGCAGATCCTCAGTAGTGTTCTAAACACTACTGAGGATCTGCCCTTGCACCTTGTAAGCAGTAAGCATGTACACAGGTTATACAATGCCTGTTGCATCCAGTTTCTCCCTCTCTTTCCTCCTCTCTTTTCCCAGTCTATTCCCCATTCATTTCAGCTGTGTCCATCTCACACTATGAAGGCTTGTGTCATGCACCTACAAATGGAAGCACATTGCATAGACATGCACAGGTCCCTGGTAGGCCTATACTTGTAACACAAATGCACATGAACCGCATACAGATGTGGCACCCAGCGCGGCATAGTCAAGTGTGTGTGTGTACTCATTCACACAGCAAAGCTATGTGTCTATACATAATGTGAATGCACATATACATATGCCCATACCTTAAAAAATACAAAAGCATTTTTACATGCGTCCATTTGCCGCCATGCTTCCACACAGGATCGTGTCATGAGTGCGTCATTGAGGAACGCAGCTCTCCATTGCCAATTTTAGCCCTGAATTACCTGTTGCTTGGAAATGAAACTCCACGCTCTATCTTCAAAACCACAGGCCTAGACAAGTAATGAGTAAGACATCTGAGAGAGAGCATGTATGGGAGATAAAAATGACAAATCACTATGCGGGAACCCCTCAAGTGCTCCAAGTCATATCCCCTCTCTCTGATGTGCTCAGGTTTTAATCTCTCTCGACTCTTCCAGCATGTCTCCTTCTGGTGATTATGGAGATTTGGTGGCATTGTTAAGTATTCACCTCACATTCTACAAGAATAAACCTTCCTTCCCAGCTTTCCCTGAAACCTTGATCACTTTGTGGCTACTTCACCCCGGAAGCCTTTTTGAGATGGGTATTGCACTGACCTCTTGCCTCCTGTACTCCAGATCCAGCACTGAGTGGGAAGTTGCCTGCCTTAGTCTGCAGGGGTTGTGACACTAACATGCAACCTGCCATTCTTGGGCAAGAGCTGGGATTAAAATAGCTCTTCCTCATTCAATCCAGAGATTTCTTTTTCCAAAGACTTCAAACTTTGGTGAGCATCTAAACTTTTTCTTTTTGCCTGAGGGGCTGTCTCCAGCAGTGGGAAATGACGGTGTCTGCTTTCCACTTCCTGCTGGGTCTGACTGCTGCAATGACTGATTAAACTCACACTCCTTCCCAGGCTGACTCCGCTGGCAAGCAAAAGGCCAGATCCTCAGCTAATGTAAATCAGTGGCATTCAGCTAAAGCTGTGGAGATTTAATAGAGCTGCATCAATTTATGACAGCTGAACATCTGGCCCAAATTCTCCAAAGGACCAGAAAGTATAACATATCAGACTAGAAAGAAAGTTTTACAGTTGCTATCAGCCAGGAACTAGAGCATCAGTTCAGAGAGAAAATGATCCTCCGCTCAGCTAAACTGCATTGAAAACAAAGTTCCTGATTGGGGTCCAGAAGGCTGGGTTTATTTTGAAATCTTTATTATTTAACATTTTCATGCATTTCCTACATCTGGCATGAACCTGAAGACAGAATATCATGAGATACTATTGTTCCCATAGTTTGGACCCATTTGGCAGCTGGGAATAAGGAAGTCTTACATGAAGCCTGTTTTTTATGAGCTCTCTAGGAAAAATTTGGAGACATGAGAGATGGGCATGCTTGAGTTCAGTTTTCAATCAAATATCTGGGTCTTGAAAATTTTGTAGCTTTCCCATTCTAAATATTAAGCCCCTTCCCTCTCCTGAGCTTTTTAACTTAATAGTTAACCATGGAAAAAGAGAGCTGGAAGGGACCTCAGAAAGTCATTTACTCCAAACCAGTGCTCACGGCAGGATCATCTATTCTAAAACTGTCTCATCCAAGCGCTTGTCTAACCTGATCTTAACAACTCTCAAGGATGGAGATTTGACAGTCTTCCTTGGGAGATACAAATCTATAGCTGTGTTAGATATTTTTGATCATTTTCTTAATCCTCAAGAGAGAATAGTATGAAATATATGTCATCCTGGACATAAGGGAGAAGGTGATATCCTGCCTATGAGTCTTCAGAATCAAAAGGTGACCATGGCCCTCACCCTAAAGAAAATATTTTCTGTTAGTCAGCCCTAAAAAGACATTGGAAGACAAATTAACTTCGTTGTAGAAGGACAAGATCTAACACGATTTAAAGTGGTGCACAGTCCATGAATGGTGTATATAAAGGAAGCAGGCATAGTCCTGGGGTGCATTCCATATCAGAACAGCATTCATTCACAGACTAAGAAACATCAATTCTGATTTTTTATCTCAAAGCAGTAGTTCCTCCAAGTCATGAGACTCATGACTAAGGTCCATTGGTCTTTGTTGGGAACCTCATACAGGAAGGTCAGGATTCAATGAATGTGGAAACTGATTCTTCTCCCCATTGATCAGAAACAGTGTCTAAACCAAGCCTGCACTGGTGACCTTTGGTGGAGATGATTGCTGGTGGAATCCCACAATTCAACAGAAGGCAAACACTGAATGCTCCTTTCATCTCAGGGGCTGGGGTCATTTTTCATCCCATGAGAGGCTTCTTGAAAGTTCAGTGATGGGATTCTTTGGTAAGCTTGAGGAAGCCTACAGTACAAGGTGACTCATTGCCATACTCAGTAGCAGCATTAGAATTAAATATTATTCCATCTATAAAAAGTACATTGTGTCCCAGTGATCACAGCCAGAATTATAGCTACCCACACAAGGCTTTTGGCCATGCATGCTGTGATCCATAGACTACCAGTAGCCAACATAGCACTTGGTAGTGGTATAAAAGGAAGAGCCAAGTCACGTGGTGCTGGTTTTTCTTGCTGGTTATATCTCTGGTCATAATCCAGAGATAATCTTTATCCCTAACAGAAATTCCTGAGAAGAAGCAGCCCTAAGGTAGGGCTTTGGTTTAGGAAAAGCATATATCAGAATATTTCTAATGACATTTTTAATCTCAAACAGAACATTTAGTTTGTTTGCCTTGGACATCTGTGGGATAGTTTGAGCTCCTCAGAGGAGCATGGAAACAGAAAATCCTGAGGAAGGGACATTTTGATTTGTCTGTACATGATCTTCTGGTGACAGTGGACTACACCAAAGGTCAAAGGTATGAATGCAGGATTTTTATCCACTGGCATCCAGGCTGAGTTTCACTGTACTAGCTAAAGCAATACATCCACTACATCCACTCTCTAGCCTGTTCTATACATTCTCCAAAGCATGACAATCAATATTACAGCCATTTCCAGTTGGTCTCTATGTACTTTATAGCATCATAGTCAATATCTGAGCTGTCCAGGTAGGTATCTCTGTGCCATATAGCATCATAGACTGCAGGAGAGCCTCACTGTTATACCCTGATGTGCTCAACAGCAGCCCAGCAGATATCAGTCACCATGGTAGGTAGTTAGTTAGACAAAAATGAGAGAAAAGATGCTTTAAAGTTGTGCTTGGAAAACATTCACCTTTAAAAAGTATGCAAGATAAAGGGAAATAACTTACATTCTCTTTTGAGTGTCACGGTGAAGTATGACAAATAGTGGTTTATGGGCTATGGAGTATAGTATGTGAGCAAACGCATCTGGCTATAAGAATGAAGGGGCCCAATATTTCTGTGGGTAAGGCCCCTCAGTCTGGACAGTGGAAAGAAATCACATTTATTTTCAGAATAAACCTACTTGGCTGGAATTTTAGCTTGGGAAGAGTCTTGTACATTGAAGCAGCTGTTTCACAGCAACTTCTTGCAGTGGGTTGTCATTTCAAGGATCTACTACAAGGCAAAAGTTGGAAAACAAACTCCCACAAGAGCGAATAAGATGGTCTTATCCATATTGAACATGGAATGTGTGGATATGGGTGGTATATAGTGCATGTGTGTGAATATATATATATGTGTGTGTGTGTATGTCACACACGTGTGAATATATATATTTAATACACACACAAAGAGTCTTCCTTCCTATATATATATATGTATATGAAAAAAATGATGCTTCACAGTTATCTCAAAGCTTCTTATGAACACAGGTTTATGTAGCCATTCAATGCTGCTGGAAGGGAAAATAAATATTCTATCAGTCTGTGTTTTTGCTATGTGACTTTCCCAATGCCTCGTGTCATAAGAGAAGCTAGAAATAGGGGAATTACTCACAGACTGTGCAAGTAAGTCACCCTGTGTGGTGATCCAGCATCACCCACACTTGGAGAGAGTACATTCTGCTTCTATTTAATGGCTGGTCTATGCAGGAGGTGTCTGAATCCCCATCTGCTTCCAGTTACAGGTATTGGGGCCTGCTCTCGTCTACTCATGTCAAAGGGAGTCTTTCCATTGATACCAAAGTGTTTCAGCTCACACCCTAAATGCTATCTCTTAAGTGACAGAGGCAGCTGTAGAAACAGCTTGGAGTCATCCATACCGGTGCTAGATCTGTGCTGAAATGACTCAGGTGGTGGAAGGTACTAATGCTAGTCCCTCTTTACAGGATTGAATGTCATCCATTCTGTAGGACAGAGAAGAGAATCCTAAAAGCTCTGGTTTTCAAAGGCTTGCACTAGACCACACCGACTCCTAGGCAGAGTTACTGCACGTATACATACAAAGCCATGGCTTTTCTGATTTCAATAAGACCCACTGCCTGAAAAGAAAAGACAAAATAAAAGCAAGAAATACAGCAATTCAAAGCTGTCCATATTTCTTAACTAACCATCTGAAAAATGTAGATTTGAAAAACACAGACAACATCCAGACTGCTCAAGGCTAAAACAGGTCCTGAAACCACCCACCTACTGTTTCATTGCTCCTCCATTAATGTACGGGTGAATTAACTGAGTTGGAAGATACTATATGTAGGAATATCGATGAAATCAACTTGACTGAGGTTGTACACATCAAATCCTTTCCCTAGTGGGAATGAAAGAGTTGAATTACTGAATACGGCCATGATGGATGGATTTGATAATCTAAACCCCGCTAATGCTTTGCTGTAATGTCACTGCCAGGCTCCGCCACCATTCAGATGCTACTGTACCAGCGAGTTTATTAAGTAAAGAGAATATTAGGTCTGTTGTCAGACATTCAGGGCAGTCAGCCACAGCTGATGTATAAATCCAGTGACAGGACTGCAGGTAAGCTGGCTTGTCTGTACCAGACCTGGAGAAGCTGTCCTTGCAAATGCATTCCCCCCCCAGCAGAGTCATTTCAAAAGCTCTCCAGAGAAAAAACGGTATTCTCCTTTGGTTTTGCCATTTTTGTGTTATTATTGTCAGTTCCAGCAGCAGCAGCTAACCATTCACCAGATGAAGTTACTGCAGTGTTTTCTCCCGAGCTGTCTGTCTTCCCCCTGATTTTCTTTTCAGCAGGAAGGATGGAATCAGCAGAACGTTAAATCCCGGTGGGTTTCCATCCCAGCCAGACATTTGTTTTCAGGTGTCTGTATTGCTCCCTAGAACAAGATCAGCGGGAAAAAAATGTAGGAGGCTTTTGTGCTCGGTACAGACATTAAAAAATCCTGAGGCAGAATTGATTTAAGTTACACGATTTTCTATAAGTGGCATAGTTTCGATCGGTAGCGAACAGTACACACATTTGCCCTTTGGCAGTGGGGGGGGGGGGGGGGGAAATCTTAGACCAGTTTCTGCCATTTTTAAACCAGTCTTTGTATGCTGAACTTCTGTTACAGGTATAGACCAGTTTCCAATCACTTAAAAATGTAATGTCTGTACCTGGCCTTGCTGATTCAAGCGATCTGCATTGGTTTCTGCTTCACCACAGACTTCTCTGTGACCTTAGTCATTTGGGATTTTATTATTCAGACAGTCAAGTCCTTCAAGAGGTAAATATGTGGTAAAAGTTAAGCTGGGACTTAGGTACCATTTACATTCTCATTGGCTGAATCTGCTTATGAAAAATTACATTAGGTACTACGCTGCATCTTTCAAAACCTACCGAACTTTGTAAATCTGGCCAAAAAAGGTAACATTTTAATAATGGGCTTTCAGAATTGCTTCAGTGCCTAACTCCTAAGAATATCAATATACTAGCTTTTGGAAATTTCGGCACTTTTGGAAATGTTTACCCTCTCTGCCTCAGTTCTCTGGGAAAAAAAAAATAGTCTAGGAGCATTTATTTTCTTCCACCGTTATTTGAGGTTTTTCAATTTAAACTGTAAATTATTTGCTGCAGGATATGTACTTAAGTACAAAGTCCAGCATGATACAGCTCAGTCCTGTCTTGCTAAATCTTTATCTGCTAAAATAATAAAAAATATTGATAATGGAAAGCTAGCATCTAAAGGTTTGGATGTTCTGGTTAGACAGACTCAGAATTTTAGGTGCTAATCCCCAGTTTCTTGAAATATCCAGCTCTTGTGAATCTATCCAAGTGGGCAGAAAATGTTAAGAGAACAGGTTTTCTTCTGGCATTACTATTTCTGTTTCTTCTGAGTTGGACGTACCATCTGAGCAAACTTACTTCGGTGCTCCAGCACCTCTGCCTCAAATCCCAGGTGGAACCAGAGACTATAGGACAGCTTAGAGTTGAAGACCCAAGTATTTTAAAATGCATAAAAAAAAAAAAAAAAGGAAAGAAAAGTTGCTGGGTTGAACCGTGGGTTCATTTGGATTCCTTCACTGATCAGAAGCAGGGTTCATTGCCCCTTGCATCTTAGGCAGCACCTTCATCTGAACTAAGAAATATACCTCTGTGGGGTTTCTCCTTAGCAATATCTCTCTGAAGCTAAGGAAGAATAAATGCAGCTATATTTTTATGCAACCATTTTTCACGCAATCCTTTTTGTTTGTATTGACTAATGACATGAACTGAAAGCCTGACTGTAAACTCAAAATACATGCAAAACATCAGAAATGTGGCTTCGTGTTGCTGGAGAAGCTAATGATGAGGGTACAATGTCTTAGCCAGTGTAAATTGTCTTGGCTCAGTTAAAGTCAATGGAGCATATTGATTAATACTAGTTGAGGATCTGGCCTAACGTGTCTAGCTCATCTGCTTTGTTTGCTTTTTAAAGTAATCTCTGCTGGTTTCTTAACTGTTTTTTCCTTCTCTTGACAGGTTAAAGAAATACCAATAACTGAACTAGTCTTAAGGAAGCACAGATGGTAGAAGATGGGAAAGCACTAGTTTAGTTTCTTGGGAAAACCTTTTCCTTGGAACAGTGCGATAGAATTCAGATTCCCAGTATTTCTAAGCAATAGCGCTTGGCTTCGCTGTAGCATCTTTCATGGGAGGTTTTTTGAGTTCACTGCAAACCCTGCAATATTGTTTACACTAGAGTTCAGATCTCTGATCGTACCAGCAAATCAGGGATATAAAAAATCTAAGGCACCTTCACTGTTGCAAATAAAAACAGGCACAACATTTTGCCCGCAGTTATTTGCAGCTGCAAAACTCAAGGCTACTGCCTGAAAATCTGTCCCATAATAACAGAGAGCAGTTCCTTCCAATAATGTTCTACTGGAGGGGAATCCTAAACTGCCAAGAACCATAGCATGCTAGTAGAGCTGTTCACAAAGAAGAAAAAAACCGACAAAAATTTCCCTTTGGAAAGAAGCATTTTCATCAACATTGAAATGATTCTTGGAAACGTGCCAGTTTTAACAAAATTTCTACCAGGAGAGTTTCACAAACCCAGAGTGGAATTTCAGAGAGCGAGAGCGAGAGACAGACAGAGCTATTACATGGTGGTTAACACATTGCTTGAGGCAGCTTGGAGGTCCAGATCGAGTCCAGGAAGGGCATGGCTTTGAACCTGGATCTTCCACAAATTAAGCTATCCTGATGTGGGCACTTCCTCTCTTTTATGAAATAGTTTGAAACGTCTCAGTTTTGTTCCACATCAGAACAAAGCCAAAAAATTCAAGCACTGTAGGGTTTTTTTTTAATGCTTTAACAAATAGCAGTGTTTTCTATCCAAGTGCCATTCAACGTCGTCTTACTATATGGAAGGAGCCTCTCAGAGGGGATGTTGTCTATTGTTATTGCGTCCCTTCTGAGCCCATCTACTCAATTCCCTGCCATTTTAGGAGCCTCAAGTATTGTTGGCAAGTTGGTCTCTTTTGTTCTCCTCCTCTGGCATACAGCAGTTTAGTCTTCCGAGGATGAAAAGTATTTAGGTTAACCCAGGTTATTAGGTTCAACACTGGGGAAACTAGGTGAAATTTAATTATAGACAAGGTCAGGCAGAGAGCTTTAATGGTCCCTCATGGATTTGAAATCTATGAAATCATGTCAATGAAGAGTCAATATGCAGAAGGCATAAGCCGAGCTGAAAGTAGTATGAAGCTACAGCTGGTTGGGGATGTTCTGACAAAGCATTTAAGATAAAAAGTAAATACATCCAAACTGAAATGGTTTACAAAAAGACTCAGTTTTAACCAATAACCCAATAAAAAATGAATTGGTTAATTGTGGTGGGGGGGGGGGAGAGGGGTCAAAGAGACTTTTTAAAGTAGAAATTATATTTAATTTATATTAGGAAAAGAGGGGAGGGGGATAAGGTAAAAAAAAAATGCAACATGAGGAACCAGCGCGAGAAAATTATTTGATTGACCTTTCAGATTATCAGTTCAGGAACAAAAAAAGAGAGAGAGAGAAAGATTTTTGCCCCATTTGGGACGGGATTATTTTTTGTTTTTCTTTTGAAACCCCAAGTCTTCTCTCAGGATGGAAAAAAAATGGTTTTCCATTCAGCTTTATGTGCAGTCACAACCACTTCTTGCTATGGCCACATCAGATCTCAATGCGAAGCCAGACTGAACTCATTTGGCAGCTGGATGGCGCACACTGGGGTTGGGAAGAGGGGGTAGGTGGGGGAAAGGGGTAGACAATTTCCACGTGGTTGATTCTGTAGAGGGATATTTTCCCTTGATCCAAAGCCCCAATGTGGTTTTAAGGGGTGTTGCTTGTTGGGAATGCCTTTTTTTGGACGAAATGTCAAGTCAAGATCCTTGCTATTTGAAGTAATTAATGATCCTCTGACACTTTTTGTGAGGATAGGATTGTTATTCCTGTTCTCTTGGCAAAAGTCCAACTAATTATATTCCACCTCCACAACTGCCCAATACAGCTCCAGTCAAGTGCAACATACTTATTCCCTTCTTGTTCTAACCCATTGCGTAGTGTTGCTCTGCATTGTTAAGCATCTGTTGTGTCCCACCCCAGCGATGGTTTCATTTCGGTGGTGGGTGGAATGAACTTTATATATTCCTTCCCTCCAAAATAGGGGTTTTGTGGGGCATAGTTAGTCATTTCGCGCAAAGCGCTTTGAAATCCTCAGATGAAAAGCCGCTCAAGAAAAGCAAACCATATGATTCTTTTTATAGCCAACTCCAGCCGAAATCAAGCAGCCGCACCATGCAAACACTCACAAACTTCCCAGTTATCTGCTCACATGGATCCATCTGTCTCTTTCTCTTTTGATTCACTTGCCTCCGAGAGGTCTGTGCTTCTGCAGACAGCGTGGAGGCGGAGGGCGGGGGTGGCAGAGAAGATGAAGAACTTGGTGATATACTGAGTATATAGAATAGCGTATAATATACTGAGTGATGTAACAGTGAGAGAACTAAATGAATGCCACTGCCTTGTGATTTACTGCTTGTAAATGGCTTCTCCCCTTCAGAAATACTGTTAATTTAATAGACAAACATCCTAGGATAAAGGCTCACCAGAGACGCAACTGATGGGATAAACACCGAGAGATTAAAGACCTGTGGGGAAAGTGTATAATTCTGTTATTAAAATCCCAAAGTGCTCCTTCAAAATTAGACCCTAGCATAAGAAGAGGTGCTGAAAACCTGTGCTTAAAAGGGGGAGTGATTGTGCTGAGCATTTCAGCATCATTTGCTACACAGAGTGAAAGGGAATAATAATACTGAGCTGGGTCTTCCGCTTGATTTTCCTCCTCCTGTCCCTAACTATCAAAGAGGCATCAAAGAAACCTACTTATTAGCTACATGTTCAGAACAATTTCCAAAGGCAGCCAGGAAGCCATCAGTGACTATTTCTATGACCTCCTAATTGTACCCTAGCAGCAGTTAGGCCCATGAGACAGATGCATTTGCATAGGGCATCCCATGCCATTAAATTCCAGCTGAAGAGGAAGTCCATCATGCTGCATGTTGCCTATTATGAATTAACCAGGGTTTTGTAGTAGAATGCAGAGACTGCAAATGGGATCGAGACCCCTTTGGCCATGCACATAGTCCCTACCCCAGAATATTAACAATATAAATATGGTAGATACGACAGTAGAGTTGCAGGAGAAGAGAAGAAAAGAATAACCACTGCCGAAAAGAATAGGGAAACTGAGGCACAAGAATTCCAATCAATCTGTCCACCCCTGTCTGCTAATGAATGGAAGAACATGCCGAATTTCGCTCAGGTGCTTATTTTCTTTTGACGTGTCAGACATCTAAATGGGTTCCACAGTGGGTTACAGCCACCCACTGCTATAGCCACAGCTGCTAATCTATGCTAAGAAGCTATTTAGCCCCCTGTTCTGAATGCTTCCTCTTGGCTCTGTGCTGCAAGAGTATTTTGACATGTACATGCCACAGTGGTACCTAATTTATTTTTCTCCTGGATTTGGGAAGATGTGACTGAGGCAAAAGGAAGGGAAACGTGAAAAATAATTGCAAGGAAATTTAAAAAAGGAAGGTCAAAGAAGGAAATAGAGATTTCACCAATTGCTTTGGTGGGAGACAGGCTGCTTCTATGCCTTGGGTGGCAGCTGTAGTGGGGACGGGGACAGTGGCTGAGGCAAAATCAGCCCTGGAGCTGCTACCCCAGTCCTACACCCTTATTTACACTATTGGAAAAATGCTAATAGTCTGGCAGCAAGGCACCTTCTAGATAGCGAAAGTGGAGGGCAAAAGGATTTGCATTGCCTGGCACAGATGTCTGTTAGTGTGCCAGACATGCTGACTACTTATATTAAATTAATATTACTGACTGTATAATCTGGATACTGTAGCTAAATAATTGATGAAGACTTAGTCACTAGTTACTCTGAATAGGATAGTTAAGTATTTGCAGAGTTCTCTTTGCAGAAAGCTCCTCTGGATACTGTTGTTAATTAATGGGGGCTGTTCTCCTCTACTGAGTCCTATGAATAAGGGGGGTGAAAGATGGAATAGCTGTTTTGAGGGAGGGGGGATTTTAATATTTTGATTTTTGGTGAGGATCCAAATTGGACTATATAAAAGCAAAGGCCCTAAGTTTCCCATGCAAACAAATTCTGAGGAAAACAAGCACGTTTTCATTCCTTCCAAATATTTTGGCTTAATTTTGTCATACAAAAAACTAGATCTCTTGGTTCCAAAACGATACCTTTTATTAGACCAACTGGAAAATGGCAAGAAAATTGTCCTTTTCTGCAAGCTTTCGGAATCAAAGTCCCTTCGTCAGGCTCTGGGAAAAGCGCAGATGGTACAAGATGGTAAAAAGTCTTAATGGCTTAGTTTTGCATTTTGGTTTCCATCAACATGTGAACTTAACCTGGTTAAGGATTAAAAATCAAAACATCCTGTTTTAGTCCAGTGTGAATGAAAAAAATCTCAACTAAAGATGGCTGGAATTGGTACGTCCCTTCAAGTCTTTTTGACTTGGATGAGTCAGCATTTGGAAACAGAGCCAGAAAAAAGCCCCATCAGAACATTTTTGACCCAGTGCACCTTGTAATAATTAGTTCACTTGAGCATTTCTTCCCATGAGAAATGTTGCTCTGTTTCCCAAATGGATGCTGTGAGCTAGTTTGATGCCATTTATCATGCTAAGTAGCTTCTAACACACTGGCAAAGCCCACTGAAGTCAATAGGACACTTGGTGGAGTAAAGTGTTGTTTCTCATCCACGTATCTGACTCTTAACTGCATAGATCTGTTGATGCAGGGTGACTCCTGTTCTTTTTAAGAGACATCTTCTGTTTTCCTTTCTATTTATATTGAGGACACCAGGAAGGGTACATATAAGGACAGCAGGATGGCATTTCTGCACTCAGTCCATTGCATGATCAAAGCAAAAGACATTAGGGAAAAAGCAGAGAGGCCCCCAATGGAAAAAAAAATATGTCAACGTTAACAATCATCAATAACAAATTAACCAAAAGCCAATTGATCCTGGCAAATGTGTTTAACTAACTATTAGTCACGTATCACTGACATACGTATTAAACTTCCATAAATACGTTTTTAATGATCAAATGTTATTTAATGTACTCTGAACTTCACATTAAGTGGAAATTAAGTGCATAGTTTAGTGTGTCAGCTCTACAAAACAGGCTCAAAAGCATCTCTCCAGTGGCCAAATTTTGACAGTGCAGCTGCTATTCAGCGGTGTTTATCCAGGTGTGGAGGCTTTTTTGGATTTTGAAAACGCTGTCCCAATGAGAAATAGTTGTCTTTTACTGTTACCCTGGTACATTTTGTATAGAAAGAGAGGTTATTTGGGCTGCCTCTTTCAGCGACTAGATTCATGGACCAGAACCCAAAAGTTCTGGATTCCATTCTCAGCTCTGACCTGCTTGCTTTTCATGCACAAGTCATCCCATCTCTAATTCTTTCCCAACTTTTGTCCATTTAGTCTCTAGATGTTATTCAGCACAGGGAGTGGTTCTTACTCACTGTGTGTGGAGCACCTAGCACAATCTGACCTTGTACTCTTAGTGCTATTATAAAATGAATAATAGTGGATTTTTTTAACATTACAGTCTTGGAGAAGAATGCCTTTCACTGAAAAGCTTGTTTAACTCTAGCCCAACTATGCAGTTGCTCCAATAACAGATATCACTCAAATAAATCCTTGCCTCTCACGTGCAATATCACTGTGTGCATATGTATTGCTTTTTGTCCGAGGATCCCAAAGCATTTTGTAAATATTAAAGTGCCATTATTATCAGAAGAGAAAGTTACACCTCAGTTATTACCACTTCTAGATGCCAACCAAAATCAGGGACCTATTGTGGTAATTATTGTGTATGTGCACAGAAGGTCACAAGCCCAGCCCTGTGGAGCTTACAGTCTAAATAAACAAGACAGATAGAGAAACTGCTATCCCATTTTCTACATGTGAAGCTGAGGCATGGGGAAATAAAGTGTCTCACCAAAAGTCACACAAAAATTCTGTTTTCAAAGCTGGAACTGGATGTAAGACTTCCAGTTTTAATCCAGAAAGGCCAATATTTATCTCCTAATCTGATCCTCCTTCATACCACAGGCTAGAAATTTAACCTCATATTCTCTGTATTATCCATCTTTAGCAATGGCCACCATCCATTCAGAGTCCTATCTGCTTCCCCTTGTCATAAAACCACAGCTCTGCTGATCATACTCATATTAACACAGCACAGCAACACAGTCCAAAAAAAAACCAATTAAAAAAACCCCAAACCAAACCATGAGCAACATTTGGCATGCAAGATGGAAAGCACCTGGCTTAACTCTGATCCCACACTGAGTTTGCAGAGGTGGCTGTTCAGAAAACACACCTCTTTTTACTGAACAAATTGGATCTGGAGTCACAGGAAAGCAATCACTGAACCCCACTGTGCCTTTTTGTTTTTCGAGAAAGACTTCTCCTCAGTACAACATTTTAATCATAATTAGTATTTAGCGCTCTTAGCATTCTCCCTGTCTCCAAGCATGCTGTAAAAGCTAGTAGATTATTTTGGCTCTGAAGCATTTTCATTTAGGAAGCTGAATATTAATAGACCTTTTTAACATGTAAGTATACTGGGCACGTCTACACATGCATATTTACTGCGCAGTAACCAAAAGTACTGCACAGTATGGACATGCATCTACACATGGACACCCGTACTGCGCACTAAATATGGCAACTTATGCTGATTTGAGTGTAAATTTGATACCTGCATCATGCAGGTATCAAATTTACCCCCAATTACTTACTGCACAGTAACACACGTGTAGACGCCTTACTGTGCAGTAACCCGGGGCCTCCCTGCTGGGTCTGTTGAGCCACTAGTGGGTCAGCAGAAGCCCAGCTCCAGGGCTGCTGGCTAGCCTCCTCCCCTCCCCCAGGGCTGGGCTGCTCTCTGCCAGCCGCCAGCTGCAGGGTATAAAAGCTGCAGTTGTTTTGTGCCTTGGGGCACAGTGCACAGAAGCTAGGGGGACTGCAAGCCCTGTGTGCCCCCTGGACAGGACCCAGGGTGCTGTTGCTCATCCTGTTCACCAGTAGAGCTGCTCCTTGGGCACAGGTGAGTGTTGTAAAGGGCTGCAGACTGCTGTTCCCCCCGCCCAGCCCTCAATGTTCCCCAGGGCTTCTGCCTGGCTGGCTGTGGCAGGAGGGCAGCACCAGATCCCCGTTCCTGTGCACCCCCAGCAATGTCTCTTATCTTTGCAGTTATGGGCACACTTGCCTCTGCTACGTGGCTTCCAGGCCCTGGCCCTGCCCCACTGCTGAGCACTCCTGCATGCTGTCCAGGGCCAGCCACACAGGGGCATGGGGGCTCAGAGAGCCAGCATGGGAGGCACCACACCATGTCCCTTGCATCCTCCCCAGTAAGGCCCAGCCCTGCCCGCCTGCGCATGCCTTAGCTGAGCACCTGTAGCCCCAACTGGACCCAGGAGGAGGCATGACCTCAAGGCCCGCTGGGGGTGAGGTGCAGCAGTACACAGGCAGTTTGTGTAGGGTGGGTGCTTGACCACCCATGTTGGGATCCATGTTGACTCCTGGTCAACATGGCAGTGCTACATAAAGGTCAAGGCCTTGCATGCACAGTGGGTGGCCATGACCAACCACGACTGTCGGTCCAGTAGTGTCTGCAAGACCGTGCCCTTTATGTGGGAACTGACCAGCATCTTGAAGGCCCAGGACCTAGGCTGCAACCCTATGGTTTTCATCAATGGGAAGGCCTGGCAGAGCCCTGGCCCCACCCTGACCCCTCTGCACATGACACCCCCCTGGAGGAGGGGCCCTCAGGTGTTCAACACCCTGCTTCACCTACCTTCCTGGCTGCTGCACTCACTAGTAGCTCAGAGAGCCCTGGCCAGCTGCTGCCTTTCCAGCTCTGCATCCTCTCCCTGCCCCATCACAAGGAGCAGCCGGCTACAACATTGTCGGCCACCAGCAGTGCCAGCTCCACCCACTGACCACTTGCCTTTGTCAACAGGGAGTCCCACACCAAACCACCAGCTTCACCAGCCCTGGACATATGGTAAGTCCCGCACTAGGGGGAGGGCACTCTCAATCCCCTGGCCCCACTCCCCTGGCCCCAGGGCCCCACCCCACAGCACACGGAGAGGCAGGACATAGTTCAGAACTTTACTGGGCAGTGTGTATCCCACAGCTGAGTGGGCATGGGGCTCTCACACCCTCAGGAAGGTGTCAATGCCAGCAGTAATGCATGGCCCCTGGTACACAGCAACTTATCTCTGAATTGTTGCAAACTCTTACAGAAAGCTTCTGTCTCTTGCTGCTACAGGGCCAACATCTGGACACAGGGGAGAGGCCACCAGGTCCAGAGGGAATGTGGGGTCTGGGTTACTGCCACCCACTGCTAGAGTCAACCACATGCACCAGCACTGGGGACAGTGTACCCAGGACTGATTCGTTCTACTCCAGTGGCTGGTGGCAGCAGCCAAGGAGCAGGAGGCATAGGAGCAGGTACAGAACAAGGCAAGAGAGAAGTGGGAGTGATGGTGTGGCAGGATAAGGACATTTCCTGATAGAAGACATTCCAGCAGGCAATGTGGGAGCACTGGGGCCAGATGGAGGCACTTGAGGAGCGCCGCATCGCACTCCTCAAGTAGCAGGCTGAGAGGTAGGGCCGGGCAGTGGTAGCCATGGACGCTGACCACCAGCGCTCACCCTTGCTCCATGTAGCTGAGGAGTCAGGGGTTCCAGGCATAGCCCCGCTGGGGAATACTGGCCCTCCTGGGCCTGGACTGAGGTGGCTAGGAGGGGTGCCTCCCACCCTGCAGGAGTGCTGGGCACTTGTGCTACAGCAGGAGCCTGCCACCTGCCATGGTTGCTGCGGCCCTCAGACCCATGGGGGAACTGTTCAGGACTATTGTGCTAGCTCTCTGCCACCAGGATCTGTGCCCTAATGACCCCACCCTTCAGCCCCCAACATCAGGACTCAGGGAGCAGGTTGGACAGTTAACTGTAGCTTTCAGTTTGGGACATGGGTTTTTTACTGTGGGTGGGTGAGGAGGGTGGTGGACGGGCAGTGTTGGTGGAGGGAGGAGGGAGGAAGGGGGGTCTCTGTTTGTTGAGGGGGAGGGGGGATGGATGGGGTTGGGGTTGTTTGGGAAATAAAGCCGTGTGTGTGTCCTGGACTGGTGCTGGAGGTGGGCAGGAGGTTGGCGGGGGGTAGGTGGACAGGGCAGCAGGCAGGCTGAAGCAGGGAGTGCAGGAGGAGGGGGTTGGCCAGAGTGTCCCACAGCTGGTGTCCTGGGCCCAGATGGCAGGTACACAGCTGTCTTGGGGCCTGGGAAGGGGGAGTCTGCTGGGGCCAGCAGGCCCAGCATCATGGCCAGCAAGGATGCAGGGCACAGGTCATTGCGGGCAGGGGCAGGGTTAGGGGCAGCCATGGTGTGGAAGGCAGGGGTGGCAAGCAGGGAGCTATTGCATGCTGCCCCTGTGCTGGGCATGCAGCCCCCAGACAAGGAAGAGGCTGGACAGGGATCAGAGGACAGGGGCAAGCTTTTAAGATGGCCACCAAGGGCTGGCAGCTGCTTCTGGCCTCAGCATGGCTGCCAAGTACTGGCAGCCATATGACCAGAAGCTGGAGCTCCCCGTAGTGGCCACAGAGGCCCATGCTAGGCTGGTGTGACCTAGGATTAAAGTTCATCCCAGATTCCCTGCACATGTAGATGCCTGCCTATTCTTGCTTACTGTGTAGTAATTTACTGCACAGTAAATTTAAGCTGGTGTAAATGCATGTGTAGACACGCTCCCGGAGGAGCAAATTTAGTCAGAGTAAGGTCATGTAATTTTGACTAGGTCCCGGAGCCAATTGCTTCTATTTCCATTTATCAAGTTTGAGTGGTTTCAGTGACCACTTTCATTTTTTTAAATGTTAAACCAGGCCCAAACTAATCAGTCAGAAAACTTTGGAAGTTCAACCACCTTTCATAGGTCATTTTTTTGTTTCTAGGACCTTTCCATTCTTTCTGCACTGAGTTACCATAGCTGTGGTTCCAGGATCCATGTAAGCTAATGGAAAAACTCAGTGGCAAAATCCCTCAGGTACAGTTAGCAAGGAATTCTCCTCAAAGGCTAAGGTTTACAACCAGAAATTGAAATAAGCTCAGACCATATAACTCCCCTAGCCCCTGCTTCACCTTTAACCCAATGAACTCAAGGTGTGGCACGTGACCTCCTCAAAGGCATTTTCCCTTTTCTAGCTCTCAGAGAGCCCATTTATCGTCCTTGAGAAGGAAAGAGGAGTAGAGGTTAACCCCTTGGGCGCTGAAGAAAAAAATGCTGCTTGCAGCCTATAAAAAACCTCATCACTAGTACTCCCCAGAACCCCCCATTTGGTCTATCTCCTAATTAATATCAGATTTTACAACTCTCTTGCATCTGTCCAAAGCCCTAATGCTTTATCAAACACTAATGCCCAATTCTTTGCTGTATCTGTAAAATCACAATGATTCGCTGCAAAAAACCGGGAAGCTTTCACTCTTGCATATTAATATTTTTTTAGTGTGTCCCTTTGCACTGACGTGCAGTCACAGACCAAAGGCCGTAAATATGGTCTGTCATTTTTATGATTATTGGTGGTTAGATCTGATGAATATTGATACACAGCAACTGTGTAGTAGGTATTAAATACATTTGCCAATGTTCTAGCTCCTAACTCCACTCGTTAATGCTTCATCCAATATGAATCAATATTAGTTTAATAATTAACATGTTTAAACATTTTTATGTATATTTCATGATGAGAAGATCTATGTTTATTTTATGATGATAAAATATTTAGTGCCCAGGGAATTGTGCTGTACTGTCATCAGAGCCCCTGAGGGGGCATCTCTCTGTCTCTTCTAGGCAAAGCAGAAGCTCAAAAGATTTTGGCTGTTCATACAAAAGCCCTGTCTGTGTGGATCTGAAATGCTCTGACATGTGGCTGGGTTGGAATAGGAGGACTGACAGGATTTTCGTTGCTCAGGAAAGCATGCAAGCTTCAGTCACTCAAGCTCAAAAGGGTTGGGATTTGACCCAGAGAGAACTGCAAAAGGTCTGTGTGAAAAAGCCATTAGGAGTAAAAGTTTAGAGGCCCTGCAAATGTTACATGACAGTGAGCAGGTGGGTGAGAGAGAAGAGTGGGCGTGACAAGGTCTAGCCTTGGATATCTCACCACTAGCAGGCATTGAAGATCCCCTGATGCCTTTGCAGGAGCAGCAACTTCATCTTCAAGCCTATAACTCACATTAAAATCTATGGGCCTGAGTCTCCATTGATACGTTGTGTGTGGTAGGGGCAGTGGAAGGCAGTGTGAGAGCAAGTGTCCTTAATGTGGATCTCATAAACAGATACTGGGGTTGAGACCACTTTAACCTCCCGAGAAATGATAGGGGGTGCCAAGTACATGCCATCTTGATAAGGGAGGGTTCTTGGAGAATGCTTTTGCATGGAAAGAAGGGGGCCAGTGAGGAACGGGTGGAAATAGTTAGGAAAGCTCCTGATTTCCAAAGTTCCTCCAGTGCTTGGATGCACAGTGGTCATCTGTACACATCCCTGACATGCCTGTGAGCATGGTTAGTTTTGCATCTCTAAGGCAGCCATTCATTGCACTGGGTTTCTTCTTTGGGGGCTGTTTCCAGAGTGGTATGGAGGGGCCAGACTATAACTATGAACTATAACTCAGCCCAATGATATCCATATGTGTGAAAAGAACCGGGCCTTGAAGTCATCTCCAGTGTGATGGGTCAAACCCCAGTTTAACCAGTTATTTTCTGCTTCCCTATCCCCCACCCTGCAATACGCATTTAGGGGCAGCACTCGTCTCTGCTTTTTGTCCCAGGGTTTTGCATGGAGTTGTGCACTGTTAAACACCAAGTGTGATTCACCCGGAGGCAGCTGCACTAAAAGGATGGCTTAAGTCAGGGGTTTCCAACCTTTTTTTAATAAGTGTAACCCCAGGGGGGGAGCGGCTAGATGCAAAGCAGGGGGGTGGTGGTGGCTACAAGCCAGATGCAAAGCGGGGGTGTGGCGAGAGGCTGCATGTGGGAGGAGGGGGAGTGGTGAGCAGCCGGATGCATAGCGGAGGGAGTGGTGAGCAGCGGCAGCGTGGCATGTGTCCGGCCCTGCTCTTGCCCTGCCCTGGCCCTGATCCTGTGAGGCAGTGGTGAGGGATGGCTGTGCTCCATCCCTGCCCACCCCCACATAGCCCCTGGGACCTTTCAAGGTACTCTTGCTTAAGTGATTTCCAGACAACCCCTGGTTTAAGTGATTCCATTTCTCTCCACTGTGGCGCAGAGTCTATAGAAATGGAATCAAGCAAATTCAGCGATGGAAGTTTTTGGGCCTGATCCATGTCCCACCAAGCAATGAAAATACTCCCACTGATTTCAGTGGTATTTAGGCTGGGTCTTTTATAATTCAATGAGTTCCTAACTTAGATGAAGAACAACTGATATCTCTTAAACTGGGTTAAATCTGAATGAAGCCAATGTCACTGAAATGAAATTAAATGCATGGGCACATAAACCAGGCTTCCTCAAAGATGTCTTGAAGGGCTCATGGATAAGTTTATAAATACAATTTATTTTGCTTAGAGCCTGCAATAAAATTCACTGAAGCACATGGAAAGACTTCCCTTGACTTCAGTAGACTTTACATCAGGCATTTAGGAACATAGGCCTAGGAGGCATCAACTAATTCAAGTGCAGGCTCCCACTACCCCAGGCAGTCTTGTAACAGATGTAATGTTTAAATGGATCCAAAAGAACACTCAATCTAAACCCCTCCTGCACACTTCAAGCCCCAAGATGAACATGATATCATACAAAGAAAAGGTGAGGGGGAGGTTTCAAAAACTACAGTATGCCACAGGAAGAGAACAGGAGAGACCAGGGGTGTCACCAATGCTTTGGGCCCCTGCAGTAACTGGGAATTTGTTAGGCAGGACATGGCAGGATGTGCCTAGGAGTGCAATATGCCCCATGCTAAAGAAAAAGAGAAAAAAGCTCCTAACTATCCATGCCAAGATGATCTGATCATCTTAACCCTGGCCATGACAGCAAAATATATCAACCAGGTGTCCAAGAGGTTTCTCATTACTACTAGAAATAACAGCACACCCTGGCCAGTCTTTTGCCTCCAGCTGTTGCCAAGTCTGATGCTTTGGAGGAAGGCAAATAAATCCCCAAGAAGCCAAGTTATGCACTCAATAAGGAATTGGGAGCATGTATTTCCTGGTCCCTACAGGAGACCAGCAAAAGCCCTGACCATGTGACAAACTGATGAAATACAGTATAATTAAATACAATATAATTGAGTGCCATAAGTACTGCATGCATATTAAAAGTTCAGGTGAGAGCTAGGGGTTAGATTTATCTTTTTACAGAGAGCTTATCTAAGACCTATGGTCTCGCTTAAGAGCAATTAAGCAATATATTGCCCTTGAAGTGTTTTCTTGCTTAGGGGTGACTTTCAATTAGCCAGGCATCTGGTTGCCAGGGGCCACTACAGAATTAGGAGAAATAATATAACTGGCTCTGAACTCATTAAAAAACAGGTGAAGACTTCCTGTGAGGTTATGATTAATGTGATCATGATAATTATGTTTATTTCCATGTATTTTGTTGAGAATTAGCCTCTTGGTCACAGTCCGGTGGCACTGAATGTTCTACAGCAGTAGGACAAATGCCGTGTACAACATCTGATTCCATTATAATCAGGTAAAAGACTTGACAACATGCTATATGGGATAGAGGCAAATGGCATGGCCACTGTATACACTGGCACTGTACAGAACCAGTGATATGCCAGTGAAAAATATTCCTAATAACCTCTGCCATTTTTTCTGGTGCCTAAACATGCGATGTCCACATCAAGACATGAAAAAGGCACATTTTTGCTTTGCCAACTCAATGGGAAATTGATCTTAGAATGAAATGTCAGAATTTCCAAATATGCTTTAAAAAAAAAATGTCTCTGTGCTTTGTTTGTTCCCTGTTTTGAGCAGAAAAGCATCTGAGTGACAATGTGGGGGGTGGAAATCCTTGTACATACAGTGTGATATCAGAGGACTTCTTGTGGAATTTGTAAATAAATGTGAAACCTTGAGTTTCTTTTCATTTTTCTTAATGCCACTGTAACGATTTTGACACTGTGTAGGAGTAGCAATTATATTACTGCATCTTTACAGGTAGCTAATCCTAGTAAAACCACCACTTGCTTGGAAGCTTCTGTGTTGTTCAGGAGCTCTATAAGAACTTGTATGCATGTTTGGGGAGCGCCTTCCTAAAACATATGCTTCCCATTAGGTTGAAATTCCTCTGTACAAATATGGCGAGGTTCAGAGCCTATGCATCACCTAAATCCTATTTGAACATTTAAAATCTATGAAACCTATTCCAAATCTGAAAACAAAATAAACCCCATCAGAAAACTTCAACCAAATGGCAAGAAACCCCAGAATAGAAGCCAATGGACAAAGAAAGATGTGCCATTGAGATTAAAATCACCTCCTATGTGTTTCATGGGCTTCTGTTATACAAGACTTCATGGTGATAGGGAAGAAAGAAAGAAGCTGTGTGTGTCTATTAGTAGAGCAGTATTAACCTGGATGTCTGTATTTCAAAGCTGAAGCTACATTTGGGTAGGTGGTCTAAGCCGGAGGAGACCTTCATGTTACATCAAATAAGTGGTAAAAGAAGACAATAGACTTCACGTGGAATCTCAGTTTCCGCCACTGCTGCCGTCCCGCAGGGCTGCTATGCCGCAGAGCAGAGTGAGTAAGTAGAGGTCTGCATTGCAATCTGCTATCTCATTGGCATACTGGGTGGGTATGCTCCAGTGAGACTAGCAAAAAAAACACAGAGGCTGCATGCCAGGGATCTAAGGTGCTTGTCTGCACACAGCCACCAGCACTGCAAATGTACTCCACATGCTTTTAATAATGTCATCAAAGATCCGCATGGATGCTGTGCTATTCTTTGGGTAGCACCTTTTTTCAGCTAGCCAGCAGCACATGTCTGAAAAACTTGCCCGTAGTTTTGTTACGATGAAATGTCTGATTGGGTGAGGCTGGATTTGCTTGTTGTCTGCTTCTCTCCCTTAAAGCCGTCAGGCCAAACCCTGAGTTCCACCATCCCTCGCACTCCATGAACCCTTCCTGAGTTGGCTGTGCATCCACCATTTCCCTCTCTCCTGATGCAACGCCTAACTACGTGCTTGCACTGGCTTTCTCCCATCTTTTCCCAGGAAATAAAGTCCTTCCACAGCTTTTTTTTTGCACCTCCCACTACTGGCATGGGTATTGCTGCTCTGGGCCCCCCAAACCCAAAAGGGTTGCATTCCAAGAAGACTGCAGTCCCAGGTGTTAGGTTTAGATTGCCTGGGTTTTTTTCATCAGGGTAGTTTGCAGTGACAGATATTCTGATCCGTCCCTGTATAAATCTCTTCTGAAAACCTGTCAGGGCATGTAAAAAAGAGTGATGGAGCCCCTTCTCTCATTGTGCTGACACTACAGTAGGCTGCTTTGAACCGGCACACTGATAGGGTGCTGCGCATTCACGGGCAGATTCTTTTCCCCCTAGCAGAGCCCAGCTCAATTTAAATCCCCTCAATATCCTGAACCCCCAAAGCCTGGGACAAAGTTACACTGCCTTTCATGACCTGAGCAATATATTGCAGTGGTTTTTTGTTTTTTTTTTACTGACAACCATTTGTCGAATTCCCCCAAAATGCTTGACTCAGTCAGTTCATGATAGGATTTTGCTCACATTTCCACGTTTCGCATTGCAAGAGATTTCTGCTCATTTGGATGTAGGAAAGGTTTATTCACATGCAGACAGGCACTTTCACCCTGACCCAATTACCTAAGGGAGTGCTGCTCTTGTGGGCTTGGAATACAAGGTGGTAAGAATTAGAGCAAGCCCAGGGAATGAGAGAGCCTGTGATTTCAAACCAGCATTAGCAGCAATGAGGAAGATATTTATGAGGTACCCAGAGGTCATGGTGATGGGCACAGTATACAAACTAAGCTTGACAGGCCAAAAGGAATCAGAAAGGAAGAGTCAAGCACTGTTACTCTCTCAAGAGGCTACTGCATGTCCTGGGGTATTTGAGCTTGTTCCTAAAGCACTGGCTGCTAGATGTAACTAGTTTTGTGAGAATCTCACTGAGGTGGAAACATGAACCCTTAAAAAAAACCCAGGAAAATTAAAAGAATCTCCAATGTGTGATTTGTCGGCCAGGCTCATGCCTTGGGGAGGGGAAGGGGGGACCCGGGATATCTGGACCCTCCGAGTTGGCAGGATTGTGGCAGAAAGTTTGTCTGCTTCAGAGACACATCACCGCATTCTCTAGGAATGAAACATGCAGGGAAGCTTCTCCCCAAAGTGCATGCATGAATACCCGCTCAAATCCCTCGCCATTTATCCAAGCGCTTCTTCTGCTTAATTAGGAAACAGCAACAAACCAGCTGACTGGCCAGCCGCACAGCTCCAATACTGAATAGTGCCCATGAGCAGCTTGGGAGTACTCCATTAGCACGCAGACCTACAAAGACAATCAGGCTGTGTAATGATGGCAGTGGCAGCACCCTCAAACAGGCCAGGCTGCCCTACCCATGCTGCTTTTCAATAGGAAGCAGTGTAGCCACCTCCCTGCAATACTTGGGGCTGACTGGTTATTAGCACTGCTGAGTGACTCTGCTAATTAGCATGTCCCCAAGCTAATTAGTCCCCTGCATAGCTGTCCAGATGTGGCTTTGTTGCTTGTGGTATGGATAGGAAGCAGTGTAGCCACCTCCCTGCAATACTTGTGGCTGACTGGTTATTAGCACTGCTGAGTTTCTGTGCTAATTAGCATGTCCCCAAGCTAATTAGTCCCCTGCATAGCTGCCCAGATGTGGCTATGTTGCTTGTGGTATGGATGGTATCTGTGTGCTCTTGAGCACTTCTGCTGGGGGGGGGGTAAGCTTAATGTATTGATTTAGCCTTACACACACACGAGGTATGCATATGCTGTTGAATCCTGAACACAAGCACAATCATATACTTACATGCACCAGCATATCCATTTATACATGCAGGCCTGCAGAAAACTGCTCTTGCACACGCTGGCACTGTGCCTACATAGATGGAGAGAAACTACCACAGGAACTGTACACAGACAGATTGTCACATATATGCAATCTCCCGGACATGTAGCCACACCTTGATAACACAATCACGCATGCAAATCCAATCACACACACACATCCAGAAAAACACAAGCAGCTGTGAACACTGACACACATTTAAACCATGCACAGAATCTCATTTGCATTCATGTACGGTACACACACTGCTCCTAGATATTTGTGCTCTTCAGTCTCTGGGCTTGGCCTGATGTAGCTGGTGCTTCTCCCACATCTATCACATTCCATGGCTTTACCCAGACCCCTTCAGTGAGGTTTCAGATGCTTCTTTGCAGGTTTCAATCAGTCCAGGCATGTCAGACAAGTAAATACTGTGGAGGTACCTACAAATTACACCATCTGGCTGCCTTGGTGAGCCAGACAAGAGGCAGACTGCAGGGGGAGGAAGAATCCAGGGCTTAGGAAGTGAGAGATGAAAAATCAATTGGATGTAAAGGAGAAAAATAAAGCCTCATGCGTATGAATGCATTGCTTTTGAATATATCAGCTCCCATGCACCCAGTCTTGGGTCCAAGATCACTGTGTGATGTATTTTGTGCAAAATTAAAACAATCTTTATCTATCTACAAGTTTAGTGGGGCTCCTTGGGTTAAAAATGGTCTTGAGAATAAGAACATAGCTTGTTACTTTACATTAACTGAGGCAGATATTTCAGTGGACAGGTAAAAAGCAATATAGCCTTTTCTTTCTAGCACAGTTTGAGATGAGTCAATGTAAAGGTGTTAACGCAGCTGTGCATGAGCCTGTGTGAACTAATCTTCATGGCCTAAGTTGAGATCCTAGTTGATAGATGTGCAGATCAAAAGGTGTCTGGGACTTTTTATTTTCCTGCAAAATATTTCAAGTTTTCAAGAAAAAAATCCTCAAATCAATGTTGATGACATTGAGGGGAATGGGAGGGGATTGGCTGGGAAAAACAGAACCAAAATTAAATCTAGCAGGTTGAGATATAGGTTTTCAGTTTCCCAAAACAAAAATAATCAAAAACTATCAAGAAACAAAGCAGAATTTGCAAAAACATTCATTTAAAAAAACAATTTTTCACTGAAGTTTATCTGGAAAAAGCCCCTCCTGTACAGCACAAACCCCCAATATAACTGGTTGCCCTTAGCACTGCCAGGTTCATTCTGGAGCTGAAGAACTGAATGGACCATCGAGATTAAACCAACTTTTTAATCCCAGATGCGATTCATCCTATCTAATCGCAGCTGAGAGACATTCAGAGAGTGATACAAGGCAACCTTGCATCTGCATGATGTATTAGCACGATGCCTACTGTACCTGTTGTAGGAATAAATAGAAGACGTTAGTCCCCCGGGATGTCAATCCAGCACTTTCCAGCAGCACAGGACACCTAGCAGGAAAAAACATTAAGAAGGAATAAAAGCATTTATTTGTTGAAGGGGAAGCATGTTTTTGTTGACTCAACCTTCATTAAATAGCTCTCATTATTGCCACAGTGTGAGCTGTTGGCACAAAAAACTCAGCACTGCCACTAAAACCTAATGCCATCTGGAAACGAAAGGGAGGTGGGGAAGCAGAGCTGAGGGCAGGCGAAAGGCATGAGTGCGTGTTTACCTCTCTGCACACCCCATCCCGGCAGAGCCTGCCTTGATCTGAAACAGCAGAAAGAGAAGCTGTGCTGGAAGGCACTGGGAGCCCTGTGGCTGAGCTATAAATCTCACTCAGTCAGAGGGGAAGATTTATGCTCATGGCTTGGAAATGATGCCTGTGGCATTCACATGCACGACGTGTGTGTCTGTCAGTGCGCGCGCGCGCACACACACACACACACTTCTACCCCATAAACACAGACTCTCTCAGACCTGAGACCTGGGAAAGGTGCACCCCAGGAAGAGCTGAATGGCTTTCTTAACTTTCCAGCAGTGCAAGGAGACAAACAGAGGGCTTTGTGTATTAAACGTGTCCCCAATTTGCATTTTGATTGGCTAACGGGCCATGCAAATTCCACCGTAAAGTATTGATCTGTCAAAGACATCTGACAGTTTTCAACAATTGCTGAAATAGCTTTAAAACAGACTTGGGAGAGCTGGGGGAAAAAAATGCCTGATGAGTGAGTCCTTTCATCTGCTAAAAGCTGTCCAAGCCCATAAGCCTGGGGGTGACTTTAAATAGAGTCAATGAAGAAATATCTTCCAGACAGGGGAATGATGAGGCCCTCCAATAGTTTCCCCTTCTCTCTTTCATTCTCAGAGTCTCTTTCTCTCTCATAGTCACGTTCAGTCTTTTTCTCTCTCCCTACATTCAAAGCCCAATCCTGCGAGGCGCTGAATGACTTCTATTCCCATTAATATCAAAAGGCCCCTTGGTGCCTCTCAGGATTGAGCTTCTGGCTGCCCCTGCACTCGGCAAGTGATAGGGTCTCCTTTGCATTGTTGGCTTTCAGAGCTGTTTTTCATGATGGTCCCCATGGGCAAGAGGCAGCCAATTTGGGAGCTTCTGCAAGGATCCAGGATGGGGCATCATTTATTCTTGGACGGTCCATGACAGAGGCTCTTCCGCCAGACTCTGACAGAGCTTGGCATGCTTCTTAATGGCATCTTAGGGGTTGGCACCAGACTGCCCTCATATACGTGCTGAAGGTGCAAAATGAAGCAGGTACTTGCGTCCCATCACAGAATCATCTCTGTTGCCAAAGCAGTGTAGTCCCTGGGGACAGGGCCTGGGACCGGGCTTTCTGGAATCATTCACAGCTATTAGGGGAATATAAAAAAGCTGAAAGCCACCCAATAAAGGCCCAGTTGGAACAGGTATTTTTTTCCTTCTGCAAGCATTTTAAGTTTGAAAAATTGTACTTAATCATGACAGAAAGTCAAAGTTTTGAAAACTGCCTGAAAATGGAAAAAAAAAAAAAATAGAAGTTGCTTTTCTTTTACGCACAATACAGCCTAAGTCCTTTCCAGCAGGAAAACCAGAAATTTTCATTTTGATTTTCCTTTCAAAGCAGTTTGACTTTTTCACTTATTTTCAAATGTTTTTTCCAGTTCAAAATTTCATTTAAAACCCCTCTTTCCTTTCTAGATCTGGACATGTGTTGATGATTTTTTTTTTGTCATTTAAGAAAATTCATGACACGATCTTCCACATAACCTACTGCAGAACACTCGAGAAAACCTGTGGGGGCCAGCTAAAAGTGGTTTTAGCCCACCACTAAGCATGACTGAACTTGGTGCCCGAGATGACAAGATTTCTCACACGCCTATTCACTCACTCCTTGGTATATAATGAGTCATCTAAGCTTAGGGTGTCTTTTTAAGTCTCACCTCACTGACCTCCCCAAAACCCTTGGGCCAGCCCTGTGCACAGTGACATAATAATGATGGATAGGAATCATTTGCATGTTGAGGGAGCGGGAGGGAAAAACAGCATTTCTCAGACCTGTCCCAAACTGCTAGGTCCAGCTCTGTACCAACCTGCCCCCTTTCCCACAGCAGCATGCAAATTCTCCACCTGATAGTACATTTTTCAATCTGCCCTCCAGCTTTGCTGAGACCAGAATGACAAGACTTTTTACTCCATAGGCAGTGCCTCCCAGCTTGCTCCCTCAGTCTAGAATAACCCTGTCTGTGACTGCATAGGAGAACCAAAGTGCACCGAATCAGTGAGAATACACCTAATAAATAAATCAGTGCGCTTGCACAGACCACACTCGCTATGTTATGAATGCTTGCTCTCTTGTGTCTTTCCATCTCAGAGCTATTCTAAATGTTAGATGTGATGCTTTCTGGCTACCTATCTCCTAGTTCCTGCCATAGGTCCCAGGAGGAGCAGATTTTGGAAGATTTCAAAAAGCCAACCCAATGCCTTGGCTGAGATAGGAGGATGAGAAATGAAACGCATTGACACTAAACCAGTTCAGATTGGAGCAGGGCAGACTCAACCAATATTTAGCTTTATTCAATACACAAATGCCCTGTATTGGAGTGCTTTTGTGTGCATTGCAAGCTTGCTAGGGGAGACAAACTGATTGCAGCATGGTAAAATTCTTGAAAGCATGGCATAGGCAGACAAGGCATAGCAGGCCTTGTTAAGCACCTGGTTTCTCTCTGCACTGTACCCACATATTTGTGACCTCACTGACTGTTCAATTCCCAATCCACCTCCCTCTCATAGCCTGAACTGTATGTATGCATCTTGTGTTTACCCTGCTATTTTCTGTGATGCTCACAGGCTCCTTCCTCCTGTGTCCTTGACCCATTCTGTAAGTGCATTAATGACAAGGTCACCTATTCAATCCTTTGCTGAGGACATCACAATTTTATCCTACAGTGAGGAAAGTGTAGTCGGTATTTTAATACCACTTTCCCTCCTTCCCTCAGCATTTCCCAAGGAGGATTTCCCTTTGGCCTTAGCTAATCCAAAGAACCTGCTCAATGATTAGGCAGAGCTGCCTTGGATCAAAGGTCAAGCTATTTCCTCCTCGTCTGGTTGCCTGTGACAGTTCTTGTTCAGTATTTAACAGCAAACATTTAGCTATTAATTTCTCATCTCAGCTGACTGATAGCGTGGGTGGGTGCCTGGCCTTTGGGGTGGGAGAAGTTTTCAGCTTTAGTTTAAATCTTATTTTTAATGGGTGCATGAGACTGGAGTAAGCTGGATTTCAGCAGGTCAAACTGTTGCATGACAGAAGATGACAAGGAGGAAGATGGAAGGAGAGAGCGACAGGGGATGTGACTTCGATGCACAGTTCAGTGATTATAACTGGATTGCTCTTTTCCCCTTGGTAACGGTCATTGGTAGCAATTTGTGCCAGGCTGCCTTGGGCCCTGAGAATCCACAAATCCATTCATTACGGCCCCCAGGAACACATCCCGCCAAGCTACCACTTTATAAACTGCATTTCAAATATGTAACGTGAGCACTGATTGCAAATCTGAAGACATTTCCATTTAGCCTGAGGCCAAGATTTTTAATTTAAAAAAAAAAAAAATCCCCTGCCAGGGTCTGTGCAAAGGCTCTTTAGATATTCCGACCAACACAGTTTATTTAAAAATTCAATAAGTCAATTTTCATGGCAGCAGGGAAAAGGAGCAGTGTTGGTGTCTGAACACTCCATAGGGGAGAGGAAACCAGGGTCATGCCTTGCTGTACCCACAAAATCCTACTGCCTTGTTTCAGCTCTTACCAACGCCTAACCTCAACCCTGATGGCCCGGTACTCACTAAAACTAAACTCAGAATAAAGGGAGCAAAAATGCTGTCCTTCCTCTCCACCCCGCTTTGGATATAACCCATAGTACAGTGAGCCCTGGCTAAAATAAAGGGGATGTAAGTGGTCTATACCAGACCAGCTTCTGGATCTCATAACAGGTGGCATGTTGGGTATGTGCCAGAGCAGGGAGAGAGCAAACCAGAGTCAAGTAGAGTATGTGTCCAGAGTGCAGTGTGCTGCATCTATTATCTGCTTCCTAAGGATAGTTAAGGGGCTTCATGGAAAGCCAAAGAAAAGTTATGACAAGGTTTTTTCATGTTGTACAGTTTCCATTTCAAACGGCTGAATTTGATATTTTCCATGCTATACGGGTGTAGGTTGTAGCCGTGTTGGCCTATGCCCTTAGACCAACAGGGCTACAACCTACACCCTTGTAAAGAAAAGTTTTGGTATTCTTAGGCTGTTCTCACTTATTCTGGGATGAAGAATGTCCCTCACTTAAAGACACACCACTGCCCCAATGTTTCTGTTTTCAGCGCAGAAAGTACTTGAAGATCAAAACCTCTCACCATTGTTGCTCAATCCATCTGTTGAGTCGCAAAGCACTGTGGACAAGCCCTCTCTAGGTTATCAGCTTGTCCCTTTGGGTGGCATTAGAATGACTGAGTCCCAGGGGGCACCGAGTACTCCAGGGAACCAAATGGAGCCAAGGACACCCAGCAGGGTTGAATTAGGGAGATGCTAGAAGGAAGATTATTCCTTGCGGCTCTACTTGAGGTTATAGTGCAACAACCTTCTCATGAAGATGAGGAATACCCACCCTTTCTCCCTGTGTCCTGCACCTAGGGCTCAAGCCCATCAGCAGAGTAGGCTGAAGGCCTCTCGATCCTGCTGCTCACCAGATCATTAAAACAAATACAGTGCTTATGTGAACCTTTTCAGTCTAGAGATGAGGTGGGGTTTTAATTAAGGTAATTATACTCAGCTGGAAAGGCTATTTGCAAAGACGTTTAAAGTCTCAGCGAAGGCTCTGTGCTGACAAGTGAGCTTTAGAGAAGGTGCTGCTTCTAAAGCCCGGATCAAATGAAAGCCAGAGCCCCTGGGGCCCCTCCTTTAGTTTTTTACTGCAGGCCCCCTCTCCGTTCCTGCATGGTCTGCGAGAGCATCTGTGGCTGTTTTATGGTAATTGCTGCTGCCCTTCTTCCCCTTCTAGGAGTTTCACCATTGTACCTTATGCAGATAGGTCCTTGGATGTATGACCTACTGCTAAAGGGGTGTCTAGGGTGGGGCGAGAGCAGAAGACAGCTTCCCATTCTGTGAGTTGTCAAAGTGTCCAAATGTGTCCTCTCCAAAATAGGTTAGAAAGGCCACCCCTCTCAAAACCTTCACGACCCAATGATTTTTATTATGTTTTCTTTTAAAAAGTCAGGTCAATTGTAATATTTTAATTTTGACTTTTTTATTTTGGAAGCCTTTTCCCTCTTGGTATAAATTATTTAAAAATCCTAAATGAAAAGTCACATACATAAAACAAATGTCCCCCCGTCCCCTTCCCCCCGCCCCCGAGTTCTGCATTTTCAAAAATGTTGATTTTGAATGTTACACACACACACACACACACACACACACACACACACACACACACACACACACTTACTTTTTAATTGTCAGGTTCATTCAAACCAACCCAAACAGGTTTTTAATTTTTTTTTAATTTATTGATATTTCCCAGTAATAAAGTGTTTCCTCAGAGAATTTCTGACCAGTTTTGGGGACTTCCCTCTTGGGCCCTTCCTCCTCTTCCAAACAACAGTTGGTAACATCCTTCTTCTATTTATATCCCTGCTGTCCCCTTCTTTGGTACCCTCCCTCCAGACCTCTCTAACGGCTTCAATGAATTTAATGAGCTTGAGTTTCAAAGGCACTGGTGTTCCTGTCCCCTGCCTGTGGTTCCCCTTGTTGAATGTCTTCCACGTGGGGGCAAAACTTGCCCTGCTTTCTAGGTACAACCTGTCCTTTGCTTCTGCTTTTAATATCAGCCTTCGTATGATGTTGTTCCAATGACGGCTGCTTATTTATGGCTATTGCTGTGACGATTCTGTAATTGTTGGAGCAGCGCCTCCAGCCCATCAACAGAGGAGCAGGCAGTGCTTTATAAACATTATTATTGTTTATTTACGTGACATAAAAATACCAGCGACAATGGTGTTATTTCCAAGGAACCCTGGGGAGGGAAGATTGATTCCACCCCCCTATAGAGGGGCAAGCCTCTGCGCCTGTTTGCTCTTCTCTCTGCTCGGAGTATATTGTCTTGCAGGGCTGGGAAAGGGAAATTTAATTAGAATAGTATTCAGAAGGTTTTTATATTTTTTCTACCAATTAGTGTTTCATTAAGGCAGTTAAATTGCATTTGCTAGAGACAGACACAACCCTTTAAAGAGTATTATTTTAAGATTTCATTTCTTTTTTTGCCTGTTGTGAACTGAAAATGAAATCAGGTGTTGATTGATTAATTATTAATTCATCACTGATTATTAGGCTCGTTGTATTTGAGTGGGGTTGCTAGGGGAATAAAAATGTCAGAGATGGTTACCAGGCAAGAGGCAAGGTCTGGGGCTGTCATCACTGGTTGAAGGTGCCAAGGTCAAGGAGCAGCCAAGGGACACCATCAGCCAAGAGGAACCATAGTCACTAAGTGAAAGACAGTAGGTTTGAGCAGACTGCTGCTCCTTCCCTACAAGTCTTTTATATGGCTGAGCAGCTTCCTGTGTGGTATGGACCAATCGAGACAAATGGAGATCAGCTCAGCTAATCAACCCACAGGTGCATGGGGATAAGTCATCCTACCTCAAGCAAAGGTGAACCCCCTATCTGGTGAGCCCTGGTTTACAGTATAAGGTGAGCTGTCACATTAAATGCCAAGGACACATCTCTCTTTGGGCATCTTTGTAAGAGGCACCTGCTGTTGGGTGATGACAGAAATTGGTGATGTCTCTGGACTAGCCCAGCTGTCCAACTGGTTCTACTCTCCTCAAAATCTCTATGTCCCCTCATAACCACACACCTGAGAGAGAGGAAAGTGATTCCTTTGCAACACACTGGTACTCCAAGCCTAGATTATGAAGTAGGAAAGAGATGCAAGTATAGGACTTCTGAGATGGGGTTATTCTCCTAGCTCTACTATGGACTGCCTAGGTGTTTCTGGGCATGCTGCATTTTCCTGTTCCTCAGTTTCCTCTCTCCAAAGTGTGGTAATGTGCCACCCTTTTCCTGCCTTGCCTATGTATTAGTTTGTAAGCTCTCCATTTTAGGAACTGTCTTACAATGCATGGGTGGAAAACCTAGCATGGTGGAGCCCCAAGCTGCAACTGTATTATAAGTAGTAATGTGCACAGCTTCCTCCCCATGGGATTCTGGTTATGGTCCCTGGTACCATTTGCACAGACCCTGGGGGACCCCATGTACTCTACAGCTCAGTGTGTCTGTATAACTGTGAGCATTATCATCATCCTTGGTGACTGAGCTCCCCTGGGTTCTGGGCTCTCGTACATCATCTCAGCCGCCTCGTAAAAGAGGGTTAAAGTCAGCCTTTATTTGCTGCTTGTTTTTTGCTACTAAGTCTCCTCTCTGTCCCCCCTGCTCCCAGCGCTGCTTTGTCTCTCCCTTCATTGCTCTCAAGGTCACCATTGATCAGCTTCCGAGTGCTTTACAGCTGCAGCCTTGGACGGGCAGAAAGAGAAATTGATTGCAGTCAATTCAGCAGCAGATTGAACTGTATTGACTTGTCTCCTATTCATGCAGACGAGGGGCTTTGCTACCTTTTAATTACCATGGCTATCCTCCTCTTCATCAATGGGACAGCAAGGAGGGAACACTTGGCCTTGCTTCAATGGCCCTAGGTTGCTCAAGTTGGTAGAGACATTGTAATGTTTTCCCGGAGTGCACATCCCAGCAGTGCACTGGATGCGGCTGCTGCTGAATCTTCGATCTCCTCTCTGTCTCTGGTGACTGAAGGGTACAGAGCTTCCCTGAAGACCCAGTGACAACTGGAGTTGTGTTATTCTGCATGGTGGGATCAGTCCATTTTTCAGGGAAATAGCATTGCACCTTTGCAGAAGAAATGGAGGTCACAAGGGAATAACGTCAGATGCAGCCACTGTGCTCTGTGCTAGCCTTATTGGGAAGGATAAGTAGAGGGACCATAAGGCAGAAGTCACCCTGTCATGAGTATTTCTCCCTCTCTACCTTTGTCTGTGTACGTGGAGGAAGGACATGCTGCTGCAAGCTTTATCAAATAGCTGAATGAGCCATTCTGCTGTTTAGCAAAGTGTTTGGGCCGAATTACGAAATCTCTGCTCAGGGAGGAAGGATGTTCTTTGCTGTTAAAGGCTTGGGACTGGGAAGTAGGAGAGAGTGGTCCAAATTCTCCTACGTGATCCCAGTGTAAATTTGGATTACCCCAAATAATGGTCGTGGAACTGCTCTGGGATTTACAGTCTGGATTTGGTTTGTGACTCTGGGTGCAGACTCACTGACAACACTAGCAAAGTTACTCACTGCTGGTATAAAAAGGGTGTCAGAAGAACTGATAGCTTTGAAGAAAGAAGTACAGAAGAGATTCCAGTGCTATCAATGCTAGGAGTGAGAGAGGATTTAAAACTCTAGTAGGTGAATGGGTAAATCGATTTATTTATTTATTTATTTTTACTTAATTGAGAAACTATTTTTTTAAAGGTTGATGGGACAAAAACATGATATTTTCAAAAATGTTGATGAAAAAAGGAACCTTTCGTTTTGGCTCAAAGGAAGCATTTCTTTTAACAAACATCAAATATTTCATTTCAATTTTGAAATATTCTAAATTCCTTAATACAAAAAGGAAATTTTGTAACAAAATATCATTTCAAATTAACAATTTGGCAACATTTTGATTTTTTTTATGTTTCTTCTTTTCTTGTCTTTTCTTGTTCTCTAAATCTGCACTTCTTTCCTTAAATAAATACATAACAAACATTTCTTCTACCTCTAGTTCCCAGGACTACGTAGTACTTGGCTTGTCTCCCCAGACTTTTCACAAGGATGCCAGCAAGGAGCAAAGGCAGTGTTGGGTTTGTGTCCTACATGCTGTTCCAGAAAGGAGTAGACTTGTTCTATATAACAGCCATTAGATGGTAACAGCTGGCAACTTGCACTGAAACCTTCACTAGTGACATAAAGAGTATTTTCCAAGACCTATTCCTTTTATCTAACATTTTTGTCCTTGCCTGGGCATGTGACAGAGTGGGAGCTCATTGCCAACTGGTTCACATGGCAATGGGCAAGGGCGAAGTATCTTTTCAATTGGCAGAGTAGAACTGCCACTAAGGAGATACATGCAAAATGCATTTGTATATTTGTTGAGCCCCAACCCAACTTTCCTGGATTCATAATAGTAGACTAATAGGTAAATTCTCCCATGTCTATTTACAGACCCTTAAAGTCACCCAGTTTTCATAGTCCTGGTCTCTGAGGTCCCATTTTGTAGAGATGGGATTGTTACTTTTAGTTTGGATTTTTCACCCACCACTGCAAAGGATATTTGCAGGCTCATAATATACAAGCCCCCTTCTTTTGCCCTTGAAGAGAGTCACTTCCTCTTTTTCTCAGTGTCCCAGAGGGGAGATGCGAATTCCAGCAATTTACTTCTCCAGGGGAGAGAATGCTCTGCCATAATCTCCCCCAGTTTCTAGCTGTTAAAATAAATTCTTCCCATGTTAGTAAGGCTCCCCGAGGCCTCGGGAGAACAGGTGCTCACTTGACCCAAGTGTCACCTCCATCTAATATATCGCAGCAGCCTCAGGGGAAAAAATGCAGCCAAAGCTTCTTCTGAACTCCACCCACATCCCAGAAGAGGCCTGGCTCAGCATAACCGCAGGTGGAGAGCTGCGTGCTCCATGGAAGCAACAGAAAACGTATCTTTCCAGAGGGAGACAGGATTTGCTTATCACATCATTGGACCCATCTTGTCTGCTTTCCTGCTTCCAATGATGGAGGATTCATTGGAGAGCAGCAAATAACTCTGTGATGCGCTGAATTGTGCAATGGTATTTATGAGGGTGGAGGTTCATGGAAAAAGTTTCTTTCATCCTCCAGTAGCAATCAGTTCAAGCCCTGGAGCATGCCCCTGGATTCCTCTGATTTTATCGTGCATAGTTCCCATGGTCCTGGAGTTGTAAAAACCCCTCAGAGTCGGCATGACCAACACCATCATCCAGTTCTCTAGAGAGGCACCAGAGAACAGCTGACCCCAGAAACGTTTCTTTTTAGGAAATGCCTCCATGCTGAGCAAATCCCTAGTTTACCAGGCACTGGCAGACCCTAGGGACGACAAAAGGAGACTGAGCCATCACCCCAGGAAATGGTCCATGTGACAATGGGTCTGGAGAGACATAACTTGGCTGACAAAAATCAGACTCAACTTCTGCAAAACTCCCCTTGCTAACATCACTGTAAAAGCCCTTTGCCTGCATAGTTGTGAGGAAGAACCTCAAAGCCCGTACTCGGGCAAAACATGCAACCAGGTTCACTTCGAGCAGGGAGCAAAGGCCGATTTCTCTTTAGAGATCCACACATCCACTGAAGCCCCTCAGGATTTGGAGAAAGGCCCCGGTTACTTCAGACAGGATTCCTCATATCCTGCATGCTGTGGAGGATGCTCTACAGATGGGCTTAGTCCCTCAAGGAATGAGTGCATAATCCCCTCACCGGTCGGTGGAGTACAGGACAAGACCATAACAAGGCCAGGCCCACGTGCAATTTTTATAGTGCTTCCTGCCAGCAGCAAATGTGCTAACAGGGCACCTCACTACCACTGAGCAAGTGCCGGGGGCTCACACCTAGCATATGGCATAGCCTTACCCATGCACAGCTGAGGTTTGGCAGCTGAGCTCACAGGAAGAGAAGCCTGCCCCCCTGACATAACACCTTGGTGGGTGTCGGAGGGTAATTCCACAAAGGGACCCGAGGGCAGGTGATTCTCTTCTCTTTAACTAAAAAGGGGTGATAGGATCAGTCTGGTACTTCCTGAATAATGAGACTATACTTTTGCCAAAGCCACCCAAAAGCTGTGATATCTAGATTGCATAGTGATGGGCCCAAACTAAAGGCTCTTGACTTGGATCTGAAATCCCCAGACTCAAGGAGCAAATGAACTCCATATTCTGGCTCTCATCCATAGGTAATTCTAAGTACTATCAGCTGGATAGGATAGGTTTTGCAGGGAATTTAATTCTGGAACTTGAATATGGCTGGTGCTTCCAAATGATGCGCTACACAGGTGGGTTTCCCATTTCATGGCATGTTTACTGCCAAGCCAAAAAGGCTCCATTTATTATGATGGACTAGAGAACAACATAGAGACATAACTGTGTAATGAGTGGAGTGGGCGGATAATGCAAACAGATTCCTGTGAACCTTTGTTTGAATTTCTAGATGAATTTGCTCTCTGTGTTCACTTTCTGGCTGTGTGAATACGTGCAATCCTGTGAGGCTGGCAGGGAGGCTATTGGGTGGTAGGAGGACTTGCAGAAACCAGATTTTAAATCTGCATTTGCAGGTATTTGGAAACACTGGAGCATTCCTTCCTTAGGAAACCAGAATCGATATGAACTATGGGACTAAACTGAACAATCACAATGAAGTGATGAGTGCTCCAATTGTGAATATTTGCAAATGATCATTAGGGAAGGAAACCTGAAAGGATATACAGCTGGGTAATTTGAGTAATAAAGAAATTTGAAGAAATTGGGGTCTGCTCACAAAATAAGCCACTAGCAGCAAAGGAGGTTAAATTTGCTGGAAATTCTTAACTGAGCTCTAGGAATATGAGATGGGAGAAATAACTGATAATGAGAGAAGAATATATGTATCTGTACAGATGAAGAGGAATCATTTCATTTGTCAGGAGCAAGATGGTATATGCACTGATGCTGTTGGGGGTTACAGAGTTTAGAATCACTTGTGTGTGTGATTTTTGGTAATTTCCTTCTCTGTGCCTCAGTTTCCCCATCTGTAAATTTAGGATAATGTTTATAGTCCTATTTTAAGGCATGGCAGGCTCTAAGGAGATTCTTACTAAGGTCCTCATTTATCCTGTTACCAAGACATTAACAGCTATTGAACTCGGCATGGTTCGCTAAAAGCATGATCCTCTGTTTGAGCTACAAGGCTATGTATGTTCCCTTTAGCTGGGAGTTGTAGCAGCTTCACTAATCTCATATGTGGTCCAGCCTCTAAGGCAAAGCTCTACATTATAGCAATCTGGGTTATGCCAAGAACGTGCTAAGTATTAGTATTATTTATTTCCCTGCCTGCTGTAACCTATTAGATGCAAACTTACACAAGGGCCTGAGGAGAATGGGAGCGACAGGAACAGAGAACAGGCATTTTATCTTAGATACAAGCTCCTGGGCAGAGAAAAGAAGGTCAATGCATACACATCATGCTGTGCTGATTACAATGTTGACAACCGCTCACTTAGTTTTATGAAATTATCAATTGATTTGTGATTGCTGAGTCTAATCAATGTTCTGAAAATATACATTAGACAATCAGGGTGAGATTATCTTTCTGTATCTAGCTCTGTGCTCCATAAGCAACTCCACTTCCTGGGAAAGGATTTATTCCCAGATTTTTCTTTCCCTCTGTGGGGGAAAGCAGTCTCTTTCTTGGCCCTCTTTCTTGTCTGTTGCCTGTTCAGATGGCCTGTCTTGTTATCCGCTGACTGTGAGCGCTGCAGCAAGGAGCATGCGTTTACTGACTAAGGGACCTGAACATCTAGGAAAGTGTAAAAGTACTAAAGTCACATAGGTGTGCACTTGCATGAGGGATCATTCAATAGCCTTCTGCACAAAAAGGAATATTTGACAATACTTTAATTCTTAAAATGTCTCTGAGCACTTGCTGTTCTCTGACACTGCCAAAATAAAACCTCATGGTGCATTTATTTCCTGACATTCACCCCTGAACTCTTCCAAGGCCTTTTACTGATAAAAATTTAACTTATTCAGGAATGCAACCACCCCTGTGGTGGAACTCAACAGCTGTTCAACAGGGAGCTACAACAGGGCCAAGAAGATAATGGGTATCTTCTTTAAATAAGACTTTAGGGGGAATGTGTGGAGGATGAATGAAAGTGATCCAAGGTACCAACATGTCCTGACAACCCTAAGAACCATTGTGGGATTATTAGTGAGCCCAAGTTAGCATCTACTAAGGCCAGGCAGTGCAACTGGTGGGCCACATGCAGCCGGTGGCCTGCAGGCTCCCTCTTCCTTTAAATCCTTGCTTTCCTGTGCTTCCTACCATGGGTCCAGGTGCTACTCCCCCTCAACCGTTGCACTGTTCCTCTGTCACCTGCTCCTTCTGTTGCTGTAGTTGCCACTTGTCCCCAGGCAGCCAGGGTCTTTGTGCTCCCCCTCCATCTTCCACTTCCTCTTACTGTCCATGGGGAAAGGAAGGGAGGGTTATGTCCCATGACCACTCAGAAGTTAGAGGACCCTGTATCTAAGTGAAAAAAAAAGCTTTTTTCAGCAGCATAGCTCTATATCAGTCCCAAGCCGGAGCACTGATTTTAAACCAGTTCACATAGTTGAGAGATTTTATTGCACCTCTCATGATATTTGAAGTTCTTAAAACCCCAGCTCCAGGAGTGATGCTATTACTTAGAAATCCTGGCATTTATTTACTTATCTTTAAATAAGTTGCTATCCATCCTGATCGACAAGAAAAACTTGAATGTATCTTTTGAGAACACCCCACAAAGGCTCAGAAACCAGGCAGGCCAGGAAAAAGAACCCCACATTGCTAAATAAAGCAAAATGTCCTGATGATTTTACCTAAATTTTGTACGCTTAAGTTTAGCTGCAGTGAGCAACATCAGACCGTCTGCAGGGCTTGGATGCTCTTCAGAGGTCTGCCTTCCAAGTACTGACCACGCCAGTCATGTTGCTTTTCTGTGTCTCTAGCAGGAGTCAGTGCTTCTAGGATGATCTCTATATAAGCAAATTTAATTGTACTTTTTACCTTCTTTGCTATCTTGTTGGGAGCCAGGCATTCAGAACAATGAAGGGTCAGGAAGGTGCTAGCAATCTGCAACCATTAGTTCAAAAACGTACAGGAAAGAGGTAGCTACTACACAGACAGAACTATTCATAGCACACAGCCCAGCCCTCCCAAGCTGGCAAGATTTGACAAGATCATTACCTGGGGTGAAATGATTCCTCTGCATTTGCCTGCACTGAATAGCCTCTAGAGAGTAAACATGCAGAGAACGCAGAAAAAGGGGTCATCAAAAATCCTTAAAGACATCCCGCTTGCGTCAAATTTTACTGGTATACCCACTGGCTTCAGAATATTTCTCACAACAGGGCTCCTCTCTTAGACTGGGGTAGACCAGAAGTGATTCCAGTGGTGTTAATGAAACCACATTGGTTTAAAATCAGGATAAACTTATTATGAATTGCTTGTTATTGTAATGCCAAAAGGCTCCCACTGAGATCAGGGCTTTGTCGCACTAGGGGCTATGTACATACAGTAGAAGAGGCAGTCACTCTCTGAAGAACCTTCATTCTAAATGGGTAGCAGAGTTGCTAAATCCCAGGGGGCTCAAATCATGAGGCAGGTCCCCCAAAATAATGGGAATGACAAAAATAAATAACATCCAGCAACAAAACAAGAGATTTGGATTTTTGTTGTTGTTGGAGAATTTAGAATAATCATTTTGCATCTTTTATTGGCAGCCACAAGGAGCTAGAAATATATTTTTCCCCCCAAACAAAAGTTGAGATTCTTGCCTGATCAAAAGACTTGATGTGCTGGGGCTTCAAGAAAACACTGAATTCAATGGAAACTCATGATCCAATTACAAGAGTTGGCTAAAGTGAAGCAGAAAAGATGGGAGAGGGGAATTCTCTTCCTCCTCCCGCTAGCAGATGGTGAGCCGTGGCTGAGAGAAGTGATGCAACTTGGTCAAGGGCATGCAGGGGACACATCTAAACTGTCAAAGGATTCTGCTAAGGAACACTTAGCATGTGAGGCATGCCATGCTTGCTCCTAAGACTCTTTTCCCACCCCAAATTGGCTGGAATAGGGACATTTAATTTGGTTCCAGGCACATGCCAATAAGGTGTCTTGTGTGCCTGGAAGGATGGTGGTTCCATTGCATCCATTTCACGGTGAAACATGTGGGGAGTGGGTGTCCTGTACTTCTCTGCGGTGCTCCCTAGCACGAGTCCTCTGACAGTGTAGATCTACCCAGAGGGTCCAGGTCAGACTGGGCAAGATCATCCATATCTCCTCAGGCCCAGTACTATATTCACAAGACCATCCTTGCTTTCATACGGTTGGGAGTGAAAGTTTATGAACATCACATGCCCTTTCCCTGCCTGAGCTGAGGTGGCAGAAGGAGGGGAGCAGCCAACATGTTTCCGCTTTCCTTTTCAAATGCTTTGTGGAGCAATAAAACCGAAAAATCAAATGGCAAAAAAATGATTTTCATAAGCAGCTCTGTGGGCAGGAGGGTCCATGGGATAATAATACTTTTATCTCTGTGGGTGAAACTTTGGGCTGCCCTAAACGCATGTAATAACAATAAGTCATTCATGGCTTCACAACATGTGCATTTTCCCAGAATTGCTATATTAAACAACAGTGTTAAACAGCCAGAGAGCCAAGGTATATTTTCTTTTATTGTCCCTGCAAATACAATGGGTCAGATTCTCAGCTGCCATGAACCAGTCACATTGCATCATCTTGCCTGCAGCTACTCCCATTTACATCAGCTGAGAAGACTTAATGTATTCATTTAAAGGAAAAAAACTGCACAAGCAAATGCTGTTCTGTCTGACTTCAGCCATGCAGATGCATTGGTGCTTCAGGTAAAAAGGAAAGCTTTAGTGCCAAGCTGTCAAGTGTGGGCCTTTGTCTTGCATCTGTAAACTGGGATACTCACCTTATTTCACTTCAACTGGAACAATAGGTGGCAAGTCAAGTAGTTAGAGATGCAGGCACAGTTTCCTAGAACAACAATTTGTTTTCCGTGGACATATTTTGCAGGCACCAAAAGGAGGCTGCTTCTTAGCACTCACATAGCATTACTCCAGTCATAAGCTGAAAGGAAGTGTCTGTGGGTACCCACTGGAGCAGTGCTTCAGAGCTACACGAGAGGGTAACCTCAACCTGAAGTTCTTTCTCAGGGTAAGATTCTGCCATCACATATCTCCTGAAGCTAGCATAAGACTCAGAGAGACGTCTGCTCTCTCACTGAGGGAAACATAGCAACTCTTCTTATTGTACTGCCCAGGGCATACATGCTGTCCAAAGGGGGCAAGAAGGGGCAGGAGGAAAAATATTGTCTCTAAGCCCGTATCTTCTTTTACCAATCATTGAGAGATGAGATCAGTAAAGAAGGTGGGATATGTGGGCATTGCACAAAGCAGTGCAGCAGTGGGCATCTTCCTTCCAAGTGTCAGGGAGCTGCTGGGAGGCGTTCTGCTTCCTGCGGCAGGATGGCTTCTGGTAGTCCCAGTGATGTAGGGCCGTTTTGTACTATCCTCTGCAATGGACTGTGGTTGCAAGGGGTGACCTAATTATTTTTTTAGCAAATTCCCATTGAGTTGAGTAGAATTCGTTCAGGCTGAGTAAAACGCCAAACAAGGATCTCTCAGGATCTGGCATTTGGAGATACTCAAATGCAAGACCCAAATGGTAATCTTGTGGCTACACCAGATGAGAAAGCTGATATTTTTAATAGTTTCTTTACCTCTGTTTTCTTGAACAGGGACTGGGACATCCCTCCTACCAGAGGTAAGGACAATCTCTGGGATAGCTCTGTCAGGCCTTCGGTAAGTGCAGATGTAGTTAGGGATCTTCTGGAAGGGCTGGACATTTTTAAATCTGCAGGTCCAGATGCCCTCCACCCAAGGGTGCTGAGGGAGCTGGCAGGGGTCATCGCTGAGCCCTTGGCCCGGCTGTATGAGCATTCGTGGTCATCTGGCCAGGTGCTGGGGGATTGGAAACTGGCTAATGGGGTCCCAATTTTCAAGAAAGGGAGAAGGGAGGGCCCAGGTAACTATCGGCCTAAAAACCTCACCTCAGTGATCGGGAAGATCTTGGAGAGCCTCATCAAGGAGCACATCTGTTGGGGGCCTGCAAGGGAGATCATGCTCAGGGGCAACCAGCATGGGTTCACCAAAGGCAGGTCCTGCCAGACCAACCTGATTGCCTTTTATGACCATGTAACTAAATTCTTGGATCATGGTGTCTCCGTGGACGTAGTCTTTCTAGACTTTAAGAAGGCTGTTGACACTCTCTCTCACCCCATCCTCATCAATAAATTAAGTGACTGTGGCATTGATGCCTGCACAGTTGGATGGGTAAAAAATTGGCTGAGGGGGCACACTCAGAGAGTAGTGGTGGACGGGTTGTACTCAACCTGGTGAGATGTGAGCAGTGGGATACCCCAGGGCTCGGTCCTTGGGCCTGCACTGTTTAACATCTTCATCAGCAGCTTGGACGAGGGGGTTGAAAGCACGCTGTCCAAGTTTGCTGATAACACTAAGATGTGGGGCGAGGTGGACACACTTGAAGGGAGAGAGAAGCTGCAGCTATATTTAGACAGACTACAAAAGTAGGCAGGCGAGAACAGGATGGGGTTCAATGTAGACAAATGCAGGGTGCTGCACCTTGGGAGAAGGAATCCACAGCATGCATACAGGCTGGGGAGTTCCCCTCTTGAAAGCACAGAGATGGAAAGGGATCTTGGAGTTACTATTGACTCCAAGACGAACATGAGCCACCAATGCCAGACCGCAGTCAGCAAGGCCAGCCATACCTTGTTGTGCATCCAAAGGTGCATCTCAGGCTGGCCCAGAGAGATGATACTCCCCCTCTATGCGACTTTGGTCAGGCTGCAGTTGGAGTACTGCGTCCAGTTCTGGGCGCCGCACTTCAAAAGGGATGTGGCCAGCCTGGAGAGGTTTCAGAGGAGGGCCACCCGCTTAGTGAGAGGGAAGCTGGACAGGCCCTACGAGGAGAGACTGAGGGACCTGAACCTGTTTAGCCTTGGCAAGAGGAGGCTGAGGGGGGACCTGGTGGCTGCCTTCAAACTCATCAGGAGAGATCAACAGCAAATAAGTAGAGCCCTTTTCTCCCCAGCACCACCTGGGGTGACGAGGAACAATGGTCATAAGCTGATGGAGAATAGGTTTAGGTTAGAGATCAGAAGGCAATATTTTACAGTTTGGGTGGCCAAAATCTGGAACCAGCTTCCTGGGAAAGTGGTCCTCGCCCCTACCTTGGGCAAATTCAGGAGCAGGTTGGATGATCACCTGTCTGGGGTCTTGTGAACCCAGCATTCATTCCTGCCTGTGGCAGGGAGTCAGGCTAGATGATCTGATCAGCTCCTCCTGACCCTAGCTACTATGAAACTATGAAACCTTCAGTTCCAATTAGTCCAAATCCTGAGGTTCCTACTCACTGTGGTTTTGACCCAAAATTCCATCATGGAGCTGAGAAATCTTTCCAGATGGAAGTTTTGTCATAAACATTACTGTGAAAAGGTTGGATTTTAAAGATTTGACATTTGCCAATGACAACTCCAGACCTCTTTCATCAGAAAGTTCCTAACCAGTATATTATGTAGGCATCATTGAGTTTACATGATTATAACAAATGTCATAATGGAATATTTTGTCTTCCATGAATATTATCTGTTAGGAGAACCCATGATTTTGACGGATCGCTCTTGGAGCCCTTTCTTATTAGAGATATTTTCTTGTTTAGACTCCAGGGGTGGGGGGCGGAGTAAAGGTTGGTCTTAATAGTAGAAAACAGATATATCACCATGTACTGGGAATTAATCTCTCAATTCTGTGAGCTCATTTGCAAAATCTAAGCACATAATCATTTCAGGATTTCCTCTTCCTTTCCTTTTAATGTACAAACCTTCTGCAATAAGGACTTTGGACCCAATGCTGACAGACTGAGCTTACACAGACTTTTAATGATAGCAACAGGACCATTATTTGCAGGGCCTGAAGAATTCTTTGGGTTGCAAAAGCACATTTTTGTATCGTGAAGCTGGGCGTTTTGATGCCACAGAAAGATAAGGCTTACGGCAGAGGAACGACGGTACCGTGGCTGAAGACATGAGCCTGATCCTTGAGAGGAAGGCATTCAGCTCCCTGCTTTCCTACAACTTTCCTACGTGACTTTTGATAGGTCCATTCTGTACCTCAGTTCCTCATAGGAATGTTTTAAGGATAAATTCAATACAGGACAGAGATGTGTCCAGGTAAGATATCGATAGATAGATAGATAGATAGATAGATAGATAGATAGATAGATAGATAGATAGATAGATAGATATTCTAAACCAGCTGCCTTCCCTTCTGTACAGGATCCGCAGCTGGAGGGCAAAGGTAGCAGTGGGTTAACATTACTACAGTTGGCAAAAGAAAGGGGGGCAGATGCACTCTAAAGCAGATACAAAATACTGCTGCCAGACATCAATTTCATGGTGCTCTTCACAGCTGTAGAATCACAGAGTAATCAGGTCTTGGCCAAATGTATTTATGAATGAGCTGATAAAAGGAGGAATTTAATTGTTCACTGAGATCTGAATCAGGCAGGTACCTAGCATAACAACTTGGGTCAAAACCCACTTGCCACATTTCCCCCATTCAAGTAATTTATAATGCCTAAATGACAATAAAATATTAAAATATTAATGGTAATTTTTTTTTAATGATTCATTTTGGCATTTGTGTAAGGTGCATCACTATAAGATCTGTGAGACAGATATTTGTGTAATGGCTTTTGCGTGGACACGTGCACACACACCATTGTACCTAAGGAAGTGAGGTTATAACCAGAAAACCACGCCCCTGGAAGAATTAAATACATCTCTCTTTCAGCTTCCTGTCTCATGCCATCCTTTACCCTCTATCATTGCTCATGGAACTGGCCAGTTTCCTTTCTACCAGCATCTTAATCCATGATAAAAGGAATCTCTGGGGGCTGCTATGTCACAAAGGCCTTGAAGTGGATGCAGTCAACTTATGGACAGTTTTCCTACTTTACCCCCTACCATTTCAGTGGCGGATTCAATGATCAGTGTCGTCTGTATAGGGACCTGATACAAAGCCCACAGATATCAGCAGGAGTCTTTCCTTTGAGAAAGAAGGACTAAATACAATAGATTGCAAGGCACCTTGGCACTCATCAGGATGAAAAGCACTGTATATAGAAATGTGATTTTTTTTTAATTAGCGTTCTATTTCCTTTATCCACATATCCCATTCAGAGGAAGAGATGAATAGAGATCCTACAGCATATAGATACATCCACCCACTTCAGTCCACTGAAATGAATATCTGGTATAATAATAAAGCCTCTCAAAGACTAAACACACTACAATCAGCCTTCTGCATAGCGGCAAAACCTTCCTGAGCCTCCAAGAAGAGAATTAAACCCACTAGAGAAAAACAGAGGCTCATTAAAAAGAGTTATAACAAATCGGTTATCAGACATTTAAAGAATAAACCTGTTAAAATAAACCTGTTAAATAAATCTACAGTAAAGCTAATTAGGTCAGTGTTATACCACTACAATGGCTCCCTTCCTCTAGTGAAGCCTTAATGATAGCATAAGCCTGTTAAAGGACTGTGCTAAGTATACAATAAGCTAGGTATTTAAAAGGATACCTGATTTAGGTCATCCTCCATATCTGACCTATCTTAAAATTGTTACAGCTGGGCAAAGAAATGGCTTTTAGACTCAAAATAGCTTTTGAAATTCAAACTAATATCCCATCCCATTTATTAAAAACAATAAAATAAAAAGAATCAAAGGATATACTTCATTTCCCCCAAACAAAGGTATGTCTCATTGTTTATGTGGGGCCTACAGAATTTCATCTTTTTCTTCATCCATGCTGCATAGCAAACTCCAGAATGAAGCAACCAAACCTATTCTCAGCATTTTAATGAAGGTGTCACTTGGCTTTTGCTGCAAGGAAATAAAGAAAATAAAAATACCTACTTTACACTTATCTGGTACCTTTTGTTATAGCAGATATAAGGGGGCTGTTAAGATTAAGATACTTTAACTGGGACTTGGGGACTTGGGAACTATAGATTCACATTTCTGGCTCTGCAATAGACCCCCTGCCTGATTGTGGCCAAATCAAAATCTCTGTGCCTCAGTTCTCTGTCTGCGACATGCACAAGTTTATCTCCTTTCTGCCTTTTTTGGACTGCAAGCTCTATAGATTTGCACTCTATAGATCTCAGTTAACACAACAAAGTCTCCATCTCCCTTAAGGCCAGTAGGTGCTATTTTTACATACATATTATTAATATCAACAATATTCCTGAGCCAGAGGTCAGCTTCATTATACTTATTTTGCCAATGAGGAAATGGAAGCAAAGAGAAGTGATGTAGCTGAGAGTCAGTAATTCAGTGTCAGAGCCAAGAACATAATCCAGGTATCTGGACTCTGCTTTGTACTTTAAATACTAGGGAGCAATTCCTCCTGCAATGAAATGGCTTATTTATTCTTTTTTAAGAAATGCAGGAAAACACTAAAGGCTGAGCAAGTAGGGGAACGGAAGTAAAAGAGTAGGGAAAGAAATGTTTACGTTCCCAGCTCTGGAAAAGGTTTTGCAAGCAAAAAAAAAAAAAAAAAAAAAAAGGGTTGAAAACAAGAATTGAGAACTGCATAAAGAACCACTTGACAGCAGCAACCTTTTAAGTTGCCTTGAGTGTATGTGTGCAGAGCTTGCTGCTGGCTACTGCCAAGCTATGTCAGTTCCAAAGATTGAACACAAGGTGCGAGTCTGGCATGGTGGCAACTGAATATTGAAAATGACAGTGCTCTATGGAAAAGATTTGGGATGGTGTATAAACCCCCATGGAGAATGGGTCCACCCTGTCCCAGCAACACAGAGCTGCAAGGATAGGAAGAAGGTAGAATAGGAAATAAAGCTTGATGGCATCCTCTCAACTAAAATTCTGTTTAAAGTCCCACCCACCTGTCAGAGAACTACAGCAAATGAGGAGTCTGGCAAGGAGAAGTGCCAGTGCTAACATGTACAGTCATCTCTAGGTAGCTGAGGAGGAGATGTAATTAGGCAAAGTTAATCATTATTAGTAGTAGCATACATATACAGGCACCAGCTGAGGATCAGGGCCCATTGCAGTAGGAGCTGTACGGATGCACAGTAAGAGACTGTACTTGCCTCAGTAAGATTACAATCAAAATAGAGAACTAGAGAAAGGCAGGCTGGTTGCCTTGTATGGAGAACTGAGACAGAGAGGGATGAAATAATTTACTGTGGCCACGCAGAAATGGAGGAGCTAGGAACAGAACTTAGACTTTCTTGCGGCTACTCCAGGGTCTTACCCAGCAGACTTCCTTTTTAATCAGGGAGAAAATTTGAATCAGAACATAGACACTGGGAGAGAAAACTGTTTGCTGATTTTTTTTCCTTCTGATGAAAAGCAGGCTCAGTTTTTGAATGAAAAATACCCTTTTTAGTTTTACTTTCTTCCTGTTTTCTTGCCAGGTCCAGAACTGTCTGGGAAGATATGCCAGTGAAACATAGAAGTTTTCTTTTAAAAAAATTAATGGAGAAAATGTTGGACCAGCTCCAAATACTAATTAACATGAAAAATAATAATTCTGCATTTTTTTTTATAGCGCTTTCTATTCAAGGTCATCAAAGTGCCTTGAAAGGCAGGTGAATATTCACATCTCCATCTTATTAAGAAGTCCTAATTTAACCATCCATACCTATCAAAGAAGGTGTTTAAGCACATAAGAGTCATCAGCTGGTAGCTTAGAGTTCCTGGCCTTGTAGTGGGGGGCATGCCTAGAAACCGAGACACCTGGGCTCTATCTCTGTTCTGGTTGAGGGTGGGCTGGGAGTGGTGCATCCTGGGATGCTGGAGGATTGCAAATTGCTTGTTTTATGTCTGGGGAACAGGCTGAAGTAACCTTAACATGAGGTAGGTAATACAGCCCAGTTATCCCTCACCGGAAGTGGCATAACTATGAGCTGTTCAGAGGACACTTTGCATGAGTTAATATGCTTTAATGTGTGGCTGCACATGTTTTAAGTCAGTGTTTCTCAACCCGTGGGTTGCAAAAATATATGAAAGGGTCGCAACTTTAAAAATGGATCAACAATCTTTAAAAATGGATTCTCCTTTAAGGGAGAAAATCATGGGAAACCATGGGTTTTTCTCCCAGGCACCGTGTTTACATATGCGCTCGGGACCGTAGCATGTTGAGCTGGGTCAGAGCAACCTCGGCTGGCAGGGGGCTCCATGGGTTCAGTCTGCCAGCCCGGGGATGCTCCCCCTGGCTCAGTGTGCTGCAGAGGGACTGGTTGGGGCACAACAGCGCTTCAGCATGGGGCTAGTCAGCCAGCAGCACCCGCACTGAAGCACCCTCATGCCCCAGCCAGCCAGGGCAGCATCTATGGGCATTTTTACACATGCATGTATGGCAGTGCCAGGAGCTTTGAAAAGCACCGGGCACTGAGACACATACAGTTATATAAGTGGTGAAATGAGCATCAATGCTGCGAAAATGGTGGCGGCACGCTTTTCAGCTAAAACATCTCGGAGGTGCTTTAGTTCAAAAGTGCACCACTGCCATTTTCTGTGTGCTGACATGCATTTCACTGCTTATACAACTGCACGTGGCACAGTGCAGCCTGCAAGGGGCTGCTTGGGACCCCCCATGCCCCAGACATCCATCCCCTGCCCCACACACTGGGGAGCTGGGGGTCGGGGCAGTGGGTCAGGAATGAGGGGCGCTGAGTCGGGACTGGCCACTGGTGTTTGCAAATGGGCCCTGGTACAAAAAAGGTTGAGAACCACTTTTGTAAGTGCCATTAGTATGGTCTAAGTGTACCATGTAACCTCACCCTCAGTGGCAGAGCCACGGAACCCAAGAGGCCTAATTCACCCTCTTGCCTGCTCTAGCCGGTATCCTGTATTGTCTGAGGGCATGTTTGTAAAGAGATATTTGTAAAGCAGTAGGCACATGCTTCTCAACAGAGCTCCCAGAAATTGATCATGTCAACATTTTTTCCTTAACTAGATGAAAAGTCACCATTGTACGCATGGAATAGCTCTGCCCAGGGCATATGGTTACTGCACATTAACAATAACCATGCTTCTCAGGGTGCTGGTATGCTTTAGCTATCAACCTTGTGACTCACTGCAGACCTGAGGCAAAGTGCAGTTATCTCGGAGTAACAGCAAGCTCTGAAACATGTCCTTCCACAGTTATATTCAAATTTGTTTCAAATAATAAATAACACCAGAGAAAAATGTTATATTTTCTCCTTTCTCCTCTTTTCAACTATTCCCAGATATATTGGTTTGTGGGAGGGTAATGATGCTGGTTAGTTGTTAGCTACATAGCTGACATTGAAAAATTGCATGGATTGCAACTCTGGCTTTATAAACCTCAGAGTTTGTTTAGTCCTCGTGCAAATACTAAACTGGCAGCCCTGGAGACTTGGATCCTCTGCCTGCAGGAGCTGAAATTCATTCCTCTTCAGTGGACTGGAATAAGGCCTCAGTATCATTTAAACCTCATTTAAGTCCTGCTTTGAAGGGTCAAATAGGACTTACATGCTCATGGCTCTTGGCACCCAGGTGAATTTTACCCACAATAGTTACAACATACCTGTTACAGGGCACATCTACATGTGCATATTAATGTGATGCAATAAACTCAGGTACTTATCACACTGGAGTTTATTAGAGGAGCCCCAGTTGGCAGGGGCCCCGTGGGGTCAGCCTGCCAACCCGGGGATGCTCCCCCCAGCTCAATGTGCTGCAGAGGGACTGGTTGGGGCATGAGGGTGCTTCAGCATGGGGCTAATTGGCAAGCAGCACCTGCACTGAAGCACCGTTGTACTCCAGCCAGCCAGGGCAGCATCTATGGGCATTTTTAGACATGCATGCATTGCAGTGCTGGGTGCGTTGAAAAGCTCCAAGCGCCACGACACACACAGCTGTATAAGTGGTGAAATGCGTGTCAGCGTTGAAAAAATGGCAGCGGCGCACTTTTGAACTAAAACACCTTGGAGGTGTTTTAGTTCACACCACCACCATTTTCTGCATGCACCACTTATACAACTGGACATGGGTATTTCTAAGTGCATGTGAGTATTTGAACTTGGCTTCAAGGTGCTAGCATATTGTTGGGAGTACAAATAAGAAGAGCAGCACTGATGTCAACTTTTTGACTCTGAAAACCACCCATTAGGATTCTACCAACTTGTCACATAGATCAAAGCAGACCCATCAAATGGTCATGGCAGTCCACAAGTCACCACTGACCAGGCTTGGAATTAGAGAGAAAAGTCTAGAGAGAAAAGTCTCCGTAAGCCAATGATCATCCTCTCCTCCCTGCAGCCACAGTCAAACCATGGCATACTCCCTCTCTTTTGCCTACTTTATAAACATAAATAGAGTTACATGCTCTGCCTCTCTCTTTGCAGGGAAAATTTTTGGTCTCTGGAAGATATGAAGCAGATGCAAGAGCACAGATATGGCAGAGTGAGCAAAAAAATGACTGAAAATTCAAGTCCCCGAGTGTAGCTGAGCAAGGGTTTCATCTACCAACTTCTTTGAGTGGTCTGAAGTGATGAGTGATTGCTGATAGAGGCAGAGTGAGGCTTGAAACCTTCTATTCAGTCAGTGTACAGCTCATGAATGGTTTGGGAGTTACATGTAGTTCCCATTTAAAAGCCAGTGTCCAAGTGCAGAAGGAAACTAAGTTGCAGAGTATGTTGTATACTGATGATTGGTGCTTTTACCAGGCAATAGTAACAACAGTGAATATTAATAATGCTAAATATTGCCAATAGAAAGGGAGAGTAGGGTTGTGATTAAGATTGCTAGTAAGGAGATCCCAATTTAGTTCCCAACTCTGCTATACTTTTCTTGTGTGGCTTGGGTAAATGACTTAGGACAGATCTAACTCCCTTTGACTTTGATGGGCTGTGGATCAGAACCTTGAAGTTCTTTGTGCCTTGGTTCTGCAATTTTTTAAGTGAGGGAAACAACATCCCTTCCTTTTACCTTAGTCTGTCTTATCTATCTATCTATCTATCTATCTATCTATCTATCTAGAAAACAGTCAGGGCAGGGACTGTCTTTTCCTGTGTCTCTGCAAGGGCAATCCAAAAAAGTCTCCAGAAGAAGACCTGGCCACAGTTGGAGTCTGTTGGTGCTACTACTAATAAACTAATGCTAAAAACATGGACTGCAATTTAAAAGATTTTTTTCATAACTCAGATTACAAAACAAAGTGGGCTAGATCCTCAACTGGTGTCAACTTGTGTCACTTGCTGATTTACATCAGCTGGGGGTGCAACCCAACAGCATTATATTTGTCTTAAGTTGCATGAAACTCTTGGGTAAGTTAAATGTAAATCAACAGCTATGTATTGAATCAACTGGAGCTGCCAGTCCTTTTCATTGTGGCTGAAGTTTCACTGTAGCTAAGTTTATAGCTGCATTTCTCTTTAGGTATACTTTATTCAGAACATGTCAGAAATCAATGAAACCTATGACTTCTGGCATGGAAAAAATAGTTCACAAAAGCAAGCAGATAGGAACCTTCTTTCTACCACCAAACTTTGCTCCTTCATAGAACTGACCTGGTGCCCTCTTGAAGGGCATCAGATGTTAAAACTTCTTTATTTCTTTTACATTCACACCTTGGCCTAGAACCAGCAATTGAAATGCCAGGATTCTCATCAAAGTCTGTTCTCACAAGATGTAATTTTGTGGCCTCATAAGTTCCTAAGAACTCACCAATAGCAGCCAAAATTTTAGGGTTGACACAAAGTGAAGATGAAGCCTGAATCCATGGAGTTTCATCCACCACTGGGTTGACTATCTAGAAAGAGATCCATTCCAAATATCAGACCCACATGAAGTTAAGAGTAGAGAAGTGATGGTACCCTGTTGAAGACTTTGACAACCTCAATCTTCCATACCATCCATGTTGATTTGCAAATGGCAGTGATCCCCATCTTCATTTGTGGGGACTCAACCAGCAAATAAATATGAGCAGTCCTTGGAAGACTGATAGCTATGCGATGAGCACAGCACACAGCCTAAATAAGATCACTACTTAGCGTGGCATTGTTTGCTGAGGAGAAAGAGGAAACACATTTCACAAGAGACTGGGAGAGCACCAGAATATCAATACAGCACTTACAAAGCATGTTTAATCCATTTTTAGCCTGTTATAAACAATGAGAGCTGAAAAACCTTGACAATAATACATTCCACATCCTTCAGGAGTGCAGCACAAGAGGATATAAGGAAAAAGGAAGGTTTCATGATAGCAAATGAGAAGAACTTGGGGATAGGTCTGATTATATTCACTGACCCATGGGACTCAGCTGTGCTTTGCTGTTGAATCCCAAATTAAAATAAAGCGTATATAGTTTATAGAGTGCAGTCTCCCTTACATGTCTCCCTTATATTTTTAAAATAGAACTTAAAGTGTACAATCTGCCCAATCCCATCTGCCCAGCTTCCTTCATCAGCTGTTTTGTTAGCAATGTGGAGATTCTTTCTGATCGCTGGATCCTCCCTGTTTTATACTGTGTCCTTCTAATGCAAAGAACAAAAGATTTCTTTTCCCATTATTTTTTCTTTTGCCTGCTGCTTGCAAATAGGAGAAACTATTAAGCTTGCTTTGTGCATTCATATCCCCATGTACTTTTGTTGATCAACTGCTTTCCATTTTCCCCTTGGAGAGAGAGAGAGAGAGATTCCTCCATAGGCTTTCTATAGCACAGAGAGAAGAGATCTACAGACTATTTAAAAACCCACTGGTATGCTGTGCTGTGTACATTTTAGTATAATTCTTAAAGCCAGGCTATGAATGTATCTGAATAAAACTCTGCAGACCTTGATGGCAAAAGAAAAGACTGGACTGTTCAAAATTTTTGGGGCTTCAGAAACAAGCACTGAAGTAGACATTCCTGGCCAGCAGAGCTATGCTGATTTTTACACTTGCTGAGGATCTGGCCCTTTTTATTGCAGAGAGAAGGTGAATTGAAATCACACCAAGGCTAAAGAGGAGGGACCATTGAAAGGATGAAACTACTGGAGTGAAATAATGTTGTTTTTAAAACTTGAATCTAGAAACCTTATCTTTGACACATAAGAAGAGACAGAGCTAAATAAGCTATAACCTGCTTAGATTTCCAAAGCAGCAAATGAAACCAGTGGACTATGCACTGAGTGACCATTCAGATGAGCAAAGCTCATTGAACACAACAATGCTGTAAGAGAACATGTTGAAGAGTCACTGCACCAAATAATCTGCTTTTGATGCATACACAGTGGAAACTTTTTTGCAGGGATTCAGGCGAGGTAGTCCAACATTTTGGTGAAGGCTGTGTGGGGCATGAAAAAACTGTGGAACCCACATTCTTTTCTGAGTTTCCTTCTCTGGTGGAGGGAGGTGGGCACAGCCTCATGGTCCCAGGCCAGAAGGCTCTGGTGGGCATGGGCTTCTAGTGGTGGGGGGAGCAGTGGTAGGAGGGGTGTGGGGCTGGGGCAGGGTCAGGCAGGCACCACTGTTGGGCTGCAGGGTCCTGCTGCTGGCTTCCCCTGGGTCCTAATGCCTCTGGCTCTTGTCATCTTTGACAGGCAGTCAGGAGCACATAAATATTAATATTCTAATTTTTAGGGGCCCCATGGGCTAGATAGAATGGCCTCGTGGGCTGGATGCAGCTCACAGGCCATATTTTGCTCACCCCTGGTCCAGCTCCATCCTCCTTGGACCTGCACTTCAGGTAATTGAAGGTTGCTATTAAATCCCCTCTGAGTCTTCTCTCTTCCAGACTGAATAAGCCCAGTTCCCTTAGCCTCTTCTCAGAAATCATGTTCCCTAGTCCCCTAACCAGTTTCATTAGCCTGAACTGGACTCTTTCCAATTTGTCCTTATCCTTTCTGAAACTGGGGGCTCAAAACTAGACACAGTACTCCAGATGTGGCCTTACCAGTGCTGAAAAGAGGGGAATAATCACTTCCCTTGATTTGCTGGCAATGCTCCTACTAAAGCAGCCCAGTATGCTGTTAGCCTTCTTGGCAACAATGGCACACTGTTGGCTCATATTCAACTTATTTTCCTCTGTAACCCCCAAGTCCTTTTCTGCAGAGCTGCTGCTTAGCCAGTCAGTCCCCAGCCTGTACCAGTACATGGGATTGTTCTGTCCTAAGTGAAGGACTTTGCACTTCTCCTTATTCAACCTCAGTAAGGATCCTTTCTGGCAGCCCCAGTTCACCTCATGGTAACTCTGTGTTTTCACTCTTCCAGAGCCCAGAGAGAAATTAAATTCTGAGCTAAGATTTTCAGCCATCTCTAAGGGTCAACCAGAAAAGGGCCTTCCATTATACAGGTGGGTAATACATCCTGTCATAGTTCCCCTGCCCAAAAGAGCAAATCCTAAGTCATTGCTGCTAGTGAGAAGGTACCCAAAGGGGTCCTCACCTTAATTTGAAGCAACTAACCATTAGGCATAAATTGTTGGATTCACAAGTCAAAGAATAAAATAGTGATGTCCATGGGCATTTCATTTTTCTTTCTTTCAAATGAACGCTCTGTAGATACACCACTTGTATAGGACTCGATCTAGCAACTCTTCCTCCAACTGAGTAGTAATCCACTATCCTGGGTGGTCCTGTGAGATTGGGGGAAATCACTTAATAGATTTATGCTACTCAGTACTGGGCATGTCTGCACATGCACTTTAATGGACATTAGTTTATGCACATTAAAGAGTTGCAGAAAACCATGCGCTTTCACTAATGTGCATTTAAATAGTTGATGTGCCTTTTACTAGTACCTCACAATGGAGGTAGTAAATGTATAGTGCATTAGCAAAAGCGTATTAATGGATGTGTAGACATGCCCAATATAGCAGAATGAGGGACTGTTTATTAGAAAGTGAGCTTTGCAGAGAAACAGTTATGGGGAGGGGGGGGGGGTGTTAAAACTTGGGAGCTTTTGGCACATTGGGAATGAGATAAGCTAAGCCTCCATCCTAGCAGATCAGCCTGGAGTTTGACCAACAAGCTGCCAATTTCTCTCAGGAAATATCTGCAGAAGATTTAGTTGAAGACAATGTTTTGGTGCCAGGGGGGATGGTACTAGTGAAGGCTAGAACAGCTTGTCCTTGAGTGCTGGGGAGGGTGGGGGTGTGACAAAAAACTGCCTTTCCTGCCGATATACCCTTTGCCACAGTGTGCTGAGCTGGCTGTCAGTGTGAGAGGTCACTAGGCATGAACTTTCCACAGGGATCACTAATGGCTCTTTATCATCTGAGTAGACTTTGCCAGACAGTGTAATATTCACAGGGACATTCTGGGCACATCCTGGATTCAAAGAACCAGGACGAGGTAGGTGATCTCCCCTTAGTCCTGTCTTGTCTTGTTTTGATTTTATTTTAATGCGGGATAAATGGCAAAGTCCCGTTGTGCTGCTCTGAGGCTGAGACACGCTATGAGAGAGGGAGAGAGACACCCAGAGAGAAGCAGAGATCCCCCCCCCCCCCCCCCCCCCCCCCAGCTCCAGCAGTTGGACTTTCGCCCAATCTTGCGAGATTGATCATGAACGCAGACAAGCCAGGAGGCAGCAGGATTGCGGCTCAGTCTGTCTCTTGCCTCCTTGATGCTGCTCGGCTCCGTCGCTTCAAGTACAGCAAATCTCCATTCCCAGTAGGCTGCTGTTGCCTGATGCTGCCCAAAGAGGCAGGGCTGAGCTGGAGAAGAGGCACCAGGCGGTGGCTGGGCAAGCTCAGGAAAAGCCGGCACCAGGCTAGCCGAGCCTTCAACTTGGAGAGAGGGGGAGCGCGAGGGAGAGACGTGCGGAGACGGACGCTGGAGCAGGAGGGGGGGCGGGAGGGAGCCGAGCCCGGGGCCGGCGGAGCTGTCCGCGGTGCTGAACGGCCCCGGCAGCCGCAGCCGCAGCAGAGCCCCGTGGCCACCAGCCCTCCCCGGCCGCGCTCCCTGCACAGCCGGCAGGATGGCTTCCCGTGTGAACGCAGCTCCCGCCCGGAGGCCAGCCTGGAGGGAGGGTCTTTCCGTGGCAATTCACTCCCTGCACCCCATCCCTCCCCATGCAATGCCGAGGCAACTTTGCAGCGCGGCTACGGCCGCCCTGCGGCCCCCCCCCGCCCCGGTGCACCCTCCTGCCGAGCGCCGTCCAAAGCACTTCTCCGAATAAGATCCCCGGGCTGGGGCTCCGCCTTCTCCTCTCCCTGCTCCCCTTGTCCCCATTCATTTTCTCCAGGCTGCCCGAAGCCCCTCCCCCGGCCCGGGAAGCCCAGCCTCTCCGCTTCCCTCCCGGAGCCCTTCTCATTTGGATTTCCAGCCCCCGCTCCATTCTCCCGGCTGCCTCGCTGCTGCTGCTTCCCCCATGGCTATGAACTGATCAGCACAGGAGAGGGGGGAAGAGAGGCGGAAGGGGGAGAAAGAAAGAAAGAAAGAAAGAAAGAAAGAAAAGAAAAAAAAAAGAATAAAGAGAAAGAGGGGGGAAAAAAGGATTTGGGTTTTTTTTTTCTTTCCTATTTCTTTTTTTTTTTTTTTTTTTTGCCTCTGCCCTTCATGCCTGCAAGCCGCATCCAGGGAAGGGATTTTCTGTCTGAGCATGAAAAGGACTGCTAGAGCCCCAGTATTTCCACGCCTGCATCCTCAGCACAGCACCCAGTATGCGAGCTGGACACAGAAGCTCTCTCACAAGTTCCTACCGAGCCGAATAAAAGCCACGGGCGAGCCGATCTCCGCCGAAGAGGAACATTAACATCAGGTAAGGGGGAGACTGCGTTTCCTCTGCACCGAAACCACCCCCGCCCCCCCTTCCACCATGTCCTCCTGCCCAGCTGCGTGCACCTACGAGCCGCGATCGCTCCTGATTTGCAATGCATTTTTAGACCTGTGGGCAGTTGCATTCCCTCAAGCCTGGAGTCAGGGGCATTGCAAGCACGCACACACACTCACACACACACACACACACACACACACACACACACACACACACACCCCTCCTCCCCCCCTCCACACACCCAACCAGATACACACACACACACTCCCCCTTGTACTCCCCCACCAGACACACACACACACACACACCCCACACCCCCATCACACCCACCCACCCACCCACCCACGTTTGTCTTACAGGTTCTGTTTCCCATCCCCTTCTGGGATAGCATGGAGTTCATATGGGAAGTCTATGACAAAAGTCCTGTAACCTATTGGGGGGGGGGGTGTGCATGCATGTGTGTGCATGCAACTAGCTTGTGGCTACCCAGGGAATTTGCACATGAAGGCGGAGGGGTTGTGGATTGGGGATGTCTCACGCAATGGCATCACGTAGCTCGTGCAAGGTACGTTGTCTAATACATAGAAGGAAAGGTGCAGCCTTCTAGCTGGGTAAGGGCTGGGGGGTGAGAGGTAAAATGCATGGCTCTATATATATGTCAGAGTATTGATACAACCCAAGACAATGTCCCCAAGGAGATGGTGTCATCTCCACTTAATCCACTGTTCCATTTGTGCAAGTGACAGGCAAATCCTGGAGGAAAAGGAGAGTCTGTCGCTTTAAATCCCACACTGGGTTGATTGCCTCTACTTCTAATGGGAATGGGAAGAAACTGAAATAGAGCAAGGAACAGAGGGAGTTGTGGAGGGGGAGGTGGTGTTGAGGGTGATGGTGAAGGGGGAGAGCTACAGATCGGAGATCTTCAGGAAGAGCTGGAGACTGATGAGAGGCTCAGCTGTGAGGCTGCTTGCTAGCTTCTGGGTAAGGAGCTCAACTTTGCCTTTCCCAGCCCGTAGGGAATTAGGAGAGGTAAGGTGAAAGAGCACATCCACCCCCATTACATCATCACCTAGAGGTCCAGCACAGCTTGCATTGGTATGGAAGAGTAAAGACTGGGTTGTGTTTTGGGGAGGAGGGGGGGAAGCAAGGAATCAGGGAAAAAGGGAGGGTGTTTGCCTGCAAATTATCTGGGGGGCTTACTTTTCAGTGGCAGAAGCATTAGAGGAAGCAAAGAAGCTGCAGACAAAATGCTGACAATCTTAATGTATGGATTTAGCCCGGTGATTGACATCTGGAGCAGATGCACTGGGGAGAACAGAATGATTCCCTGTGTTTTAGCCTGGTTCTTCATCTGAGTATATAATATTAATTCATTAATGGTAGTTGAGCTGCTTTTGGAAGAGTTGCAAGAGAAGTCTCAGGTTCTGCAAGTAAAGAGGAGATGAGCAAGGCTTTGGTGCAAATGTGCAGATTTATTTTTCTTTTTAAAGATAGATCTGGTCTGCTAGTGACTTTGATCCCCATAGCCTCACACACAAGACACACGGGCATAAAATCTCTTGTTCTCTCTCTGTCTCTCACATGCAGACACAAACTACACAATCATGGACACATGCAGTTCCCCCTATGAATGCACACACAGTTCTCTTTCTCTCTCTCTCTCTCTCACACACACACACACACACACACACACACACACACACACACCCCAACCAATTCTGGACTCTTACAATTTTCCCTATGTCCTCTCACACAATGTTGGTCTTTCACATGCGCGTTGCACATACATACACTACCAAGAACTATATTATCATTCTTATGGTGCAGATCAAATTGAGAAGCAGTTTTTCCACTCCATCCTTCCTCCTCCCCTGCTGTTTGCAGACCTCTAGATATGTAGTTTTCTTCTATGGCATAGATTGAGCTTTGTTTTCAGTTCTAGTCATGGGTCTGCCTCCAGAGCCCTTTGCATAAAATGTTTGCACCCCCTCCCCTTTTACTGCTCTTTCCATGACCTCAGCACTCAGCAATTACTTTGCTACAGGGAAGGCAGACCAGCTTCAGCCATAGGTGCAGAGTGAATTGCATCTGAGAGGCAACAATCCTGCACCCTACAGGCTCCTGGCTGGAGCTGGAGTCTGTGGGAATGGTGAACAGGTATCACACATGCTCTGCTCTACTTGTGTTGCATTTATTTTTGACTCAGCATGTGTGTGGATGAGAGAGAATCTGTGAGAACATGTCAGTGTGTGCATAAGATACCTGCACTCAAGTTTCAGGGTCCCACTGAGCTCAAGGCAAAACCCCTGCAGTCCATCAGAGTGCACTTAGGCACTCCCCATCCCACCCTAGTTCAGGGATGAACTCACTGGTCAGGTATTTGTAGGGAAGATGATGTCACTGGTTTAAGATACACTAACCACCATCTCCCTCCGTCCCCCTCCTTTGCCTACCATTCCAAGGACCTAGTTAAGAGGTTGTGTAATCCCCTAGGGCAGGAATCTAATGAACCAGCTGACTGCCCTGTTAAAATTTAGGATTTCATGGATGCACTAAGACATACATTGCTGCAACTAAGAGCTGCTCCCAAGAGAGATTGAGAAGGGTTTATCCATACTCTCCCCTACCCCCACTCATCCAGTGTTTAATATCTTGGAAGTACTCATATGGCCCAGCAGAGCAGAGATGGTGAATGGTGGGTGGCACTGAACATGCCCATGAATGGTTATTATTGATTACTGATTATTATCTTTCCTGTACTTTATGGTCTATAAAACACAGGGTCAAATTCTGTTGTCTTTGCTCAGGCAAAACTCCCATCACCGTCACCATGAGCATCACTTGAGCATTGCAGGAATTGGCTCAGACAAAAAAGCATATGTGCTCATGTGTGCCTATGTCCAGAAATAGATTTGGATTTCTAGAGTTTATCTGGGCATGTGCGTACATTGTATATTTACATCTGATGCAACAGGGCTGAGAAATTTATGCTGAAAGAACAACAAAAAATGGATTTCTATAAAACGTCAAAAGAGGCTGTCAAGGGAGGAGAAGTGTACACAAACAAACCCCCATGCAAAAATCAAACTTCCTAGAGTCAAATAAAATAAAAATCAAGGAGCTAGCCAATATTCAGGACAGAAAAAAAGAAAAAGAAAGCACTCAGCAGCATATATGGATCTAATTTCCCGTATGTGTGGATGGGAGGCACAAGTCTATTTGCAATGCAAAATCTTTCTGGTATTACTGAAAATGTTTCCCAGCTCAGAGCCCCTGCACTGGTATCTTCACTTGTACCAGGAGGCTGTGTCACAAGATAGGATTGTGACTCCCAGAAGGGGGAGCTCTGACTCCATTCCAGTTGGTCAGGGCTTGCTTTGCAAAGCAGGAGTTCAGCTGACTGCAAAGCAGTGAAGCTCTCATGTAGTTTAGACAGTACAGCGCTTCCCTAGAATGGATCTGGTGTGATGCAGGCAAAGAGCTGCATACGTTGCCTTTCTCTCAGTGGAACTTCAACTCTTGGTATCATTGCAGCCAATAGTCAATAATAATATTGGTGACTGATAATAGTAAATAACAGCATACCTCTTGTCTCAAAGGATCCCAGGTGCACTTAACAGGCCCTGGGCCAGGCCCTTAGCTGGTATAAATCAGCAGAGCTCAAAAGTAGGTAATGGAGGTCTGCTGAGGATCCGGACCTATACTGAAATCCCTCACCCAGTGATGAAATGCAGCCACTTCTGGGCCACAGATTTTTAAAGGGGAAGTGGAAAATAGCTTCTTACATTGGAAGTACAGGGATGAAGTTAGGCAAGCAGGATGTAATTATCCACTTGATCAGCAGGCCTACACTTGCCAGAGTGCTGTGGGCCCTTAAAACCTGGGGAACTGTGCCCTAGAGCATCCCAGACCATGCAGAAAGGCCTCCTGAGGGTTTAGCAGTTAAGCCTGCCTTTTGCTGGAAAGGGAAAAGATCTATGCATGGCAAGTCTTGGCCCTGAATGGATTTATAGGCCACAATCTGCTCTTGTGGTTTTATACCTTTGAAAAATGGCTCCTCCTCCAAGTATTATATTGATGCATTGCTTAGTTCAGAGGAAAGAGCACCTCCTGTGTCATGTCAGCTATTTTCTACAGTGCTCTGAGGTTTCCACTGAGGTCTTCAACATGACTATCTACCAGACTCAGTGTTGCTCTGCTTGTGAGGTCTGACAAGAACACAGGTCACTCTAGCAGGCCAAGGGGTTGCAACTTTGGCAAAAACCCAAAACCCTGTCAGCAGGGCCTGGGAAAGAACATCAGCCTTATCCCTTGGCTTCTTCTGCTGAGGCTGAACTGAGTGTCTACAGAATTAGTCTGAGTTAAGCTGATGACTTCAGCCTGGCATATGAGAACCAGAGAGAAATAGCTGCTGACGTCATCTCCAGACGTGTTGGTCGGCGCTGTGCCCTTTCAGTTGAGGATGAATGCCAGTATAACTGGAAAAAAGAATAAGGAGATGATTCAAGGCCCATTAAAGTCAATGGGAAGATTCCCATTTAGTTCAGTTGTCCCTGGAACAGAAGTTAACAGGCTGGAATAAATTGTGACATATTTCTATGAAGAGTGGATGGGAATATGGACTGGGGTTTCCTTGATATGTGGGCTGATACAGCCTACCTACATCTTTGCACTCTGGCCCTGGATGCTATTTCAGGAGATCCCTGCCCCACACTTGATTTCAAAGGAGAGAGGGGCCTGTTGTTTTTTATTCCAGTAGGCTGCTTGGATCTCACTGCTTCCTGCAAGGTGCAGAAGGCAGGTGATAGAGCTTGCACATGGACTGGTGTTGTGTTTGCTTTGCTCATAGGGCAATTCAGAGAGAAACATTGGGTGATGATGCTAGACTCACACTACACCATGACTGGGTACTGATTGTGGGACTTACTAGAACCCTACTGAATTCTGTCGTTAGGACAATAGCTGGGACCTCATTAGGGGCTGCTTCTAAAGTCTGGCACCTGAACTCTTGTTCACATGATTGATTCTCTTCACTTCAGAGGAACTGCTAATTGTATTGACATCCAAATACCTGTAATAAGAACACCACTAGGTGCTGATTGCAGGGTTGGTCTCCAGACAGTGACTGATGACGAAGTCATGCTGTGTAGCCTTTTCCAGATTTATGCTGTAAGCAGGATAGTGGACAGGTGCCCAGATATCAGGAGTGCCCCTACTGCTTGTTATTCTAAAGGCAAGGACTATGTGCTTTTATTTGGGCAGGGCCTAGCAGTGGATGCTGTTTGCTGGGGCTCTGTGTCCTAGTTAGAGAGGCAGGTAATAGTAATAATACCTTTCTTTCCAAAGGATTACAAGATGCCTCACAAAGCATGTCACTCCTACCTGGAGTGTCATAAAGCCAGCTCTGGGGTGGAACATAGTGCATATTTAGCAGCTACTCAACAGCTTGATGCCAGAAGCAAAAGAGGGCTCTATGCATAAGCAAAATCCTACAAATACAAACCAGCAATTTCATCTGGCTCAAGGTAATAACAACAGGTGATAATAAGGTGATAACACTTGAATAGAGAAAGAAACCATGTCACAATCCATACACATGTGCTCTCCTGCTCTCTACAGTGAAAATGTTCAGGCTATAGTCATCATGCCAGGCAGAGAGTCTCACAGGTCATACAGCACTCAGAAAACCAAGAGATCTTCTCAGTCCTCTGCCATCTCTCCTTTGCTACCAGGCAGAGGAAGAGAAGCAGTCACCATGCGGTAGCAGCATTTGATTCCATCCTTCTAGGTGCACTGTGTTTGGTGGTATGCATTGGTGAATGTGTTTAAACCGTTCATTCTGAACTAGAATAAGACAGAGCCTGGTGTTTTTGACACATATTAGCAGTATTGACTGCACCCTTATAACATGAAACAGGACAGCCAATACATGGAGTAGAGAGACTGAATATGAAAGAGCTAGATCCTCATTTGCTGTCAATCAGCATAGACCCATTGAAGCTAATGGAGCTAAGCCTACTTATACCAGAGGAGGAGCCATCCCTTAGGGTGCGATTTTGAACAACTAGTAATTTGGCCTCTATTCTGGAATCTGCTGTTTTGTGATGCTTAATGATTATGGGTGCAGTTTTGGCCTGCAGTGATGCATGGACACAATTGATACCATTTAGACATCTTTCTGCATATGAGGCAGTTAGACATACCTCAGACATTAGGTACCTTCACAGTTATTTGTAGCTGCAGTTATGGGTGTTCAGATATGAAGCAAGTTGGGGGATGCTGGATGTAAAAAGAAACATTTCCCAAACTGTGTCCTAACAAGTGTGACCAGTGTGCTTCAGTCACAGTTGCCAAAGTCTGCAAGAACAAACCAGGGTAGTCTGTAGAGGGTTAGTTAGGAAGACACATGGAACAGAAGCTTATCAAAAAGTGTTTAGGGAGCTGAACTGTAATACAAGTGTGAATTCAGGGACTACCGGACAGGTGGGGAGAAGGGGACCAGCTGTTGCAATGATGCTAGCATAGGACGGTTAAGATTAGTGGAATCAATATCAGGAGGGCTGTGAATACTGGAGTGGCAGCATCATTATCAGCACATTATTTAGAACATGTAAATGTTGCGAGAACATAAGTGAAATATCAGAAGCAAGAGAGATGTATACATGAGTATAGACTCACAGGGTTCAGACTACTTGCATGGAGTAAAAGGGTGCTGAGGATGCGTATTAGTTACAGTGATTTGTACTGTTCTGTACTATGGTAGACGTACATAGGGGCTTTTTTATTTGCAATCAGAGATGGTAACTGCAGAGGCTAAAGAGTGCACATGACAGTCTAAGAAAGTCCAGGGCAATAAATAAAACAGATCAGATCTTGTTCATGTGAAGGGAGATAAAATATAAAATAGCAGCAGTGCTGATGAGGGTGTATAATGTATCCTTAAGACAAACAGCTGTTTCTGGAGCTGCTTACGCAGAGACATATTCTTCCAATTTGCTTATGCAAAAAGTCCCCTGGGTTTCATTGTTCTGTTCACGGGAACCATGGAAGCATATCACCCAGGTGTCCATTCACCTAAAAGGAATAAGAAGCTGTGGGAAATTACAGAGTGGAGAATCATACTCAAATACTTGGTAAACTGACTTTGAGTACTTTTAAAGATAAAATAACCCAGCTTTAGGTAAGTTGAAAAGATATTATTCTGACCCACACCTTGGTAAGGGGCAAGTCATACCACCGATCCTTGTTAGAAATCTTTGACAATGTTAATAAAAATAGTGGATAAAAGGGACTTGGTGATTATAATTTATTTGAGGTCTCATAAATCTGTTGATAAGTTCCATTTTTAGAGACATTAAAGAGAAAAATACCTGAACGTCTCCCATGAATTAAAAGGTAGCCAAGTAGAGCAGTAGAATTTAAAGAGTCATCAAAAGTGTTGAAGATCAGAGGGGAGGGAAGTTAACAATGAGGAAATCAATTGATCAATATTGGATCAACATTTCTCAGTATTTTACTTTGAGATATGGAAGAGGATATGACCAGAAAAGGGGGTGAAATGTGCTGCTGCTGAAACAAAATCCAGTCTAGTTTAAAGTGGGAAGACTAGGAGCAATTGACAAAAAGATCTAATCAGATAGAGAATCAGACCATGACACTTAATTTGTAGAAATATAAAGTTATTGCACATTGGGAAAAATAATCTTAATTGGTATGATCCTCTGTGGAGAAGACTTGTGTCCAAGGCTAATAGCAGACCCTTAAATCAAGGTTCTGACATTATGGAGTACAGCATAATGGTAAGTGTTATTGATAATGTCTTCACTACATGAATATTCACACAGGCCCTGGTTCAACATATGCAGGCAGATGCTTGAATCTATTTTTATGTATTAAAATCGTTAAGACATAGGCTTAATTGTAGGCATGGACTTAAATCTCCTTGACTTCAATGTGCACTAAGAGTTTTGCTGAATTCGGTCTACATTGTTCTCATGGGCTCTGATCCTGGAGTCCAAATCATGGAGGCACATCTCTGCAGACATCCAGAGTCTTGTAGACTTCATAAGGATCTGATTACAGCAGGGAGGCCTGGACTTCTGCAGCATGTGTACACTTTGGGCCAGGGTGGAAATATCTACTGGAGTTTAGTGTCTTTGTTCCTCAGTCTTGACTGAGGAAGAGGGAGGGATATTCTCCAGGAATATTATAAAGACTTAGATGTCATCATACATAGAATCAATGGGGATGGATGGCAGATGATGGAAAAATACTTGAGACATTAAAAGGCATAGTAGAAAGTAGTAGAAAACTACATTACATTTGAATTTCATAATATATCTTCAAATCAGTTTATGAATAGTAAGTAAAGAAAGAAAGAAACCAAAAAAAAAAAAAATGCAAAGATTATATAGCCTAGAAAAGAAGACTAAGCAGGAACATTCAGGTACCTGATATAAAATTATTTGAAGGATAGAGTAAAAAATGTTCAGAAACATTTTTACTTTCTTTGATGGCACAAGAACAAGGGGACACACATCAAAATTAAAGGGCATGGCTTTTAAAGCAAATTAAAATGAAATATTTCTTTCTGCAGTGTATCGTCAAGCTCCACAATTCTCTGCTGTGGGATGACATTGAGATTAAAGTGCAGCTGAATTTGAAATGTGAAGACTGCATAACTTTATGTCAATTAATGGCATTTGCAACTCCGCAATCTAGGAAAATGATAATCAAATTTCAGGCTTCAGAGCATAAGCTGACCATTTTCTGTGGTCAAGAAGGAATTTATCCTTCTGCCTAGCTAGACTATACACGATTAGCTAGTGACTTGTCTAGCTGTAGGTTGGGTGTGATAGGAAGGGCTCTACCCACTGTCACAGGCAGGATACCGGACCACATGATCAACCATCTGATCTAACAGGACAATTCCTACATTGCTCTGTGAGACACCTCACAAGGAATTGAACAGGCATTGACTCAGGCCCTAAAATGAGAGCGCTTGTAAATATTTGAAACGAAGCTCAGCTGCCAATTTCAAATTTCCATGATTAGGTATATTAGAACAAGAGCGGTCAGCCGAGACCAGAGCCCCATGGTACTCAGTGCTGCATGCCCATAAGGACAGTCTCTGTGATGCAGATTTTAAAATGTAAGCAGCCCAGTCAGTTATAGGACTATTTTATAAGCGGGAAATGATGGCACAAAGAAATTAAGGATCTAGTCCAATTGCTATTTAAGTCAATTGGAGTCTTTCCACTAACTTTAGTGGGAGTTGAATCTGGCCTTGTGAGACAGATTTCCCAAACAGTCTTGTGTGATGAGCATTGAGCACTCCAGCGTAAATTGCCATAATTATTCTAGAAAGAAGCGCTACCTATTTCTAATTTGTCCTTCAGATATTTTTAAAAAGTGGCATTATGGGACTTCCCCAAGGTTACATGACAGGGAGTCTGTGGTAGAAGCAAGACTCAAACCTATAATTCCAGTCTCAGTTGCACTCTTTCCCATCAAACCCAAAATTCAAGGCACTTATAGCTCGAATCACATTCTACCCTTGTCATTGCAACTTTTTTTTTGATGGCAAGCGTGAATACTGCCACTGTCAAGATGGCACCAAGCATGGGGCATAGAAAGGAACTACAAAAGAGATATGCAATCAGCTGTAGAGACAGATACAGCTGTGAGTGAAACAGGTAAGAGCAGAGGGTTACTTTTCAGAACAGGTGGAAAGGATGAAAGCGAAGCGGCTGCAAAGAAGGCAGTGAGCACAATCAGCCAGTAAGAGAAGTGTGATCAGGGGGATCTGACAGGCAGGAACACAGTTCATTGGCAAGGCAGGTGTAAACATTGAGATAAGCTGCCTTTTAGGGCTGAATTGACTACTCAAAGAATAGGGTAGGAAACAAGGGGGAGATGTGATGGGCAGAAACAAGTCCTTGCTGTCCAGACGTGAATGATTACTAGGTTTATAGGCCTGGCTGGAAGGATGAGGTCTAACTCAAGAAGGCTTTCCTCATTCAAAGTGTATCAGATAGATTGGGGTGAGAAAGCTGGGATTTGGTAGATTGCAGATAACCCGTGGTACCAAAAGGTTCATTGCTGATGAAGGGGTAAATGAGGACTGATGTGGGTAATGATATAAAGGCAGCCAGAATGGGCTTGTGTGCTTTACAAGTATAATCATGGAGCTGTTTTCTCAAGGGACCAGTACAGTTGTAGTGACCCCAAACCACGGGGCTAGATTCTCATTTCAGTCCTATAGGTGTTACATGGGAATAAAACTTCAATGGAGTTATCCCAGATTTTCCTCAGGGAAATGAAATCAGAACTCTGCCTCACTTTCTAGTAGCTTGAACGTTTTAAGAATGAAGAGACTGAATGTTAAATATCCAAAAGGCACGTGACTGGCAGGAATCTGCAAGGGGAGGAGGATTTTCTAGGGATGGAAAATTCAAGTATCCATGAAACTACAGTAAAGGCTTTGATCTCACAGCCGATGTGCAAAAGAAAGTTATTGATATATTTTGAATCGCAAAACCTGGGATAGATATAGCCATTGAAATGCTATATAGTTCAAAGGTAGAAAGCATAGCCAGGGCACTGTGGTTGTGTTAGAAGACTGCATCATTTTGTAATTAAGGCGAGAGACAAGTCCATTCTATCCCTCATGCGACTGACAATAGGTTGTATGTAACCTTGGGCAAGTTATGTGATGATGCTTAAATCTTTTACAAAGTAGGCTCTAACAGTGTGCGCTTCCAGGTTTGGGTACCAAAGTTCAGGTGTCTAGAAATAGTTTCCAAAAGAGCTTAGAGGCAGTTCTCCAAGATCGCAAGACCTGTTATTATACTTATAGTACTAAATGAGCTCAGCTTAAATTTAGGCCCTAAACAAAGTTCCAGTGTTCAGAAGGGCCCATCACCTTCATGCACTTGTGTTGATCTCTTTTGAAACTTGGACTCCTATGACCTGATTTTTAGAACAGGTGATCATTCCCAACTCCAGCAGAAACAGTAGGAACTGAGTGTTTCCCAGGACCGTGAAAGGCAGACCAATAGTATTTTGAGTTGGATATCCATAAATAAATAAGGACATTTTTGAAAGACTGTGCCAAGTTAATGCAGTGGCATAATGGCAGCAGAGATAAATTTCTTCACCTTTGGGTCTGAGTTGGAACATCTGTGGAACAGGTATCCTCATTTTTACCACTCTCTCATGCATGTAGGGTTGTGAGTCTTCACTGATTAATGTACAAAAAAAAAAAAAAAAGAAAAGAAAAACGTGCTTTGAGATCCCTGGATGAAAATTGCTATGTAAGCACCAAATGTTAGTATTATTTCAATGATCAGTAATAGTAGTAAATAATTAGTTAAAAGCTTCCTAAATTTAAAAAAGATATCTCTATAAATATATACACAGAGAGATCTATCTATATATATAGTTAGATATAGATATATTTCCTTCTGCTATAGGATTTTATTGCTGATTTATTTTATTGTGGACAATTTAATTGCCCTAGTTACATTACTTTGTCTTTCCAGGCTACAAACATTGATGAGCCTTATAATTTTTAGCCTGGATAACTAAATTGGTTGAAGGAACTCAAATAAGTTGAAAGTAGCTGCACTGCCTAGCAACTAAAAGTAAGGTTTGGGCATCTATTATGATCAGCCTGCCACAAAATAAACCTGTCTGGGGCAGCTTACACTCTAAAAAGACAAGACACTACAGGTACTGGGTGGGAGGTGAGACAGAAACAAAGTGACTCACCCGAGGTCACACAGCTGGTCGGTGGCCAACAGATATACAGCTCAGTCCTGTTGATTTGTATTCTAGGACCAAAGGCTAATTAACAGCCCCTTTCCTATTTCATAGATTTTTTCACTCCTTCTCTTGCTCTCTCAGCCCATCTATTCCATCTGTCCTCATCTCACTTCATCCCCCTGCTCTCATTCCCTTTCATCCATTTCCCTTTTAGCTCTCTTTTCCCTCTGTTCTGCTCTCTCCTCCTCCTGTGGGTGCTCATTAATGCTCTAGCATGTGTTAATAAAGACCCTTACAAAGAAGGATAAAAGAAGGAGCAAGATGGGAGGAGGGAAAGTGTAGGAGAGAGGGAGGGGATGTAGGAGGAGAAGGAAATGGATCTGTTGATGGCTTTTAACTTATTTCAGTGTCTACCATTAGATTCCACCTGAGGATCTACAGTAAAACGCAGAGCCCCGTTTTGTGAACAGCCACAGCATAGCACCCTGCTCACTATGTTGGTGGACACAGCATGTAGCAGAAGTGTAATTAGAAGATTTATGGACTGTATGGACTATAACCCTAGAAGGCTGGGGATTTATCCCTGGGAGTAGATAAAGGACAAAACAGATAAAAGGGTTCAAAGGAAGCGTGAGGGGATTCAAAGGTTTTTTTTTGTTTTTTTTTTTTGGTAGAGCAGGACATGGCGAGAAAAAAAGAACCAGAAGATTCATTATTATGCAGTGAAAGGATCTAGAACTTGGCCACATTGTAAGTCTATGGGATTTTATTCGTCTGGATGAGTTTCTGCATGGGGACTTCTTCCAACGCTCAAGTAAAATCAGATGCAAGTGTGAATATTCAATCAGACAAGGGTTACGGGCGCTCTCTGCACACTGGGCTTTGCATGCTGGCAGGGATTAGACTACCATCTGGTTTGTACAATGTACATCAAAGGATTAGTACCTACATCCAAGATGCTACTGGAACTCCTGCCGACTTCCTGAAGTTCTTAAAAATGACAATTTTTTAATAATTATTATTCTTTGCACAATAGATGGATGCAGACAAAAAGATCTGGGTGTTGGGATGAGGGGCATTTATGGGTCAGACCGATGAAGTGGCTGAAAGATGGAGGTATTTTAAAACTCAGATTGTGCGCATTGCATTTTTGCTTATAGCTGTGTGTAAAAATGTCATGGTTGCCAGGGGGAAGACTGAAGCTAAATTCCTGGTTTCGTGCTTATACAGGTGGAATAAAGGTATTGTCCAGACAAGAATAACAGCTGTGTAAAGAGAAAAAAAGAAGAAAGCTGTTAGGTGTATGTCAGAAGGAGGCTTTTATCTATGGGATAGATGGTCTGTGATCCCTTGCACCATGCTATAGATGGCCTTGTAAGATACAATAAGCAAAATTGGCCTTGTCTACTGGCACAGTAACTCAGCCCATTTTCCTTGGGGTGTTCTGACAAGAGATGCACATGTGAGAAGCCTAGTGACAAAGTCATGTTCTCAGTCTGATTCATCCCATCATAAAAGAATTATTTGAATCTTATGCTATGGCTGTGATTGGAGGAGAAGGAATTTTTTTTCCTCGTTGTGTCTATAATGCTTGCCTGCCCAGCCTAGGACTGTCATTGAGGAAATTAGCCCCAGCAGTCACGTCTGCTCAGTGCATGACCAAGCCCACAAATTAGGCTGTATATATGATTTGAAGCAAAATTTATTACGTGTCACCAGACATGTTCAGGCTCTTTGTCTCTCCTCCTTGGGGCCATGAATGGGAACAAGTGGGTGGGACTATACTTTTTAATGATGGTCCCCATTTGGCAGGGAGGCATCTGTAGACATGGCCTCATTTTCTAAGTTTGATCACAGGCTGAATGGGAATGAACTGGGGGGAAGTGATTGGTCAGTATTTATCTGTAGCTCAACAGGAAAGCAGCACAGATATATCCTTTTTGATTACTGATAGAAGATGACTCCCTCTCCTTTCAGTAGGACAAGGCACCAGTTTAATGCAGTGGTCTCTGAAACATAGGACTGGAAATGCTGCCTGGCTCAAGAAGACCAGTTTTCTGTTATGATAGGCACCACATCACATCCTCTGCTTCATAAACTTATTGAGGTTCATCTAAATGGCCCTGCTGCTCCCTTTGAAAGGCTGTTCAAGAACAAATTTGGGTCCTTTTTCTTATTTCCAGTCTAAATTCATTTTTGTGCTTGTGCCAACATTGACCTCTAGCTTACATAGTTCTTTTTCCTTCCTGGTGTGTATCTCCCCAATGTGTGAGGGGTGTGTGACTGGGGGAGAGGGGAGAGCGGTGATTTTTTTTTCAGTCATTGTTTTGCTAGGCTAAATAAGCTATTTTTTTCTACCAGGCTCTGCCTTCCCCTGATCACTCCAATAGGTTTTCTCTGCCCATGTTTCATTCATCTTTTGGAACATGGGTGACCAGAATGGCACACAATATTTCACTGATACTTTCCTATCTCTGCTTGACATGCCTCTCCTGATTTATCCTCGGACTGCATTTACCCTTTTTTATAGTGGCATCATACTGAGACTGACTTGCACACCCAAGCCTTCTCCATCTCATTCATTTCCAGCTGATCAGGTCCCAAGCTTATGTAGCAGGAGGTTCTATTATTAAGCCCCAAGTGCATGACCTTGCATTTTGTGCTATTGTATTTCACTCCGTTGCCATTAATCTAGTCCTCAAATTCATCCAGTTCTTTTTGTATGATATCCCAATCCTCCTCTATATTGACAATGCCACCTAACATTGTGTCATCAGCAAATTTCATCAATACACTCCTAGTATCCATGCCAAGGCCATTAATGAAACATTAAAAAGAAGATTGGTCCCAAGGCCGATTCCCTGAGTAACTCCTTTAGTAGCATCTCTCCAGCCTGAAATATCCCCTTTCAACATTACACATTTCCATCTCCCTCTGAGCTCATTTTTTGCCTACTGTACATTTCCACCATTAACCCTCATCTTCTCCAGCTTAACTAGAAGTTTTCTGTGTCGCTTTGTATCACATTGGCAGTGTTACATGTTCTTTTTTTGTGCCTGATCTACAGGCCAAGTGAATCTGTTCCAGCACACAACATAGACTCTTGCTTTTTAGCTCATGCTATAGAAAACATGCTCTTAAGGCCCCTGATTCAGTTCATTACTGTGTTGATGAGGGAGTGATTGTGAGGACCTAGCTCAGAAATAATTTTTAGATGCTGATAGTCAAGCAAATCAGTCTCCTGTTACTAATCTTCTTTGCGAGGGAAGGTTATTGAAAAGGTTGCGGTAAAGCAGTACCATTTCTATTGTGGAGTTCCTCAGCCTTCTCAGACCCCTCTCCTTTGAGTCTGGGCACAGTATAGGGTGTTTACTCCTCTTTGTGGTCAACAATTTCCTCCTGGCAAGGGAGAAAAGGTCAAGTATCCATGCTGATTCTTTTTGATCTGTCAGCAGCTTACAGTTCCTCTGCCAATGAGGGGTCAATGATTTGTAGCATCTGGTAGGGATGGACAGCACGGTCTTGCGGCAGTTCTGTTCTCTCCTGGAGGGCACCACAGGGTGGTAATGAGTAATAGCTCAATTGTTTTTAAGACTCTCTTATACAGGGACCATCATATTCAACTGATTACATGCATGAGTGCTATTGACAGTGGTAGAGGATCAGAGCTGCTGTGTCATTAATCTACTAATGGAAGAGAATGCAATCAGAACACAAGTAAATAAGAAACTTTATCATCAAAACAGAGTCTTTCCTTATATATTTACCATTCTTTTAGGACTCAAGAAAAAAAAAAAAAGATTGATGGATTTTGTTCAAACTTTCCTGTTATGATTCCCTTAGGCCTGAAGCCAAGCGTTCAAAGTTTCGACTAAAGAGGGGAATTTGTTTTGGAAAGTTACAAGCAAGTAGAAACATTAGGTTCTGATGGGACTCCTAGTATAAAACTTAACTACAGTGGCATTCATCATTGGGGGAAAAACTGTAATCTAGAAAGACAGCCAACTAAAGCCTGAGTTGATCAAATGGGGAGCTGTGCCTGCAAAGACAAAGTTTGAGCATCTCTCTGGGGTGAGCTACAAGTGATTGGCACCTCCCCAAACCATGTTTCCCCTTTAAGACCCAAGCATGCAGGGAGTTAGTACTCCAGACCTTTAAAGGGCTTATTCCATCCATTCTAAAGGATAAGTGATCAGGGTCAGATTTGGCTGACCCTGTGGCTCAGAGAGGTCACCAGCCAATTCATCCATCCCTTCTAAAAATGTACAGGTGTAGACAGAAGTTTAGGGTGGGAAGTGGGCCCTCTCTGTGACAAAGGCAAACATGCTGGCAGCTTAATGACAGCCTTTATCATAACTTTAACCCTTCTAGTGCTGAGGTGCTGGGTGGGGGAGGAGGGTGGCCATAGCAGCAATGTGTCCTCTGAACAGGCACGGCCATCCGTCCTCAGTACCATTGCCTCCCCTGCTTCCCCCAGCCCGGAGATCGTAGTGCCGGAGATCTCATGGCTGCTGCTATGTGTTTTGAGAAGAAGGGATGCTCTGTATTCTTTCTTCCTGCTAATACATCCACACAGTGCCACGTACAATTTAGCCCTTCATGTTGTATTAACACCCTCTCTTTTGTATACATTGTACAGTACACTTACATTTAAAATGGACTCCTTGTCTGCGCACAATTCAAGCCCTGCACACAGATGCTGGCAGCACTATAGAGCATAGATCCCAGTACCAAGACCCTGGTGCCCTCAATCTCTTATTGAACTGCAGTAAACGCACAGGAGCTGTTGGGGACATATTCATCTCTGAAATGAAGGATCAATATAGTCGCCTCATTACAACCTCTGCTCTGAGTTTGCAGCTCTCTCCTTCCCTTTTGCTTCTCTGCTGTCCTTTTTTCCAGCTCTGCTTTCGCCTCCACCTACGCAGACAGGACAATGTAAACTCACTTGTATCAATGTGCCTGTGCTGAGAAGCAGAATCATGGTGTGGAAATTAAACCAAAAAGATGCAGGGCACCATTTTCAAAAGTGACTAAGTGATTGAGAAGTCTTCTCAGTGAAAGTCAATGGGACTTAAAATCCTTAATCACTTCGACTTATGAAAGTTTTACCCACATATAGATTCTACCCATAAAACCATGAATACTTTTTACTGAGCAATCAAGCATGTTTCATGCTGTACAAAAGATGATGAGGATGTTGTAAGCTCCTAGATCAGGAACAGTAAGGGATGCTTGGAAAATGGAATGCCTGTTTCACAGGAAAGTCTGTTGGTTTTGATATCTTTTTTGTATCCTGAATCAGAAACGTCAAAAGTTTGCTATGAAATTAAAATTCCAAAATAAACTATTCAAGACCATCAACACATGCCATTTAATAACCTTGAAACTATCATAGTGCCGTTTAATATACCTTTGACCTTAAACTAGTTATATTATGTATAAAATCTAATTATATTTATACTAGAACTATTGTATAGAATATATATAATATATTTAAAATATATTATCAAATGAAATTAATATTCAGTACAATAGCAAAGTCAAAACAGAATGAAATGAAATGATAATGTTGAAAAAAATCTTTTTACTGTATCAAAATGAAACATTTCAGCTTTATTGAAATGGAAAGAGAAAAAAAATCAAAATGATTTGTTTTGACTTTCTCTCATCATAGAATTTGTCAAAATTTGCATATTCCCAGGGAATGTTTTGATTTCAATGGATGTGCTTTTTTCCAATGGAAAACTCTTCTCTGAAAAAAATTGACCACAAATGTAATTCAGCAAGTTGCACAGTTCAGGTATTGAATTACACCAAGTGCCCAGAAGATAGATTCATCACAGAGCAGAGCAAGTTCAAAGGAGAAAACAAATTAAAATCACAGCTAACAATAGGCCTATTATCTGGGTAGCAAAACAGTCTAAAGATTAGGCATGTTCAGTTCTGGCTGATTTGGGTCCTGATCAAAAAGTGTAAAAAGGGCTGCACACCTTCTTTTACTACACGGTCCATATTACAGGATCAGTTCTCTAGTTTGGGCCTTTATAAAGAGGGGGGAGTCGCTGTGAAATGTGGATTCCTATTCAGATTCTGAATGTCCTCAGGTTTTTTTCAGATCTTTCACATCTTGCCTTTCATTTGGAGCTTGTTTCATAACAAATTTCCTCTGTTAGATTTGTATTGATAAGTAAAAGGCCAAATGTTTTTCTATATGTCCTTCCTTTGAGGTCTATGACGCATACATTGGCCCTTAAAAGGCAAAGATGAATGCGGCTTGCCAGGTAGATTGGATACCGGCTTCTTGGAGTAATGAAATTAGGGCCACCATGGTCAGAAAGTCTCCCACCTCCCCACCTTTTTAAACTGTTCATCCTTTCAGGTGTATAGAAAATGTAGCAGCTGCTTTTTTCCTCCTAGTAATTAAATAACCCTTTTAAGTCCTAAATTAATCTGAGCTTTTAATTTAAGGCGCAGTTCAGTTTTAAGGGTTAATATGATATCGTACTAGACATTTGCAATTAGACCTAAACCGAGTCTTATTGATTTCAATGGGCTTTAAATCAGACCGTGTAATACTGAAAGCAGTAATTTAAGCAGTGTGGGACTGTGGTTAGAAAAGGAAACTGGCCGTCAGGATTTCTGGCTTCTATTTCAGACTCTGCTGCCGCAGCAGTGTTATTTTGTACAAGTTATTAGGACCCAGCTCTTCAGATTGGGTGATTAACACCAGGAACCTCTATCAGTATATAGGCACTGAAGTGAATGACTTGAATTCCAAAGATGTCAAGAATTGGTATCTCCCAGAGAGGCAAATGTTGTAGAGGAATCTTTATCTACTGTATTTAGTTCATTACGATTATTCATATGAGTAAGTGCTCACCAATGAGAAATGGTTCCCCACTGTAGTCCTCTGCATTACTATATCTTCATCTACAAAATGAAGCTTAATGCTACTTGTATGCTCAGGTAGATGGGTATTTTTTCCCTAGCAAATTGTAAATGTGCCCAAAAAATGAAACGTCAGTCATTCTAAAACAATATGCAAATTATGGTTGCCGATGTCAAAATTTCCAGATGGGAAAAATGAGGGAGAGGATATATTAAAAAGGGGATGGTTGTAGTTTTTTCCTTCTTCCCCCAAACGCTCAGAGAGAGAGAACTCACTGAAGTCTAGACAACTGTGGTTCAAGTACCCTTGTCTGATTGACAGAATTTGACCCATGTCTTCTCCTATACAGGAAAGTGCCTTAACCAGCATAATACAGGGTCTTCTCAGATGGGGCTACCTCAGTCCCTCCCTGTTGGAGGTGTATAAAATACATAGTCTTTCACTCAGAGAGTGAGAAAGAAGGTCCCTTTAGCTTGATAGTTCGGCAGCTCTCGTGGAAGGTGGATGTCCAGGCTCCATGTTTCAGTGAATGTTTGCTTATAAAAGTAAAACAATATTAACGGGAGAGACTGAGAGTGATTCCCCACCCCAGAATATACTATAGCCTGGTGATTAGGTACTGCGCTGAAATGTGGAAGATAGAGGTTCATGTCCCCTCAGAGAGGGGAAGGAGTTGAACCATGGGGTCGACCACATGGAGTCTGCCCTGAGCTCTTGGATGCAGGAGGAGGAATTCTCCTTGTCTGGCAGTGTTGTGAACTTAGATTTTGTTTCCTTTGTTTTTTATTTCCAGTGCTTGAAGTGACAATACTTTGTTCAGGGTTTGAATGGAAAGTTTCCAGTTGAATTAATTGTAATGTTGGGGTTTTTTGAAGGTAAAATATTTTATGTTCCAATTTACCTGACCAGATTTTTTTTTTTCATTAAAGCTGCTGCACTATGAAATCAGCGCATGGCTGTACTTGCATGGTCTCCATTTATGTACTCTCCAAGTGCCTTACAGTCTTTAACGTAGTCAGCTGTACAGTACCCTTCTGAGGAGGAGAGAGCAATGTTTTCCTTTTACAGATGAGACTTGAAGTACAGAGAGGATATTGCCCAGGGCCATATAGAAAACTTGTGACCCAGTAAGGGGTTTAACTGTGGTCTCCCGAGTCCTACCCCAATGGCCTATCCATTACACCATTGTACCTAAACACTGACAGTATTTCTATGTAGAAGCATTGCAGCCCTTGATGTAAAATACACGATGCCTGTTGCAGTCAATCCATGCTGATCAATACTCCCTGGAATATTGAGCGTGGACCCATAACACTTAATTGCCTAGTCCGCATGGACTAAAATATGCCTGTGTTCCTTCTGTGGAAGGTCTCAATTAAAAAAGAATTTAAAATTCCTCATCTCATTTCATGAATGACTGACAAAACTATTGACTAAAGGTAGTGGCTGCAATAGTCCTTGAGTCTAAATGCATATGGAAACTTCATAGCCATTGCAACTTATTCAGTCATTTCCTGTAATAGGAAAGGTGGATCAGCCCTGGGCCAGAACTCACACCAGACAACAAACCAGGCTCTTTTTCCCCTCCTCTCCTCATCTGCTTCTGGATCTGTTTGCATTGTCCAGCATGAATGGTGACAGAACCTGGTACTGTCAGGAAGTGTTGAGTTAAATGAGGCTTTTCATCCCGGCAGCCAGGGCTGTCATTATCCAAGCAGCAGTAGCTTTGCCTGGAGAAGCAATGGGTCATATATTTTTAACCCCTTGTCCTTCTCTAACCAGAAGAAGAACCAGAGAAGAACAAGCCAGTCCATTTTTTAGCAGTAATACCCCCCCTTCCCCACCCCCATCCCTCCATTACCATCCAGTTTGACCTTCTAAAAGTTTTGAAATTATTAAATACATTGGTGGAAAATTTCAAAGCTACTTCATTTTGAAACATGAGAGTGAAATGTTTACTACTTCCAATTTGTTTTCAGCACAACTGAGTGGAACAGAGTGTGCGAAAGAGGTTAGTATTGCTGCATCTGCATGTTGCAGTCCTGTGCACAATTTTTTTTTTGAAAATCCAGAAAAAAACCTTCTCCCTTCCTATTACTGGTTCAGCAATGAAAAGCTACATGGATAGTAGAATTGTTGTGATTTTTTTTTTAATTCACCCCTCACCATGTGAAAGTGTTGAATGATGCTATTGTCATCTTCTGCTTTTAGAAGATGACAAATTGCATCTCCAGAGACTTTACATTTGTAACACAGCATGGCCACTCTTAGATTCAACACAACAGCTGGATTGCAACTTCCTTCCTTCTATTGTAGATCTTACCAGTTACCAGTTGACCTATATGGTCATCTTTGATAACTTATTTATTCTTTAGGACACAGAGTTGGGCAGCTCTAATTGCAACCAGGAGCAGGGGAGTGGCATGTTTCCACCCTAGACAGTTCATTGAGGGTTCAGTTTTACAAGGTGAGCACACACCCAACTTTAAGCATGCAAGTAGTTTAATGGAATTTTACTTGGATTCTTTCCAGGATTAAAGTTAAGCATGGATTTAGAGATCTTGACTGAAATGAGGTCAGAGTGCTCAACACTTGGCAAGGCTAAACCCTAAACTAACATGAGCTGTCTCATCTCTCCCTTGACACTTCTGTCCTTTACTAATTCATCAGCATCTTAAAGCAGGTTGCGAAGCTGCCGCAGCACAAAAGCGTTTCAGATACAAATAGCAATTGTTCGTCTCTTCCCTCTGGTAAACTGCAGCAAGCAAAAACCTCTTGCAACCTGCCAAGAATCAAATGTGGGACGCAGGAAAGAATTATTGGTGCATGAAGCTTAAAGAGATAGGGGACTCATTTCTTTGCTACAAATAATGTGCTCTGTAATTTCTCTTTCCTGAGTCTGCATTTCTGATGGAAATAGTTTACAGCGATGAGCCTGAGAAAACATCGGGCCTGGTGAGATAAATTTGAATCTAATATAAGGGATAAATGTGAGGTGTCGAGGTTAGAACAGAGGTCTTGTTGAAAGTCCCAAAAGGGCAAGGGTAGTATAGTATTTAAAACAGACAGCTCGGAGTCAGGATTCCTGGATTCTACTGTTGATTTAGAGCAAGTCAGTTTTTTGCTCTACACAAAATAATATTGCTCTGCCTATCTTGCACTGAGATTCATCTCTCACATCTTACAGCGATTCTCTTTTGAGTGGCCAAGTCCAGACTGAACTCCTCCTTATGTTCCAGAAATAAAGGGAAATTGTGGTGCTTACCTACCTCACTGGGAAGAGCTTTAATTAATGTTTCTAACAATTTGAACTCCTGGATTACAGGTGTGCCTTATGGCAATGTAAGTGTTGCCCAAATTATGTATTAAAAACTCATGGCTATCAGCCATGGTGAAATGAAGTGTACATTCAACTAGAAATCATTTGTACTTAAAGACAAAGTATTTGCATAGTTTTGCTTCTAAAATCCAGAATTCCAAAAGAATTAAAAGGCAAGGAACATTCTGAAAAATCTTGATTTACACTAAATGTAGATCTCTAGACCTTTGTTAAGATCCCCTTATGTTGTCAAATTGATATAAAGCGACTAGCATAAATGAGAGTCAGTCCCACAACTTTGCTGTCCATCTGGTGATTACTTGTTAACTCTAATTCTGGCCCAGCTCCCCAGCTCACCTCCAATTCAGGTTTGTTAAGGAACGTGGTGTTGATACATTGTGCATGTTCCAACTTAACAAGATGAACTCACAATGCACTGGACCAATGCACCACGATATCTCCTGTAGGATGCACCTGACCGATACTGGATTTGTTAATATTTCTACTGTAGTATTATAAACAAGGAATCACCCCTTGTTTGTGCGAGTTATTATTGTGCCCATAATTCAGTATTCATATTAAGGTAGTGCCTAGAGATTCCAGCCAATATAGTAATGTGGTTTACTAGGTGTTGTACAAATGCACAGACCCAGGAGTTACAGTTTGAATAGACCAATCAAGTAAAGAGTAGGAGAAAGGAAATGATGTTGTCTCCAGGATACAAATGGGAGATGGAGACTTTTTACGTGAGCTGACCCACCAATTTTCTGCGGAAGAACTGGAAACTGAATCCTATGTGTTGACTCCCTTTCCAGTACTTAAAATGCATAATCATCCTCCATCCTAAGACTGTTCTCGTGCCAAGTGTCGTTGTAATATTTGGGACTCCAAGACAGGGATAGACATCTGCAAATCTCCTGTCCCTTATCTCACCCTTTCCTCCCCTTTGCAAACTTTCTTGGAAGATCTATGAGCTTTACAAGCACTCATGGTGCTCTGGTGAGGTGCCAGAGGACTGGAAAAGGGCCAACGTGGTTCCCATTTTCAAAAAAGGGAGAAAGGGGGACCCAGGAAACTATAGACCAGTCAGTCTTACCTCGGTCCTGGGTAAGCTTTTGGAGAGAGTTATCCCGGTGCATGTCCGCTAGGGGACAGCAGGGGAGATTATGCTTAGGGGCAACCAGCATGGGTTCATTAGGGGCAGGTCCTGTCAGACCAACCTGGTGGCCTTCTATGACCAGGTCACACAATCCTTAGATGCAGGTGTCGCAGTGGACGTAGTTTTTCTGGACTTTAGGAAAGCCTTCGACACTGTCTCTCACCCCTTTCTCATTAAAAAACTAGAGGACTGTGATGTCGACACCTACACAGTCAAATGGGTCGCTAACCGGCTGGAGGGCCGCACCCAGAGGGTGGTGGTGGACAGGTCATTTTCGACCTGGAGGAATGTGGGCAGTGGGGGTCCCCCAGGGCTCGGTCCTCAGGCCTGCACTGTTCAGCATCTTCATCGGCGACTTGGACGAGGGGGTCAAAAAGCACCCTGTTCAAATTTGCAGACAACACTAAGATGTGGGGGGATGTGGGCATGCTAGAAGGGAGGAATAGGCTGCAATCAAACCTAGACAGGTTACAGGGGTGGGCAGATGACAATAGGATGGGTTTCAACACTGACAAGTGCAAGGTGCTGCACCTGGGGAGGAAGAACCAGCAGACCTACAGTCTGGGGAAATCCCTTCTCGTCAGTGCAGAGGCAGAAAAGGATCTTGGACTCATTATTGATGCCAAAATGAACGTGGGCCAGCAGTGTGGGGCCGTGGTCAAGAAGGTCAGCCGCACCTTGTCATGCATCCACAGATGCATCATGAGCAGGTCCAAGGAGGTGATCCTCCCCCTCTATGTGACACTGGTCAGGCTGCAGCTGGAGTACTGCGTCCAGTTCTGGGCGCTGCACTTCAGAAGGGATGTGGCCAGCATCGAGAGGGTTCAGAGGAGGGCCACCTGCATGATCAGAGGGCAGCAGGGCAGGCCCTATGAGGAGAGGCAACGGGACCTGAACCTGGTCAGCCTCCACAAGAGAAGGCTGAGGGGTGATCTAGTGGCTGTTTACAAACTGGTCAGGGGGAACCAGCAGGCATTGGGGGAGTCCCTGTTCCCCCGAGCACTACCAGGAGTGACAAGAAATCACAGTCACAAGCTGGCAGAGGGTAGATTCAGACTACACATGAGGAGGAGCTACTTCACTGTCAGGGCGGCTAGGATCTGGAACCAACTTCCAAGAGAAGTGGTGCTCGCTCCTACCTTGGGGGTCTTTAAGAGGAGGCTGGATGAACACCTTGCCGGGGTTGTTTGACTCCAGTACTCTTTCCTGCCATGGCAAGGGGTCGGACTTGATGATCGGCTCAGGTCCCTTCCAACCCTACCAACTATGAAACTATCTACAGCATCAGTGCAGTTCCAGAATGCCATAACAGAGTAATTTGAAATTTGAGGCTGTTAGCCATTGGATTTAATAGACCTCGCAATATTGCCTTAAACACAAAATAATCCCACTTAGTAGGTTTTACAGGTTCCACAGGGACTAACCTTGTGGTATGTATTAATGTTTAATGACAAGCAACATCTCCGCAGCAGTTATGGGTTGGGGGGAGACAGTAATAAAAAATTTAACTTGATCGTGATATAGTTGTCCAGGCTCGTAGTGAAAGTCCTGTTTTCTCTTCTTCTTTTGACCCAAGAGCTGCTCCCATTCTTCCCACTTTTACTTCCAGTCCACTTTAAAAGCCAAGACATCTGCTTCTTCTGACCATCTGGAATATAGCTCCTATGCTGATTAGTTTGGAAAGTGATGACTGGATGGGCTTATGGATACATGTTTAGGAATTTGGGGAGGCTAAGGATGGCTCTTTTGGAGTGCCATCTTTGGTGAACAGAGGCTGTCAATACCATCCTTATGTGAGATCATAGACTGGTGATTTTGCTAAAACCTATTATATTCCTCCCACTTAGTGTTTCAGAGTGCAATTGAACTGGACAGGGAATTGGAGGTAAGGCATTGCTCTACCTTGATACTTAATGCCATTGTCTCCTTACAATAGGAATTCAATAGAAGTCAGCATGCTTAAAGGAAAACTGATTCAGGACAGCTAATGAGGGTGGCAATTACTAAGGGGTCTAATGAACAGACAAAAGGGATACTTGGGACTGTGTGTGCAGTACAGCTGATCGTTATTGGACTCTAATGCATATGCTCAACTAATGGAGAGGGACGGTGCTGTATATATTCTCACAGAGTGCAACGTGAAGAAACAGGGATCTGTGCTGTACAGAGAAGGGCTGCTTTATGCTTCTGAGCTCTAATCCTGACTCTGACCCTTGGGCCAAAATATAGCTAGGAATGCCTAAATTCTTCTCATCCACCCTCCAACATTTAATCCCACGAAGCCATGGGACAATTTGTTCATTTTTCTTTTGATTCTTATTGTGGTCAGTGCTCAAAAAGACCCATACTGGGTGCTGTAGGAAGATGAGTTTCCTGCCTGAAGATGCTTTATTAGCAGGGTTAGCAGAAACAGTGAAACAAGAATGGGGAAAGGGAATATTTTGCCAAAGTTCATCAAAATTTAGAAGAAATACTGACCAGCTTTATCTACAACCTGGAAAGAGAGCAAATGGGACCAAAGAAGATAAGTGAGAGGAGAACAGGAAAACACAAATTAAAAGACCATGTTTCTGTGCTGTCTGGAGTGTACAGTATGTCTTGCTGGGATGGGAGGGATCCTTTATTATGCTGTTTGCTTTGATAATAGCTGCATTCTTTCTATTTGCTTTTTTTTTTAAATCACACCTGACTATTTCATTTAAGCTTCACCTATTTTCATTTTTTTAATCAAGCATCTCCCTGCAATTGTTCTCTTATATTTTATTTGAACCGAAGATTGTTTCCTGTTAATGTATGTCTACACAGCTGTATGCATAAATAGATGCTCTCTAACTGTGGTAGCCATTGACAGCCGCTGCTCCCCCACCTCTGTTTCTCCATCTGTCTTGATTTTTAACTATCATCTATGTCACAAAAGAGCCATGTTTAGCAAGTGTTTGAAAGATCATACATAATCATACATGAGACCAAAGCTGTATTTCCAACTCTGTCACCATCCTTCTGTGTGACCTCTAACAAGTCACTTCACCGCTCTCTGCCTCTGCTTCCCTCCCTACCCTTTCTGTGGCCCATCTACATAGTTTGCAGTCTCTTTGGCATGTGGACTGTCCTGCAACATGTTTTTAGCATGCCTGGCAGTCTAAGTACTTATAAGGTCCTCATGACTGTAGTATTATACTGGTTCACATTTAACATCATGGAGCAGGAAAAGGGATGACTTCAAGGTCAAACAATGAGGCAATGGAACCGTCAGGAATTAAATGCAGGTCTCCAGTCCAGTAATTTAAACAGTACACAGGGCTTCCTCTTCTTTCAGGTCCATAAAGCTATATAATAAAACTGTTCCATTCCAGCTACTTGAAGGAGATCCATACCTGTCCAGCAAAGAAATCTATCAGGGGACAATATTAATTGCATTTCGTATAATTCTGATTTTCCTCTAAAAGCTGATTGAAAAAGGTTGAAACAATTAGATTTTCCAATGTGCTTCTAAGCTCACTATAGAAATGCAAACACATGCTGTGCACACGTGCAGACACCCACATGCTCCAGCGCACACACACACCAACACATCAACCCACAGTCACACTCTGTATATTTATACACCCTCACAAAACACGTGTATGCTCACAATCACGTGCCATAGCCTCCTCTCACTCACACAAACACCTTTGTGATCTCATAAATCTGGACTCACATGTACATAGTACACAGGCACTTTGGATCTTACAAGCACAGTCACACAAGGCAGATAGACAACAGCACATGCACACTGGATGTTGTAAATGTGTGGGGCACACATATAAGAGCCCCAATCACAATCGTACACATCTAGGTACAGGTGCGCCCATATACATCTTGCTTCCACAAGACCCTGTTCATCTGGGATACAAGGAATTTGATTTCTTCTACACTGAAGTCATAGAAACCAGTGAAGTACAGCGTAATGTAGAGTAGGAGTAGGAATCTATCTATGGTGGTACAGATGTTAGTGTGCTCTATCTTGCCTGTTTTAAAGCTAGGTCAAGTACAGTATCTAGTACTGTTATTGCAGTGTAGACACATATTTAGGTAGTGATAGACAGTATAGTTTGGTATTCATCTCTACACTCTTCCTTGTATCTTTATCATGAAACAGAAGGTTTAAAACTGTGCTAGCAATGGGCTGATAACTCCATTCATCTTCCATCAATGTAGTTGCTCAGCATCCTTCAAAAGGGAGCCTTTCCAAAGCAGTGTATAGCTATGAAAGCAGAATTAGCTAGTGACTGGGGCATTGGCTTAGGAGTCATGAGATTGGGGTCCCTTTCCATGCTGTTTTACTTGTCTGCTGCGTATCTCTTGGCAAGTTATTTTATTCACTTTCCCTTCTTGTTCAAGGAGGGCAAGTCTACTCTAAAGGACTATATAATGGGGAAGCACAACAGACCTGCTCTGTCTGCTAAACCCTAGGATGCAAAGTAGTGCATGTCAGGTAAAGAGCTTATTGGTGCACACCCAGCACCATACTACAGATGCCCAAATAATCTTATTTCGGGGTGCCAGGCCCACATGCTGAGGAAACGTATACAATTCACTGCAGTGCTACTTAGTGTGGCTCAGTGCTACTTAGGGATGCTCAGTGGGAGCATCTACACGTGCAAATAATGCGCCTGAATTTTCTGCGCAGAAAATTCAGGCACATTAAACTGTGTCTCTGCACACATCTGAACATGCACCTGATGGGAGCAGTTCACTCTAGAGGTGCTCCTGCCCTTCTCTGCCCCCCTGCAGCAGCCAGGAGGACCTCCAGGTTTACAGTGTGCCAGCCAGGGGGCTGTCAGGGGGCATGGGGCCTGGTTCCCATCTTCACGGAGCTGGGGGGCAGCTGCCTTGCTGCCGGGACAGCGCTCTCAGCCCTATGGAGATCAGGAGGGGCCTAGTCTCCAAAGGGCTGGGAGGCAGCATTTGATGGAGCTGGGACAGTTCTACCTACCCCCTGTGGCCCACTTCTGCCTAGGCTGACCTGGAACAATTTGCCCCTGGTCAGCATCTACACATGTACTTTGGTGCATTAGTGTAATGTGATGATTTCTAGTATCTGTATCTACTAGAAAATGGCATATTAGACTAATCTACTGCATATGTGTAGACAGTGATACTTAACTGTGCATTAGATTAGTCTAATGCTCATTAAAGCATCTCATGTAGATGCACCCTATGTCTTGTCTATTTAGTCTTTAAGCTCTTTAGGAGAGAAACCATCTCTTTGCAAACCTAGTGTCTAATGCAATAAGGCCACAACCTGTAGGTAATACTGCAATACAAATAACAATAACAGTAGCATTCCCTTCACTCCCACCCATTAAGGCCTATTCTGTCAAACCAGTTGTTTAGTATATTTATCCTTCAAAGTTCTGTAGGATTTTTCTTTTCTGCTGCAAACTGGATAATTATTTTAATATCTTTCTTTTTTTGGCAACCCTTTAAAGTAAGAGCTGGGTCTTTATAGATTGCTCAGATTGCATGGAGTATGGATTACAGATCAGAGAGACATGAAAGCAGAAGACACATTTATCTGGCACAACATTAAAAGGACAATAAATGGGTAATTGAAGCCTGGGGCACGGCCACCTTGTGCGCCCAGCCTCCTCGCTCCTCTGCAGCATTGTGGAGCGCTTCCTTAGTGAAGTCATTGGGAAGTCAGGGTGTGGTGTGCCTGGGTTGTGGCCTCGTTGTTTCAGCGGGCAATGCATGCTCTGACAGAAGAGATGAAAGCGCCATAGACTCACAGCTCCCTGCAAGAATGAAACATGACCAGATACCCTGAACCATAGTATAAATAGACTGAAGGCATTCAAACCCTGTTTTTAACTTTATTTTGATGTTGTGCCAGGTTTTGAAATAATTAAAAGAAAACCCTAAAACTTTTCCATGATTCAATGTTTACCCAGTACTTCTTTCTCTCGTTCTTCCTCCCTCCCTCCCTTTCTTTTTTTTTTTTCCTCCTCCTCCTTCCTCTCTTTCTTTACAGGACTCCACAGAATGGAGCAAGAATGAGAGGAAAAAGGCAGACAGAAAAGCATGAACTGGAGGCTTGTTGAGTTCCTCTACTTCCTGTTTATATGGGACCATATAATAATACAGCCCTCCCACCAGGAACCAGCTGTTACCAACCAACATGTCTCCAAGGAATTTGATTGGCTTATTTCAGACAGGGGGCCTTTCCACCACTCGCGGAGCTACTTATCCTTTGTGGAAAGACATCGTCAAGGATTTACAACCAGATATAAAATATACAGGTATGTTGATTTCATTTTGTGTGTATAGCTTTGCAGGCAGGGTGAGCTTTAATACGTCCCCTGCAGTTCAGATATTTTCTAATAATTAGTTTATAACCTCCATTGTCTGCATTCAGCCTGAAAGCATTTGATTATCTGCCGCCTTTGGTTCATGACAATTGATTCAAAAGACTTAGATATAGTTGATGTAAAGCTCTGATGTAAGAGATGGAGGCATTCAGGTACCATGGTGATATACAATCAAGATAGAGCAAGAGGAGTGCTGTGTGTGTGTGTGTGTGTGTGTGTGTGTGTGTGTGTGAATAAGTGAGTGAGTTAGTGAGAGGGAGAGCAAGAGAGAGAGTTATTTAATCTGCCGGAAAAGATCATCAACGTTAATCTACGAGCACACAAACCTAAGTAAAAATCTATGGTTCTGCATAGACATCTCTGTCTATTTATACATGCAAAAGCTGATATCTATACATGTGTAGATAAATACCAGTACTCTGGGTGTCACACAGCAATATACACATATACTGATATTTACCTCTAGCAGTATTGCCTTGCCAACGCATACAAAACCCACAAATCAGTTTCCTGCCTGTAAAATCATGAGATTAGCTTAAATATCATTATATTAAATACCTAAACAGTAGATGCTGGGCTTCTTCCTTTTTGCTTCCTGATTTGCAAGGCTGTACACGTCACATTTGCAAGAACTTCTTCTTTGCAGACAGATGGCTAGAAACTTAGGGGTTTTTTTTGTTGTGTTTTGGGTTTTTTTTAACATGAAAGCTGAGATTCTTGTGCAATCTTTTGATTGCAGCAGCTGGGGCATTAGGGGAAAAAAGACTAAATCCCATAAAACTTTTTTTAAAAAAGCATGAGAGATGACTGTGCTTCTAAACACTGGCATATCCACCACATACCTCTGTAAGCCTTAGCATACCACTAGGTACAACACCTATAAGCATGCCTATGCAAACAAGTAGGAATGCAACACTGACATAAAGATGGTTCAATAACTCATTTTAACTGTGTATGCACAAAGAGGATTTTTTTAAAGGAGTGCATACAGGAACTGTTTTGTTACAGGCACAGATCCAGAGACATCTGCAGATCTATAGTAACATGAACACACTTTCTAAATATACATGAATGTATGGATGTTGGCTGAGCTTGCTTGCTGTGCTTCCAGGAACTACAGCAGGAAAAAAGGCACAGCTCACAGCAGGGTGGAAGCTCGGATAGCTTTAAGATATAATTCTGCCCTTCCTACTTAGAACTTGTGGTGGAGGAAGAAACAGACCCTGCTCCTCCATTTTATGTCATCCCATGCCCCCTTTATAACCTTCCCTATATATTTCTTTCCTGCTCCTGGAACACCTTCAACTCCCTTAAATACATCAGGGCCCACAATGGAGAACCTATATATGTCCCCAGCAGGCTTTCCTGCCAAGTGCAGGAGGGCTGGACCTGATGATCTGTAAGGTCCATTCCAGCCCCTAACAACTATGAAAAGATGTCCAGTGCAGTACTGTATGCCAGGGAAATTCTCCCCTGACCAGGTAAGAAGACTTTATGGCCCTCTGCACTACAGACTGGTTTATAGCAGGAGGGAGAATGCATCCCACTGTGCCTGTGATGCCTCTGCTCACTCACACATATGCACAAGTATAGCTTACACACACATATGCACATGCATGCCTGTAATAAATACACAGACCAGTTCAGTAGAAATATGCAGTGCATTGTATATGTGTTATGCAGAAAGCGACTCATGAAATTAAATAATGTAAAATGAAAAAAAAGAAGTGGTAATGGGGACAGCATTAGAAGGTTTCTCGAGAAGATGTGCATTATATAAGTAGATCATATATGAGATGAGGTAGAAATCAACTGAAGGAAATAGGAAGAGATGAGAGGACTTTTGTGATGGGAAGAGTTGCAATGGAGAAGAATTTTTTTTTCCCCAAGAACAGACCAGTTGTGAATGAAATGATTGGAAATGGCAGGAAGGAGAGTTGCAAGAGAAATCAAATCTGTGGGAGATACCACAAGTTCACATATGGTTAACAAAAGTGCAATACCGGTATTTCGAACCAGCTCTTAAAAGGAGTAGGTGAGGAGCAGTAATAGATTTGCTTGTCTTTCTCTGTCTATGATATTTTTAAAGCATTTATGACAGCAATATCTAGCAGAATAAAATTGATATTGCCCTGCTTCTTTGTACCAGTGAGCAACAGCATTGTGGCCAGATTGAAGCTTGGAGGCCACAGTCAAGCCAGCTGTGAGGTGATGAAGACCCAGATGAACACTTTAATTGAGAAACAAAGGCACAGAGGGGTAGTTAGGGACATCCAGATTCACAGGCTCAGGAAACACGAGATAAAGAGCTCAGAGTTGAGGCTGATACCAAAGTTTTGTTCAGTGAAGGTCACGGGTCAAGAAAGGATATAGAAAGTTTGGAGGTTTATTTGAGGATTCTCAGCTTGGCCATATATCCTACCTTGATCCCCAGGAGATATATATAATCTTCTTATGGGCAAATTTTCAGAATGAGTAATCAGAACATACCAAACCATAGGTCCAGGTTTTCATGCATCTGTGATACAGGTATCTAGGAAGGAACTGAGCTTTTTTGACAGTCCAGTCATATGTCAGATGGAGCTGCTGGAAGCTGAGCAGTTTTTAAAGTTTGCTTCCCTTGGACTGGATTCTGTTCCCATTCAAGTCAGTAGAAGGAAAAAAAAAAAGCCCTATTGATGGAACAGGACAAAGACATTATCTAAGCGTGCAAAGAGAAGTGACAATTTTTGCCCAATCTGGCCACAGAAAGCAGTTGATATCTGTGACCAAACACAAGTGCATGGCTACAGATAGCTTTAAAAATGGCTGATCCTGTGAAAATCTGAACTCCATTACATGACAGGTGAGATGCAGACACTTCAAAACAGTGTCTTCTGTAACTCCAGTCTTCTTGCCTGCCAGCCTCTAGCTATTTTCTGAATGGGAGGGGGGAAAGGGAGTGGAGGGAGTTCAGTCTAGGGGTTTTTCAGCCCCTGTTGGAGCATGGGGTGGGTGTATTGGAGACCTCCCATCTCAGGGGGTCTCCAATACACCCACTCCACCCTCCAGCAGGGGCTGAAAAACCCTCAGACTGAATTCCCTCCGCTCCCTTCCCCCCACTCCCATTCTGAAAACTTTGCAGCCTCGCAGGGAGGAGGGGTCATTGCTATGGGAAACGGGTGGCAGGCTACAGCTAGATTCCCGTCCCCCTAGAACCAACAGTGAACTTCTGTTTCGTCCGGGGGATCGCTATAACTCATAACACTTCCTGCAAAGTGCGCTTACAGAAGTGCAGTTACAGCAGGGAGCTGCACTTCTGTCTGCACCAGTGCTTGGCTGGGTGCTGAGCTCTGTTTGAAAAGGTGGCCTCAACAACAGGTGCTGATCAGAAAGGAAATTCTGGCCCACTTTACTACATCTTCAAGTAGCGTAAGGCAGCATAGTGTTCTTGAAATTGTGGAGTCTTGCCAGTCTGTACCAGCTAAGGATCTGACTCACAGCCCTCGAGCCACCCAGAACATTTTGCTTTGCTGGAATTTTGGGTGGACGAATGCTGTTTTGTGGGCTCAGCAAATGACTTCTGAGCTAGCTGAAGTTTGCATATTATTTAATTGCTATTTAAAGCTAACTTTTCTCTCAAAGGAAGACCCTCAATTACTCATACTCATGTGACTCCAGGGAGATGCCAATGCTCTGAGTTAAACAGAGAAGACCCTCCCTTAGAAGTTGGACTGAACTGGCATGGTGGGGTGGAGGGGTGTGTGGCTCATTCAAATCTTACCTCTTTGCACTTCTTGTTTCCCAATCTCTGTTGCCTTTGTCATCAGGTTTGACACCACCGCTCCTTTCTCCTTAGCTTCTCCAAAGCCAGATAATGTTAGAATTTGAATCAGTCATTGCATCTTGTGAACTTTGAATGGATTTGGAATTAGGCAAAAGGACCTCACCCATCCCTAATTGGAACACTGTAACTTGTTTAGTGGTGATTTCCCCAGAGTGTCTTGCTGTGAGGAAACATGGACACAGCACATTACAACCGTGTCATTTACATTAAAAACCCGCAGAGATAAAGCCACTGCCAATGTTACACAGCAACATACAGTAAAATACAGCATTTTCAAGTGTTTGCAACCAGCCTTACAAAAACAACCCTTCCGCCTCTTTCTTTCTGCCACAGCTGAAGTTCACACATCCATTGGCAGAAGGCTAAACGCCTTACTCCTTTTCCATTGACTGCTTTCACTAACCAGAGTATTTACTGATGGAGAATTATGCAAAAACAGAATAACTCCTGATACCATTTAAACCAGGCTCCTGCATCCACAGGGATATAATTCCCTATGATATTCTGTAGGTTGGGAGAATGGTTTTCTGTTTACTACAGTCCAGAAGATTTTAGGGTGACTTTCCCATAACACTGAAATGATTATTTGCTTTATGCCTCTCAGTTCAGGTTTGCCATAGACATGGTCTTAGGAGGTAGCGAGAAGCTGGGGAGAAATGGATAGCATTGAGTCACGGACAGCATGGATAAAGTCAGTAGACGAAAAATGAGCATTTATCAGGCTTGCCTCATGATAATGAAACTGTTTTATAGTAGGGTTAGGAGGTAGGAAAAGTTGACATGATCACTGTCGTATGCACTGTGATTGTGATGGAGATGAGATGATGGGTACTGTGGGCTGCCTGGATATTACAATTACTATTATTGTTGTTGATATGATTACTGTTGCTATTAATTATTGCACCTAGGAGTCATCATCTTGGCTCCAGACCGGGGAATAAAAGGAAATAATGAGACAATATTCTTCAAGACAATATATGATGAACTTAACATGCCCACAGCCTAACCATGAAGAAAGTTTAGTTAGTATGGTGAAAGGAAACCTGGCATAAAGTTCAGCCCTAAGACTAGAAGAAATATAGGTTCTCATGCATAGTTGTGTCACAGGCTTACAGTATTGCCTTTGGCCAAGTCATTTGATTTCTTTGTGACTCAGTTTCTATTTCTGTAAAAAGGAGATAACAATAGTTGCCTAGAATTATGAGACTTAATTCATTACATTTCCATAAGATGCTTTGAGATCTTTGGATATGTGGTTCTGTAGCGGTCCAGGATGAGATAGTCACTTTAAGTGACCATAGCTCACCATCCACCTTGGCCATGATCTCTGTGCCAATAGACAGAATTACTACAGAGAATCTCACCTGTCCTTAGTGCTTATAGTGAGCATAGCTGTGATTTTAGAAATCACAGGATAAATGCCCGTTCTAGGTTAAGAGGACAAATGAAAAACCTTGAGGTCTGAGATGTGTCTAGCTCTAGCTAACTTGCAGTTCTGAGCTGATACACGCTTTCTAAACATGTCATTCCCCCTGAAATAGAGAATTACAGTGAAAGAATGATCTTTATTGTTCATGTAGCATGGGCTCCAATTGACTTAGAAATATATAGATTTTATACTTAAATTTCCCTTGGAGGAAAGGAAATGAAACAGGGCACGTCTACATGAAACATTCACCGCACCGTTGACTAATTATCTGTGCAGTAAACATCTCAGCATCTACACGTGTGCCCCTATTATGGCACACAAAACTGATACACTGCATAGCAGGGTAGTATTTGTACCTTGCTGTGAGGAAACTTGTAAATACAAGTACTATCCTGCAGCAGAGTTTTTTTTCACATACAGTGGTGCACGTGTAGATCCTGGCCTGCTGTTTGAGGCACAAGGGTGCCTCAGTGCAGGGGCTGCAGACTGGCTAGCCCCATGCTGAAGCACCCTTGTGCCCCAGCCAGCCCCTCTGCAACATGTTGAGCCCAATTGGAGCAGCCCTGGGCTGGCAGGCTGACCTCTGGGGCCCCAGCCCGCCATGGCTGTTCTGACCGGGCTCCACAGGCTGTGCGTCAATAAAGTCCTGAGCTAATTTTTCAAACAGCATACCTGGGAGCAAAAAACTCCAGAGCTTATTCATGTGCACTAATTGCATGTGTAGATGCACCCACTGTATAGAAAGATATTCTCTCTCACAAAAGCACCTCACAAAAGTTTAAGTGGTTTGCCAAATCACAAATGAGTAGCCACAAGCTAGACACACATGCCATGTGTCACAATCCATGTGTCACATGGTTTAACTATTGACACTCATCTCAATGCTCTAGGGCTGCCAAAGAGTAAAACCACACTGAGAGACAGGTGAGAGAGTGGCCAACACTTCCCAGGATGGTAGCCCAGTAGTTTGATGGTAGTATGGCATGTGCTCAGTATTTCTGAAATTGGATAGGAACTTGGATCCCTGGCCTCACTATTTTGGCCAGTGCATGAGAGTGTCTGGAAAAAAAAGACTGAGTCCTACTCACAATTTTGCCATCTTTTTGATCCACTCATATTTGTCATGTCTCTACTTTTGGAATCTCTTTTCTGGTTCTCTTGAATGCACCAAATTTAAACTCTGGCTCACCAGTTGTAACTATTCACCAATATTTAAATGAACTGGCAAAGAGCAGTGGGCTTCTTGAAATGATTTTTTTTTTTGAAGATAGGCAAAGAAACTATTTACCAAAAGTGTCACATGGCTTCTACCTCTTTCATGGAGAAATGTCCAGGAGCCTATTGGTGTATCAGGATTAAGGCATGGCATTTCTATAGACCACATGAGGCTAGACTTTGACTATCCATCTTGAAGGACCAAGTGCTCCTTTTACAGCCAGGCCTATTGGAAGGGGGAATAAGACTTCAGTTTGTCTCTCTTGATGTATAACAAGACCCCTTTACTGCTCTGGCAACACAGCCATGTGTCCATCATGAACAAATTTTAACCCCTCTAGTGTTCAGCTTCCCATTGCTCCCCCTGCCCCCTGAAGTCCACCAACATTTCCAGCCTTTCTGAGTCTAGTGATGTGATATCTATACTGCAAACACTTGCCAGTGCAGCCGTAGCAGTTGCAGTATGAAGCATGATCTCTACGTGATCTAGCTGCACAAGCAGAAGCCCTCAGCTAAGACCAGCGATATGGTGTTTTAACTAACATAGCTCATTGGGGTGGGTGTTTTCAGTATACTTGTATGAAAAATATTCCTACTGCAACCATGGCTTAATGTCTCCGTTCATCCATTTCATCCCCATATGCACATGCATGATCTGACATACCCAAACTCATCCCCAAATCCCTTCTCCTCTCCTTTTTTCATTCTTTCCTTAAACCTGCTTCTACTGTGCTGTCTATAGTTGCTGATTTGCCCAGAAAAAAATCCTTGTTATTGTTCCTCTTCTCTTACCTCTGCCTATTTGCCTGTCCATCCATCTTCAGAGTCCCAAGTTCCTCATGACAGTGGCTGTCCTTTCTTATATGTCAGAAAGTCTAGTACAACACAGATTTTACTGCAAATAGAACAAAAAAATTGACTACCTATTGTAAGTAATGCTAGGTGAGTCACCTTACTGCTCTGTGCCTCGTGTTTCCTATCCATATGTAGCATGCCGCCAGTCCACGTGGCACTCCATCTGCCTCTAGTGGTAACAGGACCACAGAGAGAGGTTGATGAGAAGTCTGCTACCGCTTTTATCTCAAGCAGTAGAAGCTCATGCTTTTCGAAGCGTAAGATGTAGATTCATCCTCCATTGTTGACAGCCCATCTAAGAGCATGGTCTGGCACATTAAAGAGTTAGTGATACCCAGCTTTGTAAAATAATGGGAATTTTTTGCCTGAAACGTGCCACATGAGGATGAGGCAATTCTGTCCTTAATTTGCAGCATCAAGCATGGATTTAGGAAGTATGTGGATGTCTAGGATAGGAGAGCAATGACCCATCCAAGTAGTCAGCTTTGTGTCCTTTCATAGAGATAAGCATCAGAGCACCAAGAACTTGATTCACGTGTAAAGTCGGACCCTTCTATGTCCTCCTGGCACTGCAAAGGGGTCATAACACAGGCGGGAAATATAGTCTACTTCCCTTATGAGTGTCAGGGTAGTGTAAAAGGGCCTCAGTATAAATAAGAATTGAGCATCATTTTTTTCACATGGGTTATGGGTGCGTGATAGAGTGAACTGAAGCCAGAGCTACAGCTCTGTCCTGTCAGAGCGTGCCCACTCCCACTCCACCATAGGTTTCATTTTCACTCCTGTACACAAACCATCTGGATTTGCAAGAGTCATTAAAGGGTGACTATAAAATGCAGACTCTGCTTTGCTGAGAATATACACACCCCAGGCAAGTATGCAAGATAATGCTTGTCAGTTCAGACACCTTCCCTTTTTTTTGGTCACTTCCCTGTCACATGAGTGCCTGTGGCATTGCTGCTCCCTGAGCAAGCTGCAGGAAGGATAACACTGTCATTCTTCAATAGTAATGTTTGACACCAACAACACCCCAGGCTCCTGCCCATGCCTAAATAACCACATCTCACCCTGAGGTCTGTCCTGTTCCATGTTCCTGACCTCATCGATTCCTCATCCACTGCAGCACAGCACAAGGCAATGGGAGGGATTCAGAGATGTTGAAAAGAAGTGGACTTTAATTTGATCTGAAACTCCAGGACAAAAGTTTGGACCCTCTCAAACTGGTAGGTTAGAAAGTACCCCATACCTACCTACCTACCTCATTGGCTCCCTTCTCCTGTTACAGGTTGAGAGTTGGATGCAGTTCCTACTTTATGACACCACCTGAAAGTCTCATCCTCAGCTGCCATGTCCTATCTTAGGGTATGTCTATACCTCATAGACATACCCAGATTCCAGACTTATCTTGCTCCAGTGGTCTAAACAGAGCCTCTGACCTCTGAAGTGTTTAAACACAACTAGCTTCCCTAGCTGGGGCAGAGGTTGGTGTCTGGACTCTACTTTAACTTGGCTTAGAACTTGCTGGCTTTGCAGGCTAAACTATTTGAGTTCTGTTAGTCCTCCACAACCCTTCCCACAATTCATCTAGAGACACAGACACGTTCGTTGCAATGAACACAAAGAACCATAATGCACTTCACAACAGAGTTGTGGGAGCTGGTTCCTCTATGGCACGCAAGGAAGCACAGTAATGATGAGGGCACAGCAATGCAAGCACATCTTTGCTGTAAGAATGCTCACATTCAGCCAAACTACTTGGATGGCCAAGATTGGCACTTGCCAATCACGTGGAGTAACTGTGCAGGACAGTTACTGTGTCATGCCCCCCCCCACCCCCCCAGGTTTTTGTCTGCTGTAGCAGGTTAGATGTCCACCTCCAAAGATATATTGTGAACTATAGTATTAAAAAGACCATTTCCTGGTATGAATGGATAGGCTCAGTTTGTTTTTTTTGTCTTTGCTTTGCTTCAGCTTTTTAGTTCTGCTGAAATTCTGACAAAGACTAGGTTTTCATATTAAGGTTTTACTCTGTCTATTTAAAGGGGACATCAACTTTTATGTTTCTTAGTCAAAGGTGAGGCTTTTTAGAAGAGGTAATATAGCAGCTGAAGGACAGAGGGAGAAGAGATGAAAAGAGGCTCTTGTTGACTCTGTGTAGAATAAGTAATGGGAATCCGCATAGCACTGCATGTGAAAAAAAATGAAATTTCCATAGTTTACATTATGCATGTAAACTAGCAGTGTACATTGGTTTGTAATCAGTAAACACCTTGTAAATAAGTGTGTGTAAACCAAAAAATTTAAATCAATTTACATAATGCATGTAAACAATGAAACCTTCCAGTGTTCTCTTCCATGTAAATGTTAATCTAAAAATGACATTAATACACGTTTACGTAACTTTACGAGGGAATCTCGATTTACATTCCTGTCTCACCAGCTCTAACACTGCAGCTTGGCAAACGCTACCCATTCAGGAGATGGGCGTAAACCGGCCAATTACATCACGTAGACACTCATTTATCCACAACCTTCATTTTTCATGCAGTTCAGGGACCAATGTTGTTACATTCTCCGCATAATGTATTCCCATGCATATGGATATCCTTTAATGTATTTGCATAAAGAGAACAAAGGAGGGGGTGGCGAATGGTGGGACCTTCTATGGCCTGCATAAAATTTCACAAAATCCTGGTGATTGATGGGTTGCACAGTTGAAGAGCTTGGCCTTCATCTGGGCTTGACAAACAGCTGGTCTGGCTATGTTTGGATTCAGATGCCAAGAGTTTCCGAACATCAGTGGCAGCTGCAGTATCTGAGAGAAAGTTGCAGTCCTCCTCCTCTTTTCTATTCTTGAGCCTAGAGGATGATTAATGGATAATTTGGGCTGAAAAGTGATCGGTTTAAAATGGTTCCAGGCTAAAATCTTGGATCTGAACATCTCACCCAACTTTGGGGAAAAATCATTCTTCATCTGAACTTTGCAACCTGTGATGGTGTTGGAGGGGGCATGATAGAAACAGTGTAGATAAGACATTTTAATCCCAAAGAGAAGCACATGTTCTTGGGCAGAATTCTCCACATCATCCCCTGCAGGAAACACCTTCTGACGGAGAAACAGGAGATCCATTCTCCTCCGTGTGTATTGTGTTTTGGGCTTCTCTAGCTACCAGTCTTTTCCCTACCATTCCCAAGTAGACTTCTCCAGCATGTGTGCTCTACTGTGCACATCTCAGCAAGTCCACTCACTTGCTTGAGCATTTGAAGGGCTAACAAGCCAAAGAGAAGCTGTCACTCAACTGTACAAGTAGTTTTTTAATTCTGCTTTTAGGACAGGCAGATGCTTACTTCTGCAGAAGCAGTTATGTAAAAAAAGAAAAGAAAAAAGAGAGCGAGAGTCATCCTATTCCTGATGCAAAGAATAATTCTGTTCTGGCACCAGTGGCGCACTGAGGGATGTCATGACTATACCTATTATAGTTGTTTTCTATTTCTGGATTCCCGTATAATTTCCCCGTGTTCCAACATTTACTTTTTGTGGCTCACTACCACCTACCAGCCACTGCAAGTGGACGAAGATGAGCCCCACAGAGACAATTGAATATGTTCAGGCTGGTTTCCTTATGGGCCCACAACTGGACAACACAGATTCAGTCAGAACCAAGACACATGACTCTTGGAAAGCAGGAATGGGGACTCAGCCTCACCTGAAGTCAGAGCTGAAAGGGAGAAGTTTTTTAAGCCGTCCTTCAGCAAAGAAGCACTGGCGCTACTTATGTGCAATGGCATCTAGGCAGCAATAGGAGGAACCATCACTGCAGATCGGTACTGCTTGCACCTCTACTAAGGAGCTGATTATGGTTTCTGTTGAAGGTGTTGGCAGGGGTATTATATGGCAAGTATCTTGTGCCAGTGCTCTGTACTAGGGACTTTGTTAGCTACTGACCAAGGTCTGTATAACTGAACGTGCCCTGCCAGCTCTCTGTCACCAGCACTCAGACACAATTTTACATGCATCTTGCTTCAAAGACTTTCACACCAACACAGTCATTTACAATAAGATATTTACAGGAGGCTGCAATGAGGCTGACTTCACCAGGGAGTCATTTTTGCTGGTTAAATAAATCCCATCAGGTGAGAAATGTTGATAGGGGGGTGGGAAGAGTCGGAGCTGGCAGATCTGAGCGCATTTGCATTCCCTGAGCCTGCCTCATACAGAATCAGACTGCAGTGCAGTGCAGACTGCAGGAGGCTGCTGGGTCCTTCTCCCTACCAACCTCTTTGCAGCTGTCCTGGCTGAGATGCCAGCCACTTTGTTTAACAGAGAGGCAGTTACTCCATTTTTGCCCTGTATAAGGGAATTCTCTTTTTCCCTGACCTGATAGAGGTCTCTCTTGTTAGGTGAACCTCATGGCCTGGCATAAAGATAGCTGTGAGCAAGGCTGGTTTAAGGTATGGGATTTTTAAAAAAGCCTGAATGATTTAGAACTACAGGCATGACTGAAAACAGAAAACAATGAGTATTTGCTTAAGGATCCTGTTTAGAGCTGTGTGATGACATCAGACTCTGAGTTTTCATTAAACCTCCACCGAATAACAACAAACCCTATTTGTAGCCCTGAGGATTTAAAAGGAAGCACGGAGGCATGACCCAATTGTAACTAATGGAGCATGTGTCTGAGTCTGCAGACAGCTTTCAGCGGTGGAAGGGACAGCAACTTTTGGAACCAGGGAGGAAACATTATGTCTAACCATCACTTGAACAAGCCTCCTCCCTGGGGAGAAATGGGAACCTTTTGGCAGATGCTGAAGTGGGGAGGGGTTTCCACCATAGGTTCACTCTTACCTGGGAATCCCTGATACAAATGCGTCTAAGGCCCTGGCTCTTCCTCCTTCCACGGGTGCATACCATACCTGTCTTTGAGGGGAACAAATTAAGCCAGTTAAAATGCATGCTGAATATTTGGCAAGGAAATCAAGCAAGAAAAGAAGCCCCTTTCCTACCGAACAACAGTATTAGAGGGTAGAAGTCATCCTGGAGAACAGTCATTGGGAGAATAGAGTTTAGCAACAATTCTGCCTCGGCCAAGTTGTGATGAATGAACTTTATATTTCAATTGGCCTTTCCATCTTGAACCTGTCTGATTTCTAATCTTCAATATAACAGGTTCTATAATTGTGTGCGACTGCCTCCCATGAGCTTTCCTTCAGCAGCTGGCCCAGAGTGACTACAGGATCTATGCTCAGTCAGCCAGGATGGGTGTCTTTGCTGCACACCAAACACTGCTAAATTATTCAGCCACTAATTAGAAAAATACCAGGCCTTCCTCCCCTGCTGTACATGACTCACAAGTTGCCTTGGTGGGCCAAAGGACTTCTGATAATATAGCTTGTGTAAGGGCTCAGCAATTAGTTAGTGATACCAAGCATTGGTTTCCTACTAATACATTCTTAAAGGCAATAGGCTGGTTAGATAGAGACCATTATAAACAGCAGTGTGAAAGCGCACTATTTCAGAGGGAGAAGTGGGAAAAGCAGCTTTCCTCCGGAGCTCCCTAGCTCAGGAAAGGAGATGACTTTGCTCTGTCTTTTTATGGCTGGAGCGTACACCCCTCACCAATTCTACTGGCTGGTGTTCAGAGAGCTGATGGACCCGTACCTATGCAAACATTGGGGAACAGCAAGGCATTTCCAAGGGAGACTAGCAAGATAACACTCCCTGCAAGCAAGCTCAAAGGGATGTTGCTCTGGGAAGGACTTCTGTAAGAGACAGAGAGACTTCACCATCTTGGAAGACATGCCACGTACTGAACTGGGAACCTCCAAAGATAAAACCATCAGCAATTAAAATTTCATTTAAAGACCCAGACTCCATAGTTGGTGGCTGACTGTAGTAGATTCATCCTCTGTGGGTCAAGCAAAGGAGACAGCACCATACATTGACCACTAGGTTACACTTATTCCTTCCCTCCAGCCTCTCACAACAACCATGATTCAGTGTTGAGTTGAGGTGGAGGGGCAGGAAGAGAAGGGAGAATGAATTGGGCCAAGAGTTTTAATCCCGCATGCAGCACAGCACATTCCCTTTTTATCTCCCTTTCCTACTGGTTCCTTTCCACTCAGCAATTGAAAACCTGCCAATTGAGTAACCAACATTAAATATTTCAATATTAGCTTCCAGCTCTTGAGCAAAAAACAGAAAGAACATTACTTTTTACTCTCCTCCAAATGTCTGGGCTCTCCCTTGGGAGTTCAGCCTTACAGTCTGAGCAGCACTAATAAGAGAGCTTTGTGCAGAGAGGGAAATGTGTTGTGTGGTTGAGAGTGAGGTGGAGAGGCTGAGAAAGAGAAGGCAGTTGTTAGCTTTGTCCCTGGTTAAAGCTGAAAGAATAATCCCTAGCCAAAATAAAACACGCTCCTTGCCTTTTGCCTTTTTTTCTCTCCGTGAGCAGAATATGAAATTGTCAGATTTATTCACTAAGCAAAATGACAAGCCAGTTTCTTTCCAGTTCTTTTCCCCTCCATGAAAGACTTCTAATAGTTCATTGTTAGCATCTAACATTTGAAATCTGCTCTGTAGTGGTTCACTCTACCAGCCAAGCCAACTCTCTTAATTTCATTGAGATTTGCATAGTTGATGTCTTCACTGAAGCCCCAGCTCAGGGGAGTTCTGTAATTACGTGAGAATCTAAACTCTTATTATTTTTTTTCCAAGTAACTTAAAAGATCTTGTATTTGCAGAGGAACAATTTGAAAATGTAACCTTTACATTCTCTGAAACCACATGGCAAATAAGATCTCAGGATGTGTTATCTTTTAAAAGTCTCCTGAATGTTAAGGCACTGTCTTAATTTTTTAGATCCTGACTTATGCTTAGTTTTGAACACTTGAGGTTGATCATAATGCTACAAAGCTTACCCAATAAGGTAACAAAACCAACCTCATAATTTATATAAATTAGATATTTCCATTAAAAAAAAAAGCTTCCTTTGAGTTTTGGGATTTTTTCCTACCCCAAATTCCAAACAGCAATGCAAGGAGAGAATACCAGTAAGCAAAGGATAGTTGGAGGTATAGTTCAAAGATAGTTGAAATTTTGTCCAAATATTCTGTTTGTAGTCAGTGAAAAGTGGTATGGAGATACGTTGTTTCCAACAAGTTGTCATCAGAATGGGTTTTTGAAGCCCTGGGCTCTCCGGTCATTCTTAATTGGAGGGGGGAGAGGGAGACAGAGAGAAAGAGAGAGAGAGAGAGTGCAAGCGCACACACGTGAGCAAGAGCACATGAATGTGTTTCAAAAAGTATCATTTTGATACAATTCATTAAGTGGAAGCATTTAAATTGCTGTTCTCATCCCAATGTGGAGCCAAAACAAATTTCAACACTCAGGAAAAATGCTGCAAAATGTTGCAAAATGGGATGCTTATAGCCTGGACAGCTTTGCTCACAACTTAGATTTGCCTTCTTTTGAATGTCCAGGTTGCAAGCTTTGACTAGCTCCGGGAGTATGCAACAATGAGGTCCTATGTAGCTACAGACTTGTTGCCGTAAAAGGCATTGAGGAGAGAGGCATGAAGGGGTTGGGAAAAAGAAGCAGCCAGCATGTATAGTGGAGGTTTTTAGTGGCTCACCACTGCCTCCAATTCTTCTTGCGCCAGTGGAAATCTCTCCGAACGTGGCATTTTATATTTGATTTTTTAAGAGCCCTCCATTTTTTATTTAGGAAGGAAAATTGGAGCTGCTTCCAACCTGCAATCAATCAGTCCGCCTTTGCAGAAAAGCTACAAGGAAGCTCACATGCTCTGAGGGTCCTTTATCTTCTCTGTGAACTCACAGAAGTTATTATATTTCTGAATGGAAAGAGGAGCAGGGGGAGGAACAGAAGGAGAGAATGTGCAGCCAACTCGGTGCTGAACTAAACATTTCAAACTCTTGTTGTTAAAGGTGACCTACAAAACCAGTTCAGAAGAGCAGCAAACACTATACACCACCCATGTGGCGTACACTGTGGTTTAAATAGAGTAAGAGCCAGTTTTAAAAGATATTTACGGACATAACAGCTCAGATAGGTGCCTACTGGGATTTTCAGTGGCGCCCAAAAGCCAAGAATTATTGATTTCAATGGGAGGTAAGCACCTGAGCACTTCTGAAAATTGTGCTAGGCACCTTTCTCAATGGCCTGGTAAAAGAAAAAGGAATAGAACCAGAGTTTGACAAGCTTATGGTTTATGATAAGGGTTGATAAGGTCATGGAAGCAATAGCGTGAGAGGCTAGGGTTGGTGGAGTCGTAACTAGACTACATCATATGTGGCTTTGTGAGTTTTCTATCCTTATGAATGGAAGGATTTTTTTTTTAAATACTTCCTGTGTGACCTCCAGGAAGACTGCTTGCATGTCATAGGTGCCTGGTAATCCCCCACTTCAGGGCTTTGCTGGTCAACTGCTGTGACAAGAAAGAGCAATCCTCCTCCTCGCTCTTTAATCCATTGCTGCTTTTTTATGGCCCCTCACCATCTCTGACACACGGGTATTGGCTTGGGTTTGCTGATGCTCTTAATGATACTGGTCTTGCTGGTGTATACTTCTTAGTCACTCAGGGTCAAACTTCTCACCAGATTTGGGATCAGGAATGAGTTTTCCTCCATCATGGATTGACAGGGACTAGTGGGGAGGATACGTTCCATGGAAGCACGGGGTGAGGCCCAGTTACTAGGATTATCGAAGAGTATTGCATACTGCACCTGAGCATATGATCAAATTCTACATTCGAGGTGTCCCTGTCTCTTCTGTCCACTTCCTGCAGTACAAAGTAGGGTCTTTCTATCAGGTACTTGCTGGTTGTGATGTGCAGCAGGGGCTGGGGAGGATGGTTTTGTGGACTCCTTTGGAGGGATTTGGACTTGATAGGCTGGGAATTCCCTTATTCCTATATAACCCAGTGAAGCATTTCAGTCCGTTCCAGCTGGGGATTGTCTTTATTCTGTTTCTGTACAGCACCTGTAATGATGGCACTCCCATCTCAAAATAGGTCTTTTGGATGCTACAGTAATATAAGTATTTATCACTGTTAATACCAATTAATCACTGGTGACACACACACAGAAAGGCATAATGAAGGCATTTTATGGCAACTTTCATCTGAAGATCTCAAAGCACTTAACAAATGTTAATTATGGTTCCTTATGATAGCTGAGGGAAGAATTTCTATAATGAATAATTTATTAGTAAAATATAATGTGATTCATCAGATTTATTATTCACAAACATATTTGTCAATGTAGCAATTTGGCTTCGTAGCTGGGCAAATCATTTATAATGTGCATATATTCAAATGCTTTATTAAAAAAATATTTTGGCTCTTAGAAAATAAGTTGTTCACTGTAGATTACTGGCCAGTTTAACCTACAGTTCCCTGTCAGGCAGGACACTACCTGATTATTGTTTTCTTCAAGGGGCTAGGATTACATCATGTTATGTCTTTATACAGTACTTAGGAAAGAAAGATCCTGATCTATGATTGGCTCTTCCTAGCCACTGCCATTGTACTAATAATAAATATTACTAATAATTCCCATTTTATATGAGATTCAACAGAGAAAGGTCAAATGACCTCTTCAAGGTCACACAGCCATTTAGCAGCAGAACAAGTAGCAGGGTTGAAGCAGCCTTGCTCTTACCGCCAGGCCACACTACCCGTATGGAGTCAGGAAAAGAACCCAGCACTTTGCCCCCCTGTCATCTATTAGGGCTCCTATACACGTGCAGGGAGGCTGCTCCGACAGCACGTTGGGGCAGACTTGATTAATTGAGTCTGCTGGAGCATAGTAATTGCTGTGCTCCAACAGACTCCCGTGTCACTTGTATCAGCGTCCCTGCACCAGAAAATGGAGGCGGGGCACTTTGAGCTAAAGTTCATCAGATGAGTTTTAGTTCAACGCACCCTGCCGCCATTTTTCAGTGTGGGGATGCTGATGCACGTGATGCTCAAGGTGCTATTAATTAGCATGGCTCTCAGAGCTATGCTAATTAAAGCCCCCTTCCTCCCCCTTTGAGTATGTCTGTAATCACCCACAGAGCCAGGAAGAGAACCTGGAAAGCAAACTCTCACAGCCCGGCTCTAATTACCAGATCATACTCTTTTCAGTATAGGGAAGAGAACCAGGGAGTCCTTATATTCAGGCCCCTTCTAGTTCCCTTTTCTTTGAGAGAAAATTTCTATGAGCTGGTAGAATTCAAAAGGCTCATCAGCAATGAGAAATTACAAGACTGATGCTTCTGCTGACTTCCACTGTCATTCGTGACCAGCATCCCAGAAGACTGCAGCTCCTTCCTTGCCTTTATTGGTGTCAAACATTGCAGCCTCTCCCTCGGGTTTTATTAGGAAAGCTGATGCCAAATCACCCAGCTTCCTCCTACTCGATAAAAAATGTTTATAACCCTGTAAATTCCAACATATCAGCAGCTTGTTATGGAGAAAAAAGGTCATTGGGAGAGGGGGGGAAAAAAGGGTGTCGTTCCATCGGAAATTCTGACTTAATATATATGAGGGAGTCGGTGCCAGGAAGATATCTTTTGATATGATAAAGTCTCATAATAGAAAATGTTGCTGCAATACAGGGCTCATTTCTTCAGATAAATATTTAATATAGATCACTAAAGATTAATTGAGTACAGAAAATAATCTCTCCTATGGTTGGTGTAAAGAAAACATCTTCTCGTTAATTTATTATGGACCCTGAAATGAGAAAAAATCCTATAGAGAGAAACACAAGTTACGGTTTCCATAGAGAAAGAGAGTATCACACTAGAATTTATTTAGTGTGTAGGCAGAGGCCTTCCCATGACCAGCTGCAGCAGAGTTTGCATGACAAAAAATCCCAGTGTAGGAAGAAGTGTGTAGGGAGAAAATCTTACTTAATAGACTAATAGGATTTTACTGGGAGTAATGTGACTCCTAAAGACTCCTAGGTTTCTAGAAGTAGGAAACTACTAGAGGGAAAAATCTTACCAAAGTAGTCCAGGTATAGTCTAATGTAATGGTGTTTCTAGTTCATTTGAGTCTTCACATAGTTATGCCATAAGAATGGGTTTCAGTCCAGAATGGCAAGGCTGGTAGATGGGAGATGCCATCAGCATCTCTCCCTGTTTGTGCATTCACAGTATTAGGAACAACACTTTCTGAGCTGAGGGTGGCCAAAGCAGTGGACCGTATTAAAAATGCCTTTCCAATGGGGCCTGATATTGTGCAGACCATGCAGTCTATGAGTTTTGGCATTCACGATCCATCTTGATCCCAGTGGCCCCAAGACACCATACAATGGAATATATAGAATTTATAGAAATTAGCTTTTCTCTTGGACTTTGTGCCAAGTTGCTTGCAAAACTCGCTTGGGCAAAGTTTGGGCACGTTGCTCTGCTGCCCAAGGCACAGGGAATTATTCTTGTCAGAGTTACAAAGCAGCAAAGGCCAGCTGGCAGGGAAAGGGGTCTCAGTCTGATCTTAAAGACTTGTTTTGGTTTTAGACTGAGGTCTATACAAGCTTTTTACTGGCAGTTTCTTCAGGGAGTTATGTACAATGTGTGGGGCTCATTTCATTCAGGGCTGCACTCTCTGGAGTCTTCCTGACCTTCTTGGGCTACAAAAGAAAAATCCAGTGCCCTGAGGCTTGAGGGGTAGCAAGCTCTTTGTGTAACATAGAACAGGTCTGAGTTCAGTCAGCCCCACTGTGATAGATACAAGACAATAGCACTTTACTTTTCTATAGCATCTTTCATACCAACTGCAACCATGAACACTTCACAGCATTAAATAGGGTTGTTACAGAGATAAATCATAAATAAGAGCAGAGGGAGCATGAGGGAGAAAATCAGAGGTGCAGGCAAGGGAGCAAAAAGACATGATTTCAGCTGAGATTGAAACAGGATGGTGAGTCCATGAGACTCAGAGAAACGTGAAAGCTATTTTGGGAGGCCAGACTTGGCTCCCCAAACAGCAAGGTGACTGCTTTTGTAGCAACAGTGTATACCAGGGGCAGGCAATTATTTTGGGCAGAAGGCCATTTACTGAGTTTTGGCAAGCCATCGAGAGCTGCATGACAGGCATCCAGGGGCAGATAAATATTCATTTTCTAATTTTTTTAGGGTCCCTGTGGGCTGGATTGAATGGCCTGGTGGGCCGTATCTAGCCCACGGGCTGCATCTGGCCCACCTCAGTGTATACCATGGGAGTGAAGAGGGAGACAGCTGGTAGTTATATGAGTAATACATGTGGGGGTGGAGGGGGGGCAGGGAGGACCCCGTGTCTTGAACATGCATGTCTTGGAGATTAGAATCAGCTTTCTGGAGTGAGACTCTGCCAGGACAACCCCACCTTCCCATGGGACTCTGCTGGGTTATTAGGTGCTGCTTCCTCCCCTCCCTCGACTTGGTTTTTCCACCGGACAGACTGTCGTTCTGGGGAGTGCGTATGCCAGATGCTCCACAGAATACTCAGCTGCATCTACATGTTAGTTGTATTGCTCAGAGCTTTACTGGAAGGGTCATAGGCATTATGATGATGGGGAAAATATGAGCACCTGAACAGAAGAAATGCATGGATAGTTGCAATGCCCAGATATTGTCACAGGGTACCATCCTGCTCATAGCACTTGCAGTCCATATGTCAGTGGTGTTTCAGCAGCAGCAGCAGCAGCAGGTATGTGAAGGATTTGGTCATCCCAGTTCCCACCACTGATTACATTATCCTTGACTAGCCACAGATCTTCTTCTGTCATGACCATCTTGGTGCCTTTGCCATACTGCCTCTATGACTAGAGCTCCTGCCCTCTTTGGATTAAGTCAGGAGAGTATGAAACAAGGGTTTTTTTTTTCTTTTTTGTGAACTTGGCAAATTCTTTCCCAGGCTCTTGCCCGAGGTCCTGTTTCTGAAAAACATAACAGTGCAGGTGGACTGCTGTACCCAAATAGAGGTCCATTGTCTTCAGTGGAGCTTGGAGTGTCATAGATGATACATTTGCTGCCATTTGCAAGAGTGAGATCCTAAAGTGGCAACTCTTGCAGGCTAGGAAAAGGTACTGTGCTGTGTAGATAATACCTGCCATGCTGTTAGCAGCATACAAATAAGCACGTGATAACAGCATGCCTTACCCCAACTACAAGGATTGATTCTGATTGCAGGAGTGACCGAGTGCAACTTGGTTGTCTGGATTTAGCAAAAGTCTCTCAATATGTATTAATCTACAAGTAACTGGTTCTGGGGAATCCACTGATATGTGGATGCCCATAAGCCTAGGATGATACGATGCCAGCAGACTGATACCTGTTTTCATCCTATGGGTACTGTAGCAGATCTCTGGTATAGTAACAGTCTGACCCTGCTAGATACAGCATCATGCTGCTGCCTCTAACCCCTTGACTGTGTGTTAGTCCTCTTAACCTTTCACTTTGCTATGACGTGTTCTTGCCTTTGCCATCCTCACTCCCACTGGAGTGAGTCACAAATATAATCTACGGAACATGAAAATTATTTTATAATAAGTTTTCTACGCAGCCAGGATAAAATGCCAAACAAAATCAGAAAACAGTCAGTCAAAGAAACTCAGTACAGTTGAGGAACGTGTGGGTTGCAGTGGTTCAGTGAGCAGGAAGATTAAAAGCTCTAAATACAGCCACTCCTTGCCTTTGCACATAGCATGATATGAAGAGGAGAAGAGACAGACAGACAGACATATGGAAAGATGAGACAGACGGGTGTAATATCTGATCCTGCTCCTTCTGAAAGTTAGTGTGTATCTGCCATTATCTATAATGGGAGTAGACTGAGAGCTAGAAAGGCACTCAGGACAAAACACCCAGGTTTTTTTTTATATCACAGCAATGACTGGAGATGATGGAATACCTTAGTAGCTGGATTTGGTAAGTATTTATTTAGTTGCAAGGAGTGGGAAGTCTGATTTTTAAATTGCATCTGGAATGAGATATGTTCTTATGCTGGGAGCCAGCAGATGGTGCTGTTACACAGGGTCTTACCACTTCTTTTTTTTTTTTAAACTGCAAGCAATATAGATAAGTTTTATGATGTTATTTCTTGCCCCGGGAGCCATTGCAAGCAGGATGAGAGTTTGATCTCTGCCTTAATCCCCTTAAGGTACAGCCAGTTCTTAAGGCAATGTAGTTCCCTGGAAACAAGGTGTGTTTTAGCAAAGGTTCTTGAGAGGTGAATGACAGCATGCTGTTGTGACCACCTTTGTTCGAGGACTGAAGCAAGCTCATTATGATAATACCTAGAGTCCATGTCAATGTATTTGTTCTGTAGCAGGAAGCAGGTCTGTAAGGCGCCCGCAACTGTACCACTCAGCAGAAGGACTGCAAAGTGACATGTGATGAACAGAAGGAGCAAGTCCAATATAGCATCATCACAAGATGAGGGAAAAGAGAGAAGAGAATTGAATGACTGTTTTAGGGTGGGTGGGAACGTGAAAAATCATAGCAACTCAGTTAGTAGCTCTCATTTATTCTAGTATCTCCTCGCTAATGGCAGTCTGCAGCAGATATTTCAGGAGAAGGTGCAACACCCTCTAGACACTACTTAACTCTTGTCATTTATTAGAAGGACGCTGTGATGAGACTATGAATTTCCCTCTTCCCCCATTCTTACTGGCCCACTTCCAAATACACAGAACCATGCGATTTCCAATGAGTCTCTAGAAGGTTAGACTTCCTGATATAGCCCATACAATTCATAGCATTGCTGCCTCCCCCTTTTTTATTGTATGGCTCACGAGAGTTAATGGGATTTTTTTTTTAAAGCTCCAGCTCCTGGGAGTCATGTGATTATGCAAGAACTTCAGTTTTTCTTTTAGAAAAAAATCTGTCCCTTATGGTTGCAGAAACAGCCTGAAAATATGAACCCTAAACTCCCCCAAACTGTAAAGCAAACAAAAAAAAACCCACAATTTTTTACAGACACATTTTTTTAGGATTTCATGAAGTTTTGGGGCCTGACTCATTATTTTTGACCACTAAAGGTTACATCTACTGTGTATACTACCCTTTGTTCAACTAGCCAGCTGCACATTGGTGTGTGGGCAGTAGTATAATACCATAATTCTGTGCTTGTTCTTCTATACCCTCTTGTGGGCTCAGCAGGAATCTCTAGTGGGTAGTTAGTTAATAGTTATCAAGTTTACCTTCCTGTCAGAGAGACTGCACTTCAGCCTCGGTACTCATGTAGCATCTTGTTCTACAGGTCACATTCCCAAAGCCTCAATACAAGCACAAACGACCCTTTGCTTTATTGGGGGAACATAAAGGTAAGAAACAGGCTGCAGGGAGAGAAGGGGAGAAACAATGTCCCTTAAAGGCTCAAGCATAACACAACAGGATGTTCTTGAGCCAAAGTGAAGGCAGAGGAAGTGGTTCACTCCAAGCTCAAACTAAATGTCTAAAAAGAATGATTCCCCCCACCATAAGCCCAGCTGTGTCCTCCTAAACATCATTTCTCACTGGCAAATGCAACCAGCAGTACCATGCCACAACTTCTTATATAGTGTGCTGGATTCATTGATTCCTCATAGCTGGCCCAACTCTACTCACAGCCTGACAAAATTTCAGTAATCAGGGCAGGTAACTGTGCTCCATCTAGCACAGGGAGAGAATGAATTCTCATCCTGGAAAACCTCTGCACCTTAGCACTATGGAATACACAAGCAGCCCAGAGTCCTAGTGCACTGTTTGGATATCTGTGTTTGCACACCTGGGGACTAATCCTCACCCCACTGAAGTCGGGGGGGGGGGGGGGGGTTACCACTTATTTTAGCAGAGCCAGGATTTCACCCTGGATATTAGTATATGTATGCATTTCACTTTTCCCTCCAGTGATCACAGTGGTTTGTATACATGGATGCCAATAGGGCTGTGTGTGCCCAGCTTGATGGCTTGCATTTTGCATGTGTGACAATCTTTTGGCAAGAAGTGATGGAACCTCTCTGTGCCTCAGTTTCCCCACCTGCAAAAGAAGCACAGTAGTGTTTTTCTGCCATCCTAGAGATGCGGGGGGAGTCGGTTGGTTAATGAAGCACTTTGTAATCTCAGACAACAGACACTTGTGAAGATTACAATATGAATATTTTAGCAATGTATTCATACATAAGATAGACACAAGTAAAAATGACTGTACATCCATATCATATAGAATCCATGCATTTAGAAACCACTCTTCCTTTTACCCTGCATGACAAAAAATCTCACCCAACCCTTTTTCCTACATTCATGAACAGAATGGGCGTCACAACCAGCATAGCACCCCAAAGGAAGGGACTTGCATGTCATTTGATTGATTTCCCCATTTCTGGAAGCATGTTACCTTGTGGTAAATAAATGATGTGGTACATGTGCAGAATCTCTCTCCCACTCATGGAAGAACAAATCCAAGACATTGCCATTGGCAGGACTCCAGCAGACTCAGCTTCACAGCCTTCCACAGCTTGTGTAGTGCTGACTTATTCTCCCAGAAGTACTGGGCTTCTTGAATAACAGTTGCATGGTGGTCTTAAAGGGACACTATTATAGGTCTCATCTGCCTCTGCCCTCCATTAGTGTCACTGAGTTATATCATCATTATGCCCAGCTCTGTGAGTCAGATGAAGGTAGCAATGTGAGCTGATGAATAGGGGATTGCATTGGGAGTACAGGGACCTAGATGGGTTCTATTTCTGGCTCTGCTATAGTCTGTGTTACCTGGACAAATGGCTTCAATTCTTTGTCTCTTTGTTTCCCTCTATGAAAAATAGACTTAATGCTGCTTCCTTTTTAGAGCAATTTGAATTTTATGGATTACAATTGTAACATAATTGTTTTGAAATGGCTGAGCACCTGGCTCAAAAATCAGGACTCTGTAAGGTATTTCCAATTGTTCACACAAAACTGAGGCATTCCTCCCCCTCCCCCCACTTTCCCTTGAATTAAAAAGAGAGGATTATGCCCTATGCAATTTTGCAAGAGAAGACTAGTTTTGTTGCAAGCCATGTTGCAGTGTGCAGAACATGGCCCTACTAACAATGCTTGTATTTATTGACTTCTTTGCACCAAAACTTGCAATATGCTGAAATAAAAATGTTATGGCTCTTAATTAAGGCAACTGACCTTTGCTAAAAGAAAAATATGGCTTGAGAAATGTGGGGAATGCCAAGTTCTCCTTGCTAGAGATATGACTCTATTTCTGAGTGAAGCCGGGCCAAATTTTTCCCAACAAACATCTCTTCGTTCATGTTGTGAGTCTGAAATTTTACAGAATTCTTGGGGCTGGTTCCCAAACATGAACTGTATGCAGACACCTGTGATTGCAAATGACTTGAACCCCGTTGCACATATTCCTCAGAACCCATTCTGCCCATTATGCATCATGCCATTGCCTACAGCTAGTAATTTCAGACACAGCTGTCGAAATTCCATGCCAGGAGGAGATGACCTATATGTGAAGACTTCATTCTTTGTTCACCGAAGGCATTTAGATTGGTCACTTATCTCTGTGACACTGGTCCCTCTTGAATCTTGTAAGGGACTGTCTTCAGGGCAAAGGGCCTGAAAATGGAATGAGAGAAGTCCTGGCACGTGCACACACATACATCAGCCACTCTCCACGTTGTGGTCTTCTTGGTTCATAGAGGTAGGGTGGAGGCACAAAATCTGGTTTTCCAGCATCCCTGATTTTTCAGGAAAAAAACTTTTCCCTCCTAACCTTGCTCTCTTCGCAAATATGCCTGCATGTCCCCAGCAGAAAATTCTATGTGGAACCTTATTGGTCATGCCCTTGCTGGCCTTTCCATAGCAGGATTAACCAAGCTCATCATCTAAATTATCCAGCATAGAATCCCTTGAGCATGTCTTGAATCACCAGTTCCCTGACTCAAGCAGGTGACTCTGCCAGCTGGCTTCTTGAAGCATCAAAGCCATGTGCAAAGCCTGCTTTGTAGATGTGCTAGTTTCTCTGTCACCTCTGAATGACTCAGAAGTCATGGGGGTGGTGGTTACAGGGGGGCAGGATTGTTGTCACGACATGCATGCTGCTGCCAAGCTTGTGGGGTGGGTATGCCCAGATGGCTTGGCATGCTTGTCTTTGCAGGCACAGCTGGGAGGAGGAGAGAGAAGGGAGGATGGGGAGCACTATAGGCAGGACTTAGCAGAGAAACTTCATTTTTAAAGACAACGTCATGGATGCGGCAAAGTGGAAGTGTACAAGTGTAAGCAACTGGCAGATTAATAAAGGCTGACCAGAAGAGCCTTGTTCTGTTGCGCAACAACTTTGGAGGTTTCAAAATCTGATTTTGTCATTCAGTGGAATGGATCAAAACTCTCCTAACGTGTTTATAAACATGGAGCAGTGGCAAAAATACCAAGCTGGGGTCAAAAGTTTCTTGAGTTGGGGTGGTGTCTTCAAGCCAGATACACTGCCCTGAGAGACAGTATTCAAGACCCTACTTAGTCTGCATCAAAGAAAGATTTTCATTATCCATCCTGGGAGTCATGAGGGGAAGGAGCTTGAACTTGGGTCTCTTCTACTGCAGACCAGAGGCCTAACCAGCAGGCTCTGGAGAGAGCTACTCTTCAAATACCTTCCTAAAATTGGTTATGCTCTTATGAAATGAACTTTACTCTTCCACCTAACTCTTTTTATGATCCTTGGCTAATGACATTGCCCTCACAAGCAAAAAAACAGGATCCTGATGGTGCACTCCTAATGTCATATGTTTCAGCATGGGGTGGGGAAGCCCTGGCTTTATAAATAATAGACCCCTTGACTAAAGAGAAGTTACTTGCAGAATAAGGGGGTTCTCACTGGGTGGAAGCATCCAGTCCTGGAAAAACCACTGTATACTGCAAAAATTGACTCTGCCAGAAATTAATGGTCTGCGTGCTTTCCCCTCCACACTTTTTCATGCATAACGCATTGTACAACAGAAATACTTTCAAGTACCATTAAGACACATGAGGATGGATTTGAGTGAAGCCATAATCATCTGACCCACCTTTGAATTGCCTATCTAGACTCTCTGAAGCATGGGCTTTCTCTTATTCTATGTGTGCATATGCTTGTGCCTTTGGAGTGTGTGTGTGTGTGTGTGTGTGTGTGTGTGTGTGTGTGTGTGTGTGTGTGTGTGTGTTGACAGTACCTAGCAACGTAATACTTCTAGGTGCAATAGTACCTTGGCTTTACCAAAGCCAGAAGAAGGACGGGGTTACGGACCAAGCAATCACAGGTTATTCTGCCACATATATTTTAATCAAGCACTCTTTGGCTGCTTCTGGTGTGATTTTCATTGCACAAATTCCTTTGTTGGAGGAATTTTGTGTATTGTTTATTCCCTCTTTCTTGGAGCTGGGATGGCACACCTAAAAATGCATCATAATATCACCAATAGCTTAATAAACCCTGTGTACATAATAAAATTGGCTCATACTAGTTCAGTTGCAAGGGTACCAGCAATGCTGGGAGCCCTGGTGTAGGTATCATTCTAGCTTCTACCAGCAGTTAGTGCTGCCATGTAATGTGCACCAGTTCAGAGCAAATGCAATCAGCATCTTGCTGAAGAGAGATGAAATGGTGTTAGCAATGATGGCGACCATTTACAGTCATTCTGTAATGCAGACACAGAGAGAGTGAAGCTTGGAGTTAGAAAGGGCAAACCCAGGGTCCAGCATTTGTGTTGCTGGGGATGAAATGTGCCTAAAGAACAATGCCGGAAAACCTTCTGAGACAAGCTGACAGAAGAAAATATCCTTTTAGAAAATCTTATTATGGTCATATACCCCTGGTGAGAGGGAATGAATTCTGGTTGAATTTGTTTAACAGAGTGTGAGAGTGCCAATGATAAAAGCTCAGAGAGTATAAGCCAAAGAGACCACTGTATGTCTACACTGTAGCTGTAGCGTGTCGTTCTGGAATACTCCCCACCAGCCCACTGCAACTAGGACAACTCAAATGCTGATATGTCCTAGTGAAGCAGCACCAGGGAGGTCCCTCTGGCTGTTTTTGAGACCTCGGTTTCTAGTGTATTTGAGAAAAGTTGCTGGGAATGTCATCAGTAGCATATTTCTGGGTTTGAAGAAATGTCCCATGATGGAGAATCTGCTGCAACCTTTGGTAAGTTGTTTCTGTAGCTAATTACTCTCTATATTGAAAATCTGTCCATGAATTATACTTTGAATTTGTCTAGCTTCCACTTCCAGCCATTGGAGCCTGTTATGCCTTTGTCTGCTAGATGGAGGAGTCCTCTATTATTGAAGTTTCTGTTCCCCAGGCAGGGTACTTTCAGACTGTGATGATGCCCCCTGTGACTTTCCCATGTTAAACTAGACACACCGAGCTCCTTGTGTTTCACAATGAGGCATATTTTCCAATCTTTTCATCACTCTTCCAGCTCTTCTCTAAATCCTCTTAAAATTATCAACAGCCTTCTGCAATGAACTTAATGCACCAGAACTAGACAAGTAATAAGCCTTGAGTAGTCCAGAATTGTGCTTTCTATTGCTTGTCCTAAAAAATAAAACAATACTAAAACAATACAAATGAAAAGATCAATTCCTGTATTGTGTAAATCATTGTACCTTCCTTGGCTAGTGGATCTGATGACCTATTCCTTCAGAATCTAGCAAAATCTGTTCATGTCCATGAATGAAACATTTTCACTCCCATGATCCAGCATACTCTGCTCTTTGCAAATCCTGTCAAGCAAAACATGAGGAATCAGGCATGTTACAACATATTTTATCTAATTTTTGAAAATGCAGCTGTTTAGTTTTAGAAGTGGCTTTTCTGATTATGGCTTTTTCACAATGCATGTGCTTCCAGTTTAAGATAATGCATGGGTTCCCATTTACAGAGTCTCTGATTGCTCAATGACTTCAGTGTGAGTTTTGGATAGCTGGCAGGTTCCGACAATCAGTCCTGTCTGAATGTCGCAAGTGGTTCACCTCCCTCCCAGTCTCCTCTTCCCCGCCTTCCCCTCCCCCAAAACTGAGGTGCACAGTTTTGAAAACAAATGGGATCCTTGCTGTTGCCTTCAGCTGAAGGCAGGCTCCATGATGAAGTCCTGAGGATCTGGGATTTGCTTCTGCAAGGTTCTGAATTTCTCATTATGAATTATGAGCCAAAATCTAAGGGACTAACAATTTACCTTGTGGGGAATAAGGGTCTCATCATTGTAGAAGACAAGATCCTTAAAATAAATCATTGATTTTAACCTGGCTGTACCCCTTTCACTATAGGGACATCTGCCTGCTGTTTTACAGATGAGATAGGGAAGTACGGAAGAAGTTAAATGACCTACTTTAGGTCACTAGGAAGTCTGAGTTGGCAATCAGACCCACTTATTCTAACTCCAAATCCAGTGACCTTTCTATTACAGTTAATTGATCTACCCACCCAATAATTAGGTCTCACTCATAAACAGAGGTAGACAGAGTCTGATCCTAATAGACAGCACTAGACTCAGAGTCATGTTTGTTTGATTGGTTTTTAATTCAGTGCTGGAACAATCTACTTACTGAGATACTCTCAAGGTCACATGAAATCCACCTGACTTTTGAAGCAATTTCTTCATAAGCGCTGTTTACAAAGCTGTTATCACTCTTTGTGCTTCCTCCCCTGCTCTTCTTCTATCAGAACAAATACTGGTTTTCAGCAAAACATTGGGAAGATGAAAACAAAAACAAAACAAAAAGGCTCTTTGTAGTGATGCAATCCAAGAAACATGGGAACAATCACACAGGGAAGTAGGAGGTCTTCTTACTTAAAATACTTAAAGTGCGGCAAGGAGAATGGAGAATGGAACAGGAAACCACATACCGTTAGCTATGGGGCTGGGGGCACGACTATGGCACCTGGAAAGTGTCTTTTTTCACATTTTGATGATTGTATGGAATTGGTCTAAACCTTGTGTACAGTGTGAACACTCCTACAGTAACAAGCCAGCCTACTGCTCATCCTTGATCAAGATCTAAAGTGAGCCTATCTTCCTTAGCAGTATACTAGTTGTTACCTATATGCTTGCCTGTCTGTCTGCCAGACAGGTAGTAAAGTAAATCTATCTGTCTACAATATGAGGCTGATCAGTACGGGCTGTTTAACTAGGTGCTAGGTGGAGGCTGTGGACTAGAATTTCAATAGGAGAGAAAGAGAGATAGGTGCCCATTTACTATGGACACCTAATTCCCTTAGACCCCTTTGGGAACTTCGACCATAAACAGCAAACTGTATCATGCTGACATAGATGGGGAGAGGACACAGGGCAGAGAAAATCCCTTGAAGAACATTATAGTGTTCAGCTTGAATTCTTTCTGGGGGAATCAGTAGCTGAAAAGAGCATCTCTGCAATCTTAGAAAGGGGGCAATGAGGCTTCTCACTCTGTGTTAGGTCAGCTTAACGTGTGGGTCCCATATGGCACAGGACTCTTAGCTGCCTCTCAGGATACCTTTTAGGGCTACCTAGTGCATGCATCCATTTGGAAGAGTCTGCATACTCTACACTAGGCCAGCTGTGGTTGTATCTAGCCCCTCACACGGAACAATAGTTGGAGAAAGGATGAATGCTTTGGAAGCATGCATAGGGACACAGGAAACCTTTTGGTTTCACTCCTTGTTTTTGCCACTGATTCTGCCCATGACCTTAGGTAGGTCAAAGAGTCTCCTCATGCCTCAGTTTTCCATTAATAGCAGTGGATCAGTAATACTTCCCTACATCACAGGGTCTCCATGTTGATATATTCATTTGCTCTGTGGTACTGTGGTAATGAGTGCTGGCTAAGATCTAGATAGAAGTCTCCTGCTTGTACATGAACAAAGCAAGCCACAGTTCTGTAGAATAGAAGACTGTTGAAGAAGGGCAGTTGTCTCATTCTCCAGATTGCACTGGCCTCACTCAGTCAGTAATGGAAGCCGTGGTAATGTTAGGTATGGAGTGTGTTGGAGTTTGTGGAGGGGCAAGGAGTCATGACTAATAGTCCTCTGTTATATTTGGGAGTCATGGGGGAGGCACTGGCTGATGATCTATTGGCTGGGGGCAGCACGGAGGAGGTGATAGCTTCTAAGCTGAAGTCTAAAAAATGGAAGGCACAGTTAAAGATCCAGAAAGGACGTGGCAAGTATAAATGGTTTTATTTGGGCAGCTCCAGAGGAGTCACTCTACCCTTTAGACCCCAGTTCATGGCACATAGGTCATTCTTGGGATCCAGTTGCTGTACTGCAGGACCTATAAGCACTAATATGCACTGTGGATGGAAAATAGAGCAGTGAGGGCCTAGTTAACATGGCATTTCCAGCCTTCACTCAGAATCTTCCTACTTTTCCCCCCCTATCATACTGTCTCATTCCTTGTTTAATGCATTTAATTTCTCTTTGGTTTCAAGCAACAGCCCCTGAGGTCTGTACTGAACTTGTTTCTTCACTGATATCTTTTGGTAGTCTTGGCAGTTTGAAGATGGAGAATTTAATTTGCTCTGATAGCCTCTTTAAATCCTTCAGTCCCTGGATCGAGGTGTACATGCCCTTGGATTCTCTGAGCCCCCAAACCAACTTAGTGGGAGCTCTGAGTAAAGTCCCTGTTCTGTGCTTTCATCCCACCCTCCCTCCTCAGCAATTTTCCCTTCTGTGTTTCCCTTGGGGGAAGGTACCGCTAATGAGCATTGAGACAGTGACCCCCTCCATCCCCAGTGACTCCCTCCATCTCTCTGACATGCGCAGCTTTGACGGCTTGCTCGTTAGTGATACCTTAGAAGGGGTGCAGCCTCCCACAGATATATCACTCACAGATTATTTTTATATATATCCTGTTACTGTGACAGAGAAGAAGGTCTAACTCATGAGCTTCTGCTTTCCTCTAGGCTGTAGCACGTAGGCTGTCCTTCTCTACTAATTCTTCTCACTATGTCCCTGTCAGGAATTAAAATCTAGACTTCCCCTACCTCTTCTGGCTATTAAAGTGTTGACTCTTCAGTCCTTTCATCAGACATTATTTAAGGCAGATTTCCTTCCCTGTGACCCGGTAGGCATTTTTCCTGCACATTAATGTGGTCTGTCTTGTATGGCTAGACATTCTTGTGTAAACAGCTTCCTTTCCCCGTTCTGAAACCTAAGGTGATAATTTCTTCTTATTCCCATCCGGCTGTACGCATTTCAGAGAGAACCTGTTCTCAAAGTAATTCTTTCTTAACCTTTAGTTCTCAAAGACTGGCTAAAGTCCTGACATGGGAGGGTTTATATGCCTACCAAAACCCATTGTCTTGTAGAATAGCTATAATAAATCTGGATGTATTTATTATCTGTACTAATGCAAATCCTTTTCCTGAATCCTGCCAAGCTCTTGCCCTCATTAGTATCTTGTGGCAATGAGTTCCACCAGCCCATCGCATAATGAATAAAAAGTACTACTATTCACGAGATGGGGAGGTGACTGGGAAATGCACAAAAATGTTCATGGAAAGCCAATTATGAAGTTATATGTGCAGACATTGAGGAAATCAAGTCTTAAGTGTGGATATATGTGTTGATTCTTGTTCATCAATGAATAGAAGCAGTATCATATGACTTATATAAGCAACCCCAACTAAGCAGATCTTGAAAAGCAGATACTAAATCCCACACCCAGTAAAATGAAGAATTGGAGACATATCACCAAGTAAATTCAAGTAATGCATAAATTAGAGGAAATTGCAACTGGCTCATGGATATTCTATGAGCTGAAGATAAACATCTAAGTTAGTTGCATAAATTATTCATGGTAAAGTATTTGTTCAGCTTTATTCATCAGCATTTGAAAGCCGTGCATGGAGACATGTGGGGAGGCAAATAGAGACATGGCTTTCACTTCCAGTGTGATACTTTGGAATCTGAGGCCTCTGGGGAGGAATAAAATGCAAAATGATCAGTTGGAGCCAACTCTCCTACTGGAGCCAACCCTCCTATACTTTGATCACTGTCATTTTGGATGAGAGAGTGGGTTCTCCTGGGGCCCTCACTGTCATGCCATTGGGACCGATAATAACCCCTTTCCTATCTTAACTTGCCAAACCAGTGAAAGCAGGGCACCATTTTTCTCCTCATTATTCAGCTTGTCGCCATTACGGGAACCCAGCCATTGCTTCGCTTTGGTCTGTGGGGTTGTAAACTTCATCCCAAGCACATATTGGCAGAGGAGTTTTTCTACTGCATTTGCTTTGGAGCAGGATCCTTGTTGTTGGCACAAACAAAGGACTTACCCTAGAGGGACATGGTGAGATCTCCAGAGAGACTGATAAAACTCTCAGTCCCTTCCAAAGGAGATTAGCTTGTGTGAGTAGTTCACAGTACAAAGCAGGAGTCAGATATATGATTCATCTTCCTTCACCATGTTAGGTACAAAGGAAAGACAAGACAGAAAATCCCATCCGTATGTAGACCCAGAACTTGGGTCTTGTTGCCAGGCTTGTTGCCTTTTGGAGATACAATTTTAGAGATACAATTAAAACCAAGAATATAAGTAATGAGATGAAATGTAACTGCTGTGTGAGCCATTGTCCCCTCTCCCTATCCATAGTTCTTTGAGGGAGAACTATAGATGGCTGCCATAGATCATGTGGTTAGCTAGTGGCCCATGGGATTGGGGAGTAGGATTTTCTTCACTCTCCTAATATAGGGGAGGGTTTTGGCTGTGTCCCTTCAAGGATGGATATGCCTTTGAGGATGAATTTCCTGATGAGTTTTGCAGCACTGGGGTTAATCTGGTCATGGCAACATCTATAGGCTGGCCCCAAAGATGAGGCTATTTCTCTGTAAGAGGATCTTTTCAACACTCTTCCCTCACTTCGTTAGCTGAGGACCAGTTGTCCAGTGTTTCTGTATGCGTGGCTAGCCTTGAAAAAGACTCAGACAGCTCAACTACCTGACTTCGTGTTGTGAAAGCCTTGAGAGTGTTGGAGAACATATTGCACCTGTAGAACAGACTCGAAAGGGCTGATCCAAAGCTCATTGAAATCACTAGGCTCAGATTAGGTCTCACATTTACAGCACAACACACCTGTATCTCAAGTTATATGCCCTGTGCACGTTAGCTTTGCAATCCATCTTGTATGAGCAAATGACACCCATACTTCCAGCTGTGTTCAATGAGCACCTGTCTGTTTCTGGAGGCAATTCTTGGTGCTCACTGTGATCTGCCAAGGAGTCTTGGAGCCAATAATTCAACTCTCTGTGTGTCCCTGCATGGCTATTAGGATCCATTGCTTTGTTCTCATTGTTTACTCCTGAGCAAAACGCTCTGAGGTTGGAGGCAGAGTATTTTTGGTGAAAAGTCCCTAATTTTGGGATCTGTTACCCTAAAATGTGAATTTAGTGAGTTTTATGGCACAGTGGAGGGTTGGGTTTTACTTTTACTTAGACTTCTGCAAACTGTTGGGTAAAGAGTGAGGGTTAGTTCTGGAACAGGAATTTTAAGATGAAAGGTTGGTAGGTTGATGTTTTGATTGATGTTAGTACCATCAGGCACCCTAGTGAGTGGTGATGGAATCCAATCAAAATAAATGCATGCATAATTACATTAATTAAAATAATTTAACAGGCATCAACATGTAATGGATATAGAACCAGACGGAGCAAAGAGATATGGGTTCTGATGCTGGCGTTACCACTGTTTTGTTCTGTGCCCTAAATCTTTGTGGGTGTCATTTTCTTCACCTGTAAACTGAGGCTGCCCATGTTTATCAATGCACACAGATGAAAATTTCTGTGTAAGACCTGGATATTGTTATTGCCATTATTAAAACCCATGTTTTATCTGATTTACTGGAATGGAGAAATAAAAAGGAACAGAGGCTTGAGACTCGATTAGACATACAGTTGCTGAAGACAGTACCGTGCTTATTGCAAGAAAATTGTTTTCAGTGTTGGCTGCCCTCTTAGGGATGCCTCGGTCAGGATTTTTCTGAAGATGCTCAGGATTTTGTATGGCAGTTTTTGGTGCCCAATTTGAAATGTCTTAAGAACCCTGGTTTCTAGAGAGGATGCGCTCAGGACTTTCTTAAAACAGTTCCCTTCAAGGTATCTCAAAGGGAGACCATAAATTCACTAGATGCTTTTGAAAAATGTAGCCTATATTTTTCCAACTTGCTGCCTAGTTCGGAGTTGAAATTTAGGACCCACATTGCATAAGATCAAAGAAAACAACCTGCATTTTCACCCAGGACAAAAATCAATCTTTTCAGCAGGTTCAGGAAAGGTTGCTCTTATTTTTCCTATGCTGTTTTTCTATGTTCACATTCATCTGCACTCCTTAGGGACTGGTGAAAACTTGTTCTTCTGAACCCTGTTTGGCAGAACTACAGGCTTTGTGTGCTGCAGAAATAAAAAGACATTGGAACATAGTAATCAGACACAAGTCTTATCTAGTCCAATGTATTGGCTGTGACAGTTCCCCAAACCACCTGTTTTAGAGGAACGTGGAAGAACAGTGCACTAGGCAACTCTGGGATAAGCTACCCTCTAGAGAGGTAGGGCATGCATAGTTCTGGAAGCTTATTTGAGATTTACCTATGCATTGCATATGTGAAGGTTAGCCCACCTGTTGCTCAGACCCTGGTCCTTAAGGTGCTGTGGTATTGAGCAGTAATATCTTGATTCTTCTCTTCCTCCTCTCCTTCCCCTTAGATCTAGCCTCCAAGTTTCATCTGTGTATCCATTTGAGGGCATCCTATATCATTTTCCTCTTTTCTCTCATCTTGCCCTTTCCTCAGTGGTCCTCCCTTCCTGTCCAAACTCAGAGCCTTACCCCCATTGTGTTCCTGTGTTGTCTCATAGGGAGTTTGCCCGTTGGAAGGTGAGGAACACAGCCATTGAACGGAGAGACCTACTCCGCAATCCAGTGCCCCTGATGCCTGAATTTCAAAGGAGCATCCGCCTGCTGGGCAGGAGACCCACCACGCAGCAGTTCATTGATACCATCATCAAAAAGTACGGCACCCACATCCTCATCTCTGCTACCCTGGGAGGTAGGTGACAACCAGGACTATTTTCTTACGCAGGTACCTGTGACATGGAAGTGTGGGGATGAAACATGCTCTTCGTGTCCTCTGCCATTTTGGACGTAGGTTGGTTGGTATGATGGTGAACCACAGCTGCTGATTTTCTCCCCTGGAGTCCTTGATGGTCTTTTGAGAAGCCCAGACTAACTATACATGAGCTCCTTGACCTAACAGTGGAATATGTGAACATGGTGTTTCTATGATATGCACGTACCTGTTCTTTGTTTTACAATGGCATGTGTGTCAGTATATTTTGTGCAAAGTGCATGTAGCCATAATTGGTTTGACAATAGGATGCATGTATTGTGATAAAGCATGTGTGCACACCTGCATTTATCAGCGTTTGAACATATGAAGAAGGTTTGTGGGTTTGTATGTGTTTGTGTGCATGTAAAGGTGTGTACACACACCCACTGAGTTTTGGCCTGGAAGGCCTAGGAGATATTTAACCATCTTAGCTGGGTCTGAACCGAGACTGGATAGCACTTCATACCATAGAGTGGTTCTATTGATCTTAATGGCATCACATCCTTGGGAAGCGCAGCTACACAGGCATCGCAGTGTGGGTGCGTGATTCTAGGAGTGTGCAAACACCAGTATCTGAGTGAGTGAGCATGTTTTAGATAGTGCGGGGATGCTAAATGCTGAATGTATATGTGTGCATCTATGTGTACAACTTCTACATAATGCTACGCCTTCCATGTGAACTATTTAAAGAATCCCAAGGAAGTGTTCAGGGAGCCCTAAGCAGTTCGAAGGAGTGGGGTGTGGGGAATGAAAACATCCACCAACAGAAAAAGAAATCATGTGAGCTGAATATTCAGCTGGAGGTTTCATCACTCAGAACAGCAGGAACAGTGGACTTGTTGGTTAAAAATCTACCGTGTTACCCACACCTTAGCTTCACCCTCTGCCTTGTTTCTTGCAACTAGATGCTTTCTTCTTTTTCCTGTCTCTGAAACCAAACTGAATTCAGGAGGAAAGCTGTCTTCTCCCACAAGGGAATGTCACCAGACATGGAAGAATCTAAAATGTTTCATAAAGAAGACTAAGGAATTAGATAATGGTGGGAGCAGCAATTGAGAGGAGTTAGGGGGGAGAGGGGAGGCAGAAAGTCCTGAATTGAATGCAGCAGTGAAAACAATATTATAGGGCATGTTTGTGTTGAAAGGAAAAAAAATAGTTAAATTAAATGCAAGACATTATATGCAGGGACTGCAGACAGGTCCATGTGTGGGCAGAATATGGTTGACTAAAGGATTGCAGGGGACAGTCAGTCATTTGTATGAAGAGCTACTGGTGCTGCATAGAACATTTCAAATGATTTGAAAGTGAATAATGGAAAAACACTTCCAGTGGAAATATTGTTTTTTTCCCCCTCTTCTCCCTCACTCCCTCCTCCCTTCCCTCTTACCAGATCTACTTGTTACCCATTTGGGGCATGCAGTTGAATAGCTTTTATGGCAAATAGTGGTATTTGTTCTGAAAATATTGCACTGACAAACAAGGTAGCTTATCTCAGGGCTTTGTGCTGCTGCCTATCGCTGTACTATCTGAGTGCCTTCCACATGAAATAGGTTGGCAGTATTGAAGTCCATAGTGACTTTTTGGCTATGCTTCCTATTCAGGCTGTAGAAAACTCCTTAAACCTATTGCACATAATCAGATATGAGGGTGAGATCAGACTGGCTTGCATCCCTGCAAACATTTCGGGCATGTGCAACTTCAGTGCCAGATAAACATATATAGTGCTGCTGAAATTATGTGCCCCTGCCTATTATTGAATTCAGACTGAAAGACTCCAAAATCCTTAACTGCCTTTTCAATCCATCAATCAAACACCATCAATGCTTAAATCTATTGTTTAATAGGAGTGGTTTGTTGAATCAGGATCTAAATGAATCCTTTGCAGACAGTACTCTTCTCTGTTGAGGGAACATCTCCTGGGGATCACATTTTACACGGCACAAGTCAACAAAGTAAGCAGCCACGGAGGTGAACAGAGTTTTGCCTGTGGTTTTATTTTTTCCCTCCACTGACAGCCTTTCTCCCTTCTTTCTTCCTTTCAAATAACAAAGACCTTCAGTGGTGAAATATATTTTTAATTTCACCCGGGCGAGGTTGTGAATTATTCACGGTGGCTTGTTCCTTTTCCTGTTTTTACAACACAACATTTTTAAATATGCAGAGGCTTGTAACGAGAGCTGCTGGTGGAGAGAATACTAAATGTTCAATCAGTCCAGATAGTGGGGAGTGTCCGGATTTGAGGGGAGTGGAATAAAGGCTCCACCCTGATGACGAACATGATAAAGATGATGCAGACAAAGCGACTGTGGAGCAGGCATTGTGCATGGAGTGGGACATATTCCAGGAAGAGTTTTCAGGCCAATCTGGATGCTTGTGGTATCAAAGAGAGGTTCTCCTAGTAGTCACTGGGTGCGTCTACATGAGATGCTAAGTGTGCAGTAGTGCCTTGCAGCACAAACAGTGCAAATACGCTACTGCACAGTATTATTAGGCTACTGCGCAGTAACGTCACTAAAAGGGCATGTGCCGGTGCAGTAATGCCCATTACTATACATTCATTTAGCACTTGATTATATAAGTACTAAACTTAATGCACAGTAACTACACTGCATTAATGAACATGTAGATGCACCCACTGTTTCCCTAACCCTCTAAAGACCTCAGGCCTCATCAGAAAACTTTTATCCAGAAAACACTGCTTTTGACTAATTTAAATCTCCATGTGACCTATAACCAGCTGAGGAATGAAAGAACAACATGGGCACCACCCTTTGTTTGTACGCGCTGTTGTACGGGCTTAAGGGAGCCTGTGAGATGAGCCAGTCTGGTACAACTGTTGTCTTTTGCACCCGTCAGCGTTTCAGCTGCTTTTCAGTTACAGATCAGCTCCTTCCCCCTGGAGCCCAATAAAGAGCGAGCCCTGATGCTCCAGTTTAGTTCTGACAAAGGGATTGGTGCAGGGTCATTTCTAGGGCATACTTGCTCAGGGACGGAGAACACAGAGCTGAGAGCTAATTTGCAGGGAAAGCCCTGAAGGGAAGACAACTTTGAACATAGCATTCACTTAATAAACGAGAAATTAAGACTTAATAATGCAGCAAAATCTATTAACCCCTCTTGATCTAAGGGTTGCTTTGACGCACTCTTTTTCTGTGGGGATGCTGTGCTTTTGCTAGTCTCATGCACACAGAGCAGATTTCTAGCAGCGCATGCCCCCCTGCCATCGTCAATCATCTCTCAGGAATGATGCTCATCTCCCAAGGCATGTACTGAAGCTCATAGACTTTTTTCAGATTTTTTTCCCCTCCTCCTCCCAGTGGCGAGATCTCAACACTTCTCAAAGGGAAAAATAACAACAGCTTTGGGGACAGAATACAGATCTTCAGGCACCCTAAAAAGAGTTTCTTGAAACTCTGTCTGGGGACTCCACCAGCTTCACAAAGTTTACTTAACAGGGTATATCTGGGACTATCCTTCTAACCTTCAGCTGAAATCCTGGTTTTCTAGCACCTGGGTTTCTGCTTACTGCCTGGTTTCTGTCTAAATGTTCTCTGCTTTGACAAGTCCACCAATTAACATTGAGTGGAGGCCTGGTCAAACACCCTTTATGTCTATGTATGGACAATATAAATGAGGGCATGGGGCTTTCCGAAGAATTTAAGCGAGGTGTGAGTTTGATAAAATCTGGGTGCCTACCTCTCTCAGGGTAGTTGAATATCTTGTCCAGGAAATTACAGTTCAAGTCCCTCCGGGGCCATACTGCACTACGCATAGCAGCCTAGTCTGGAAATGGACACAAAGCAGCTAATTTATCTCATGCGTATCCCTAGGAGGTGCAGTGCACTCATTTCAATGACAAATTTAACCCTACAATACAACCTGTATTTCTGATTCATCCCATCTGCCCAGAAATCTCTGTGCTCTTCCTTCCCTGCTTCCACTTACGCCTGGGAGGAGCTCCCTGGCAAAAATATCCACAAAGCCCAATGCATTTTCCTCCTTCAAATCTATTTTTAAAATTCACCTGTGCCATGAAACCTGCAAAGGACTCAACAATGGACGGGCAGCTGGTATGCTATATGACCACTGCTTATCCCGCTAATCATAATCAGCTCATTACCTTGTGCTTCTCCTGTCTGTTTGTTGTCTACACCTGTTGTCTCTCATCATATACTTAGATTGTAAACCCTTTGGGCCAGAAAACATCTTTCTGCTATTTGCAACTTTAGTGCTTAATGCCATGGATCCCTGGCAGAGGTCTCTAGACACTACTGTCGATAGTATTTTGGTCAGAAAACAAGTTATTTTACAGCATCCTTGAAACAAATGAAGAGATTTAAATTAACTCGTTGTTGGTCCCGCCACCCCAAAAAAAAGTATGATTCTGCCTTGGAAAATGTCTTTTTTTTCCCTCATCTAAGGCAAATGATCCAGACCCCAAATATTTATCTGTAAAACAAACAAAGAAATGAAAACAAAATATTCCATGACATTTTTTGTTTTCAGGAATTTGGCTTTTAGATAAAGAAACAAAGGAAAGCTTCCACAAAAAGTAGATTTTTGGTGACATTTTGATTTTAACTAATCAGGGGTTTTTTTTCCACAAAAAAGATCAGCTTTCCTTTTTTTCATTTAAAAAAAAATGCTCAAAACCTGAAGTATTTATTTATCAGAAAACTGTTTGGATACATTTTTGACCAGACCTGTTATTATCATCCTCATCAGCAGCATGTTTATTAATGGCTCTCCCATGGAATTACAGCAGGTGTCACTTACTTCTTCTCTAATTAAAGTTCAGTCTCCTTTTTAAGCTAGTGATATAGAAATGGGATCTTCTTACTCTGAGGATCTGCTCTCTGTGTGTACCCAGAATTAGATTTCTTGGTGTTAGTGATGAAAATAGTTGTTTCTACTCTATTTTTTTCAGCCTGCCAAGCCAGCACTGGTAGCAGAGAGTGAGATGGATTTCTTTGTGGTTCATATGTCATTAATAGAATTTTTAAGCAACCCCCACTTGTAAACTTTGCAGTCTCTGCTTTTCATCTTCCTTTTCTTTGGCTACAAAATTTAGCAAATATTCCTTAATATTTGTTGCTGCTGATGGAACTTGAACTTGCCAGCACCCCTGTTCTCCATGACTTCTGGGGAAGTGATGCTCTCATTAATATGGATTTTTATTCTCATTAATATGGATTCTGATACCGTGGTATTTCACTGCACCTTTTGCTCACACAATTTTAGGGACCTGAGCTCAGCAGAAGGAACAGATTGGGTACGGGCTGGTGGTTTATCCTGCTTCTTCCTATAAACCCTGATATGCACGTTTCTCCTCAGCCACTAATTTTTGCAAGGAGACTGGAGGAGAAATAGATGCAAATACTAATCTTTTTATCCTTTACACCCATCTATTCATTCTATGTATTGAACTAGATTAAGGCTCCTATGAAGTGACCTATCCCTATTGACTTTGACGACACTATGCTGATGTACACCAGCTGGAAATCTGGCTTATTGATTTCAGTGAAGCTGATTTACACCATTTATTGACTGCCATATAGCGTGGCCAATTTATACCAGATCAAGGATCTGCCCCATTATGCTGATGAATGGAAATAGCTTTGTTAAACTACAGAGCTCCAGGAGTGATCAGTGAGACAGGCTTTAATGCATATCATGGTGTATGGCAGTAAGTCTTCTGGAGCGGGCAGTGACAACCTATCTTCTTTCCTTTGCAGGAGAGGAGGCATTGACCATGTACATGGACAAAAGCCGACTTGACAGGAAGTCAGGGAATGCAACTCAGAGTGTTGAAGCCCTGCACCAGCTTGCTTCCTCCTACTTTGTAGACCGTGATGGCACCATGAGGAGACTCCATGAGATCCAGATCTCTACCGGAGCAATCAAAGTATGGTTTGTGCTGCTAAGGAGAGTCTAAGAAGGGAAACCAAGCAGAGCAAGGCAGCTATTCCAACACAGTAGTGATTTGGGACAGTTTAATGTGGTATTGCTGTTGGATTACCAGCAGCGTGTCACCTTTGCAGATCAAAAAATAAGTCATTCCCTTTTGGTCCTGAGGTTAGATGGGACAAGTCATCCTGTTGTACCAGTCATAGGTCCTTCCAGTGTGGCAGTGATATTTGGATGGGGATGGTCCATCTAGTATGAGTGTAACAGTGGAAAGGGGATGAGCACTGGAGAGTGGCTGTGATGCTGAAGAGCTGTAGAAGCAGTCAGTGCAGTGTGATGGCAAGGGTGAAGAAGGGATTGCTGTTCCAGGCTGTGTGATCGGGCATAAGCAGGCAATTCTCCACTGGCAGAAATATTGGACAACATCGTGCCACCCTTGAATATTTTCCTGTTACAGGCATTGCTGTGGTGTCTGTTGAACAGCTTTCAGGTGAATTAACTACAAGGGAGTGAAAAAAGCCCACAGTGAGGCATTACAAAGGCATCTGAAATGAAATGGATAGCGATAGCGAGCTGGGAGTTGGGGCGGTGGGGAGGGGAACTACTGGCAGCATACAAAGGAGAGAAAATGGATCCACAAACAAAGACCTCTTCCTCTGAAAGCCATCAGCCTACATTGGGGAGGGATTTGACTGTCACAGAGTTAACTCCAGGGAAGAGAAACGGGATGAAGACATCAATGTTAGCCACTTCTGAAAGGCTCCGGCTTCTGTTATTATACTATGGTGTCTCCTGGCTGAGCCTGTTCCCTCATGGACGGGATGCCAGATTGAGATACTGAAGCAGTGACAGAAAATAATTGCCCTTTGTGAATTCAGGAAGGGCAGCTCTCCTCCAGAGCTGGAAACCTCCATTCACAAAAACGGCTACACTGCAGGGGGGAGGAGGATTTTCTGTCTCCCTCTAGCTAGAATATTTATAGGCTTGCTCATGTGGCTTGGGAGCGTTAAGCATCACCACTGATCCATCTCCTCACCTAGGTTTCCATGCAGAGATGCCAGGGAATTATTCCTTTCTTGGCTTCTGGTCTGATCCAACAGAGATTCCCCTATGGACTGCATCAGGGTATAGGTCCAGATTTACATGTAGTTGTATAGAAAAAGGGAGAGATCAAAGCAAGACTGGGTCTGATGGGTGGATCTTTTATCAAGTTGCTTGAATTTCAGACTTGACCACATCTGTACACTGGAGGATATTTTATTCTCAACCATACAACATAGCCTACATCAGGTAGGATGTACTTTAGTGCATAGAGCTGGGTGCACCTGCTAGCAGAGACAGGGCGACAGGCCTGGGACTGCCTGGGAATATTGCTATTGTTGTTCTTTTTCTCTTTTGGTACAGGTAACAGAAACTCGGACTGGCCCCCTGGGCTGTAACAGCTATGACAATCTGGACTCTGTGAGTTCTGTCCTTCTGCAAAGCACTGAGAGCAAACTTCATCTGCAAGGTAGGGAAAGGAAGAAGGGAATGAAGAATGTGAACACGGGAAAGGAGAAAATTAAACCCTTTTCTCCATCACTTTCCCTACTTGTCTCCTACTGTTTGCTGAAATCCCTGCCTCGTCTTCAATTGTGTTGTTAGGTCCCGGAGATGGGGACAGTGATGTCCTAAACATTTGTGCAGCGTCCAACACAATGGGGTCCCAACTCTGATGGTTGGGCAGAATTAAAGAAACATTTAGGCCTGTAAAAATGCCTTAATTCACCTAGCGTGTTACAAAAGTGCCTGAGAGAATTAGGTGAACAACTACCACTAATTTTCAGTAGAAACTGCTTTTTATTTTTATATATGTATCACCACAAATAAATATAATACATTTCTAATGGTATTTGAGGAAGACATTAGCTAAGTATATTTATCCCTTTTTAAAACATGATCCATATATGATATTTGGGGATGGCAAATACTAAGTGTTAGCTCCTAGCTAGTGGACATCATCTTTTAGTGTTAGAGGTCTGTATCTTGGACCTGAAAGTCATGGGTTCAAACCCCATTGATGAGCAACTCTGGAGACTGATAGTTTAATTAGAAAAATTAATTAATTCATTAAATGTCAAATACTGATTTCATAGGGGTCAATAGGAGTCTTTCTGCTGACTTCACTGGGAGTAGGAAATTAATTGGGCATGAAATTCATTGCAATTATTCCCATTTTCGACAAACAGGGAAATATGAACTTTATTCATTTTGTCCCTATTGCCTTATTTTTGGAATGCGTGTACTGCAGAAACTTTAATGATTCAGATTAATGGACTACATTACAGTTTGGCATTCCTGTTTTAATCTTGCTTTCCCAGACACTTGAGTTTTGATTACCAAATTGCATGGTAGATTTTTAAGATTACTTTCTTTACAAATAAGAATATGCTATTGTAAGTCTATTGGTGATCACCAGAATGAGCCCTCCCATAATTTGTATGTTGAGCAATAGACAATTTGTTCTTTTAATATCCTATGGTGATCAGCACTAATCAAACCCCCCATATGATAGATTGAAGAGACTGATCCCTAACTGAATGAACAGAAAGGCTTTCCTGACTTTCAATCTGGTCCCAACAGATCATTTTTAAAGCTATCCTTTAAAAGGAAAAGTTTTGGAAAGAAATAAAGAGAAAGGGGAGAATTAAGGGGAGAATTTCTAGCTGGGGTCATCTAGACCCAGCACTCTTTCCTGCTTATGCAGGGGGTCGGACTCGATGATCTACTGAGGTCCCTTCCGACCCTAACATCTATGAATCTATAAGGTACCCCGTCTGGGGAGTCTTCTGGGAGACTCGGGGAATGCTCAGGCTGTTTAAACAGGAACAGCCAAGGCGAGTGGTGGGGGGCAGGAGAAGGAGGGGTAATAGCAGAAGGCACACCACGAGTTTACATGATATCCCCAACACTGGCCAGCCCAGAGCACAGGGAAAGGCTGGACGGCAGGCCCGAGGGAATGATCTCCTCTTCATAAATCAAAGTGACCTTTAAAGCTATGTCTTAATGTTATCCACGCAATCTGGAGGGTGGTTCTTGGAATAATTATCTGGGATCCTTACTCTCCTCTTCAGCTGCCTTGCGAGACCTCATTAAGAATTAGTCACAGGTAATGGATCGTGACTTAGCCTCCTCTCATCTGATTAGCAGTGGAGCATGAACTGCTGACAGAAATCCATGTTCCTGCCTTTATGTCGCTCTGGTTGGGAGGCCAGTTCAATAAAAGAGCAGTATCTTCATGACAGGAAGGATTTCTGATTCCAAACCTACCTGCCACAGCCAGATCTTAGGGACAACCTGAAAAGTGAGAGCACCTTATTCACAAGCAAGTGCCTGAGCCAAAGTTCAGAGGCCCAGACCCAAAGTCCGTATCCAGAATTTGGGTGGGCCCATTCTAGGAGATAAGGATCAGCAGGCAGATGTAATTTCATAGATTTCATAGACATTAGGGCTGGAAGGGACCTCGGAAGATCATCGAGTCCAGCCCCCCGCCCAAAGGGCAGGACGTCAGCTGGGGTCATAGGATCCCAGCAAGATAAGCATCCAGTTTCATCTTGAAGGTGTTCAATGAAGGCGCTTGAACAACCTCCGGTGGCAGGCTGTTCCAGACCTTGGGGGCTCGGACAGTAAAGAAATTCTTCCTTATGTCCAGCCTGAAATGATCTTGTAGTAGTTTGTGACCATTCGTCCTCGTCATCCCTTGGGGCACTCTGGTGAACAAACGTTCCCCTAGATACTGGTGGTCACCCCTGATAAACTTGTAGGTGGCCATCAGATCACCCCTGAGCCTGCGCTTTTCCAGGCTAAAGAGCCCCAGGGCTCTCAGCCTGTCATCGTAGGGTCTGCTTCCCTGACCTCTGATCATGCGTGTGGCTCTTCTCTGGACTCTCTCAAGCTTCTCCACATCCTTTTTGAATTGTGGAGCCCAAAACTGGACGCAGTACTCCAGCTGCGGCCTCACTAAGGCCGAGTACAGGGGGAGAATGATGTCCCGGGATTTGCTTGAGAAGCATCTATGGATGCAAGCCAGCGTTTTGGTCGCTTTACTAGCCGCAGCATCGCATTGCAGGCTCATGTTCATCTTGTGGTCAATGATGACCCCCAAGTCTCTTTCTTCCATAGTGCTAGCCAACATAGCACTGCCGAGCCTATAAGGATGCTGCGGGTTTTTTTTCCCAAGGTGGAGAACCTTGCATTTATCGGCGTTGAACACCATCAGATTCTCATCCGCCCACTTGCTGAGCCTGTCCAGGTCAGCCTGGATCATCCGCCTGTCTTCTGGTGTGGATGCTTTGCCCCAAAGTTTGGTGTCATCGGCGAACTTGGCCAGTCCGCTTCTGACTCCAGTGTCCACATCATTAATGAAGATGTTGAACAGTATGGGTCCAAGGACAGAGCCCTGGGGGACCCCACTGGTCACAGGACACCACGATGAGTGACTTCCATCAATTACTACCCTCTGGGTCCGACCCCGGAGCCAATTTTCCAGCCAGTGGATCGTGGGGGACCCAAGGCGACAATTGGCCAGGCCTGAGAGTGTTTGTATCTCCAATAGATAGAAACATTCAGTAAGGAAGGAGTGCACAAGGGGAACTGTGTGTGTGTGACTATATGTATGCATGCTAATACGTCTATGTTGGGTTTTTCATGTTTGTACTCACTTGCCTTCCATGGCTTCTCATATCTGTCGTCTTCTCTTGGCGTTCTAGTTCACTTCCTCAGCAGCTGTCTACTGACTGAATATCCTGCCTCTCAGAAATGAATTGTTGCTGGGATTGGGTTGCCATGCTTGTAAAGCTGGAAGTTGTAGGTAAAACTTCCTGGCAACTGAAATTTCTGCTTCAAGGGAAATGCTGACACTGAAGTTTGTTTTCGCTTCAAACCAGAATGAAAAGCTGAAATGTTGGAATGTCTTGTTTAAATGAAAATACTGGGCTGGGAGGGGGGGCATCAAAAACTTGGATATATTGAAATGTTCCTTTTGGATAATGTCATTTTGTTTTTGTTTTCATACGGCGAAATCTTTGTTTCAAAACTGTTGAAACATTAAGTACCACAAACACAAAATGTACAAATTAAATATAAGGGGAGTGAATATATTATATAAATTAAATATAACGGACATGAATATATTGACACCAATGTCTCAAGATAACATAACATTCTCACCTAAATCAAGTGAAACAATAAAAGTAAGACTAAATACTTTAATATTATTGGAAAAATACAAGAGAGTGTCTACCATCAAGAACCTCATTGAAGTCAGCCTGTTCCTGCAAAAAGTTTTAATTTAACTGAAACTGAAGGGCAATTTAAAGGTGCTTCTAGTAATACAGTAGGTTTTCAAGCACCTCTCCATCAATAGCTGTCTTTCCAGATGAACTTGGAACGTAAACCTTTGCCAGCTCCGATGTATCCTGCCTGCCCCTACCCCAGCTTCATCACTAGGTACCCAGGCAGACAAGGTTCCTTGGGTGAATTTGATATCTTTTATTAGACCAACCCAAATGGTTGCAGAATAGTTATCAAGCAAGCTTTCAGGTTCAAAAACCCTTCGTCAGGCTAAGGAAGCTTCAGCAGTTGGTGTGTGCTCTTCCTGGATGGAATGAAAAGTAAACCTTTTCACTAGGTACCCCTAACATCAGTGCATTACATGCTCATAATGGTCTGGATGCTGACCAATGAATTAGAGTACTCAGGAATGTTTGGTGTCTCCAGGAAGCATGTTGGGTGTAAGAGCACAGGTGTGGTATTGCTAACTATGTGCATTTTGTGTGACAGTATGTGCTGTAATGTAAATGTGAGTATAAGCCTAGGCAAGGTGGTTATAGTCCAACAACCTTAGTATTTGGCCTGAAAGGGAATCCCTAGCCTGGAGGGTGAGCTCTTTACATACCATGGAGTTCCTGGAGAAAAAAAAAACAACCCAGGACATTCCCCTCTTTCAGTATATGTGGAATTTTAAAGGTGTAGGGCTGCATTTATTGGATACACCTGCATGTTCGTATGAGTATGTGAGTGCCTGGGCATGTGTATATCTGAGTGCTATATTTCTGATACAGCAAAGCAGTCAAACCCATGCTTATTTAAGCACAATGATATGTAGGTGGAAATCAATGGGGCTGCTTGTGTAACTGAAGTTAAATATATGAATAAATACTTTGCTGGATTGGAGCCTTTGTAAATAAGGGCCTGATTAGCAAGGCTAGAAGGCCTTCTATTGCACTGGCAATGAGAGGAGGTCTGAAAGTGAGCATAAGTGACTTACTGTTGAAGAATCCTGGTGCCTGTGAGATTTAGGACCTATATGTGAGCATCTGTCTGGATACACATATTTATATAGATGAGCATGCATGCTTTTGGTTTGGCTGAGGAGGGAGTGTTTGTTTGAAATGTGTTTCTGCAATATGCTGGGACATGCAGCATATGTTCTTGTTTACATGCATGGGTGTGTGCATGAATGGTCAGGAATCTGTATGTACAAGTGTAAACACACAATCATAAGGCTGTGTGTGAGTGTGAGTGTCTGTGTGTGACAAGAATAGGATGCCAAATCTGCGTGTTTTCCATATGTACAGCTAGGCCTGTCCAAGTAGGTTACCCGTGTTGTTATACATGAAACATAGTCACCATCATGTAGCAACGACTTGGAAGCACATCAACTTAATTACCATCCAGCTGAATGGAAAACTTGGTGAGCTGAAAGGAAGATAAATATTTTTAAATGTTGAAGAAGCTCTCAGGTGCCATGGTTAGCCATTTGCTAGGGCAGTGATTCTCAACCGGGTTGCTGAGGTACCCTGGGATACCTTAAGCATCTTTTAAGGGTGTCACAGGGGGCCACACATTAAAACTGTTGGTTGTGCTAAGACGATTCACAAGATAACCCCAGAGATTTCACATAGGGGTCTAAAACACTCTGACTTGCTGTGTTCTGAGTTCTTTACAACCAAAAAATTGCTCTAATTATTTTTCCGTAGTCAAAAAAAGTGAGTGAAAACTAAAGCCATTTACCAAGAGCTGCCTTGCATCAAGCAAGGGGTGGCTTCAGTCGAGTAAGAGGTGCCTTGAGTCTCAAAATGTGTAAAAGGGTTCACTGTTCTAGGGTAAAAGCAAAGGGAAAAGTTGATTCTGGGGAACCCAGACCTTAGCACTGGCCATTCGGATCAAATTTGTGCAAAGTGCAGAGTCCAGCTCATTGCCTTCTACTGCCTCATAATCTTAATAAGTGTATGAACCTTCAGGGCCCTCGGGCTTATTTTCTAGGCATTTTGTAAGTCTCAAAATCCTCAACAGCTCACTCTCTATTGTCAAGGCAAGTAGCTTAAAGTCTTGGGAACTGGCAGCTGGAGGTCTTCACCTTACCTCAGTATTAAGGTTTGAAAAAGAAATGTCACTCTAAGATAGTCACCTAGGGCAAAAGCCTGCAAGAAGCTCAGTACCTGCAATCCTTGTAGTTGAAAGGAGGCACCTTGAGATTTTTATTGTGACCCATTTTAAGAAGCATCAGCAGGACTCATCTCTTGTATTTAGCCTTCTGTTTTACAGAGCTCTCATCAACACTGACTTGTATTATTGAAGAGAAATGTGCATGAGGAACATTGAATTTTCTGGGAGTTGTGGGTTCTCCACATCTGAAAATCTGAGAGGGCGAGGGATGCTCTGTGCCTCTGAAAATTTGGCCTATGATCCATCCTCATGCATGTCACACATATTCCCTCCAGTAGTAAATGGCACTGTATCCACTCTGCCTGGCAGCTGCCTCCATTCTGTGCTTGATGGAGAATTAGGTCAGACAACCGGGCAGCTCACAGCCAGTGGGCCTACTGTTCAGCGGAGACCATGCCTCATGCACAAGGGAGATAGGAGAGGTGGTCCAGTGCACCCCTACTACACTGGTGATACCCCCACACTTGAGCAACTCCCTTGTGTGCCGTGGAAAGGACAGGTATCCTCTAAAACAAGCAGGGAGGTGGGCCCTTGGAAACCCCCCACTGCCTTTCTATTGCCTGAAGTGCAAATGACCCATCACAGAGATGGGGGCTGAACTCCTGAATGAGATCGCAGCCCTCCTGCCCTTTCTGCACAGTTTCACCCTGTGAATTATTGTCTTATTTTCATTCCACTCCAATGAGCTGTCAGCGATGGATACTGTAATTCAGAGCAATAGAAACACAAACAGATGGGTAATTGACCCGCATGCCTTCATTACACTGGAGTTCAGCACTGCTGTTCAAGCCATAAACTCCTTTATCTGCCAGTCTGAAATCCCTGGGCCTTTTATGAGGAAGGCGATCAGGCCAGGCTTCTTGCAAAAGGTTCACTCGTAGTTATTGTTCTCTCTGCCTCGTGCGCTTCAGAAGCTGACGGAGTCTGACAAGCAGAACTTATCAGGTACAAGGAAACAGCTGTGAATCCTAAAGGGCCCTGGGCCATCTGCAGGGAGCCCACAGACCCGGGCTTCACCGGGAGAGCACAGGAAAATATGTACAGCGTGTATGGGGGGAAACACTTAGACTGCCACTCATATCCTCTTCACACACAAGCCCTTGTGCCCACATGCACACACCAGCACTTACGCTTATCTAGCAGTCAATGTGGGAAGGCAGATTTTGGTATATATCTTCATATTTCCATTTTAGTCAGTGGAATGAAGCCAGTTTGCAACCTCATAGGACCTGACACATAAACCATAAACTGGGGATTTACAAATGAGCTGAAAGGAATCACATACCCCCATTCCTATTGAAATTCAGTGGGAATTGGGTGCATAACTCTCCTAGGCACCTGTGCAAATCTTTCTCTCTCTCCCTCTCTCTCTCTCTTTCTTTTCCCCTGGATAGTTCCTGTATTTCTTCAGTATGCGAGCTATTTAATCTCCTGTGAAATATGTTAGAATAGCCTAATACATTTCATAGATATTAGGGCTGGAAGGGACCTTGTAAGATCATTGGGTGCAGCCCTCTGCCAAAGGGGCAGGAAGTCATCTAGGGGCAAAAGATCCCAGCAAGATAAGCATCCAAATGTTTCTTTAAAATGTCCAGAGTAGATGCTTGCACCACTTCTGAGGGGAGTCTATTCCAGGCCTTGGGGGTTCGGACAGTAAAGAAGTTTATGTCCAGCCTAAAATGGTCTTGCAGGGGTCTGTGACCATTGGACCTTGTCATCCTTTGGGGTGCTCTGGTGAACAGGCGTTCCCCCAGATCCTGATGCACATCCCTTATGTACTTATAGGTTACCTACCTAACTACTTGTTCAGATGTAATATTCATTACATCTCAACAAATAGTTAGTGGATGTCACTGAAAAATTCACCGTATGTGGGAGACACTGGGAATACAGAGCCCAAAGATTGTCTCCATCCCAGTGTGGGGCAAAACAAGCTGTGGAGGAATATAGGCAGCCTTTTCTAAAGTAGTGGTCTGGGACTATGGATTCCTAGCACCCGACAGTACAACAATGTACATTTTAAAGGACTCACGCCTAAAAAAACTCTCTCCATTCGTTTTTCATATGCTGATGTATTTTCTAAGCCTTGTGGGATGGTGTTTCATGCCATAACCTCCGGACGGCTGGCAGATGAGATCCAATCTCAGCTTGCCAACCGTGCCGCACCTGAGGCATAAAACTCGCACCCCAAATTCCTTGCTCATCACAGTTAAGAAAGAAATCTGATAACAGCACTTAATTCCTTTGTGTCACTTTCCCAAGCTGTTAATGAAACAAGTTTTAAAAAAAGAACAGCAACCCAAACTGCTTATTTTCACATTCCCTCCTCTTGTCTCCCTGCCAGGTCTCCAGATCATTTTCCCTCAGTATTTACAGGAGAAATTTGTCCAGTCTGCATTGAGTTACATCATGTGCAATGGAGAGGGAGAGTACGTGTGTCGGAACAGCCAGTGTAGCTGCCAGTGTGCTGAAGAATTCCCACAATGCAACTGTCCCATCACCGACATTCAGATCATGGAGTACACACTGGCAAACATGGCCAAGTCCTGGACTGAAGCCTATAAAGATCTGGAGAATTCAGGTAACTAGGCAAAAAGGCTCTTTTTTAGTTATATATATATATAGCATATATATATGGAAACCTAGTGATAATGGTAAGAGCAGCTTGGGAAAATGGGTTTCTTTCCTGCAGAAATTATTCACTTCTCCCCCCCCCCCCATTTCTTATTTTAGTGAGAGGGGAGGAATTTTTGGCAAACAAATGCTTTTTTCTGTGCATGTGTGTGTGGACAATGAAAAATGTCCCTGGAAAGCAGACATTTTGTACAAAAAAGGCTGTTTTGTCAAAAAAACAATGTTCCTTCCTCTGAGTACCTGTGTCTGATGGCTTTAAGGATGATTTTTTAAAATAAAAATCCTTGCCTAGACAAGGCATTTCTGCAGTAGAAATCATGAATGACAGTACTAGCCAGTCCCCTGCGACATGCACTGTGTAGTGCTTGTGGCTAAATTGTATTTGCCTCTGACATGGGAATATAAGTAGTTAGGAAGGGGCTGTCTTACCAGGTTTGTTTTGGGTTTTTTATTGGAGCTCTGTGGAAAGATATGCACCCAAAGGAAAGCTGAGACACGTTTGACTTTTTGCCAGTTTTGCTGTGGTTTTGAAATTAATGATATTTTACACAATTTGGGTCTTTAAAAGAAAAGTTTTCTGTTCAGGCGTTTGTCCAATGGGGAAACAGTGTGGCCTTAGACAAATTACTTATAGGAAATTCTGCCAGGAGGCCTTTGCAATGTATTTCCAAACTGGTCTTTTATTGCTCATTGGTTCATAGGCCCCTGACTCCTTGTGGGGTAAGTGTAGGAGCTGCAGTGTCCCTGTGAACCAGGGACAGAAATTACACATAAAACAGTATAAGTGATTGGAAACCAATTCAAATCTGTAACACAACAGATGTTCAGTGCCCCATAAACCACTTTCAAAATGGCTGAAACTAGTTTAAGATAAACCTAGACGGATGTAGTATCAGACTTAATTGATTTAAGTTAAATCGTTTTATTGAACTTCTGTCCCAGATCCCCTCCAGATTCAAGTTAATTCACAGTCCCCCAGCATCCCAGGATGTTTTGCACCTCCCTGCAAGCCCCCTGCCCCCCTCACAGGGTGGGTGGGCTAGCCTTGGCCCATGCTGTCTACTCCAGTTGAGCAGGGAAGCATGCTTTAGCACCCCTGGCTTCTGGCCTGGGCCACTGCAGGCATGTGGCTGCATTTCTGGAATCAAAAGTGAATGTCTGTTCACTTGCTTATCAGTTCAATCTACACAGTTTAGTCTTACCTGCAAAGACTGAGTCAATTCAGCCTTGGGCTTTTTTTGACTGTCTGTGCTTAGCCCTAGTGATCTACAGAGAATTGCCCTTCATTTCAGTGCATGGAAATGGTATTCAGTGCTGCTGTGAGTGTTTCTGCTTTCACACTGGTTTTACACCTCTGCCACTCCACTGAGCCAGATCCTCAGCTGATGTAGCTCAATATAGTCAATGGAAATACATCCATTACATTTCCTGAGAACCTACCCATGACCTAGATGGGATGACTCCTACTCGACAGTAGTGCAAAGCAGAAGCATACTCTCATATCCTAACCACTCTTGCTCTTAAAGATCCCATGCAGTATTTCCCAGTATTACCTGGGGTATGAAGATAGACCAATTCCCCCATTCCCAGGTAATTATAATCTGTCTCCCTAAAATTCCCTTGTAGTTTCTTCAGCATATGCTGTTATGTGGCAGCGAACAGATAAGATGCTGCTACATCCAGCGCTAGGGGAGGATGCATCTCCATAGTAGATAAAATGAGCCCTGTGTGTAGATTGTATTTACAAGTCTTATATAATAATCAATTTCTCTCAATAATCAATTTTTCACATAAAGTAGCTGTGAAGTGAAAGATGCTATAGCTATCATTCACATTTTACTTCTTTATTTTAATAATAATAATAATAATAATGATAATAATAATACAGTCTCCTGATTATTTCAGTATTCATTCAGTTTTCATATATGGAAGAGGGCATTATGGGAAATTTCAGTGTTACTCTATGGAGTTCTTCTGGTCGAAAAGCAAATGAGAGACTGGCCCTGTGTTTAGATTGAACTTAGACATTTGATCATGACTCAAAAGATTTAAGTTCAGGTCTTGGTCTGCCACAGACTTGTGTGTGACCTTCAGAAAATGACGTCAGAGCAAATTATGAGCTAGTATCATTTGGGGTTACTTCTTTTAAAATCATTGATTCTACAATGATTTGCCCCTGCTCCGGATCTGTACTTTAATCTCTCGTGTTTACTTCCCTGTCTGGAAAGCTGGTTTAATAACACTGCCTGTTTCTGCCTTGCCCTTTTGTAGGTACTCAGCAAATGTATTGCATCAGAACTGGTTTTGGATGGAAAGTTGAATTTTGAATTAAATGTAAATTTTTTGCACCAGTGTCTGTTTCCTGATGGACATTTAAAACTTTTTATGGGATATCAAATGCCCCCAAAGAAACAAACAAATAAATATCTGCAAAAATAAAAATTTGTACTTGCAAGTACTTCCAGAATGCCTCACTGAAATGGTTATTGAGGTATCTCATGTGCATCAGGCATTGTCTTCCATGGGCTAGGCACCCCAACCAGACTACATCTATTATAATGATCCACAATTTTTAGACTTCCATGACATGCTGGATGTCACAGCAAGAAGGGAAACTCTAGTATGTTCTAAGAGATATAGTCAAAGCAATTTCATCATGTTCTATATCACCAAAAAAAATAAAAAAAAATCTATCCAGTCTCACTACTTAGTTTTTAAGCTCTCTGGGATATAAAAGTCTTAGGTTATAATGCCAAAGCACAATGGGACCCTAATTTCAACTGCAGCCTATAAATGCTATTGTTGTATAGATAACAAACTAAGAAACTGCTTTTCTTGAAGTGCCACCATGGGTTTTGAAACTAACTCCATGCAGCTGTTATTTTGCTGGCTGGGTTTATGTCCAAGGTTACACTATTGGTATCCAAATGCATATGTTGCACTGAAATTTCACCCCGTCGTCTCTACGAAATTGTGGCACATTCATCATCAAAGGAAAAAGCGGTTGTTCTTTTGCACAAACAGGCTTTGGAGGAAATTGATTTATAAGGGGCGGGAAGCAAACACAGGGCTTTTATTGCTAAAAGGTACTAGGAATAATCAGCATGGTCAACAAAAGCAATTATACGCAATGATAGATTCAGAGGGCCAGGAAACAGGAGAGAATCATTTTTGGGGAGGAGGGATGGGGGGATTTAAGCTACATTATAAATTGAGTTGAAACCTGAGAGATGATTCAAGATGATTAAAAAAAACCTCTCCCAGCTGCCTTTGGGAAGGACAGAGAAAACCAGATGTCCTGTGGGCCTTTATAGTGTGGTGGTGATAATTATGTTTTTATTAGGTGCTCAGATTCCCTAGTTATGAGCACAGAATGACTATCTGTCTATCCATCCATCTATCTGGATGGCTAATACACAGACTTTCTCTGCTAAGGAGTTAGAAATGAACCAGAGCTGATTGAAGGGCAGGCACTATTTTGTGAAACGGTAGTCAATATTTTGAAAATTTCCATGACAATTTAAAATTTTTTAAATGTTTATTTTTAATTATTTTGATACTGTTTCTGTTTTCCCCTAGTTTTTTCTTGTTCCTTTTTAAACTAAAAAAGAAGGATGAAAAAGGAGAAAGCATTTGGAAGGAAAATAAAACAAGAATGAGGAGAAAGTGACTATCTTTTCATTTTCCAGCCTGGTGATTTTTATGGGGCAAAAATGGAAGATTTCAAATCAGTAACTTTTTTCATGAAAATTTCCAATTTTGAACTTACAACTGGTTTCAATGGAAACAGCTCCCAGGCTTTTCCTTTTGGGGATACCTCTCCTTTGTAACTCAAGTGTAGACAAGAAAGCCTTTCCTTTTAGCAAGACCCGGAGATTGCATACAGAACTTGGTAGAAACCAAATGCTCTATTTTGGGAAATAATGTGATTTCTGTCTGTTTCCCCTGCACTCTTAAATAAAAGGAAACAAAACCACAACTGAAATTTCTCACGTGCCCTTTTTTTTGTTTTTTAAGAAAAAAAATATTTTCTAAATTATTTTCTAATTTTCTAAATTATTTTCGTTATGTCTTGTGTATAATTAAAAGATAACACCTCAGTCCTCATATGCTTTAGTTTTAATTTCCCCATACAGTAGCATAAACAAGCAAGCGGGGAGGGAGTAATGACAAAACTCAGGATTAACAACCACCAGCTTCCCTTAGCTGGTCATTAATAACCGACTGCACCACAATCCTTATTGCTTCTCTATCCCACTAGTGTGGAACACTTACATTTCAGGACAGTGAGAGTCTCTCTACCTGTGTTGTGCATTTACAGATGAGTTTAAATCCTTCATGAAAAGGCTACCTAACAACCATTTCCTGACCATCGGGAGCATCCACCAGCACTGGGGTAATGACTGGGATCTTCAGAACCGATACAAGCTCCTCCAGAGCTCCTTGGAGGCGCAGCGTCAGAAGATCCAGCGCACTGCCCGCAAACTCTTTGGCCTCAGTGTCCGGTGCCGGCACAACCCTAACCACCAGCTGCCTAGAGAAAGGTACTCAAATCCCCACCTCCTGTGCTCATAATGGGTCTGTGCCTCTTCGAGAAGCATTATGAGAGATACGTTGCCTCTTTCTTTTACAAAGGTCAGAGAAAAATGGAGAGATACTGTGGGCCTGGAGCAAATAGGACCCTAGTGATACAGCTATAAAGGAGACAGAGGGAAAGCGGCATTCTCAGAGTTAGTGAATAAGTGGTTTCCCATTACGGCTAAAGCAGCTGTTGACATTATATAGTGACTTCTCGCTGACTTCTACATGGCAGGATTTAGACCTGCTTCCAACTGTCTTTGGAGTTTGGTCTCTGTGGATTTAATGAACAGCCCTTTTTCTTTCTTTTTTTTTTCCATATCCCAGCACTTGTCTGAGATTGAGGAGTGACTCAGAAAACTTGGAAATAATGAGCCAAGCTCCTCCTCTTCTCAGCCTCTCTGGAAGCAGCAGGGCCAAGTTAGCATTTGTAGAGGAACTGATTTCCTTCACCAGCTTGATCAGCAGAATGTTCTACTTTGGGAGAGAGTTAATTGGCTAACTTAGAGGCTCTCGTTACCATCTGATCCATAGGGCAATGAGCATTATGAGTTTTCAGTTAGCCATACATGGCTGACGTAATGCTTCCTGCTCCTCAAGGTCTCTTTAATTATAGAGCGTTTGTGTGTAGGTAGAAAAAATCCCAGTGGGGATACTAAGGACAAGGGAAATATCCACTTGGTTCAAATTTAATTTGTTGGGTTTTTTTTTTAATTCTGGAGAGCATTTAGAAATTGGCTCACATAGCCACTTGGCTAAGTTGTTCTTAAAAATCCTGACTGATCCCCGAGTGACAAACACATACACATATGATTTTGAAGCACAAAACAACAACAAGGCAAGCAGCACCTAGCAGATACCCAGCCAAGCATGCCGTTGCAAAGCTTTTAGATAAATATGTCTTTAGCATTTTGCTTCTGTTTTAAAAAGCCAGCCAGGCAGAAAGGGAGCCTCCAACAAGCACTATAAAATCTGGGTGAAGGAGAATGAAATGGATGCTGGCAGCTGGGTTTTTAACTGACTGATGTGCCTGATTTGTTTAAGTCAACACCACCAGGCATATTATCATTTCCACTCTTATTTGTCATTCTACATTTGTAGCAAGAAGGGGGACTGGCTCAGTAGACAGATATGGAGAGAGAGGTATTTATTTCAACTATCTTTTCACTGGGGCTAGGACATAGTCTAATTTCCTAATTGTATATATTATAGAAAGGCAGATCTTATCATGCATGCCACAGGCCTTGAAAGGATGCGGAGGTGATATTGAGAGCAAGTCTCTCTTAGACACAAAAGCGTAGAATAAATAGTACATTCTATATTCAGTAGTAACCTAAAAGAGAGAAATGGGATTGTTATTCATTGCCCTCCAGTTAAAAGGAGAGGTAATGGGTCTGAGAGAAAGGGAGGGTAGAGATTTTTATAATTAGAATGATACTACATGACCTTTAGGAGTAACTAAGAAAGAAGGAATTTTTAAAGATCAGCAGTTAGTTGCTGGTGCTTAAAAATACGTTGACATAGTCAAGTTAGTAGATTTAAAAAGAAATGACTCTTTAATTATGGTTGCTGAAATTAAACTTATTTATTTATTGCTTCTAAAGTTTGAACCTACGTCTCCAGATCCTCACTTGGTGTTCAAATTTAAATCAATGAATAAACAACACACATAGAAGAACATCTATTTTAGCCTTATTGGCATCAGTTAAGAATACATTTCACAATTCTTACAAATGAAAATAAACAGCACATTTGTCACCTCGGGAGACTGGAAAACCTAAGGCATTGAAACATCATAGCAGTTCAAGCTGTTTGAAAAAAGGAGGGGATGTTTTGCAAAACAAAAAGAAAAAAAAATGTATTAATGTCTTCCCTTTTTAGAGATATTTGAAAGAAAATTGGTAACCTAATCACTTACTACCCACATCAAAGTGTGGGTCCTTCAATTTTACCTCAACCTGCCTTGCAAAGTGATCATGAATTCAGGAGGCTAATACATCTGAATGATTTCAAATCAAGGAGAGAGGAGAATTATTCTCCCGTCAAAGGCCTCTCTCAGTTAATGCACTGCCTCATTCAGAGCCGAGACATGAACCTGGCTCTTCTGTTGCTCCGATGAGGGCCCTACCTTTCAAGGTACCGGCTGATCTGAGCTTGCTCTCTCGTTTTCACCACAAATGCCACCCTGGACCCGAGAAACTTTTTTTTTTAATCAAATCTGATCTATTCTGGACAAAAATCTGCTTTGTTGCACAGTCCCGACCTACTTTGGCTTATCCTGTCGTAGAGACTTGTTTCAATTTAACAAGCAGCCACAACAAACCACTGAAATTTAACCCTGCCTTTTAATCACAGCAGGATGTCACCTGCTTTCTTTTTAGCTTGGAATATCAAACCGATATAGTAGAGAATAAAATTGCTTGGCAGTGACCTTTGAAGACATAGGCTCCTTTTCTTTTATAGTTCCCTTTCAACTACTTTTGAGTTTTGACTGGCAGGGGCACCAGGCACTGTGGAACGTAACCTTTGCAATGATGTACATCCTTCAAAAGCCACAATGAAGTTTTGGGGTGGGGGTGATTTTTGTAGGTGGGAAACTCTCCTCCAAGAACTATACATTAACTCTGCTACTTGCTTTGAAATGTTAAGTTGCCTTTCTCTATTCCTTCTGCTTTTACATCTTTTTCCCTCCCTCCCTCCACCATCTCTCACTTCTCTCTCTGTCAAATCTGTCACTTGTTCCTAGCTCTGCCCTGGGCTTCGCTTCTTATTTTTTTGATTTAATGTATTGCCACCGTGAGCAGATGGCAGGTGTTGTTTTTTTCTGTCCTGCTTGCATCTCTGGAGAGTGCTGAGGCATGGAATACAGTGTACCATCCGCTTCCCTCTGCCCATTTTCACTTGAAAATGCTGATTTGGGGAGCAGGAAAATTACTGGTTTCCAGATCTCAGCTGAGACGCCTTTCCTCTTCTTCACTGCTTCCTGGTTGTTGAGATATCCAAGGAAAGAGTAGGGGGAAAGAGAGCAGTTCTGCATCTCTAGGATCCAACAAGCATCTGGTTTAGACTAAGACATGGCATAATTTCCATTTTGTTAAATTGCTGTATATTTTAGCATGTTGGCCCTTGCTAAACTGGCTTATTTCTGTTTACCTTCTGTGTATGGCAGCTATAAATGTTTTTTCCCCCCCCCACTGGAATGAGATATTGGCAGCCCACACAAATATCCATGTAGATTTGCTTTTGTAATATGCATGGTCACATGGAACAAACATCCACCCTCTGCCATTTCACACACCCACATAGGGTGTGTAAAAGTAGTCTAACTACACTGACTTCAGTGTAGTTATTCCTCATTTATACTGGTCGAAGCAAGCTTGAAACTAGACACGGAGGGCCCAATTCTGCACTCAGCTCCACCAGCTCTCTAATGCTCTAATTCTCCTGAAATCAATGGCATTCTCTCAGTATCAGCTCAGTCTAAGGGAGCAGAGAATCAGGACAATAGCATGCAAATATATTTGCATACACAGGAAATCATTTTATGCATGAATGCACATCTGAAGCTAAATTCAGCCCTGATGTAAGAAAATGAGTAGAGTTCTAGTTGCTTATGCCAGAGCTGAAACTTGTCCCTGATATTTGGGACTATGCAGATGATAGTTGTTAAGGCATCTTTGCATCTAGGCACCCATGATTTACATCGGAGGTTGTGCATGGCTATTTAACTCTACATGCAATTTGCGAGCGTGTATGTGTGTGTGCACATGTAATCTACTCATACTAGTATACATTTATGAGTACATATTGCACCCAGGTGTACCTGCATGTGCACTCTTGGCTACCCAAATTTGCAGCAGACCTCACCTGTATGAGCCTATGCCTGCTGCATAAACAGTATTCACTTGCATAGGATGGTTCATATGCTGATATAGACCTTCGCCCTCTCAATTCCTCTTGGATGTTCGTGTATTAGCAGCTCCAGCTGCACTTTTGTAGCCTGTTGGTGGCAAAGGCTAGAGCTGGGGAGTCACCAGAACTCAGCCTTAGCCTCTTATTCCTCTCTCCATGTTAACATTCTCCTTTTAATGCTCAGATCAAATTCATTCAGCTACTTGCACTTTTATGACTTTGTAAGAGACTGCTATTAGCTTCTTCTCCCAATGGGCACATTTCTGCCTGCTCTGTAGGGCTGAGGGGGCTGTCACATCAAGGGTCATTCCACTGCCCTCCCTTAGAGCAGATCAGAAGAGAACATAATAATAGTAATAGGTCTCAGGTGGATCAAGAGTGAACCACATGGTCCTTAGCGGTTCCCTGTGGATGGCTTCAGTCACCTCTAGTGGGAATGAGGGCCCCAAACAAATAGCATTAAAAGAAGGCTGGTTGTTCTCCCAAGGTGGGGTCGAAGCAAAGGGAAAATGGTTTTATTTGTTTTTCTAGAGCATGCAAAGGTTATTCTTTTAGCCACGCATACATGCTAGAATCATTCCACCCTCTTATTATTATTAGTGCTATTATTATTGCTAACCACTGCATAGCAATATTAAGGAGGACCCAGCAAAATCAAAGGAGTAAAGACAGGAGGCAATAACAGTTGTGAAGGATGAGGAGGGTGTTGTGTGTTTGGTTCCTGCAACCAAAGCACAAAGGTCTCCAAAAAATGAGTGTGACCCTTAAATCGTGACAGGTCAGATTTTTCCCTCCTTGCATGCCGAGACTCGTGTAGCATCAGAAGGGAGGCATCTGGCACCGTTGCAAGAGTACAGAATCACTAGTTATGAGACCACTCCAGCTACGGCCTGGTCCGGTCCTGCTTTAGGGACTCCTGCGGAAGGGAGTACAGAGCTGCAGAGGCCAGCTGCATGTCCGACACAGAGTCCCCGCCTTAGAGTCGAGAATTCCCTGGCAATATGTTGATGGCTGCCCTGTGATCCTTTTGTTCCAGCCCAGCTAGCACAAAGCTGCTGTCAGACAGTTACCAATGAGACTCTATATCCATGAATCCATGGGGATGCCCACAAACCCCACCAAGCTCCTGCTGTCCTGTCCCAACATGTACTGGGCTCAGTGTTAAACCTGTGATGTATCATCTTTCCTTCGATTGTCCTATCCTTAGGTCTCACAGAGCTATAGCACCGCACAGGGACATGACTGCTACAGTTCAGTGCTGAGACCAAAAGCACACCATCTTCTCTCTTCAGTACTTAACGGGCACCAATTCCTGTCCCAAAAACATGTAGCCTCAGAGCAAGCTAGGGAAAGAATATCCCTCTGTATGGACAGGGAACTGAGACAGATTATATGACAGGGGCAGGAACTGAACCCAAGCCTCTCAACTCCCAACCCTATGCCTCATCCCTACAGCCCACCCTTCCTTCCTGCTATATTTGTCATGGTGAAAATTACAGTGTAGGTGGAAGCTTGGAACATCTCTTTAAGAGACAAGCGCTGTTATATTTGCGGCAAGCTGCGATTCCACGTTGTTGTCACTGAGTCTCGGCATGGGGAGAAGAAACTTTAAGAAGCCTTGTGCTTCACCAGTGATCCTTTCACCCATACAGGCAAGAACTGGTTTGGCAGATGGGAGTTTCTTCCTCCCCCCTCCCCCATGCACCTGCTCATAATCCTGCAGCTTTATATTTAGATTCCTGTGAACAGCAGGAGCATTGAGTTGTGCTTCCTTTTAGAGGAAGGTGACCCCTCTATGTGATGGTCAGGGAGCGGAGTGTTTTCTGCACTTCAGCAAGCTGACTTCTTTCCTAACTCAGTGTCTTGCTTTCCAGGCAGGAGTCACAGGGCTCCAGCTGGAGAGGAAATACCTTCATTGCAGCAGAGCAGAGCTGAGATTCACCCACAAGCAGAAGGCGAATTAGATCCCAGGGGAATCATTTTGAAATTCCTTGTTGCCTTCAGCATCCTGTTTTGCAGTAAAACTGTGCTACCTCCTCCTCCCTGCCCCTCCTCTGCAGAGCAAAGCTGTCCTATTAACCAGGAGGTGTCCTGTGCACTGTTCCCAGGGCCCAGGCAGAGCTGTCACTGTCTATGTCTGCACCTGATATTTATGGAAGTTGGTGCCTGGTTCCCAACCTCCCTGGCCTTTCTGGGCCCTTTTCGGTTGCAGGAGTCCTCCACGTCACTGTGAACGGGGCAGAGAGGCCCCGGCAGCTCCAAACCGTGTGAGGAATGTGCTAATGATCCCTTCACACTTCCCAGCCCTCCGCGTTTCCTTGTTCATTCAACTTTCTTACCTCACTCTGTCCTTCTTACTGCATTTCTTTCTGTTTTCTCTCTTCCCTCTCCTCTCTGGCTTCTCCTTTTCTCCCCACCACTTTCCTTTTTCATGCCCCTCTTCCTCTCTCATCCTCTTGGCTGTTTTATTTTTCTCTCTCTCAGAAGTTCTTGTTCCCTGCATGTTTTCCTTTCACCTCTCCCTCCCTCCAGCTCTTCATCCTATTTTTCCCTCTTCTTTCCCAGTTTCCTTATTTATTTATTTCTTCTCTTCTATTTCTCTCTCTCTCTCTCCCTCCCTTGCTCTCCTCCCCTCCCCTCCTCTAGTCATCTTGCTGTTTTTCATTTAATGCCTTCTTTGATACAACTCACAGCTTAATGATTATTCGGAGGTCAGGCTATGCAGGTGCCATGAATTTCACTAATCCAGCTCTGAGAGCCTCTGTCCATAATCACTCCTCCTGTTCTACAGGGACTGAATCCTAATTTGTCATTAGCCAGCCCTCTCACTGCAGCACTACCAAGAAGTTTTTGCCCAGAGGAAACAATGAAGTATTCATTAGCTAGTGGGGAGAGGAGGCTGTAAAAGGACTTCTGGGGAGGGCTGGTTAGAAAAGAAATGCTGTACAGAGGTTTGAAGGGGTGGCCAGTAACATTGCCAGGGTGTTGTATATATGGGCTTATAGTGTTAGCCATTAAGGGGGGTGTTAGGGGTAAAATGTATGGAGGGGTATTTTAGATATCTAGCATAGTCAGAAAGAAGGCTTCCTTGTGGGTACTAGTAATTAGTTACATGGTGAGGGTATTATTATAGAGGTTTATAGCAGCAGTCACTTAAAAGGAGTACTCCTATAACAAGAAGTAGAAGTTTATTGCAGAAGGATCACATACCTACACCTCCATGTTTTTCCAGCCTTGATTGACCCACATGCTGTCAGCTGATCATGAATCCTGAGGGTTTCAGTTCATTACATCCTAGGCTAAGTATTTTTAAAGAGAAGCTCTCATGGAGCTGGGAAGGATTCCCAAATTCACTGCTCAGTCCCAGCCTAGGAGTTGTTATAACCTGCAACAGCTGGTAGTGAACATCAAGGAACCACTTGCCAGGTGGGAATAGCCTGTGTAACCTCGCTTTGCTATCCCCTGCTTTAGTTTTGTCAACTCCACTCTCAGTGGAGACTTGCCCCCTCAAGCTCCTGCCACCCCACATGGCTGGACTCTCTGGTCAAAGGGTGTGTAAGCCTGTGTTTCCTTTGCATGACATGAAGAGTGCAAAGCAGTGAAGTGAGAGATGGGGTATACCCCATGGTTGCTTCCTAGCAGGACATTTCCTCTGCAGTGAGGGAGGAAGCAGTGACTCTCAAACTCTGGCAGGAGGCTGGAATAGGATGAATCAAATGCTGAGCATAAGAGCAGGCTGGTTCTGCAAACTTCACACACACCTAAGCATATTGAGCAATAACAAACTGACCTCCAGCTTCCCCTGTAACTGAGAGCCTGTCTCTATGCTTGGTGCTAAAGGCTTTCTTTTCCTATTTGCAGGACGATACAGGACTGGCTGTCCCGCGTCCAGTCCTTGCTCTATTGCAATGAGAATGGGTTCTGGGGGACCTTCCTGGAGAGCCAACGGAGCTGCGTATGCCATGGGGGCACCAGCCTGTGTCAGCGCCCCATTCCCTGCATCATCGGGGGCAACAACAGCTGCGCCATGTGCAGTCTAGCCAACATCTCCCTCTGTGGTTCATGCAACAAGGGCTATAAGCTTTACAGGGGTCGCTGCGAGCCGCAGAACGTGGACTCGGAGCGCAGCGAGCAGTTCATCAGCTTTGAGACAGACTTGGACTTCCAGGATCTGGAGCTGAAATATCTGCTGCAGAAAATGGATTCCCGGCTGTACGTGCACACCACCTTTATCAGCAACGAGATCCGCCTGGACACCTTCTTCGACCCCAGGTGGCGCAAGCGCATGTCCCTCACCTTGAAGAGCAACAAGAACCGGATGGACTTCATCCACATGGTGATCGGCATCTCCATGCGCATCTGCCAAATGCGCAACAGCAGCCTGGACCCTATGTTCTTTGTCTATGTCAACCCCTTCAGTGGGAGTCACTCAGAGGGCTGGAACATGCCTTTTGGGGAGTATGGCTACCCACGCTGGGAGAAAATCCGCCTCCAGAACAGCCAGTGCTACAACTGGACCTTGCTCCTGGGCAACCGGTGGAAAACCTTTTTCGAGACTGTCCACATCTACCTACGCAGCCGGACTCGGCTGCCCTCCCTGCTGCGCAATGAGACCGGCCAAGGGCCTGTGGACCTCTCGGACCCCACCAAGCGTCAGTTCTACATCAAGATCTCAGACGTGCAGGTGTATGGCTACAGCCTGCGCTTTAATGCTGACTTGCTGCGCAGTGCCGTACAGCAGGTCAACCAGTCGTACACGCAAGGTGGGCAGTTCTATTCCTCCTCCTCCGTCATGCTCTTGCTGCTGGATATTCGGGACCGAATCAATAGACTGGCGCCTCCCGTGGCACCAGGGAAGCCGCAGCTGGATCTGTTCTCCTGTATGCTCAAACACCGCCTGAAACTGACCAACAGCGAGATCATCCGTGTGAACCACGCGCTGGATCTCTACAACACCGAGATCCTCAAACAGTCGGACCAGATGACAGCCAAACTCTGCTAACCCGGACTTTTCAGTGGACACATCAATGACTGATCCTTTTGCTGTACAAAAAAAAAAAAAAAAATGGAAAAACAGAAAGAAAGAAAAATTAAAGGAAGGAAAGAAAAAAATGAAAGAAAGAAAGAAAGAAAGAAAAGAAAAAAGAAAGGGAAAAGAAAAACAAAATTTGTAACGTGTAATTAATATACAAAAAAAAAGAGGAAAAAAAAAAGGAAATTCTTCATTTGTTGGAAACTAAACCCGTTCTAGCAGCTGTATAAAACTGTCAGGCATGTTTGTTATTTCTATAATCCGTCATAAAAGGGTCACACCTAACTCTCTCTTGACCTTAAGGGTGTTGCTTGTTAGGCCTCAGGTGCGGCAAAAAGATATAAAAAGGAGGAGCAGAGGGGGACAAATTTCTGTAATGAACTGTAAAGATTTCTGCTATGCAGGTGCCAAGACAAAGAAAAAAAAAGAATTATATGTAAATGTAAAAGAACTGCCATTATTCCTAGTGGGAGTAAATGGTCAAAGATAAAAACTATTTCTTCTGTTGAGATTTATACCAGCTTTATGTTCAATTATTCACCCATCCTGTGATGAGTTTTGTCACTGGTAAGGAGGTGATGGCAGTCCTTTGAGAGTCATATTTTTGCTTTGTCTGTAAGAAGCACAGAGAAGAAGGTGTGAAGGATTACTTTTCCCAAAGAAATGTCAGATTTGGGATGTTTCAATTTTTAGGTGCCTAATTTAAGAGACTTTTATTATAGGTAGGTGCTCAGCAATTTCTCAACGTGAAGTTCCTTGTGTGACCAAAAACTCTATTGGACAGATGCTCAGCTAGTGCAAACTGGTATGGTTCATTGGCTAAAGTTCCCCCATTAACTCCAAACTCTACTGTCTGCAATAGAGCTATGGCCAGTTGCTCTAGTTGAGGTTTTGAACCTATGAGTTTTACCATATCTTTTCCCTTTTCCAAGAAGACCCAAAAAACTGAAGCAACCCCAAATCACTAGTCACTTTGGAAAAATGCAGGCGTTAGACTGGAACAGTACAAAACTTTTGTCACCTTAAGAAAAGCCAGATACATGGAAGTTTATTCACTTTATTTTTTGAGGGGGAAAACAATTGTTTTTTTTCCATTTTCACTATAAATGAAATCCAAGGTTCTCCTGAAACAAAAGCCTCTTTGCCTCAAAAGAAAAAAAAAAAAGCATTGTTGCAAAATGTCATCAAAATGACCACAAAATTAACAACACTGAAAACAATTGGCCAGCTTTCCCCAAATTCGTAACCACAGAACAAGAAGAATTTGGTCAAAAATGCAACTAACCTGCAAAAGGTTTTATGCTATGAATACATTTTTTGTTGTATTTTTTAAATTACCGCAGAGTGTATCATTGCCAGCTCAACCCAGCTTTAGGGTAACCCCCTTAAAGACAATAAGCGGTCTGTGTTTCTCTTAACTTCAGTTTGTTTGGGACTTAGTAAAAAGCTGCTAAGGACAAAGTGTAGAGCCTAACAAGAAATGCAATTCTTCAGCCTGCCTGCTTTCAGAGAAGAAGCATTACCCTGGCCACAAGCTGGGACTAGTCACCAGAGAGAAACCTGAACCAAACCACTAAATTCAGATCTGATTTGATCAAGCTTGGATCCGAACGTTGACTTCTTAAACTGTATGGATCCAAGTTTTTGGTTTGGCCATTGTAGAAACCTAGGCTATTGTAGAGCCTGGGGTTTAAATGCTGAGACTTATGCACCTAAATTCCTTAGATATTTTTTGAAACTATGCCTATGGAGCCAAAAGTATTGTGCTGTTATTTTTTTGACACTAGTCAACTGGGGCAATTAAATCTGGATTTAGATTCAGATTTCAGTGTGTAAGACTGGTTCAGGCCCATCTCTACTGTGTATCAACAGCGAGAGGAAAGAATTAGATACCTTTAAAGGCATAAGCTCACTGAGACAAATCAATGAATAAATTAGTTAGGGAGGGTATAGCCAGGCTATACTGAACTGATTTCAGGAGAGCGAAAAGAGCCTTCCATATTCAGGAGTGTATGCATCAGATCCACAATGAAAACCACAAATATCAGTCAAAGTGAAGGGAAGTGCTTGTGTCATTGGTAGAGATGGGTGAATATTGCATTTTTTTTTTCCTTGGCCATCTGTCCATTCCAATGTTTAAGCAAATCCATTTTGTATTTGTGTAACTGACTTTGAGGTCTTTTTGTCCACCTCTTGTGGCTGGCCCACATAAGAGGTTTCTGGGTCTGTTACTGTTTAATGGGTGTATCCTTTTTAAGTTCAAGTGCTAGAGGCTCTTGGTTGTAAAGCTGACAGTTCAAGTCCAAACCCTGCTGTTGGCCCTAGGGGGCTATTTGCATTTGTGACCCTTCTGTGTTGGCTTTCTGTAAACATTCCAGCAAGCAAATTCCCTGGCAGGAATATGCATGGAAACAGTTAGTTTTAAGCTAAAACTGGAGAATATTCATGGGAAGTGAATTTCAAATTTGTAGTTATGAGTATTCATAGGGAAAATCATTTTTCTAAGAGTTAAATCCATTCATTCAGGGACTAGAATTATGCCATGTAAAATACCCAACTGACCAAAAGAGCTGACATTTAAACCTACTACTATTACTACTGACAATATTAATATTTTTTAAAATATCAAACTTTGTTCTTGAACAAATAGACTGAGATGCATTATGCATTCACTGAAATTATTTGGTGAATAATCTGAAATAGTGAATTTGCTAATGCAAAAAAGGAATGAAATTCATCAGATGAATTATTTCTTATGAATTATTTGTCCAGCTCTAGTCACCAGCAGCAAAAGGAATTGCCATCCAGCCATAAATCCTATGGGTCATCAGCAGATACATTTTTCTAAGTTCTGCCCTGTGTTTGCAGGACAGGAGCCATTTATCTAATCAACTACATTCATGTGTCTCCCTTTGACTTAATGGGATAGTTAAATTCAATGGCTTTAGTTACATTAGACTTCAGCTGGTGACAGTAACAGTGGGACTTTTAGCTTAGACAAGGCACAAATAACCACCAGAATTTTAACCAACTGTTGTCAAGAAATCACCCAAGTAACTTTTGACAACAGATGGGTTAAAATGTCAGTGGCTGAAGTTCACTCACATTCCAGCAATCACTATCACTGGAGATGATTTGCTTTCCCACATAGAAAGCAAAAGTGGGAAATTTTAGGGTTAAAAGTTTGGTATAGACACCCTCTTTGTGTCTGAAACTTATTTCAGGAGCTCATGATATTGTGACGTAGCATCAATATGCAATGTCACATCAACACGGTGATGTGGAGTCTTCATGTAGTGTCAATGTGTGATGATGTTGCAACACAACAGGATATCATTGCATCATGATATGAAGACAAAATGTTGTGGATCAATTATTTTGTCCTTCAGGGGGAAAAAAAATGCAGCTATCTGGAGTCCAACTGAGATACTGGGCTCAAACTGAATGTCAGACTCCCAAAAAGAAAAGACAAATAAACATGGCGTGTACCATGTTCTGTTCTCCAAGTGCAACTGGGAAAGAAACAAGCAGATCCAGTTTATGCAGCAAAGATGTCATGCTGTGAATGGGATATGTGCACATACTGTGTGCAGCGGTTTGCATTCTGCTTTCACAACTCCGTTTCATCCCCTCCATTAAGGACCTGTAACAGCCTGGTCCTGAACATGAGGGGTGGAAAATTGTACTCACCCAGACTGCAGCTCTTTGTTTTGCAGGCTGTGAAAGTTATAGAGGCTTCCATCTCCTCTAGAGGGATGTGAATCTTTATTCATGGCAATATTGATAGGCTTTAGTGAGATTTATGTTCAGCACCCACTCTTTGGCCAAAACAAGGGTAATTATGTTATAAAGCTGAAGGTGGCGGGATGACTAATGGAGAAGAATTAGAGAAAGTTCAGATGGTTCCCAAAACTTAAAGCACCTAACTTCAGAGTTTTATAAAGTTTAAGACCAGAAAGAACTATAGTTTTTCTTCTTTGACTTCTTTGACATACTTAAAACACTAGTTGACTGAATGCCTGAGACACTGATATAAGTCCAAACCCAACTACCTGTCCATTTACAGCAGGGAATCATGGAATAAGCTTTCAGGCCACACCTGGTCCCTTGCCGTCAGCTAATGCAATGATGTGCATCAGTGTCCATCAAAAGACAGGCCCTCTGGCTTTGTCTTTCCTTGGTTTAAATTAGGGATTGGAATAATGATATAACTGAAAAATACTACATAAAAACACAAGAAAAAGCATCTCTTTCAAATGGCAGAGCATTGCTGGAAATAAGTTTGATGGGCCTTTGTCACAAACACCCCTTCCTCTAATAATGGAAGATGGGGGTGACAAAAGCTCTCTGCGGCCCACTGCGCCCACACCAGGGGAGGGGAGCCTTGAACTTACTTTGCAATTTCCCCCCAGCCCAATTCAATTACAATGTTACCAGCTCAGTGTGGCAGCAAGTAAATAATGCCAGCATGTCCGATTAATATGCTGATGCTAAGAAAGTGGAAGTGTACAGAATGCCCATTTGGATCAAGGTTAAGCACAAAGCATGGGGTTGCCATGGAAACAAGGGGAGGCCATTAATTAACTATCAAATGAAATCATCAAACAGAATCTGGACCCTGGCATCTTTGCACTCGTGAGAGTTGAGGGGCACAGCCTTGGTAACCCTGCTAACCTGTCTTCTTTCAGTGACTCCAAGGTCAGTCAAAGCAAGATGCATGTCCTGGCACAAAACAGCGTCTTGAAGAAGTAGGGCCAGGGTAAACATGGATGGGTTGGGAGGAGCAATGAGGGGAGGGCAATAGAGGATGCAAACAATATCCCCAGGGAACAATTTGTTGGAAAATATGAATGTGGAGCCTGCTGCTGAGCAAATCAATGGGTGCTTTTTCAGAGACTTCAGTGTGGTCAGGAGGAGGCACTGGATCCCTAGTAATGAATTAAGGATGCTGCTTTTTGTGCCTGACATGAACCCAATGTCTGTGGTTGCTGTAGCTTCCAGATTTCCTGACTACTATTTCCCATCTCTAAGCCACAGAAAGACTTCCTGTTCTCTGGAGGATTTAGGAAATATGGCAGAAGGATAACTGGTGGCTGTATTTTTAGCACCCTTCATTCCGACCTCCCAAGCAGTTATCTATCTCCAGCCCGGTCTGTTTTTACATGTCTTTGAGTTAGCTGCACTGGTCTTAAGTCCCACATTTCTCTACTGTCATGGACAAGATCGTTTCTCTCATGTTGAACACCACTTACACAAGCACCTGGTGTACCATGGTCCATCAGAAATGCCTAACTCCCAATTTCAACTCCCACTACTAGAAAGGAAATGCTGCAGCATTGATGCAAGCTGTTTACCCCTGTCTCAGACTAATGCATTTTCCGTGATGAATCCGCCCCTTGGCGCTTGGTGAGAAGGAAAAATGGCACAGGCATTAGGCACTGCATGTTGTTGTCTGAAAGAGGAGAAACATGAGGGCTGATCTCCCCTGGAATCTGCCCAGGTTGAAGTGGGGAGTTTTGGAGGGGTGGGAATATATGGAACTATATGAAGAAACAATTCCAGGAAATGAAATGCCAATGTTGTTTCTATTTTACATGGTTGGAAACGGAACCGCTTCCTACTTTCCCTGACACTTCCTACACCAACCTTTGACACTAGTAATTTTCAGTTTTCTTTTCTTTTCCTGATCTTTAATTGTCTTAATTAATAATATTTTTTTCAGTAAATTATATATAGATGAAAAGTTTGATGAAAGAAATATCAGAGAAAATCCTGACACCCCCCCCAAAAAACCCCCATCATAACCAGAACATTTGTAATTCACATGTATAAGTGTGTATATATATAACCACACAGATACACACAGATGCAGACACACATGTTTGTATATGTGCTTGCAGAGGCTTGGCAAAAATATTTGAAAACTCATGGCGCTCAGGTGAAGTACCTGAAGACTGGAAGAAGGCCAGTGTGGTCCCCGTCTTCAAGAAAGGACACAAAGTAGATCCCAGGAATTACAGGCCAATCATCTTGACCTCAATCCCTGGTAAGATTCTGGAGAAAATTTTCAAAGAGACCCTTCTGGATAAGCTGGCTGAGGGCAACATCCTGAGCGACAGCCAGCACGGGTTTGTCACGGGTAGGTCTTGCCTGAACAATCTCATCTCCTTCTATGACCAGGTGACATACCACTTGGACAAGGGAGAAGAGATTGATGTCATATATCTGGACTTTAAAAAAGCCTTTGATCTAGCCTTTTTCCTCCTTATGGAAAAATTGGCCAACTGTGGCCTCAGCTACACCACAGTCCGATGGCTGGGAAATTGGCTCCAAGGTCAGACCCAGAGAGTAGTGGTCGATGATAGTGAATCATTACGGTGCTCCGTGACCTGTGGCGTCCCCCAAGGCTATGTCCTTGGGCCAGTTCTCTTTAACATCTTTATCAACAATGTGGACATTGGTGTCAGAAGCGCACTGGCTAAGTTTGCCGACAACACTAAACTTTGGGGCATAGCGTCCACACCTGAGGACAGGCTAGTGATCCAGGCTGACTTGGATAAACTTAGTAAGTCGGTGGATACAAACCTGATGACATTCAATACCAATAAATGTAGGTTACTCCACCTCAGGGAAAAAAATCCGCAGCATGCTTATAGGCTCGGCAGTGCTACGCTTGCTAGCACCACTGCTGAAAGAGACTTGGGGGTCATGATTGACCACAAGATGAACATGAGCCACCAATGCAATGTCGCAGCTGGTAAAGCTAACCACGCTCTGGCTTGCAACCATAGATGCTTCTCAAGTAAATCCCAGGATGTCATCCTCCTGCTGTACTCGGCCTTGGTGAGGCCACAGCTCAAGTACTACATCCAGTTCTGGGATTCTCAATTCAAGAAGGATGTGGAGAAGCTAGAGAGAGTCCAGAAGAGAGCCACATGCATGATCAGAGGGCAGGAAAACAGGTCCTATGATGAGAGGCTGATAGCCATGAGACTCTTCAGCCTGGAAGAGCGCAGGCTCAGGGGGGGACCTGGTGGCTGCCTTAAGTACATAAGGAGTGTACACCAGGATCTGGGAGAACATCTGTTCACCAGAGCACCCCAAGGTAAAACAAGGACCAACGGTCATGAACTTCTCCAAGACCACTTCAGGCTGGACATAAAAAAAAAATTCTTTACTGTCCGAGCGCCCAAGACCTGGAATAGACTTCCTCCAGAAGCGGTGCAGGCACATACTCTGGACTCTTTCAAGAAACATTTGGATGCTTATCTTGCTGGGATCCTTTCACCCCAGGCGACTTCCTGCCTCTGGGGCAGGGGGCAGGATTTGATGATCTTTGAGGTCCCTTCCAGCCCTAACATCTATGAATCTTTGGCCAGAACATGTAAAATATCCAGTCGGCTCTGTTAGGAAAACTGAATCAGCATGCCCTGCCTCCCCCCACACTTTCTTGAATATCTGGGATGCATTTTTAGGAAGGAGAGTCCAGTCTTATACAGGTATCCAAGTCAAGCCACACACTTGTTTTCTGAAGGGATTTTGTGCTGATAGAGGACATTGCCTTGACTAAAGCCAGTGTCTACTACCCTCTCCTCAGAAGACTTTCTGGTTGGACCATGGGAATAGCAAACTTCCCACATGTCTGAATCCTGACCTGACCCTGACCTGGCCTACAAGGGTACAAAAGGTGGTCAGTCACTATGTTTCATTTGATCCTTGGCTTCTCAGCTAACAGTCAATAAGGGTACAAGTTAGTCCCAGTCATAACAATGAGTTTTATATAAACAACTCTCCATTAAATGCTGGATTGAGACTACTAGGTTATTACAAGAGAGTCTTCAATAATTGGTATATGGCAATAATTTTTAGTCCCTTTCAAACTGGTTTGGACTCACACCTGGGAAGAAATAGAGATGTGTGGGATTATACACCCCACCCACACACTTACCTACACCCAGTGAGCACTGACTTCCTCATAAAAGCTTTCAGTCACAGACTTCCCATGATCAAAGGAGCTATGTAATGACAAGGGACCACATTCTGTTCTTACTTCAGTAGGACCAGGCTTGGCCCATGAGCTTTTTGATTTCTAGGACTGAAACCCAACACATATCATGGGAAGAGAAGTTGTTTGTATACAATAGGGGTGTGAGAAATGGGCCTTATTTGATTTGGATTCAGCCCAAATCAGGGACAGTGATTTAATGCATTGATTCAGATCACTGTCCCCGATTTGATTTGGCCAAATCTGAATCTGAAGATTTGACGCTGATTCGGAGAATTGGCGATTTGGACACAGGCACAGCTTTAAAAGTTTTTTCTACATACCTTGAGGTAGCAGCGTGGCTCATGATCGCTGTGATGCTGTGGCACATGAAGCATCCCACAGGAGTACGGGGAGCCCTCCATGTGCTCAGCACCAAACCCAGAAGTGGACTGGAAGTACTTCCAGTCCACTTCCAGGTCAGTAGGGGAGCATACTAGGCCCCCGCCCCACACCCCCTGGCTCATTGCTCAGCCACAGGGGGACCTCAGGTGCTCCCCCCCCAGACCCAGGAGGCACCAGTCACCAAGCCAGGAGGGGTGTGGGGAGGGCAGTGCTTCTGGTCCACTTCCAGGTCTGCTGCCAAGCACGCTGGGGAGCCCCCCGCACTCCTGTGGGATGTGCCATCTGCCCCAGCATCACAGTACTTGCAAGCCCCTGCTACCTCGAGGTATGTAGAAAAAAACATTTAAAGCTGTGTCTATGTCTGAATCTCTGAATCTTTCCGAATCTCTCTGATTCGATTCAGAGAGATTAATGGGTTTCCTGATTCAATTTGTATTCAGAGATTCAGCCACCAAATTGGGCCAAATCTCTGCCGAATCAAATCAGGGACTGATGCTTTGCACAGCACTAGTATACAATGTGTTTAATGCACAGTATCTAGTTCAGTGTGTGGAAAGAGTTACTGTCTCCAGAGCAGGATTTTTTTCTCCTTATAGTCCAGCACCATGCACATATTTGTGAAAGAGTTTTCATTGTTTAGAGTTATACTGTTTTAGGCGAGTCATTTTGTCTCAGTACACCGGTCATAGAAATGAACCCATCCTATTTTCCTTTTTTCTTCTATAGTCTCTTCCTTTTCCCAACTCTCTCTCTTTTTTCCTGTTTTCCTAAGGCTGTCTCTTCCATAAACACAGACAGCGGTTGGCACTCACACTACTGCTCCATGCCATCCGATTAGCTCATTAGAGTGCTCGATATGTAGGCTGGCTCAGCAAGGTGCTCTTGTCATTTCAGCTGCTACATTTTATGGGGCCATCTGCCTGTTGGGCAACTCCTAGAGTTTGATGTGGAAATAGCTTGACATCTTTGAAAAAGGTCTGCCTTCCTGCAGATATGTGTGCAGGGGAGTCAGCCAATAAGAACGATACATAAATATATGTATACATCATCCTTATGCACGCGCGCACACGTGCACGCACACACACACACACTTGAAGTTATGGGTTTTAGGTAGCACCGAGGCATCCTGAGCATATTACAAAGGAATGTAAGGATGAGGCTATGGATGGTGTAAAATGAAGTTAACTTACAGCCCAGGCTCTCTTCTATTTTGTCAGCTTGTAATAGTGCTCCTGGAGTGTGGAAGTGTTGGCCCACCATGCCAGGAACATAATAATAATGTGAACTTCTGCAGCTCTTTCCACCAGTTAGCTTCAGAGCCTTTCAGTGACCTGTTCCTGGTTAAAAGCCTGACTTCTAAGGGGCCAATCACATAAAAATCTAGCTGCAGCCAATAATCCCTAAGAAATAAGGCCATCCCATCCCTCTCACAGTCTTTAACAAGGAGGCTCACTCCCTCCTCTTTAGCACTTGTCTTCCCTTTATGTTCATGATCCCATTCTCTTCTTACCTCTTTCAACCACTCCTTGGGACTTCGACTTCCCTCTGCCTTTCCTAGCAGGAGACTCTTAGGAAGGGAGAAGACCTGATACCTATTAACACATTGAGACAGAGATCCTCATGCTGCTTGATTGGGACATTCTTGACCACACCAGTTTTTGTCCTCTTCACTGACATAGATCTCTCATGTCAAAAGTGGTCAAAGAGAATGTCCCATGCTGATCTGCAGTGCACCTTCAACTCAGAAGACAAGAGGCTGGATGTGGGGAGATTACCCCTTAAGTGAAGCTGCAGCAAGGCTCCTGGTGGCTCTTCAAAAGAAACAAGAAAGATACTCCATAAAACAACACTCACAATGCTGGGATCCATGGGGGTACACAGAGGATATAGAGCGTGGTCACAGGATTGCTCCATAGAAGGGTGGAGACCAGGCATTTAAGTGAATGGAAGTAGTAATGCTCAGGTCTGTCTCCCTAGCTTCAGTTAGCAGCCTTTCCTCCAAAACCTAGCCTATCCCTAGCTTGGGTAAGCAGCTACACCTCCTAATGCACCATCTGCAACTCCTCATAGCTCCCTCTCATCAGCTTTGTTGAAAAGCACTTCCCCTCCCCGTGGGCTGATGCACTGAGACCTCTACTATAACGACTGGTTTTGATCATGTGTGTTGGCTCTTTTCTGGGAAGACTGGGTACATTGACACATGAAATTAATGTGCCTGAATAAACTCTGCTGCAGCTAATGCTGGAGTTTATTGGTTCCAGGCATAGTATTTTCATGTGTGCCTGGGACTGCAGCACACTGAGCTGGGATGGAGCAGGGAGCCCGGAGGGGAGGAGGGCAGCCTGCCAGTCTGGAGCTGCTCTGCCCTGCTGTCGAGGGGCTGGTTGGGGCACAAGGTTACTACAATGTGGGTTTAGATAGCAGGCAGCCCCTGCACTGTAGCACCCTTGTGCCCAAGCCAGCCAGGTCAGCTTCTACACTTGCATTGCGGAAGAGTAAATAACTCTGCCATAGAATAGTACTTGTGTCTGGCAGTACTATCCTATGGTGGAGTTAATTAGTTTACTTCCTCCTAGTAGCACTGCTCATGTACACGGCGACACTTTACTGCAGAGTTAATTAGCCACGTGTACGAGATGCTGACTGTGCAGTAGCCCGTGACTGCTGTGCAGTAGCATCACATGGCTGGAAGCATGATGACACACTACTGTGCCTTGGGCTACTGCACAGTTAGCGTCATGAAAAAGTCGTTCGTTGGCACTACTGCACAATAACTCCAGTTACTTTATATAAACAAGTACTAACTGACTGCAGAGTAATGACTGCATGAATATATATATATGTATAGAGAGAGAGAGAGAGAGAGAGAGAGAGAACAACAAATACATATTTAATAGGCATTAAAAGTGAAACCAAGATGAATCAATTTATTTAAATGGAATGAATAAGTTAAAATTAATTCATTCCAAATTTCTCCCTAAAAGTTCTATCAAAATTGATACATTCCTATCAAACATTTTGATTTTGCAGGATTATATAATTATTCAGTTGGGAGGGATCTCAAGAGCCATCCAATCTAACCCCCTGAATGGATGCAAAATTTGCTTTTCTTGAACCAGCCCACACAGGACCCCAACCAGGCTTTGCTTAAAAACCTGCAAAGAAGGAGATTCCATAACTTCCCTCAGTGCTTTGTCCCATTGTCCTAGAGTTCATAAAGTTTGGAAGTTTTTCCTAAGATTCACTCTAAATACGTTTTGTTTAGTTTCAATCTTTTGACGTCTTGTCCCCTTTGGCAAGGGAGAACACATTTTCTTCGTCTTTGTTATGGCAGCCTTCCAAATAATTGAAAACCACTCTTTTGTCCCTCCTTGATCTTTTTTTCTCCAAACTGAAAACACCTACATCCTTTAACTTCCCTTACATGACTTACATTTCAAGCATTTTATTATCTTTGCTGCATGTCCCTTCCCAATTTATCTCCATACTACTTAGGCCAAAGGCTAACCAGTATCAAGTAGAGTACTACTATGACCTCCTGTCTTACATACAATGGTTCTGGTAAAGCAACCCAAAATTGCATTAACCCCAAATGTTAACTCATGTTAAGTTTCTGATTCACCATAGCGTCTAGCTGCATCTCAGAAATTTCTAGTGGAAATTGTATTTTTCAGTGGAAAACTTTTCCTTCTGAAGTGTTTCAGCCAGTTCTAATGAGACGATTTTATTAGCAGATTTTCAGATGTAAATTCAGATGGAAATGTGAAGTGCACACTCTCCTCTTTGAAACCTTTGTAAATATGTTCTGAACACTCTTTCTAACACATCCTTCACCATCACCATCCATAGCATAGGCTTGCGTAAGTGGGAAAAGCTCTGTCAGGGTGACATCCCGAAGTGCAAACACAACTCTTTGACTAAGCTTTTCTAATGAGAGAGTGGTTTGTACTGAGTGGAAATGAAGGTCAAGAAACTCTCAAAGGTATTGGCAAGAGAGGAGGTACTGCTGGCAGATTCTGGGGCTGGGCAGTTTGAGAGAGGAGAGAGAGACATAATATGACACCCAAAAGAAAGAAGGAAAGAACAGTTATTCTTGCCCATTATCACACAGGGGGGCATGTCTACACGAGACGTTTACTGCGCATTAGCCTAGTAACACTGCACAGCAGCATGATGGTTAAAAAGCATGCTAATAGCCTACTGTACAGTGTTATTAGGCTAATGTGCAGGAAGTGTTACAAAATAACCATGCGCCAGCACTACTGTGGAGTAACTCAAGTTACTGCGTGTTTAGTTAGTACTTTATTAAGAGAGTACTTAACTAAATGGGCAGTATCTAAGGGGCATTAATGAACATGTAGATGTGCCCAGAGAGTCTGTACAGAGCTGCAGAGAACCCATCCATTGCTTCAATCCCAAGACTATGGAAGGCAAAGGATACAAGTGGGAAGAAAGAAAAGAAAAGAAGAACAAGGTGAAGTGATAATTGCAAGCATCCTTCTACCTTCACTGACAAATCTGGGTGTCAGTGGTGGTCCTGTTTCCCAACAAGTTGCTTAGCAACATATATAAAGCAGTAAAGAGTGAAAGCTCTGCTATTACATTAATTGCTGCTGTTACAGTCCTCTGAAAAACCAAATGTTTACTCACAATTCCAGCTCCCATCCAAGGGACTCCTGTAAAAAAGTTGGTACCCAGTTTTGGTGCCAAGAGAGGACCGGACAGGCATATTTTGCTGATAAAACAATACTTATTCCAGTCTGGGGATTGGAAACAGTGAACCAATACTTGTTTTCTGTTACCCCCTGGTTAAATAAATACAACTTCAGTTACTCAAGTTGCATGAAGGTATAACTGGGTCTATCTACACATTCATTAATGCACCTTTGCTACTGGGCATTAAGTTTATTACCTCTAACTGAAGGCACTTTTATACATGCGGGGGGAGGGGGGGGTGGCTCTTTAATTACACTGGTTCTGAGAAGAAGGCATCTTGTGTATCAGTGTTCCCGTGTTTAAAAATGGCAGCGGGGGTGCTTGAACTAAAGCGTATCATTACCACACTCCAGTAGACTCAATTAATTGCAGCGTGTTGGAGCAGTCTTCGTACTCATGTACAGGCACCCTATGATACTACACAAAGGTGCATTAAGCTATACTAATGTGAAGTAGCAAAAGCGAGTGGCTTTTTTGTGATGCGTAATGTGCAGTAGGCTATTCTACTGTGCATTAGCATGTTTTTTCATGCTGCTGGGTCTGGCTTTGGATCCCATTACAGTGAGTCTGAACATGGGTTTTGATTCAGGTCCATCTCTCTTCCCTATGGATCTAATTTTTCTAGTTTTCTATTGATGAAAATCTAGTTGTCCACTGCACATAACTCCTGATTCACAGCAGCAGTCTTAAGGCCTTCTGTCTAAGCAAGAAATACTCCAAAGTGTTGAACAAATTAGTTAATTCATTCATAAGGCTTATTTACAACCACATCATTTAAAGCCATTAAGAACTGAATAGAATGACACAGATATTAGAAATAATAAAGAATACTATGCTCTTAGGAATGCAGGAACTGCCATGCCATAACAAATTAGTAGTCTCACACCATCGGCAGTACTTGATGCCTTAGAGGAAGGGATAAGAAACTCTGAAGAGAACAGTTACAGAATAATTTCCTTATAGCACCTGTTTCTTCCTAAGAAAATACTCATAAATTTGAGGTTTTAAATCCCTTCTTATATAAAATGCTCTGCCTAATCTAAACTTGCATATCTTACTGTGTCCATATAAATGTTTAGACTTGAATCCCCCTGAACTCGTATCCCCAATAAAGTCTGGTGGCAGTGAGATCCATAAGTTAATTATGAACCATATAAAAATATGTAATTGTTTGTTGGCTTTGGGTTTAAAGAAATATCTTCTTTCCCTATAATACAAAAACAGACCAGTCCATTTACTTCTTCCCTATGCCATTCCCTAGTTTGCATATTTCTATCATATACCTTCTTGCTTTTGTTTCTATGTACCCAAAAGTCCCAAAGTCTCCAGTTTCTCTTCACTTGGAAACCGAATCATGTTTGGGAGATGCTGCAAAAGGCTCAGCCTAAGCCAGGGATCCTCAACCAGGGTACCAGTATGCTATGAGATCTTTTAAAGAGTGCTGTGGGGTGCCATGCAATATTACAGGATTCACACGATAAACTGAGATTTCAAATAGGAATCTATAGTATCAAAACCAGACTGATCTGTTGTGGTTTTTCTCAGTTGTTTGTAACAGAAAAGTTGCTTTATTATTTTTCCATAGTCAAGAAACAAGTGAAAGCTAAGACCTGGGATTTTCTGAGAGGAGCCTTGCATCCAAAAAAGTTGAGAAGCACTGATCCAAGCAAACGGCTCAGGAAATGCTTATATAGATAAGAAACCCTTGTAGCTCTTTCTAAAAGTCAATAGATTTGGGATTGGGAAGGATTAGTTGTGAGCTTAGTGCTGAAAGTACCCCATTCCCAATCTATCTTCAAGATGCGTGGTTAAATAACGAATAGTCCAAATGAAGAAAGAAGGGGCCACTCAAAAACATGAGTAAAAACAAATTTGACTGGATCACATCCAGAGTCCTCGACACCTGATAGTGGAGACACCTAAGCGAATCCTACAGTCTAGAAGCACATGACCCAAAGAGACCTGTGTTTAAAACCCATCCTATTAGCACATGCATTTTTCCTAATCTCAACTTTTGGAATGGTACATAAAAAGATGAGGCTCCCAAACAACCAGGATCCTATATATATGGAGCCTTATAACTCAAGACGGACATTGTATTGAATGTTTCAGTAGCCAGGGAAATTCAGAGTTTAGATGTAGTAATAAAAAGAGTTTGATTTACTAATAATGATTGTTCCTGTGGCAACTGTTAAGGACTTCAGTCAAAGATCAGGCTGCCATACAGGCACATTAAAAGAAAAAAGTCCCTGCCTTGAGGGGTTCCTTGGAACACCACTAATTAAGGAGGAGCTGTATTTGTACTAGATGAAGTTTCCAGCTGGCTTTCTAGGGCATGGACATGCAAGTTTCTTACAGCAGTCCAGTAACATAGGAATATGCCACTGAAATTAAGGCTAGTGCATTTAGGAAATGAATATATACATACGTATATACAAGCATACAAAGCTACTTTAGGGACCTGTTGCAGTAGGCACTGAATGTGCACCTAAGTGTGACAATCTCTGCTCCAAAGGGGAAGTGAGAAGAGAAGTAGATACAGAGTAATTTATCTAAGGTCACACAGAAGTCCTGTGAGTCCTTGACCCATTCCCTATCCATTGCACCTTTCTGCCTTCCTTTTTGCATGTATAGCTACAGAAGCTGAGGTCATATAATAAAATCAAATATTATATTTCATGGTGCAACTTGATTACCTTTGGGGTTGAGTCAGAAAGATATTGCTTTAGCAGGTAGTGTACAACACGTGGTTTAGTGCATCAATTATAACATTTTTCAAGTTTCAATGAAACCTCAGCTGTTGGCCACTGTTAGAGGCAGGATACAGAAGTGTAGGGAGGAATTGTTCAAAGGGTTTTGGTAACTCCTACACTCCTGTGTTCCTCTGTTAAATACAAATGGCATTTTCCCCAATCATTATGCATCACACATCAACCTGGCTGTTCATTAACAGCCCTGACCTGAATCTGTCACTTTACAACAAACTCCTTTAGGATTCTGGGTTTACTGCCAGATAACTGCTTTATTATACATGGAAGCCTATAATAAGCTGATTAAGCCCCCCCTTTTTGATAACTTAATATATACTTTTCTGACATCAGATAAGTACAAAATAAAACTGAAGCATCATCCAAAGTGTATTATGCAAATGAGTATGTCACTATGTAAAGCACCTTGCACACTATATCCTGTGTACTTGAATTTCCTCCCTAGGAAAGGGTCCTATCTGGCCAAGCTTGATCTTTTAAAAGCTCTCGGGTCAAGCTCTTCCCTCTGCTTTCTGATTGCTGCAGCGTGCACTGCGACACTACAAACAGGGATCATCAGAAGCCAGCGTTTTCAGTCTATGAGAAATTTTGATATTTTGTTCTAAATCAGGCAGAAAAAAAAATCAAAATTTCAAAAATTATTGGGGAAGAAAAACTGCAAAAGATTCCATTTTAGAAACAGCTAAGCAATCTAGTTCTGATGGATTTCTTTGGGATAAATGGGGAGACGGTTCATTTTGATGTGGTCCAGATGGCTTGACTTTTCCATTATGTTCCATTATACTGTAATTTGCAATACGAGAAACCAAATGGTATAGTGGAAATGTTTCAATAACTGCCCGTAGGAAATATCAATATAATCTATGCATCTCTATGATTTGCCTGAATCAGCATTATTTGAGCAGAAACCTGTTTAATTGGAAAATTTTCTACCAGCTTTATGCACAAAGCTGGTTATGGGTGGGAGTTATCTTGGCCTTCTGAGATCCTCCAGTAACGTACGTAGAGTTTAGTAACTGTGCTTATTTTCCTTTCCAGTGGTGGAGGTACTGGGTAAAATAGGTGGCAGGGGCAGGGTGGGAGGGAGAGAATTGTGACCGGGTCTTCCTTGTACCCTTGTTCAATTGCTGTACTGACTATTGAAGGCTATTCGGAAAGTATTACTCTAAATTACACAGGCATTTGGACTGGTGCCAGGGCCGATTGGCACTATTGTACTACAAATAAGTTATCAATTGTAGTAACTTTAGATGAAGAGGAGGAATACCATTCCCAAAAATATAGAGGGAATTATTTCAAGGTAAATTTTCCGTTCACATCAGGACCAGAAAAAATGATGCTGATCAGGTGGAATATTTTAAAGTAGGATTTTAAAAATAGCTGTCTTTTTAATGCAGGGTTATAGTTTATAAAGTCTCATGTCTGTAACAGCATTTTATGGTGTGTCCAGTGCAATCAGTGAACAAAGACACCAGATTGTTCCTCTTAATCAAAGCTCATCCTATGACTCAATTATTGGATTTTTCCCTTGTTCTGAGCACTGTCCAGCAGAGGTTGAATTATGAGCTGTTTCTGTCTCCACTGGCACAGTTTGCTCCATTGTAATTAGTGCAGACCAACAGAGTTAAGGCAAGTGAGGAGATCTTTAGATGTAATTTTATCACCAAAGTTTAAAAGACAACCAGATCCCGCCTCCCCCTTTTTTTTTCTCTGCATGTGCCCATCTCCCTTTTGTGAAATGATCAATAGTGCTTACACTCGAGGAGGTGGGCAAAGCCTCTTGCAGAACTGATAATTGTGCAGAACCCAAAGCCTTTCTCATAAAATCTTTTAAAACCTTTATAAAATTTCTTCTGTAAGGCCAACTTTCCTGAGAGACCTATAAGCACTGGGAGAGAGAGAGAGAAAGAGAAGAGATGAGAAGTATCAGCCTCTTTCACATAAATAGGAACAATTCAAGCAAGGGACCTGAAAGACAGGAATATGGAAAATTAAACCAGAACAAGGATCAATTTCTCTATGAAAAAAAATGCATTTAATTTGATACAAACCATAAAGCATACACAGTTTCTGTGATTTCCCAGAGGCCTCCCTGCTGATTCTATCTCCTTGTAAAACCCACATTTTTACACACTGCATCTGCAGTGCCTATCAATGCAGTCAACATTGTACATTCAGACTGCAGGACATCCCAAGAGATTTGTTCCCCAGCTACTGCTGCTCCTCCTCTTTCTCATGTTTGAAAGTCAAATATTTATCATTTGGCATCTTCGTTATTTTTCCATGATACTCTAATGAAAGAGACATCCATTTTTTTCACCTGTGCATGGCACTGAGGGAAGAGTTGCCTTGGTCTTCAAAGATATGTCAAGGGAAGCTGAAGACAGGCGTCTTTAGAATCGTAGCAATGCTAGGTCATTGGAGACAGCAAATTAGAGCAGGATAGCAGGATAAGAAGCAGTTTCACGCCTATGATTTTTTTTTTCTTTGAGATCTCAGAGTTTTTTTCCTTACATAATCTGAATGGAATTTCAACACTTTGAAAATATTCACAAGAAAAAAAAAATCCAGACAAACACACGAGTTCAAGTCAACCAAAAGGTTTAATTTTGATCATTTCAAACTGTTTCATTTTGATTTTGACTGCATTTACTTTTTTTGAATGTATTTCGACTAGCTTGCTTACTAAGCAAAAAGGCATTTGAAGTGGAAAACCAAAATTGAGCATTTTGACAGACCCTGCTCTAGTGAAGATCTGGTTAGTTATATATAAGAGCTGAAGAACCTCTACATGTACCAGAATATTAGAGGTGCACTGATACACGGGTCTGATATCGGATCGATACTAATATAAAGAAAATTGACTATATTGGAAATTGCCTTTTTTACCTGATGTGGCCAATAATTTGGCCAATAAATGCCCTGTGCGCATCCACAGTGCAGCATGTAGGCAGTGAGAAGCACAGCCCGGCAGCATGGAGAGCTGCTTCCAGCCGGTAAGTCTGTTGTGGTGGAGGGGAAGGGGGAGGGAAGAGGTGTGGCAGGGGTGGAGGGACAGATCAAGGCTCCTGTGGTGAGGGAGGGAGTGGGGCTGGGGCAGGCACTGCCCAGCCAGGGCAGGGTGTGGGATGGCACCATGGTTCAGCTGGGGAGCGTGGGGAGGGGGAGGCAGCTCCCACCACTCTGCACACCCCATGAGGGCATGGGGGGGGGGGGGGGACAGACACACAGTCATATGCTCCAGATCTGTGAGCGGGATGTAGGTGGGCTGCAGCTGTGGGCTGGGGCCAGGGCTGCACCAGACTCTTCCCAGCAGGGACTGGACTGGGCTGCGCTCAGGGTGGGGCAGGTGGTGGTGCTGGGAGGGGCTATGGCCAATTTTGAGGTGGCTGCGGCCCCCCCCGTATCCCCCTTCCCAGTGCCACCACTGCACGCCCAGAGCGCAGCCCAACCCAGCTCCCCCAGAAGAGCCCAGTGCAGCCTCAGCCACAGCCTGCAGTGGCAGCCCACCGGCACCCTGCACACAGATCTGGTGCACATGCCCCCCTCATGCCCTCTCGGGGTGCATGCAGTGGCAGGAGCCACCCCCTCCTCCCCACACCCCCTGGATGAGCTGCAGCTCCGTCCTGCACCCTGGCCCTCCCTGGCTGGGCAGTGCCTACCCCAGTCCCAGCTCCAGCCCTAGCCCCACTCCCTCCCTCACTGCAGGGGCCTCGAGTTGGCCCCACAGATCCAGAGCATATAGCTGTGTTATCTTCCCCTCCCCCCCCCCGGTGCCCTTGTGCAAGGTATTATTTTAATTTTTTATTCCTTTTATTTTATTTCCCTTCCCCCACCCCTTCCATCACAACAGACCCACCAGCCAGACACTGCTCTGCAAAGTGCCAGGCTGTGTATTGGAAATTGGATTGGTATCGGCCAATATGCCTCCTTAAAAATTGGGTATTGGTATCGGCCCCAAAAATCTCTATCAGTGCACCCCAACAGAATACATTTCTGTAGCTTTCTTTTTTTCTCCATTCTTTTCAGCCATCTCAGAAAAACATTTTTGGCAAATAAATGATCTGTCCCCTGCCTTTCCTGGACTCTACTAACGGTGTTCCTTTATGTTTTATGGGTTGAATATCTTATCCTTTTGCATACTCTGGGGAGCTGAGTGAGTGGAATCTCTCTTTGAAACCTTCATGAACTGGAATTTGTTACACTCTGCTCATGTGTGCAGCTTTCATCCTCAGAAACTTGCTATGAAAAATGTGTGTGTCAGGTCTTTAGCTAACATAACTTGGCATAGCTCAGTTATGTTAAATTACCCCATGATCTGGTCTATCTTATATATACTAAGGAATAAGAATCAAATGTGTAAATAAAATAAAAAGAAAATAAAAGGAATAAAAACAATAAAATAATACCTTGTACCATTTAGGACCAGCATGCACAAAGTTTCATCCAAAAATCTGGTATTGAATATTTTCTTTTTCATGGAACAGTGCATAAGCAAATGGAGGTGACCAGTCTACGGCAGTTCTGTTATTATTTCATTGTGGTCACAAGACAGGCTCATTAAACTACACGACCAGTGTTTTAGAAGCTGAGATTTCTAGCTGTGAGAGCATTAATTGCCCTAAATTAGAATTGTTGGAGCTATTTTGAAATTTTGAAATTTCTATAAAAAAAAAATAAAAGACCAAAAAATTCTGCTGACATTTCACCCTCTTTTTGTCCAAACATCTCTAATAACAATTGTATCCGCTGCCTCCAGTACAGATCATCGTTTCAAATGAATCTGATGGAGGTAAACCAGGCATGAATTACCTTTTGTTTTTAAATCTGTGTAGCAAATGATCTCTCCAGGCTCCCATTCTGAATGTCACTACTCCTGTGACAATGCACAGCCCTCGCCCCTGCCCTCAGGCCCCCGCTGTAGCCATACAAAAGGTCAGGTTTCATTCCTTTTTATACCATGTGTTAATTATTATTGTATATCCCGGTTGGGCTAAGGGATGCAGTCGGAGCGGCTGACAGGGTTCCTAAAAGGTGCAGAACACCTCCCACATGGTGCGGAGCAACCCTCAACACTTATTGATTTGGGGTTTTTTTTAGGAGATGCTCAATGGCTCACAGGATCAGTCCTGCACTGGTCAAAGCCCATGAGAATCAACTGACTTGTAGTATGAGAGAAGCAGTGAAAGCAAATGGGTCCTTTCTGAGTGCAGCGAGAGAGAGAGATGGAGAGACAGTCACAACCCGAGGCACTTCATCAAGAGTCACTTTCCTCTTGCAGTATTCTTGTCACCCGCTCAGAGCTTAGCTTCCCTCCCTGCTTCTTCTCAGAAAGATTTCAGATGGCATGAAATCCCCCTGGCAGGAGAAGCAGCCATCAGCCTGCAGATCTCCCAGCCCCGTGGAGCTTCACCTCTGGCCTCTGTTCACACATGCCTGCCCATGGAGATTCAACAATCTCGCAGCACTGAGGTGAGAGGAGAGGAGCCGGAGGAAAGACAAGGAATAATAATAATAAAAATAAAAAAACCCTTCACAAATCTCCATGCTAGAGCTTGACCTGCTGAGATACCCTCAGTGAAGGAGGTGTGCATGACCATGGGGAGCGGAAGAAATTATTACACTGAGAACTGACTTCAAAGTAGCAAAGGGACCCAGACCTGGGACAAGCCGCAAATGTGTTGAGCAGTGCTTTATCGCTCCACACAATTCAAGGAGGTTTCAGAGAAGTGCTCTAAAAATACCTTAGTAGCAACAGTTACAAGTATTTTTTTTCTTTTTTTTCTATTTATCTACCTATCTACTTACCTGTATGTCCTCCCTTTTCCAAGTATCTCTCAAGTATTTAAAAATAACAATCTTTCATCCTTCTTTCCCAGCCTGTAGGAGTTAATTAACATGATTTTCTAATTTTGTGTGTGCCCAGAATTAAAGCGAAGAAAATAACTTTGCATTTAGTTTGTGGGAAGGTTGTGAGGGAAGGGTGTCTATGGAGGAAGGTAGCTAGGGTCCTGGATCACTCCTAACCAGGGGTGGGCAAAATGCAGCCTGCAGGCTGGATGCAAGTCCCCTAAAAATTTTAGAAAATTAATATTTATCTGCCCCTGGCTGCCTGTCATGCAGCCATCAATGCCTTGCCAAAACATAGTAAGTGGCCCTGCACCCAAAATAATTGCTTGCCCCCAATCTTAACTCTTTCAGCAGTATGGCATAGTCTACTTATAGTTACAGAGTAAGGTTTGCCTAAGGCATACATGAATTACCCACTTTTGGTCTATAATATTATATAGTTTCCATAAGGAAACGTGGTCCTAGAAAGATAAAGATTTAAGGCCTTGGCTATAGGAGAAAACCTGAACTGGACTTCATATTGAATGGAAACCAGTGCAGGGAATGAAGGAGCACCAAGGAGCTATGTTCACAGTAACTTCAACAGATTGGCTATTACATTTTTTCTGACTGGGATTTCTTCAAGATGTGGCTTCTGCCCTAGATTTTATACAATAAGCCAGCCTAGAGGGCACAAGTACATAGATTAGCCTGGCCAAGTCAGCGTCTGATAGGATGGACTTAGTTTTTTCACTAATCAGAGATGGAAGTGAGCACTTTCTGGAAAACTAGTAGCCCAGTGGTATCAGAGAGTCCAAAGCTATAACCCATTTAACAATTGGTAGACAGATATAATTGAAAATGGGAGGACATAACATAGGAGGTAAGTTCTCTAAAGCAATTCAATTTTCTTAATGGCATCACCTCCATCTGACCCTGGCTTCAAGTGTTTCCCATCCATAGGGATGCAGATTTCAGCTACCTACAAAGAACTCTGCGAGTCAGTGTTACCATACAGGGAGATGGAGGTGTCCCCTGCATAAAGCTGACATTTCAGCCCAAGTTATTCCCATCATTTCTTCCAAGGACTTTATCTAGGTTTCCACTAAAGTGAGGGAGAGGAATAACCCATGTAGGACTCCAGAAGTATGGGTACTGGACAAGAGGTCCCTTATGATATCAGTCTAAGTTTGAAGAGAAGAAGAATCTCAGCCAGTTTTGACTGTTGGTTCTGACTATCTTTTAAAGAGAGGACACTACTGAGTAATCAGCAGCATCCAATGCAGTAAAGAGGGCAGGCAGGAGGACTACAGATGTGCTTCTTTTAATTCAGTACTTTATATCTCTCCTCTCCGCAACTAGGGACCCGGAAACAGCAGCCGCTGTGAGCTACAAGAGCTGCTTTCCGTAAGGACTGTGCAGAGTATTCTGCCTTATTAACAGTTGCTATATTCTACTCCCAAACTTAATTATTAATCTTATCCCCCAAAGTACAGCAATGATTAAGCTGCAGAGCAGTAAGATGTTTTATATGTAAACGGTGTTGCAACATTTAAAGGACGTGTATTTTAAGGGTAGGAGTTTGCCTCTGCTACTTCCAGACTCGATCTCTTCTCCACTTCTTCTATCTGACTCTCTCCATTTGCACAGTCTCTAAAGCATGTCCTCTCCATTTCCCTGTCTCCCCCTCTTTTGCAATCCCCTTTCCATTGCTCTCTCTTGTCTCTGCCTCTTCTCTGTTGATTTCTTTTTGCATCTCCGCTTCCTCTCTGTTGCTCTTTTCAATCTTGAGCTAAAGCTCATTGGAGACAAGAGGAGACTTCCTAAAGGCTCTTGGAAAAAACATATGTAAAGAAGAGAAAATACTAAGGATTAGAGAGGGTGGGGGGAGGGAAGGGAGGAAGATCCATGGCTTTGAAACCTTGAAAATCTCACTTCATCACCTTTTCTACAGCAAAGAGGTACAAGGTGATCCCCTCTAACCATGTTGATGGCCTGAGATGAGCAAGGAAATCCCATGAACATAAGGACAACTTTGCAGAGGCCCTCTCTTCCATACCACTCACTTGGCCTGGCCTCTTTCTGCCAGCACTGTGGCCCACTTAGGAGTTGAGCTGAGCTACCTGTTTGCAGCAACTAACTTCATGGCATACAAAAAACGTAGCCCTCTCCCTCTTTCACACATTGCTCTCACTGCCTTCCCAGAGCCATATGCTGCAGTCTCTTTGTAGACAGAGCTGGCAGAGGGGGCTGATGAGCAGCAGGACTGCTTAACCCTACAGAGAGCAAAACTGACTTCTCAGCAGCTTCCATGTAGAATGAAACCATTTCCCTCTGCATTTCAGAACATCAGCATGGGGTTTTCACAGCCACCGGCTGCCTGAAACAAGAGACAAGTCCAGGTTTAGCTTAGGTCCTGGTACAAGAGGGTTGGAGATAGAAAGTTGTGGAACATTAATTATGGTGAGCTTGCAATAGGAATCAATGACTTTGGCAGCAACTTGAAGTAGTTGTGAACATGACACTAGTGGTGCAAAAAGGACTACTGCATTGTGAGACACTAAACTAATGCTGTCTCGTGTTTCCCCTGCCCCCCTTTCCTCTGCACTCCTGTACCTTGCCCCTTGGCGCACCTACCTTGTTTTAACTACAGACCTAGACATAAGTTCCCCAAAGCAGAGAACATGCCAAGCTTGCAGTGTTATGCCAGACTTCAAGGACATTTCCTGGGAGAACTCCCAGACTCACCCAAGAAATGTCAGATTAAGCACAGGACCCCATTCACCTTCTGAGCCATGTCTGACTTTGCTCTGAGGGTCCAAGGAGCTTGGGCTGGCAGGCATCAATAGAGGAAAGTGGGACCAAAATGTAGATATACAGGTGGTCCTGGTTGCCTTCTCTCGCCTCTTGCATTTGAATAGCAGACACTACGCTGTATACCTTGGGGCATGACCTGCGACACTCCACTTTCAATGGCAGGAAAGTAGACCAAGAATGGAGGCAGCCGCACATGGCTGTGTACATGAACAAAGGTCTTCCGAGCCTTTTTTAAGGAGAGAGAAAAGAAAGTGCTCTCCCCCAGTAGCAACGAGCAGACACACCATGAACAGCCACCATTCAGATCCTCCTCAGTGTCCATTTTCTCTTTTTTCTGTTCTCGAGACCCTTTGCCTCCCAAATCGGACACCCACAATGCACTTCCTAAGGCTTCCCTGCTACTGAGGTGCACTACCCTGTGTCTGTAATGGTGGTATCTCTGAAAGGGTTGCCTTTCTGTCGCTCACACTTTCCCTTCGTCCACATATATGAACAGCCAGCAAGCGAGGATGGAGCCCAGTTCTGTTTGCCTTGACGCTGCCTTCAGTTTGATTCCCTCTGTCGGTACTTGATACATGAGGGAGGGCATAAAGGAGACCTCATCATAGCTCTGAGTAAGAGCACTGGGACAGAGTCAGTTCTCTGAAGACTGAAAACTAAACCAGTTTGCAGGCTTTTAATTTCTAGAATGTCACACATTAATGGGCCTCTCTCTCGCTCTCATATTTTTGCCTTATATTTTTTGAAAACTCCACTGGTACATTCATTTATTAAACTGACCTGAAGACAAATGTGTGCAAGCTCTTCTTGCCTTCCCCCTGATATCTTGGAGGCCATACTCCAGTTTTGAACCATATGACATGGAAAGATAAGACTTACAATGAAAACCAAACAATGCAGCTCCAGCCCTGGGGGCTGGAAGCCGTGATCTCCGTTTCTTCAGCGTTTTCCCAGGAGGCTGCCGGATGTACCTGCATGGAAGGCTGAATGTAGAGATTCGGCTTCAGTGAAGCAAAGGGCATGGCATTCCTGGTTATTAGGCCATTTGTCTTCCTACCACAGGGAGACACTTGATGGAATCGCAAGCGAGCGGAGTTTGGTTGTCTCTAGTAGGCATGTGTCAACCTCAGAAAATCACTCAGTTATCACAACTAAACATGGGTGGCAACTCTGATCAGAGGTGACGCAAGGCACTCAGACTGGGAAACGGTAACGGGGCTGCATGTAGAAATTTATCCTTCTCCTGTCTGTACTATCTCCCAAGCTCCCACCTATGCTATCAGTTTCTCATTTACCGGTACATGAAAGATTGTGCATTCATCAGATGTATCCCCTAAAATTAATAAAACAAACTCAAAGATATAGTTGAGACTGTCAGAAAATTCACTCTTAGGATAAACTATATTCTCGCTGGTAAGGTAATACAATCTGCTGTTAAATTCTTTCATTCAAGAGGGAATAAGGGATATTTGAGCATAAATGCATTATCCACAATCCACAGTAGCACTGCCTGTTCCCCTGTGGATAATGCTATTAGTACTACATTTCAAATTAAAAAGCATATGCTTTTCTTCTTTCAAAAACAAGGAGGGCTGCCCACTTCCTTCACTTGACTAAAACAAAAGCTTTTAAAATGATAAAACAGCATCCGTTTCATAAAAACAGCCATCTGCACCTGATTTGGTGAAGTGTTAGCATTTAAAAACAAATTGGTGGCATAGAAAAAAAAATACAAGTACGGGGGTGTAGCTGGTATGTCCACAAGCTGATGGTTTGCTATCACATTTGCATTAAGGCTAATCTTACTGCCTAACACTGAGGCATGATCTAGCTGATGTCAAATCTTACTAATTATAGAAAGAACCCCTTGTTCTGATGCATGTTATAAAGTAGGTTGATATCAGGTATTTTTATACCTTTAAAATGCTTCTGAAAGGCATTAAGGTCACAAAAGTACCAGATTTCAATAACTTCATGTGATGTTAACAAGCATCAAACTTCATCAGTGGTTTGTGCAGCATGTGTCCTTAAAGCATGTAATTAAGATAAGAGAAGATAATATCAGCCACACACGCACAAAAGCAACTGTGTTTTCTGAATAGGCCGCATTGCAATCGTCCCTTTGAGGTCAGGACATGGCAGCATCATGGGACCAGTGAGACTGCTATGCTGATAATGCTATAAAATGCAGCGAACAATATACTGGACTGAGCATCCTCAGAACAATAGCAATTAGCAAAGCCAGAATAGAAGATGGATCAGCAAGGAGAAAAGTGAATCTCTAGAAATGGTTATGAAGATAGTTACAGAAAAAAAGTACAGCCTTCCCTGAAAATTGTTAAAGAAATCTGGGCTGTCATAATAACAATTCCTAGCTCTTATATAGTACTTTTTTCTCATTTGTGCTTGTGTGTGTATGGGGGAGAGCTGATATGGTATGCAATAGTCAAATGGAAAACATTATTATTACTATTATGCATTCTCGAGTATCAGTCACATTCCCTTTTAAGTCAATGGGAGTCTTTCCATTGACTTGAATGGGAGCAAGTTTGGGCAAGTTTACTTCCAATGATCTCAAAATATTTTTTAAGTGCTTGTGTCTATGCCCAGCTCTTTGTTTGGCAGTCTCTTTTCATTTATGCACTGCTGTGTATTTTTGTACTTGAGTGTTGGGCTGTGGGTGTGTTTGCTCTGCATGTTTCTGCTGCAGTTACATTTACTTGTGCATTTTTGATAAATGTACTGAACATATGTGGATTCAACTGTGCCGATACAAAAGAACATCCAGCACATCCCGATACAGAATTGCTTTTTCATTGAAATTTGCTACCCAGTTGTGGAAAACTTTTCATACCACCACTCTGTACTAGGGAGACCTAAAAATATTTTCATAGCATTGAAGAAGGAAGCTTTAGTAAAAGGAACCGTAGCTTATGAGATGCAATGGCAGAAACTGCTCTGAGCTAATCAAACCCCCTTTCCTCAGCCCCAGCCCCTCTGTTCGGCATAAAAGTAAACTAATTTGTCACTGCCGCTCCATAATGCTCCGATAAAAGTGTACGCTGTTCCCATTCCTTTGCCAGAGGTCACTGGATACAGAGTCTCAAAGATTGTCTGAAGGAAAACAAATGAATGCAAACATAAAAAATTGCATGGCAAATGCTCTGTTGTGACTGGTAAGAAGGGGGGGATGGTGCCTTGCAGGACAAAGAAAAGCTGTATACAGTTCATGCGGCACGAGACTGCTTTAATCACTTCACCGGGGGATCACTGGTTTCAAGGACAGATGGATAATACATGTTTTGCGAGGGCCGATAGTGAGATAGCAAGTATCTTTGAATGTACTGATACAGCAATTAAGCGAACTGGTGTCCTTGGGCAGCAGCTGAGGGTTAGGCAACTCTGAGTTGCAGACAGCACTTCAGTCTTTTCTAGCTGGCTGCAAGGATACACAGAAAAACATGCCATTGCAAGAGCCGATAAGACCTGGGCACCTGTCTAGGGACATCATTCTTCCCTCAAAGGCAATAGGTCTTGGCTTCAAAACCCTGATACCAACCTTGAAATGTTCCAAGTCTCCTCAAAGCGACAGATGAAAGTGTTATGGAGGGTGCTGCTTTTCATAACCTTGGGCATGCTCTGCAGCTAGGCAGCATAGTAGGGGGAGCTGTACTGCTCAAGGTTTTGCTTTGCAACCTTGACTTGCTCTAGGTAACAATACTCCAGCCTTTTATTTCATTAATTAGTTAGTTAATTTAATTACCGTGCAGCCAAACTGCCCACTTCATAGGATGTTACTACGAGGTCTCATGTTGATATTTTCTGCAGCCCCTGGGGTGTTTTCTTCACATATGGTCTCCTCTCTTCTATGAAGCAGCCCATTCTTTGACCATGTATTTAAGCTTATTGGCCACTGTTCATTTCTGAAGAGCTCAAGAGTTTCACAGCTGCTTTGGCTGGCAGCAGGGCCTGAAACAAAGGCCTACAACACTGGAAGTTCATCTTTACAGATTTATTTAAAGAGTCAGGGCCTGTAACTGTGATTGTAATGAGCTTGCAACTCACGGGAACTGGGCAAACTTCAGGCAGACGTTGTCATTGGACTACAGATGGAAAGAGAAAACCAAAGGGGCTCAGACTTTGGGAAAAACAAATGTAATATTAATTGTGCAAGTGTCTCTGGAAAAATATTTTGAGGTCGTTTCTCATCATTACATTCTTTCTTTTGCTGATAAACAGCCTTTTGACCCTGCCTAACACCCTCACAGCAATCCTTATTTCTTTAGGAAACCTCTAGTTACATACTTTAAGAGTAACAGTAACCTTTATTGCACAAAGGAGGAAACTTTTATGAAGAAAAAATGGTATTTTTGATCATAACCATGCTATAGGCCATTGGTTACACCTTGATGCTGATCGAGGCCATAGTTGGGTGTAAACTCACATTCATTCACAATGGTTGCAATGTTTCAAGGTATTAAAGTTAACATGTTAGATAAGCAATGCCTGAAAGGGAGCAACTTTGCAACACCATGATAGCACTCAACACATACTAAACTGTTTGAACATGCATTTGTTCACATTTTAACTGCACTTGGAAAGTGTTTAGTTAAATGTGTGATACCTCTCACATGCACAGAAATAACTGGAGCAGAAATGTTATTGTACGTTATAAAAATCAAAGGCCACAGGGCTTAATTTTGACCTCCATATGCCAGGTTTCCAGCTAGTGTATACTGAAAGGTTCATGGATGGCAACCGTGATTACAGATATTAAAGCCATTGGTTTTATTTTGGCGTGAGGTTTAGGAATTTAGGATTTAAAGGGACCTCCTGCATCACAGAGTCTGATCCCTTGCTAATACAAGCAACCATATGGTATAATCCCATACATAAAGTAAGCAAAATTCATTTTACAACACATTTCATTGTTTGTTTGCACTATTTTTATTGGAAGGTTTTCATAACTTCCAGGATGGCGAGAAACATTTTAATTTTCAGCCTAAATATGCAGTCCATTCTGATTTATTTCAGGAAGGCATCAGAATTTAGTCCAAAGGTCTTCTATTGCTCATTGTTTCAACCTGGTGATAACCTGGGAAATCAGTTTCCAGGATGAAGGGCAGAGACCAACTCCGTGCTCCACACACATTTTCTTTCATGTACTTACAGGCAGTGCACACAATTTGGCTTAATTTCACAACCGCCAGTAAGCTCTCTGTCTGTTCACATCAGTTTTCTCTTCAAAGCTCATCCCGTCCATAGCAGGAGAAAGATTTCATCTGAATGAAATTCACCTCAGGAAACTTAATGGAAATGAGAAAACATCTTACATGCAAGAGCAATATGCCCAAAGCTCAGATGAACTAAAAGAAACTTAGAGCAAAACTTGAAGTGGGAGAGTGTCATTACCGCCCAACCGTCAACTCTGGTTTGGAGGCATGGACTTCACAAGAAATAGAGATGTGGGCTATCGTACGACTGAGGGGCGATTCCCTAAGGATGTGAACTGGTGTGTCTCTTAAAAGCAACTGAGCTGTTTCTTTATACCAGTTGAGCCCTAAACTCAGCGCTCCCTAAACAGTATTCTGACCAATTAATTGTAGTATGCATCACCAGCTTGTGCCTCTTACTAACAGTACGCCCCTTCCTCTGCCTTTGGTTCTGCTCCCATGGCTATAGTACTGTTTATTTGACTTCTCTCTCTCCCTCCCTTCGTTTGCTGTTGATATTCAGAATTGAGTGGAGAAAGGAAAATGAGTGAGGAGGAGGTAGGCAAACCTACTACTTAAGGGAAAAGAAGGGTGTTTTTTTTCCCCCCTAAATTAAACCAGGGACATGAATTCTGTAGGCAGTGTGGCCTATTTGGCTTGGAGTTCTATGTTAAACTTTAAATGAATAATGGGCGGAAGCCTTAAACAAATTAAGCTTTTTCATTCAAAAAATAAAAGCGGGTAATAATTATGCAAAATACTGCTAAGTTGAGTATATCAGTCAGGCTCCAATTCATTCAAAGGGTGCTCTGGAATAGCAAACCCAAATATTTAGAGCAGCTGACTTCCCACTTTGCTACTGCAGGCAGCTTGCTCCAGTGTCCTGGACAAGGAGTCCGAAGGATTCCCTCTCTGACCTGGCTAACAACCTAATTGGTGACCTTGGGGAGGTTTCTTCCCTATTGGGTGCTGCCACATTCCCACACCAAGGTTCCAAAAATGGTGCTTAGCTTCATCTGTAGAGTGGTTTGGGATCCATAGATGCAAACTTTAACATTAGCACTTGGTACAACTCTACAGACTTTATGGCCACGTCCACATGTGCATGGATGGGGTTTGGTTCCACAGGGATAACTAGCAACATCGCACCTTGTGTTGCTGCTAGTTGTCCCTGGGGAATGCCTGTGCCACGCATCTTCAGGTATGTGACAAGTTACCCCAGGTGGGATAGGAAAGATTGGGCCCAGCAGTAGGCTGGTTTCAGCAGACTTACCTGGGATTGCAGGGGTCTTCTGGGGCTGCAGCAGTGGCAATCCTGCCATGTGGAGTCTGGCCAGAAGTCAGAGCATGGCTCCAGGTGGCCAGGCTCTGGTTTTGAGCGGCGTGTGCCAATCTGCTTTTATTTTACGTGGATTTTTTTGACCCCTAGATATCCAGGGGTCAAACCCCCCATCCTTCCCTGGCACTGCTCCGTTACAGTGCCCTGCAGGCATCTCTGTGGTGTCACATACTGCATGGCTGCACTCATTTGGATGTGAGATTTTGGTTTTACTGCAGTGAGGGAGTGAAGAGTCAATTCCAAAGTTTGCATAATCACCTGGATTCAGATCCAGCCACAGCAATGATACATTTAAAAATTAATTTTCCTCCTTTTTTTAACCTCTAAAGAAAGGGGGTTTGGTGTTGTTTTTAACATGCATGTTCCCCAACAGGATCTGTAAACCAAACATTGGTGCACTGGGTACCTCCAGGCTCCTGCTCCTTTAGGGACTGATCTGACAAGGTGCTGAGCATGCTGGCTTAATTCAGCTAAGCACTTACCCACATGTTTACGTGTGTGTATGTCAGTAAGTGCTTTGCTGGAGCAGGGCCAAGTTCCTCAAGAAATAGCCCTTTATCAGATGAGTTAGCTGCCCATTGCTGATCGCACTGAGCGTTTGGAAGGAAGTAAAAGCTTTGGAGGAAGGAAGTCCTCCAGCAAGGCCAAGACGCTTCTCATACCCATTAAAATAACTCTTCAGTTTCTTTCCAATGGGGCTTCTCCCCTGGGAAGAGGATACCATGACTGGAAAAGGCAGGAGAGGCCTTTCTTAGAGCTCTTGCTATTGGGTGCTGCAATCTAAAAGGGTTCATCAGAACTTGTAACCTTTAATAGTATAGTATCCTATGCTGCCAGTGCACTGAGACATACTCTACCCACCCATAGCTCAGCTCCCCTTCAAGGGGTACATCCAGACATGCGGGGATGTTTGGTACCCTGGGGACAAGTAGTGGTGGCACTCCTTGAGCCATTGCTATTTGTCCCCAGATAATGCCTATGCCATGTATGCTTTGGTGCAAGTTGGCCCAGGTGGGGTAGGGGAGTCTGGGGCCAGCACAGTGCTGGCCCCAACAGCCTTACCTGGGGTCTTGGGGGCCTCCTGGGGCTGCAGCCGGAGTGATTCTGCCGTGCAGTCTGGCTGGCAACGGAGTACGGCTCTGGACAGCCCAGGTCCACTTCTCAGCAGAATGCGCTGGCTAAGCATGCTTTACTCCATTTTTTTCCTCACATTTTTTTTTGACCATTGGATATCCAGGGTCAAAAAAGGACAGCATCCCAGGCTCAGGCAGCGTACCTTTGCAGTGTGGAGAACACTGGACTGTGCAGTATGTGGCGCTGCAAGACCACACTTGTCTGGATGTGCCCAAGATGCCCAATATGGCCTACCCTTTCAAAACCCTTTGACTTTTCCGTAGTTACTCTATGGCACAAAGAATGGTCAGCACAAGCACCAATCAATCATTACATCATCTCTGACCCTACAGTCAGTCAACCAGGATTTAACTGGCCACACAGTTACCAGGCACTTCTCAACTGGTTTTGAACTGGACAGGGTCACTGTGCCTCAAACCTATACCAATGGAGCCTTTGCAAGGACAACACATGGCCTTTTTGACAAATACAAACCATGTTCCACATTGTTGACTTGCATCCATTTACTGTGCTACCTGGTGGCCTTCAAGCTTTTCACACTGGTGATGATATCACCTTAAGATGGCTGAAAGAATATGTCAAAACCACATACACTAAATACATTGCTGAGAAGCAGAGGAAGACTCAGCTTCCAGGGGGAATGGTCTGAGTCAAAGACATGGCCAGGCTGCTATATGCATATCCAAGTTGGGTACAGCCTCTCCACGAAGCATGAGCACCAGCTCTTTGCCATATCTCTGTTGTCTCTTTGTTGTCCCTGTACTCATTTCCCATTAGTTCGCTCACCTTTCTTCTTCATCTTCCTCTTCCTTTTCCTCGGTTCTTCTTTTATCCGCCCCACCTCACCATCTTTGCCTCTCCACCTCTTTCCTTCTCTTTGTATCCTACCCCATCTTTTCCCCTCCTTTCTTTTCTGTCCTGGTCTGTCTTCAGGCCAAATCACATCACGCTGATCTGTGCCACCCCCCTCTCCAATCTCTGTGTGCCTCTGCTCTATTCACACTGTTATTTTTTCTCGCTGTGGGTAATACACAGTATAGATTCACTCGGGCAGCACACAGGATAGAGTCTGAGTAGCAGGAGAGCAGCATCCAGACCAGGGAGAGTGAACACTGAACATTAGGTGCTGCAGCACAATTGTGTTCCAGTGGCTTCATGGAGTGTGGCTATTTAACAAGGACAAGGGACTGCACCTGCCCCTAAAGGGCCTTGAAAATTGACTTTGGTAGCGTGAAATGGGTCAATAAAAACAAGAAATGAAATTGAGGTCAGAGGCTTTCTCTATAGAGATGACAATAAATAGCACCACAGACTTAGACTCCATCCTTTGGATGCATAAGGTGACTTAGAGCTCTCATGCTCTGGGCACTTTATAGTAAATAGATGCTGCAGCATATGGAAATGATGGGCTGAAGTCAGAGCTGGCGTGAATGGGGGCAGCTCCACGGTATACAATAGTGACATCCGCTATTTTACACCAGATTTGAATCTGGCCCAATGTTACTCATTAAAATAGGCAAAGGTGTAATAATGTATTTGTATATAATTACTATGCAACACTGTTGGATTATGAAAGAATGTCTTAGCTGAGAGTACACATAATAACTTGCAACAAAAAGCAAAACTGCTGGAATATTTCTTTTCCCTTTTAGGCTCATTTTGTCAAGAATTTCTCTACCTTCTACATTTCTGGCTGCAAATTAGGCTCGTTTTCCAGTGATAAGAAATGCATTTGGAGGAAAGAAAAGCACAGCTCCCTTCCAAGTGAAAAGAGGTTTTAAAAACAGGAGAGAAGAGTTTGAAATTTAAAGTCCGTAACAAAGACTTAAACAGAGGCCTTTACACACAAATCATTTTTACCACGTTCAGAATTCGGGCAGGATTAAATGAAGTCTGCCAGGTATGGGTTTGCTGGGTGACCTTGAAAACCTCCTGTGATTTCTCTGAATATCACTTCCCATCTCCGTCACCTCTAGGAGGCTGACTTCACTGAGGTCTATCAAGCACATTGAGATTTGCTAATGAAAGATGCTGAAGAAGTGCAAGTAAGGAAGTAGCTTAATCATTATCATCATCACCACCACCATTGCAACCACCACAAATCAATGGTTTCTTTAAAGTATTCTCGAAGGGCAACATTAGTTGCTTTGAGATCATTGTTACAAATAGCAACTGAGAGTGGGTGGGTGCTCAATACCTATTTTGGACCCAATCCAAAGTCCACTGAAGTCAATGGGAGTCTTTCAACTGATATTAAGAGGCTGGGATCAGGTCCTTATTATTACAATTTCCTCCCATAGTGCCCCAGCACTGCTTGATGGGGACAAAAGCCTGCAAAGGCCTGGGAACTGCCTCCAGCTGTCTTCATCTCCAGCCAATGATACTCAAGTGCACTGGAGGAGGCCTGAGGCTCTGAGTGAGGCATTTCAGTATTATGATTACTTTGCATGTAGCAGCTGGGAATGAGATAGCTCAGAGCTGACCCTACGCCACTGAATTAAGGGGAGTTGTGTTAACGACTTCAACAATTAGGGCCCAGCTGAGTGCGAGTACAAAGCAGAAGATGGTATTTTTGGTTCTTGTGACTCAGGCCACACCTTATGCTGCCCATAGTCCAGGACTGGTACAAAACACAATCTTGGACTATCATTTTTCCCTTTCCATGACCAGCCCTAGTTTGGATAGCAGCAACCAGAAACATATGCTGTCTGCTGCGGTAGGTTATGCCTTGCCACCAGTGTTCAGCTCAGGTTGCTGTGGGCTGCCTGATCATAAGGCAGCTTGCTTTTTCTCTGGGTAGGCCGGTTCTTGTTGTGTGTGCATCATCCATGGCTAAAGCACTTCGGATGAATGCCAGTGGACAGTCGTGCTGCAGAGAGGCAAGGTGCTGTACCTCCAGCACACTGGGATGTTGACACAGTGACACGTTCTCCTGATGTGGCACTCCCAAAGCTTGCCTTGCTCCCACCAAAGTCAATGAGAGTTTGCTCTTTGGTTTCTATAGGAATGGAATCTGCTCGCTTTGTCCACCATTTTAGTGACCACCCCCAATCATGTCCTGAATCCTCCATGGTTGATTCCCCCCGCTCAATCTTTATCACTGACAGAGATTGCCTGGCTACTCCTGTTTCAGCTAGAAAGACACAGCAAACAGAGCAAGGTGAATCTAACACATTGATTTTAATTTGGATGGGGAGCAAAAGGCATGGTAATTAGATCCCCAAAGGCATCAGGACAGAAATGCTCAAGCAAAAGCTACAATGAAGGAGAAGAAAATACAATAACAGAGGCATAACGATATGCTCTCTTCCTATTCCTAACACCACATGACTATTATTAAAGGTGAATTCCTGAGGGCTTTGGACTCTACCCTGGACTAGTCAAGATAATAACACTGAGATCTTTGATGAGACTAAAATTGAGCTCCCTAATTTCTGAATCTATATGAGTTTTTAGACTCCTGAGGGTAAATATATCCAGGTGGTAAGTCAGACAGCAGAGTGATAGCTGGCTGCCAGGCAGCCAGGCATTCAAGTCCAAAACCCATCATTTTGGTAAACTAGGCACCTTTCACAATGAGTTGGAATGGTTTTGTCTTATTCCCTAAATGACATACTTAAGGGCAAGATACTTGGCTTATATCAAATTAACCCTGATTCAGTGAAGCGTGAAGCTGTGTCAGTTGATGCCATGGAAATTATAGCCCTGCAAATGTAATCTCTGCAGACCTTGGAGTATGATTTCCCATGCCACTGCAAAGCTCTAGATCTCAAACTACCCATATCTGAAACTTCTGACTCCATGCTCACACGCTGAATATCCCTACACTTCAGAGAGGCCACGTCGAAAGTATCTCGAGCTAGAAATTTCCAGATATCTAGCACGGCTGGATCCAAAAGTGTCCTACCTCAAGAAAAGGTCTCTCTGATGGTCCCTAGTGTCAAACATTAATTTGTTGCCCTAGCTAAATCTAAAATTAATGTATGATAACACCAGAATCAGCGCTGGAATTCAGGCCAGCACAAAGAAAGGTAATATAGGCAGGCAAGAAAGATAAGGTATGGACCAAGTAGCAAGCATCCAGGCTTTCTGAGACCTCCAGCCCTGTATTGGTTCATCCTTGCACACCAGAACCATCAACATCCCAAGAAGACAATGCAAAGAAACAATCAATTCATATATTGGTGCAGCCTCTCCAAACACCAGAACTTAATACTGAGAACATAGTCTACTAGGTCGTGTGTCAGAACCAGGTCCAATGCATTTAGAAATAGGATGGGGGAGAAAAGGAGGCATGGAAGAAGAGCAGGCAGCTGGAAGTTAATCCAGTTCCCAACAATAATGGCAAGCAATTAAGGGGAGCAGTACGTGACACAACCGAACACGACAGTCATAGATGGATTGCTGTTGCCATTCAGCTTCTTGCTGAGTGCTGACACAAGCATCTCTGGCCTCTCTGGGTGATAGACTCCTCCCTGAGTTACCCCTAATAAAGGAGCTCAGAACAAGGCAGTCCAGGCCTGTTTTGTATGCTAACCAGCCTTTTTGAAGCAGACAACTGTGCCCATTTGCAGTGACCTTTGCTGAACTGCCCTGGCACTAGCAGCCAAAGGCTTCTGGTGACCTTGGGTGACTCCTTTTCCTTTCCAATCCCGTTATCGCACTCTGCTAGATTGCCTGCTGCAGCAAAACCCCCTTAATGTCAAGCAGAAAAAATGGATAGCGCTGAAATGCAGGGAAATGAATTCAGAGGCTATTATAATGGAAATAGTTTAACTTCAGTCAACTTTAGCATTAAACCCTTAAAAGGAGGCTGTGGTATATATGACACCACCTCAACATTTCTCCTAGCTATTAACTCTTTATATACCCAAAATGCATTTAGGCTCCTGTTTCACTGTGTGTGTGTGTGTGTGTGTGTGTGTGTGTGTGTGTGTGTGTGTGTGTGTGTGTGTGAGAGAGAGCACATACACACCTGAGTAAATGCACACATCTGCTGCTCCTGGATTCTTTCAAAGTATTATTAACTCTTCTTGATGGGAGACAAATTTCTACCCCCTTTCCATTTCACCCTGGGTGGGGAGAAGAGGTGTCATAGTACATCCTTCCGTATATGATGCCACATCCCAGATATCACCACCTGCATTTCTTACTCTGATTCATGTCACTCCTTCCTTTCTATGGGTGCTGCCCTGTATACCTAGTAAGTGCCCCATACAGCATTATTCCACGGGTGAAATGAATAGCATGTAATCCAGAAAACGCTGCCAGACAACTCTGCGGAGGTTGTGTCTCTGTCTTCAGAGAGTTAAAGGCATTGGTTCCCAAGCAAGTGTCTGCAATCCCACTCAGATTACTGCAAATATGGCCAAACCAGAAGTGAGGCCGCGAGCTAAGAAGTGGGGTCACAGCCTTAGGTTATAGGGAACTGCTGTCTTAAAAGGAGTAGGTTCCACGTCCATGAAGATGTGAATCCTGTATGTTCACTTCTACCTGTGCAAGCTGAGTAAAAGTGGGCACAAAAGACTGTCACATCAGCAACCCATCAGATGTCAGAGATGCCAATCTCCCTTTGCCCTGGGGTTCTTAACTTCTCAGCTTACAGAGCATTGGAGCTCCAGCTTGTGGTGTCTGTCTTTAGACTTCAAAGGGTTTATGAAATACATGGATGTGCTGTGCTGTGCTGTTCTCCCCTCCATGTGCTGTACTCCCCCCAAGCCTGTCTTTCCCTCCCCCTTCCCCATTCATTGGCACCAAACGCACACGCTAAATTTGAAAACACATCTTGCTGGAAATGCATATGCTTATATTTATGGGCACAGTTGGTCATTTGGCCTGTACCAACAGATGCATTGGCAGATACTGGCTGCACAATCAGAGCCTGATCCACAGCACACCAATAGCAAGGGAAAAATGGCCATTGACTTCATTAAATGTTGGCTCAGATTATAAGCAGAGGAGCAGTGAAAATCTGGCCCTATATTTTTGTTTAAACTTTGGGGAGGAGAGGGTGAGTTATCCTAGCATTTTCCATTTGCACGGAATTAAGCTCCAAAAAGCATGAAATCGCCTTACCCCGGCACAGCTAAGGGAGTACAGATACCAATGGAAAAAAGATAGAGATCCAGAGAGAGAATGAACAGTGGAGAAAAAACAGGGGTACAACATCCTGGAAAAATCCCCATAGGACTTTGGTAAAACCTGAAAGGCAGTCTCTAGGGACCATCTTCCCTTTGGGGATGTCAAAGACCCACTTCATTCAGAAGCGACACTTGTAGTCCACCTATCCCCCAGCTAGTCTCATCCCATCTGCCCCCATTACTCCCCCCCCATCACACCTTTCTGTACACGCCTAAACAGCAAGCACTCCTGACTGCCCGTTTCTCAGCTGTTTCAGCCTTCGTCTCGGATTTGCACTGCTTGTACATGATCCATGCATGATCCATGCTCTTCTACCTGGAACAGTCTGCCCTAAGCCTGTCCCTTGAAAAATAGCAGTTTTCATGAGCATACTCCCCTCCCTTGCCTAGTGGGTGTAAAGGGGCTCAGGGAGTGGATCAAGCCAACTCTGAATTTAGCTTGGACCTTCAGTCTACAATGGCCTACATTTCAAAAGCAATAGGCCATGTCTAGGAGAATGGTGAAGCAGACTCAAAGTGTTGCACAGGTAATTGCCACAGATGAAAAATCTGCTATTTCCAAAGACGGAGAGGTCTCTAGGCTCCTGGAGCCCCTAGGAATAACTCCATTTCTCAGTCCCACTGTCTGTCGGGGTGAGCAGAGTTAATTGTCATTCCTTTCCATTCACTGAGGCATCATCTCTCTGATATGATACCTGGACACCTGAGGGACAATATCTATGCCTGGCTATCGGCCCCATCCTGTGCGAGTAAGAGACTCACATCCATATACAGGTTGCCTGGCCCACTGAGAGAGACAGAGAGAGAGGGTTATATTGTAGTGAAATATAATGTTTGGGACAACTCCAGTGATTGCTCAGAGGAACCAAGTGATGGCAGTAATTAAAGTTTAGACTCCTTGGTATGACTCCCATCTGTGCTGATTGCTCCCTTCATTTCCATACTTTCCCACTTCACCCTTTATCCGTCCTATCAAAAGCATGAATATGTGTCTCTGGAGACACAAGCCCGACAGCCCCAATGACAGATCACTGATCCCATGACTCACTGAGCTTTTAAACCCATTCTCATCCCCTCAGAACATGTTTCTTCTTCTGGATGATACTGTGAGCTCCTTACAAATCTTCCAGTTGCCTGGTTACCAGGTTAATATTGATGACAAACGCTGGATGACAGTATGCTTAAGACTGCTTCCTCTGAGATCCAGTCTCTAGCTTTTCTCCTTTCCCAGTAACAGGGATCCTCCAGTACTTTCTTCCCTCTGCATCAAGTCTTCAGACACCTTTGGTCCCAACACCGGTACCCTGGCCTCTTGCCATTGTCTGTCTTACTGCTTGTGCGTTCAGCCTGGTTTGTGGTCCCCTGCCTTAGTTGCTTGAATCACCCGATCTCAGTATCTCAGAATAGATTCCCTTAGCTCTCCCCAAGCCTTTCACTATGCCTTGTCCAGAGACAGTGCTGCTATTTCCCCATCTCTCAGTGCTCAGCATGCTTTGAGATTCTGTCCTGATCAAGGACTTCCTTCTGCGTACAGCACCCAGTGCCCTGGGGCTCCCACCCTAATTGGGGCTTTTGTTGCTGTGGTAAATTAAAGAGATAGTATAATTAATGTGCTTCACACGTTGCAGGGAGAGATTGGCCCAAAGAACCTATTCCCCAATAACTTATACTTAGCTTGTCAGCTCTCTGAGGCCTGGACCACCTCTTTGTTTAGTGTCTGTGTAGCAATTAGGCAGTACTGCAATACAAATACATGATAACAGTTCTAACCCTAATGTTCTTCGGTCCAGAACTGAGAGGGGATTTTCCATGCTGCTGTTTCTTAGATTCCCTCCGTCCCCCTACCCTTCACTGAGCTGGTGGTCAGTGGAGCATGTGTGCTTATATTTTTGTTTTTCTAACCTTAGTTTTCCTATCAAGACAGAGGGAGCTGTTGCTGTAATTCAGATCTTTAATGCTGTCTCTGTCCTGACGTGGAAGGATGCCGCCTATACCTCTAGCACTTTGTAAAACCTTCTCCCCTGGGCTGAGATGAAGCCTTTACTGAGTCATGCACAAAATTGCTCTGTAACCCACAGCAGCTGGGTGACACGGGGTGTCTCAGGGGCTATAAAATAGGAGGCTGTCCAGTTGAAGTGTAAATTGACCAGAATATATTTCATTCTCCCAGTGTCGAAGCCCAGAGCTTTTGGATGAATATGTGCTTAACTATTTATAATTGACCTTTGCACAAAAGAACATGAAATTTTTATAGCCTAAAGCTTCATTTATTAACTTTACTGGAGTGTAAAATATTGCTGTTTGCTATAAATTTATACCAGGACAAACAATATATATGCTAATTAGTGGCTGTGCAGCTAGTCGGGCGCGTATCTGCTCGCCGGTCATTTTCAACAGGCAAGAGAGACGAATGGAATAGACGAATGACAATTGAGTCGTTTGATACTCTCTGTTCAAACAGTGAAGTCTGAAGTGGTGAATTAATGGTGTTCATTATAACAAGTCCATTTCCTTTTCATTTCCTTTATAAATTAGCCCAGGTAACATGCTGTGTCCCTGAGAGAGATGCTTAGAGGCAACCTGCTGAGACACACCTGCAAAACCTACCTCTCAGGAGTTCTCTATATCACTCTTTTACTTGGCTTCTTCTTTGTCATTCCTTGTCCTCATCGTTCCCTCCGCTCTTCCCTTTCCTTTCCTTTCTTCTTCTATCCCTCTCCCTCTCTTTTAATTCCATGTTTCTTTTCTCTCCTTTCAGTTCTTCTTGACTTTCTTTTTTCATCCCTCTTTCCTCCCTTATAGCTACCATCTTTCTTTTCTTTCCTTATCTCACCTTCTTCTCCATTTCTTTTCCTCCACCCCCTTTATGCCACATACAAGTCCAACCATTCTTCTATCAGTATAGGATAATCTATGGACCATCTAGGAACAGACATTTCTAAAAGGCATTAAAAATATGACATAGAATCCCACATAGAGGATAACAGGAGAAATATGCCCTTTAGCATTTGGGGACATTGGTTATTTCAGTGTTGGCCTGCAAGTGGCAAAGATGGCATGATAAAGCAAATAACATTTTCCAAGAAGAGTAAGGGAACGTGATGAGAACTTTTGGGATGTTCTAGGACCTGCAGCTGTACCCAGAGACCTCCTGCCCCTTCCACATGTACTGTTCCCAGAATCAGAGTTTATGCGGAAGTAAGGAGATAAGGAGCTAAATGGGAATGAATGTCACTGTCCCAAAAGGGTGACATGCCATTCCCACATGAATGAGGAGGGGTAATGGACATATAGTGTTAGGGCTGGAGGGACACTAAGGCTGGTATGGATCTCAGGTGATGTTCCCAGCAAACCAGAATGCCTTGACTCCACATACTTTTTACAATGAAGTGTTTGTACTCTTACAGTATTTGTACAGATCCTACTCAAGTCTGGTCTAGTCTTGGTTGAGGGCTCAAGAAGCAGGCAAAATATAACTGTTTAATAATCATTCTACCTCTGACATGCAAGGAACCAGGTGCTAGATACCACTAGCCAAGTAAATCAAGAGCAAAGGGCAGAGTGAAGCTATGCACCCAGGCTTTTGAAGGAGCAGGGTGGGAAGTGTGAAGGATTTCCATCCCCAATCTCTTCCCTGTCTTTCTTGCTAGTTTTGTTTCCTCTATCATTGTCTTCTTACCTGTCTGTCACTCTGGTTGCTCTGTCTACATGACCTGGAACCAGGTGAGACGGGGGTGGATCTTCCTCTCTATTGTGTTAGCAGTGACCTCATGGCATGGGGGCAGCAGCTCAAGCCTATGTTACTCTCATCAGGTGAGCACTGATGCTTTTTGATTAGTTGGTTGGCCGCAAACAACACCTGCCCTGATAGGACCTGGAAAGGTGATGTCAAAAGGCCAATATAAGCTAAGACTGCCCAGGAGGAGGGAGAATACCATATTGGGGAACATGACTAACTGACCAGGCAGAGAGGTGGGGATCTCTCTTGAAACTCATGGACACACCATGAACTGCCAGCCTCCAGAGGAAAGCTCAATCAGCCTCTGGATGATACTTGGGGGTAACTTACCTGAAACTTATCTAGGCATATAGCTTGCAGTGAAGGAGATCCATGATCAGAGGCTACCTAGCCACGCCGTTTGCTCTAAGGTTATTCTGTGATAGCTCTCTATTCTGTACTTTTCCCTAAGCCAACCCTCTGTACCAATAAAAAGTTCTCCACTGTACGAAGTGTGGCAGACTCACTGGGAGAGGTTTTGGGCATGCCTTTTCTATTCCCTTGGCTCAGATGACCAAGGGAGACTATTATTGGTGCATCAGACTAAAGAAAGCACCCCAGGTTCTTGCAGAAGGTCAAGCACCCTCCAGAACTACAAGGCCTGTGTACCCCAGGGGGCGCAGGGCCCAGAAACAGTCCAGACCCCTGGGTGATGATGGCAGTACCCCCAGGCTTGTGGGTATGCTCCAGGAAGGGGAGCAGCTGGACGAGAGGCACCCCAGGGAGGCACTTGGAGCTTGGTAGATGGTTGGACACAGTGAGGTGGGTGGCTCAACACCAGACACAGCTCTCCCCTGAGATTTTGCAAAACGTGCAGAAGCAGATGTGCTAAATCAATAGCAAGCTACACTAGTTTTCAGATATGCTGCCTCTACGTTGAAAACCACCCCCTTTTCACGCTGTGAGGTCTACCTTCTGGCAGGTATTCTTGCCTCTGGCCAACACAACCACCCTACCGGCTATCTTTGCAGTGTTGTGGGACTTACAGTGGGCAATCTACCTCCCTGAAGCATAGTGCCATCTTCTCGATCCAGCAGATATGTAACAGAAAAAAGGCTAATGAGAGACATGGATAGACAGGTCATTAATTAGCTCTGCTAGGATGAAATCAGTGATTAGGGGGTTTGGGAACCCAGAGACTGAATCTGGTTCCATCCAGGATTAGAGCTTGGTGGGAATTTTCCATCGCAATACTACTGTTCCTGCTGGTTTTTGATCTGAAGAGGTAGAGTGTGTAGCTTCCTTGTATCTATATCCCTGCCAACAGGGGTAAAAAGCATGTAAGGCAGATACAGACTAATTTTGACCCTACACCCCCCCCCTCCAAATGTCAACTTTTTCAAATCATTGTTTTAACTCTTGATTCCCCACAAAGTGCTGGTATTTTAGCCTTTAAAAACTAAAATTTCTGCCCAGTGGAAAGTTCCAGTATTTCACTCAGATCCATTCATTATGCTGTTGTAATTGTTAAATAAAAGCATTCCTTGAAAACGCAGACTCCCTGCTTCCCAGAGAAAAATACAGACCCTGCTGCGAATCTGGCCCAGGACATTTTAAGGCAAACAAAAGACAAAAGACACAATTAGCAAAATAGTTAATTGTCTAGACAAAAATATTAGCCCATCAATCTCCTGGAGCTTATATAGGTTAAAACAATAGCTTTGCTTTAATGACTCTGTTTGTTTGTTTGTTTGTTTGTTTCCATTAATTTTAATCAATTTTTAAAAAACCCCACAAAGAATGCACTACAGGTCCCAATGTTCTCCAATTTCTAACATATCCAGTCTGCTGTAACAAAAAAATCAACTTTATCTCCAGGTCAAGGAACTTAACAAGAAAGGACAAACTTTTGGTTATAGCAAGGCTTTCCTTGAAAGGGAGGAGACTAGTAATACAGACTCTTATGGTGTCTATAAGCTTCTCACAGGGTCCTGGCCATGCCTTCTGCTCACACATGCTAAACTTGGAAATGCAGTGGTAAGGACACTCTGAGGTTGGCCTTTAGTAGCTGCTCTTTAGACCCCAGTCTCTCACTTGAGTAGGAGCTGGTGGATGCTCAGGACTGAGAGCCTGGCCTTAATGGGGATGCAACATTGTGGGGTCTAGGTTCAAGTCTGCTCTCCCACCAACTTCCCCTGTGACCTTGGGAAAAAAGAATCACTTTATCTCTGTGCCTCGGTTTGCCATTTTAACACAGGGATAAGAGCCCTGCTTTGTTTCATAGGCTATTAGGAGGTTAAATCCTCTAAAGATTATAAGATGTTCAGCCATCATGGTAAAGAAGGCCTTGAGTTCCTTACCTAGATTCAGTGACCTTGGTCTGGTTTTATGATGGCCTTTTTCTGTGACACCGAATGTGATACTCAGTCTCTTTAGCCTCCATTCCATGTCCATAAAACCTGGATAATAATCCTCCTTCTTTTCTCCAAGCCATTGTCTTGTTCAGTCAAACTGGAAACTCCCTCGGCAGATCCTGCTTTGCACAAAGCATGTGTAGCACCTCCTACACAATGGTGCTCTCACTTAGACTGAAGCATCAAGGCACTATCAATAATCACAATAGTTGAAACGTAACTTCTGCATCAGCAGCCTTGTTTGGATTGGCTTTCAATACTGAGAACCCAGGTTTTGAGGAAGCAGGTGAGCTGGAGGAAGGGGTGGGAATTCTGTTCTATTCCCAGTCAAGCTAAGTAGAAATTTGGACACGGTTGTTTTAGCTGAGGGTCGTGTCTCCCCTGGACTGCTATTTCTGAAGCACCAAAGAACTAGCACAATGATGTGGGCTGGGGGTAGGAGAGGAAGTCCCAGTTAAGCCTGAGATCACAGTGGACAGACTGCCAATCTCTTCCGAAGTTATGTTCTAAATTGCTGATAGCAAAAGGAAATGCTGGGCCAAGTACTGTGCTGGTGCAACTCATATCAACTCCAGCAAATGTGACACCTGCGCTAATTTGCTATTATGTGGGGTCTGCCTAACCTCTGACATTACAAAAAAAAAAAAAAAAAAGAGAGAGAGAGGGAGATTAGGGTAAACATGATAAACATATTTCTTAATATATGTTTTTATTTGTCTTCTGGCTTTCAAACCTTTAGGATGCCTAGAATCATGTTTCTAAACTTTTCTCTGAAACTACAAGGACAATTTTTTAAAATGAAAATTAATATTTCCATTTAAACATGCAGTTCCAAAGGCTGTGCCTTTAGATTGAAGGAAAAAAAGGCAACCTAAATTAAGTTGTCAACACTGTTCACCAGGGCGAAATTTTCATTATATGTTTATGATTTTGTCTATAGATGACTGACTACCACAGGCATTTTTCTAAATGCCTATTAATTATTATTATTACCACCACATCATTTTTCCCAAGCTTCCTATCATTATCACTATTATTCAGATATTAGGTGAATTTTAGCTTATGAGTGGGGAATCTCAGTTCTCTTCCTAGTGCACAGGGTCCATACACCCACACACTTCATGGAGATCTCAGAAGAGAGATGAATGACTGCACGGCTTCTGGAGACCTAACTGCTCTCTTGGTCATCCAGATGATCCCTTCCAGATCTGAGATGAGAGACACTAATCGTTACAGCAAAGACAAGGGTCACCTTGTGATGCATAGGCCTACAATAAGCCTGTTAGATGGACTTCAGTCATATTGTCAACTTGGCACAGTTTAGCGACACTAAATTTACCAATAAGAAAATAAAAAGTCCCCTTCTCCGTTTTATTGTTCTTGGAGCAAACTGCATTATTCAGTTGTTTCTATGTTTAAACATAAACCATGGTTTACGATGATGTTTTATTCTTTTTTTTAAGCAAACAGTATATCAGTGAAGGCATGATCATAAAATTATTGACCCAAATTCATCCCCGACATAAAACTCCATTGATTTCAGTGGGGTTGTGGAGCTTGAGTCATTGCTATAAGACTTTTCCCATTAATTCTGATTCTACAAAGTACCTGGAAAATCTCCCTCATCATACCCTGCACAAAGCTTGAACCGAAGAGATAAAGGAGGGGGGAGGAGGTCCTTGACTGAATATTTCTTTGAATATGCCTAAAACAAACCTGGATCATAACCAGGCTTCTAGGGAACACAGTTGTTGGGCCCAGATCTTTAGTACGTGCAAACCAGTTGAGCTTTCTACCTTAATTGCACTAGAGTTATGCCCATTTGCATCCACTGAGGGTACAGCCTGTTGCCCTTGCATGGTATCAGTCTTGCATTAGATGCCATCTGTTTTCCCTCCTTGTGCTTCACTCTTCCTTGTAGGGGACTCCAAGACTTTAACTTCCTTCTTCTGGATCCTACCTAGCTTAAGCACCGTTCCCCCCAGCATCCTTGTAGAATAATGTAGGTATTTGCTCCTGTCCCCAGACTGGAACCTCTAGCTTTCCTCCTCAAATCATCGTCATCATCATGATTAATAATGGAACTGTTCTGGCTGCTTCAGAGCTGGATGGTATTTCTGGATCAGATTCAGTACCTAAGATGCCTGGCAGCAGCTTTCGGGTGTTAAGTGTTGCAACTGAAGGGGCCGCTTGCCTTGACTGTTCCCCCCACAGTGGTATTGCTGCCACAGCTAATATTTGAACAACGCGTTTGCCAGTTACCTTAATACAAACAAGTCCCCTGGATCCTAGGGAAAAGGCAGGGCAAATCTAAAGCAAAAGAGATACTGGTGTCCTCACTTCTCTGTATCGAATCACAACAAGGAAAACAAAGAGAAGGGGAAAAAAGGGTTGATGCAGAGGGTATATTCTTCATTTATGGCTGTAGATTGGCCTGGGTATATTAGCAATAGGTGCCTTGGAGAAGCTATGCTGAATGGGTGGTTAGGAGACCAAATATTTCTCTTTCTTCCAGTTTTCTTCTGCTTCTTCTTTGATCTCCCTCTCTGCATAATGCTCTACTTTCTTCTCAGCCTCTGGCTATTTCTTTCACTTTCCTAAGGCATATATTACCTTTACATATTTGCTGTTAAACCCTGCATACCTGTATGAGCACATCCTGTGTGTGTAACTTTTCCCATCACACCCTACTTCCTAGAGCTTCAGAGAATACCTGGTCAGAGAAGAAAATATGCAGTCCTACTATTTCACAGGCATCAGTAAGGTAACACGCTCCTTCTGTGTCAAACATATTCAGGGTATTCATGGAAACTATTTCAACTGAAATAAATCAGATTTTTTTGACAAAATACATTTTGTTGGCAAACTTCCCAGGCAGTTCCAAATAGGACTTTATGCTGTTTTTTATTTTTTTTAACTGATGGTTCAATTTGGTCATTACTTGGAGTTGAGATTCCCATGAGCATTCAAAGCATGGCTTTTGTAATTCAGTAAACTTTGGTATATCTTATACAGAGCTTTCCATCAGTTGATCTCAAAGCCTGTTACAAAGGAGGTCAGTATCATTATCTACATTTTGCAGATAGGAATCTTTGGCAGACAGAGGGGAGTACCTCTTGCAAGGTCATTCAACAGGCCAGATGTCACCTTTCCTCCAGGAAGAATGAAAACAGCCTGCATTTGCACCTGCTGAGAGGTGCAAAGCAGTTAAGCTGCCTTCCTACAGCTGCGGAGAGCCTGAGTTGGAGTCCCATTCTAGATTCATATTTGTAGCTGCTCCCAATCACCCAACTGTAAACAGGCATGTGGTCATTCAGGTTGGGGAATCAAAGGTATCTGGATGTAATGCTGGCCACATCACTTCTCTGTGTGCTGCTGATTACAGAAACTCTCATGCTTTAACCATACTAAGCTGTGATAGCTGAGTAAACGTTTGACTTTGACATTTGACTACAAGTCAGAGTCAGGCAGAGCTGCTGGACTGGAACAGTTAATGCAAACTGTTTAAGATGGCACAGCAGAGTTACATGGCGCTCTAGCACTGGGACAATAAGAAGTGCTGCAGATTGGAATGAGCAATGTGGGCTTTAGGGCTCAAGTCAGACAAAAACAAAATGATGGAGCCGTGTATGTGCTGGAGCGCAGAGGAGACGGGAACATCAGATGCTGCAAAATGAGGCGAGATGTACCATGTAGGGCACAGAAGCGGATGATACCTACTAGCTTCTGGATGCACGGACACAGGAAGGAGGGGCCCCTGGGTGATGCTACAGGCCAGGATGAAAAAGGACAGCAGAGCTGTGGGGAGCCTGCAGGGTGGTCCTAGGAATAGGGCAACTTGGGCTTTTGGGTAGGACTGAGGTTTATTAAAGCAAGACGGTAGAGGATGGAGGGGACTCTGTACTATGCCCCTGTGCGACACTGGCTTCTAGCTTGTGCAAACAGCTGCTCCATCTCAGGAGCTCTCAATTCACCAACCCGCTTTCTGAAAACGAATAAAAAATATTAATTAGGAGAATAGACAGAGCTACTTTTCAGTGTTGGTGTCCCCAGGGGCAAGTGCAGACAGGCGACATGTGAATTGTTTCAGACATCACACCAGCGGCGTGAAAATCATTGCTCTTTGGGCTGACAGGGATGTGAGAGCTGCCTCAGGAGGAGGGAGCAGCACTCAAACCAGCCTCAAAGTTCCTTTCAAGGCTTGATAAGTTGCCTTATCCCTCCCTGTCTATTTTCAGATCCTAGCGATAGACTTGGCTCTGTCTCCCCAGTAACACCCCCTCTCCAAGGTCTAATTCTCCTCTCACTCAAACCAATATAAAAGCTAATGTTTCCCTGGCACAGTCAGAGAAGAATCAGTCCCCTTATCCCTTGCCCCCTTTGGTCTGGAACAGAAGTTTCATAAACCAGTTTGACCCAAATCAGTCAAACCAGTTTGACCCAAGTCAGTCAAGTCTGATACTACATTCAACCAGGCTTATCTTAAACCAGTTTCAGCCATTTTTTAAACTGGTTTATGAGCACTGGACTTCTGTTCTGTTACAGGTTTAAACCAGCTTCTGATCACTTAAACTGGGCTCTGTGTAACTTTTGTCCCTAGCCTTCCAGACCATCAACTTGTTACCTGTACCTTTCCAAAAGTTCCCTCAGCACCATTATTCCTTGGCAAATCCTCATAACCCTCCAGTTAAGCCTGCACATACTTTCTCTAGGCCCTGTTAGAAGACCCAACAGACTTCTGCTTAGAAAGTCAGAGCTGACTCACTCTGAGACGTACAATCCAAGAAGGTTGAGACTGGATTCAGGATCAAGGGCAATTCTGGTGGAGGAAAACTACTGGAGGATCATGGATGTTGAAGGCAGGAAACAGAACCTAGGGGAGAATCAAAGGCAGAGATGGTGAAGGAGGCAAGGAGAACGGATACGTTGTGCAGAATGGGGGCTTCTTATGGTTTTTCCGACCTAGAGGTACTTCAGGAAGACTCAGTGGGTGCATCTACATGTTAATTAATGCACAGTGATTACTGTACATTTAATTTAATACTCGTATAACCAAGTACTAAATAAATGTGCAGTGACCAACGTTACTGTGTGTTAGCACCAGCAAACACCTTTTTAATGACACTACTGCGCAGTAGCCTAATAACACTGCACAGTAGTGTATTAGCACCATCTGTGCTGCGACGCATTGCAGTGCAGTGTTATTAGGATACTGTGCAGTTAGTGTCTCATGTCGACATGCCGTGTGTGACCTAATAGGGAAAGTCCTGGATGGGGAGTTGGAAGACATGGACAAGGTGCTAGGTACTGAGCCTCTGAGGTACCGTGCCTCAGTTTCTCCATCTGTACCATGAGAATATGTAGCTTCGTTTGTCAGGAACATTAAGATAGTGGGGATTGGAAGTGCAAAGTGATACTTCAATTGTAAGTAACAGGCTCTTTGCCCCTCTTCTGCTCCCTCACCCCCCTATCTTGCACATCAGAAGCAAGCTCTGGCAGAGAGAAGAGCTTTGTATCATCCCTGCTCTTTCCAGCTTTCACACACCCATGCGCACACACCTTTAAAACTAGCACAGGCCAAGCTGGTGCTGTTCGTGTGAAACATAAAATATTGCACAGCTGGTTTAATAGCCTTTAAAAGTCCCATTCCGAGCTGTTCAGGAGCTCTGTCTCATCATCACAGCACACAGATCTGCTCATAAAGCTGTCACCATTAATCGCCACCCACAGTCACCACAGTGTCGGGGTCACGCGTCAGGGAAGAGCGATGCGGGTTTCATTTGGGCAACTGGCCCATTGCCGGACTCTCCTGAACCCCAATCCATTTTCCCTGCTGTGGCATTACTGGGCGCTGCACTAGCTTAGTTGCACGTACAGAAAACCCTCCTTCCTGCCCCCAAATGACGTGGTTTTCTTGTTCTTAATTCAGCCCCTTATTCCACCCAAATGCCCATCTGTCTCTAGTGAGTTTCTAAATTAGGCCTGTGCAAACTCCTCTGGCTTCATTCTGAACCCACTCCAATATTGCAAGGTGGAAAGTTCAAATGAAACTCAGCCATTATTGGCTTTGCATTCCACTTAGGAGAGACTGTGAAAAAGGGAGCAAGAGGAGGAGTGCGAAACAGTTCAGTGAAAGAATAAACACCTTAAATGCCAGCGGAGCTTGGCGGAGAATTTTCTAGTCTAAATAGAGAACACAGATCGCCCTTTACTTTAACACAAAATATGTTGCCGGTTCTCTCTCTCCTTCTCGTTTAATTGAATCACCCTTTACAAAGGTGGAGGGGAAGGGCAGGGGTGAAATTACAGGAAATGAGTTTCATGAACTCAAATTAAAAATAATGCAAAAGATTTGCAACCCCCACCATTCCCCTGACACTTGCACCTCCTTAATATACATTTGCCTTACCAATACCACAGAAACACCCCTTCTGTCCTCATTTCTCAGTCTCCCCTCCCTGCCCTCTCCCCCAGCCAGGAAATCAATCCTATTCTGCAGTGCTTCAACCCTACCCACTCTGTCTTTCCTTTATTTCCAGTTCTTCAGTGTCTTTCCAGTTCCTCAGTCACTCTCTGGTGTTTCCCTACAGAGTTTCTCACTCCCAAATCTACAACCCCAGGACTTTTTTCCAGTCCCAGGGACTCTCACCACACTTCACTTCCTTTCCACACACCTCACCCTTAAGCTTTATTCTCTTGAGCCCAGTTTATCAGTAGCACAATGATCCTAGCAGTCTCAGACTCTTCCCCTAATCCACCCAGTTTCCCTCATTCCTTATCTAATCCTTTTAACCCTTCTTTCTCTCAGCATTTTGGATGCTTTCCTCAGTCCCTCCTGTTTTCTCCACTCCTGCAACATGCAATCACACTATCACCCTGAAATAAACTTCTTCTTCCTTTAGCTACTTCTTAGCACAGCTTCCCTATGTAAGCTCCATTTTTTCTGTCTTCCTCTCTCCTCTGTATTCCAGTGTAACACAAGCTATGAGACACCTTTCAATTTCAAGCTCCGCTGGGTTTGCTGGTATTGGACACACCATCGGCAGTGTGTCTCTCTGCGTTGTACCAAGTAGAATAAAAGCATCCCATGCATGTCCTTCCGTCAACTTTGTTCTTCAGCTGACCAGCCCTGCTCTGTTCTGAAATCCCAAAGCACAGGTCAGCCAGTCACTTCCCTCCTGTGGGTTGTCTCCTGATGGCCAGTTCCTGAAGCATGAGATGAGGAAGAATGGAAATGCTTAAGACTAGTTTGAAAAACTAGGTCAGGACATGATCAGGACTCACATGTAAGAAAGAGAACCATTGCCCAGGCACATACTAAAGAGACTGAAATACTTAGCTCTTTCAAAGCTGGAGAAGCTATCAATTAAATACGATAGTGTATCCTTGCAAGAACTGTCTCCTCCTGTAGAGGATTGCCTAAGGAAATGGCTTAAATAGGTTCAAGAACCCAAGCCTAGGAAAGGGGATGGGGAGACATTTATGGAAAAGGCCCCCAAGATGTTAATAAAAACTAATAGCCTTTCCACAGACTTTTCCCATCCTCTATAGGATTCCGATTCAGTAGCAGGGATATGATTTCCTACTAAACTCAGTGGGACTCAAATCTCTTTCACTTATGCAGTGTTAAATTGGGAGTTTCTCCTTTGCAAAGAGTGGTGACACAGAGAGTAGAACTAGTGTAATGGGAGAAGGTCCAGGCTCCCAGATTCAGCAGCGGGTCCACGTAGGAATGCATACAAGCAATGGTTCTCACCTTTCTGATAGGGGATTCCTTCCTGGTGCCACCAGTCTCTTCCCCTAGTAATTTCTGCTATGAGTTTTCCTATGGCAAGAAGGGAGAGGGAGTGAACCACCCCCAGATTTATGTTAAGGGAAGAAGGGAGGCACTCATAGTTTCATAGTTGATAGGGTCAGAAGGGACCTGAGTAGATCATCAAGTCCGACCCCCTGCTATGGCAGGAAAGAGTACTAGGGTCAAAAAACCCCGGCAAGGTGTCCATCTAGCCTCCTCCTAAAGACCCCCCAGGGTAGGAGCCAGCACCACTTCTCTCAGAAGTTGGTTCCAGATCCTAGCTGCCCTGACAGTGAAGTCGCGCCTCCTGATGTCTAGTTTGAATCTACCTTCTGCCAGCTTGTGACCGTTATTTCTAGTCACTCCTGGTAGTGCTCGGGGGAACAGGGACTCCCCCAATGCCTGCTGGTCCCCTCTGACTAGTTTGTAAATGACCATTAGATCCCCTCTCAGCCTTCTCTTGTGGAGGCTGAACAGGTTTAGGTCCCTTAGCCTCTCCTCGTAACTCAGAAAGAGCTAAGCATTGACTCAATGGCTAGGGACAGACATTACACATAGATCAGTTTAAGTGATCAGAAACTGGTTTAAACCTATACAGAACAGACATTCAGTGCACATAAACCGGTTTGAAAATGGCTAAAAGTGGTTTGAGATAAACCTGGTTGAATGTAGTATCAGACTTATTTGGTTAAAATGGGTTTAGGCATTGTCTGTCCCAGACCCCTTGCTGGTTTAAATTAAACCAGACACCCCCAGCATCCCAGCATGCTCTCTGGGCTGGGCGGGACTCTGCTGTCTGCTCTGGGCTGGCCCCTCCGCTCTGATCTCTAGCCCGAGCAGGGGCAAGGCATGCCCAGGTGCTGGCCTGCCATGGTCCCTTGAGGCAAATTCTCCCCATCCCCAACCTCCACAAACCCTGGGGTTTGCCAGCCCCAGCCACACCTCCACGGCTTGCCTGCAGCCAGGCAGGGACAGAGTTAATTCCTCCCTGTCCCCTCTCCCCTGGAAATGTGCCAGGGAGGGGGCTTGGGCTGCAGTCTCAATCATCATACATATGTGCTGGAGATGTAGTTAAGGGAAGTTGCAGGCAGCTTCCCCAAAGAATGCAGAGAGCTACATTTACATTATAAAACAGAACCTGTAAAAGGTGAAAATACCTAAACAAATCCTTTCTGGATGCCTGGCTGTAAGGAGACACAGGATTAGTAAGACTTATGCAAGGCTTTCTCTTGTCTTCCTCGTTTACATTTGAAGTTAGACTAAGTTGTGTATGCTGTGTGTTCACTGGGCTGTATCTTAGCTTAGGCAAAGATTTTTGGTAGATCTCTGTTGTATGCTTTGCAAAGTGCTGCATTCAATACATGCTTGCCTCAGAGAAAGGACTTTCCCTCATCCCCATTTCTCAGTCTGGCAGCAGCTGCCCACTCCCCCCCTACCTCCCCAGCTGGTGGCTGGCATGTTGTGCTAGCCCTGGCTGGTGCCTGGCCATGCCTACTGGACTTCAGCAGGGAGGGGTGATAGCCTCCCCTTTGGCAGTGGCTGGCAGGTGTGCTCTAACACCCTTCGGCTTCTGGCTTGAGCCACTGCAGAAATGTGGCTGCATTTCCTGGTTTAACAGAAAATATCAGTCCAGTTATTAATCATTGTGATCTGTGCAGCTTAGATTAACCTGCAAAGAGTGAATTAATTCAGGCTCAGACTTTTTGAATGTCTGTCCCTAGCCTCTATGTCCTTCCTTGCAACTGCAGGGTGTCTTGTATCTTCACACATATAATCCCAGACTGGATGCAGCAGAGGACTGATTTAATGAGTCAGATTCCTGTCTTTTAGAGTTCACAGACAAGCAGATGGCTGCAAAGCCTCTCAGGAACCCAATGGAACATTTAGAAAAGAAGCTGCAGCATTTTCTTTTAAGGAGCTGTTGTTTGGTCTTCAGCTAAAGTACTGCCATAGCTCACTTTTGGGAGGGAGAAGCCTTCTCAGGCTATATGACTGCACTACTTCAATCTGAAGTCCCTGGAGAATTAAATATGCTGTTCAGATGACATTGTAATACCTCTGCAGCAGTACCCCAGGTTTCCCACTACCACACAGAGAGGGAATGGGCACTGGCAGTTCTGGAAGACAGCTCCCAGGAAGCTGTGCTCTGCTCTCCAGCTGGACATGCCATCGAAGGAAAAGCTGGGTCTTGTCATACCTCTGGGCAGCTCTGAAGGCTGTGAAGAGGAGCATTAGAGGGTCACTCTCTAAGTTCTCAATGGCTCTGAGCCTCCAGTTCTCCTGGGAATGTCTCACAGACCCTCTAATGCTCCCTTCTATGACCCCACACCAGTGCTCCACCTCTCTCCATCAGCCAGATCTGATTTTCCAAGGGGTTCAGCAGCTACTTAGTTTACTGACTTCAGCAGGACCTGTGGGTACTAAATGCTCTTGGCAATCTAACTAGAAGCCTATGTAAGATCCCTACCTTAGGCACATACTTTCAAATTTTCTTCTGTGTTTGTTTTCTGCAGCACAGTGATTTATGACAGGCATCCACCCTGGCCCGTCCTTCTCTTCCTTTGAGCCTCTTGCTAAATAGACATCTTTCTCATGAGGTTTATAATCCTAGGCTTCCTTTTGCAGTAACCGTATCTAACTAGACAGGAAAAATTAAGAAATCTTCCGGACGTGCACATTACTAACCATAGCAACAGCATGATCTCAGTGCTGTAATCTTGGTCCTTCCTTCTGAAAACTACCTAATGGTGTGTGTGTGTGTATGTGCAATATTATATTATATATCCCTTATCATAATGTATAACGCTAAGTTTTATGCTAATTTAGGGACCAGTCATGCAGATGTTACCAAGCACAGCACTTAGTGCTGCTGCCTTTCACAATGGTATTATGGGTCTTGCAGTGTTTGTTGGTATTTAATTTTTGTTCAAACCTTGGCACCAACAAATATGGTATTTTATAAGCATCTCATCTCTCTCTCTTTCTCTCTAATATTAGGTTTTACTTCTCATGCTTATGGGAAAAATAAAACCTTGAAGAGGTAACCCCAGTCTATCCTCATTATTTTGTGAATCTACATATTGGAGTTGTCAGCATTGTTTTCCAGTAGGAGCACTCCCATTTACTCACAGTATTCAGTACTGTATTCAGCAGTGAGTACTGCAGGTTTGATTATGCAAAGGCTAGGATGGGGCCATGGCTGTAATACATCCACTCAGTTGCATGTGAAGTGAGGGGAGGCAACTGGGTAGAAATGTCTTTCTTCCCTGCATCTCACCTCCCGATCCATATTGGCCCCACACAGTCATGCCAGGTGGAATGCTGTGATGTGGACAGAAACAAGGAGCACACAGAGGTTTATGCATCTAAAACAGATGGAGGAGCTTTAATGAGGATACCTGTAAGTATTGCATAGAACAGACACTAATTCTGTGTAGAAAGTGGGAGATCAAGAGCTGCATGATTCTAACTTAATTCCAGAGCTCACCATCCATGGAATTATAAACCTTTCCTCCATTAAGTATATGAACCAGAAACAAGATGAATTCGGCCCTTTAAAACTGTTTGAACCTGTCCATGAAATGGAGGACTAATAGCTCTAGGGTCATCAACTTAAAGATACATATGGTTTCTCTTTCTTGTTTATGCTGAATAACAGGAATCATAGTGCAGCCCTACGTAAATAAATAAGTATACAAAATCAATCAGTAGATGATGAAAGCATGAAAACCCATTACAAAACTTTTTTTTTAATAGCTCTGTTGAATAAATTAACCAGGTAATGGAGCAGTAACCTTGAGATAATTGGTTAGGTGGCTTTATATTTTTTTTATTTAGGGGGAAAATAAAAGATGACACAGTTTTTATCATATTTATTATGAAAGTCATTGACATAATAAAACGCTCCCATCACATCAGTATTCATTTCTGCAAATAGAGCACTGACGTTTTATAATATTAACATGTGTTATAAATGTCATTGATATATTAAGATTTTCAGTCTCTCTAACCAAAAATATAGAGAGATGACTGAGGGAGAGATGACTAATTCAATGAGATTAGAGGGAACATTTTCTTGTGCAATTAAATCATCTTCTGTTTGTGAGCTGGGGAAATGCACACAAGTCCAGTTCTGCACCTGGAAACCTTCCCACAAGCAAAAAGATGGTGAAAGGAGCTGCATAATGGAACTTTAATAGCATCCGAGGGTCCTCATCAGCTCAAGACGCTGTGGGTTGCCAGCTCGGTGTTATGTAAAGGATATAACATGACAGTATAGTAGCATACAAGCCCCATGGATACGCCATCATTTGGGAATGGATGCAGGATCAGAAGTTCCAGAGAACAGACCTCTATCATGACAGATAAGGGACTAAGATACGAAGGACTGAAATGGATCCACCAGCTTCCTGAAAAGTTCTCTCTCAAAGCCTCACTAAATTAACGCAATACCATTAACCTGTGAGCATACTCAGGTATGTTATTAAAAGTCTACTGAAAGGGCTTAAATTAGAGCTGAATTTGTGCCACCATGTATTCTGAGGCCTAAACTGGAAGCTTTCTATGGAGTCCTGGTCCTCCAAATCCACTAGAGAGGACTAGAAGGCAATGTCAGGGTGACAATAATAAAGGTCAGACAACCCCTGAAGAGGACCCAGATTGCAACCCACAGTACAGTGGCATGCCTCTCTCACGCTCTGTGCCCTGCACACTACACTTTCTACGGGATATCCAAGCCAAGATACACATCTGGATTCCTGGATTTTAACACCAGAAGAGACCATGCTGATCTGCTAATTCAACCTTGTGCTAAGAGTTTCAACAGGTGATTCTTTCATCAAGCCCAGGGCTTGTGGCTGAACTGGAGCATCTCTATTTGGAATGAAGACTTCCATTTTTGTAGGAAGCTTGGATAATACACAGCTTTTGTAGCTTCACTACTTAGTTAAGGGATACATTTGTTTTACCAACAGTTGTGTGCCACTGCAAATCTGACTCTGGACTCATCCACAATAACATTAAAGTACTTCATTCACTTTTGCCTGTGAAAATAAGAAATACTGGCATAAGCACATTTTTACTAGTAAAACTGTGTCCATACAAAAGGAGAGGTGTTTTGCTTTCCTTATACCCTCAGAACCAGGGCTGGGTGACTATTGTGTATAAACAAAAGATTCCAGTAACGGGTTTTGATTAGATTTTTTTCCCAGCTTCAGTCCTCCAGCACAGCAACTCATTCTCACTGACTGGGAGAAAACGGTTGAAAATAAGCCCAGTAAATGTGTTCTATAAACACCTCACAGACCATCGGTAGCTACATCCTCAGTTATGGCAGAAGCATTTGTTTAAGAGTAATTTGGGCACGAGATTCCTCCAGGGAATTTCTGCTGCTGCAGGTCTTGGAGGGGGTCTGGCAGGGTTTATTTGTGTCACTTGTCAGGGTTTCCTCTCCCGGGAGTCCCAATTACAGCTGCATCCAGGAGGTGTAAATTTGAATCTTCAGGCTCTGCACATCTCTGCAGATGAACTCACTGGTGCCTAGGAGAACAGTTCCTATTATAAAATATCACATATAATGACAGAGACCTCAGACCTCTGGGAGCAGAAAAAACAATAACTGTCCCAAGGAGAGGAAATGACTTTTTTTTCGTTCTTTTTCGCTCCAGTGAATAATAATAGTGAATGTTTAGATTGTAGGAGGTTGGCTGGGCCAGGGGTGAGAGAAGGAGGGAGATGTGAAGGCAGCAGAGATGGAGATTTTATACTTACCAAGTCTGTGAGTTATTTTTCAACTGAGCGCAGCTCTAAAGTTCACCACTGAATTATTAAGTGGAGGAAGCTCAAAATCTGTTACAGGCGATAATAGCTCTATTTCTGTGGGGGAAGAAATATGTGGGGCCAGAATCTTGGTAGGTGTAAATTAAAGTTATTCAACTAAGCTTAATGGAGCTGTACTGATTAGCACTTCCTGAAGGAGCTGGAACGTCATCACCCCACCCCCCTCCCCAACAACCCCTCCCCAGTTTTTTTGAGTAGTCAAGGATCTCGCTGTAGCTTGCACTACAGTGCTGGGGGAAGGGTATGTGGATTAGGCAGAAAGGTGGGCAGATAGTCCAAACTCTTTCCATTTTATTACTGCTTCTGCCTCCAACGTTGAGTGAGTCAGCCAGTAAAATTCCCCATGCTTCATTCTGCAAAAGTAGCTCAACAATTGTTTCTCAATCTCTACTGGCAGTATGAAGTGATATGTGGCTTAATGAATCCTGAGACATCTCAAAGTCGGTGCTGAAAATTCTGTATGCCCGTCTATACTCAAACATTTAGCTACTACATGAGGTGATAGTTCATGGCACTCATGAACATGCAGCATATTTCCTGAGTTGCATAAGACTAATTACATTTGTGCATAGCAAATGGCTTCTAGTGTCTTTTCTTAGCACTATTGCAACATACAGTTATGTTAACTTCTTCTGACGGCATGGGAATAACTCTCAGCATATTAGACCAAAAGGGTTACTTGGCCCCACCAAAGAGTCTCTTCTTAACACTCCCGTAACCTACTTTCAGAACCTTAAGGTCACCCCCACTGCACAATGCCCTCATGAAACTAAAGTTGAAGAAAGCAAAAGCTTCAGCAACAACAAAAATGTAGGTCCTGTTTATAACATCTGGAAAAGGAGACAGGATGCCAAGCAAGATGGGCCAGCAGTCTGATCTCACAGATGGACCTAATGATCTGCAGATTCATGTAGACGTCATTGCATCGGCTGTACTCAATTTACAGTTTGAAGGTTACTTTCATAATCATACGAGCTAGAAGTGTAATTATACTTTTAAGTGACAGTTTAGATTCTGAGGCACAGGCAATAGTCTACAAACAATCGCAGTGACTCAATGAGACACATGCAACAGCCCAACTCAACCTCTTTAAGTGCACTGCATACACGATTGCTTTTCCTACAAGATTAAAAACTGGAACAACATGAGGGGTTAGTATGTTACACAATGAATTCTGATTTATTGAACATGATTAGTAGGCTATGAATATGGATGTGATTTTCTAAAAACAAAAAAGGAAGTTCACATGGCTCACCCTTATTTAAAACCACAATTTAAACATAAGGAGTGGCAACAGCAGATGGCAAAATGGAAGTGTAAATTAAGGGGTCACTGAGAGAGCACAAGCAATGGGATTGAGGGGAGGAGAGCAGAAAGACTACGGATGTCGGGTGAATGCTGTGGGAAGAGATGCAATGAAACTCCAATGAGCTGAAGCAGGAGTTGCAACTATCAGTGTGTGGCATCAGCTTCATTGGAACTGTGCCCAGCCCAGTGTTTTTGAGGGCAGGGAGAGTCAACTTCTTTCACCCAGTTTAATGCCAAGTATGTGTACAACCTCCCATATATATTACAGCAGCCAGAAGCCTGCTGTTCAGTCCCAAACTGCCTATAGCCCCAAAAGGTGATTCTGAATGGTAGGGATTGCTGGGGCTTTGACCTATCCCAACAAGAAAGACCTCCCTTTGTCCCAGTCAGATCTTCCTGGGCAGGACGCTTGGCATGAGGAGGTGCCATCAGAGTGAAGAAGGGTCTATAAGATGGGAGGGAAATCAGCTGCCAGTTAAACCAGATTTACAGCCACTTTGCATCACTGGAAGGGCACACAAAAGAGCCCAGGCAAAGGGACAAGATATGATCCAGCTGTGGTTGACTGGGGATTAAGGCACAAGGGTCAGGAGGGTTAGGTTGGAATCAGAGGAGGCAAGTGTGTCAGCATTTGGAGCCTGGGCACAGAAAAGAAAGCACTCAGGACTTGGAACCAAAGCCCACCGAAGTCAGCAGGAGCTTCTGTATTCATGTCGGCAGTATTTGGATGAGGGCCCTATGTGGTAGGAGGGGGGAAGGAGATAGCCCACCCTCGTGGAGGTGTTACATATCTAAGCAATATAATATTTATCAAGATAGTGCTTTGTCTAGGCATGCACTGTCTCCTTTGCTCATCACCATGGTATCTGAGAGGCTCATTTATTATAGAAACAAACAACTTCACTTCAGAAACCAGTTAAGGTTGCTAAGTGACAACAATGTACTTACTTATCACATCATTTGCAAAACCCTCACACTTAAAAGCAAGGAAATGAATGATTAAGGACTTCAGAAATCTTACACTGCCCACATAATGAACATATACATTTAAATCAGGTATAATAAAATTCACATTTTATCTCAGTAAGACAACCTCCTGCTTAACCCATGATTTTTCCCTTTTTTTATATTATTTTCATTGTATCACTTTTGGTGTGTAAACATTTTCTTTTAAGGGATACTGTTAAGCTGAAAATATTACCAATTCAAGGACTTTTGAATACTCTCCTATATATGCAATAAGAAAACATTTGTAGAGTTTAATTTATGGCTAAATATGTATTTATATATGCACAGTTGCTTCATTTGATTAACACGACTTCTTAGTCTGCGTGCTCCTCAGAAAGGTTAGGTTTTGTATTCATGTTTTAAGATTACTGATAAAATATTGTCTACTGGGGTCAGAGTTAAGGTTGTGGAGTTGTGATAAAATATAGATTTATTTCAACTAGATAAAACAATTTGGGTGAAATCCTAGCTCAGCTGAGGTCAATGAGAGCTTTGCCACTGATTTCAATGGCGCCAGGATTTCACCTTTCATGCTCATTATGTAGACAATAAAAGATGTATGATGTCCTTAATTATTCATTTCCTGGCTTTTAAGCACTTGGGTTTTGTACATGATGTAATAGGTACAGTGCAGTTTTGTTGCTTAAAAACTGTATCTTGGTTAGAAACAAGGGTTTTTCCGGTTCATTGGTTTGTTTACAGGGGGAGGGGTTCATGCTATACTTATTTTTACATGGCTCTATGTTTTCTTTAGTGTGGATAAATTAAATTGTAGGGCCAGAACTTCAGCTGGTGTCAACTGAAATGCCGTCCATTGGAAGACCATCTGTTTATGTAACTGGAGGAGTTAGTTCGCTGTTTGAAAGTTATAAATGAGTGGCCCAGAATGGTCACTGGTTAATTCAATTAAAACAGGAATTAGCATTAGGCAAGCTGCAAATGAACGGAAATCAACACCCTTTTGCTGCTAGTCACCTCAATATTGTTATGGGGAAAAAAATCTGCTGGTGAAAATACATTGGGCTGGAAGTTCAGCCTGGGTGAAGTGTTATAGCCCCACTGTAGGAACCTGAAGTGGATGAAGCAGACACTTTGCAATGCACACTGATTTTCAAGCCCAACAGCCCAGAAGTGGGGTGGCATTTTCAAGAGCACACAACACCTCGCTGTTCCCCATAATGACACTTATGACCAGAGTTTCAAAAGGGCTTAATACCCATTTAGCTGAACCCTCATGGAAATGTGACCACTTTTTTCTGGTTTCTGATGTGAAATAAGTAATGTTGCTGGGGTCACTGACAAAATTAGTCTATGCTCAAGTCTTTTCTCCATTGGTTTTCTCTTCCCTCCAACAGTATCCCTTCTGGAGACTTGAGACTGAGGTTTCAAATAACAGGTATTTCTTGACAGTGTTACTAATTTTGCCCTTGAAAACTGCTTTTTTTTTGCATGAGCTGGTGTCAAGGGCTAATCTTGTCCGTTTATCTGCATTTATGAGGCACGTACATCTGTAGTGTCGAAGTGCTGCACATGGATTGAAAAACAATAGTTGTCTAAATAACTAAATAGTTTCAACAGCTCAGCATCTATGGGGTTTGCTTGTAGTTTTGGGAACAGGATTGGGGTGGCATTTGTGTTCTCAGGCTTTCCTAATCTTTCCAATATACTGATAAAATTGCTTCTCTTTTACCAGGAGTTCAAAATGAAATATTAAATATGACAGTGAACCACTAATAATGTCATGGCCAAAACAGTGGCTCTTGAAGCCCACAAAGAACGCAGGGGAAGATGGTGATGGAGATGATCATTACAGGCCACACTCTACTAGCATATCTGAGCTGAAGCCAATGGAGCTGGTGCCAGCAGAGAATTTGATTGATCCTCCAAGAGTTCACATGAGCAGCAGCATTTACTAAATCTGGATGAAGGTATAGCATGGGCTCCCCCTAATGCTGCCTTCTCAGAGTGCATAGGGCAGTGCTTGTTCCCCTAGATTGCCTGGACCTGTTCCCTGTTAGATGCTCAGATCTAATCCAGGAGCTACTGCAGCCTCCAGCAGGCATTTGCAAGAGCGAAGGAGGACCGCATGGCTAGTCCCTACTGAAACAAAAGAGACCAAATTCAACCCTAGCATAAGGCCCTTGGAGGTCAGTGGAACAACAGCACAAAATGGACTTCATCTACTGCACGAGGGAGTGCACCCTCATCAGAAACTCACATCACGCTTCCCATGCATTTGTGAGCTTGGTGGATGTCTCTCCCTCCTGGAGATCATTTTTGAATCACGTTGCTCACTTTCCGTCTGTCCATTCTGATGATTAAGAAGCACAAGCAAATAGCAATGCTACTCCGGGTGGTTCCCTTGAGCCATACACTTCACCCTTAGCCATGCATTTTCTTATCCTTATATAATTATAAATGAAGCTCTTTCCCCTGACCCTCCTGCCAGGATATCTCTATTTATATATTCCCAGGATTTTTTTTTTTCTTTTGCCTATTGATTTGTGGTTCTGAGAAGAAAGGCCAGCTACCCCAGGCATCAGTGGCTTCTTGTTCCCAGCAGTTCCACCACCTCTTCACCTACCTTTTTTTAGCTGAAGGGCTAGCAGTAGACCCCAAACACTGCAGCAACCCCTCTATTTAGTGCCTCTGTGATGACATGATATGCCTATATGAGGCGGGGAAGAAAGGATCCCAGGACTTTCACAGCAGCTTCTCTCACTTTAAACCAGGAGTTCTTTGCTGTTTGCTGGCTCCCCTCCTCCATGCACAGTTTCCTTAAATAACTCCTTCAGGGATGAGTTTTGCCAAGGAAAAAAAAAACCAAAATAGATTGTCCTTTGCTTTCGGCAGGCTGGGTCAGCTCCAGGCAAAAAGACAAAGCCCCATACATCATTAGGCAGGCAGAGGTGGTGGGGGAGGCTGGGAGAGGAGCGGGTTTTGGGCAGTGCAATGGGGATATTTAAAGCTGGAGACAGAAAAGCAAAAATGAAAGGTTCAGCTAGGGAGAGATAAGGATGCTCCTGCCAAGTTCCATGTGAGTAGTGGCTTTGTGCAAGAAAGAGGAAGATTTGCTTTGTGAGGGGTGGACACAGGCTGGGATGAGGGAGGGGGAGGGAAGGACATTTTAAGACCTTCAGACACAGGTATCAGAGCCCAGCTAAACACGACAGGTTCCTAGCACAGCGAGGGGAGGCTCCCGTTCACAGCAGCTGTCGCTACAATCTTCTAATTGGAAATAATTGGGATTCTGTCTCAAACCACAAAGCCCTGAATTAGCCAAGCTCAGCCTCCACCAGGAAGCATCTGTTGCCATCTCCAATGGCAACAGTTCAGCCCCCACCCCCATCCAGGCCGCTGTCTCCACCCGCCAACTGGCAGGCAATGCCCGTTCAACTTTGAGCATCGTGTCATCCTGCAGATGCCCAGAGAGACAGAGAGAGAGAGGGCAGAAGAGCTGCAGTGGGTGGTTGCAAAGATCGGAAGGAGGGGAGACGTCCTCCGTGGCCCAGAGCACATATATACCTTCCGGATACTATAGAAAATGTGAGGGTATGGGCTCTGCGGAGGCTGAGGACAACTAGGAAGCTCAGCGAGGCAGCCCATTTCTTGAGCACCACGAGCTAATAGCTGTTCACATATTACATGCCACGCAGGGCCCTGGAAAAGATTGTTAGAATTAGCACTTTTTGTTGATTATGTTAACGGCTCCTTTGTGTTGCTCAGATGCTTATGTATAATTAAGATGGCTTTTATTTATTTATTTTCTTTTCCAAAGCACTGTGAAGGGGAAGGAGAAAAAAAATAAAAGCAACTATTAGTCTGAACTAGGAGCAAATAATAATTGCAAACATTTCAAAAGGGAAAAAAAAGGCAACTTGAGCATGTTAGGCCTTAAAAAAGCAAGGAGAAGTTTCCCTGGGAAAACTTGATATCCCAAGAGAGGCAAAGGATACAGGGCACTGGGGGAGGGCCGGTGGAGACGTCGGGGGAGAAAGGCCTGTTCTGCTTTGCTTTTCCTTTATCTCAGCTCCATTCCCAAAGACAAAATGCTGGATCCTGGCACCAGTCCCTTTGTGCTACTTGGGGCCTGGACACAGGCACATTAGGGCTGTGTGAAGCTTCAAGTGCTGATTCAATTCGGAGGAGATTCAGCTCGATTCAGTGGCTGAATCTTTTAATCCGAATTAAATCAGGAGACCAATAAAAAAGTCTGAATCGATTTGAAGGTCTTCGAATCAATTTGGAAAAGATCTGGAGAGCTTCGGAGATTTGGGCAGTCCCTGCTCGCTGCTGCGGGGAGCTGGACCTGGGCTCCGTGCCAGTAAGCAGGGGGAGGGGGAAAAGGGGTGGAGGAGGGGAGAGGGGACCATGGGGGGACCCCTGCCAGATCCCATCCCCTGCCTTCTCCCTCAGCCCCCCGAGCACCCCCCGCGACCCATGCCCACTTTCCCAGCCCCCGCCCCCCAATGGCTGCCCCACCTGCCCACACTCCCAGATTTTTTTTAAAAGAAGCCCCGCACTCACCAGATGCTGCAGCAGCTGTCAGGGCTTCTGGGGGCTTGTGCAGAGCACCCCATGCAGCATGGGGCAGTGGGGTGCAGCAGGGATCGCCCCCCCCCCAACCTGGCAGCAGCTGGTGAGTGGGGGCTTTTTTTTTAAAGAGCTGGGAGCTGGGGCCAGGTAGGGCAGCCATTGATGGGGCTGGGAGAGCGGGAAGGGGATGGAGCCAATTTGGAGATTTGGCTGATTTGGTGGCAGCCAAATCTCCAAATCAGATTTGGCCAAATCGATTTGGGACAGTGATTCGAATCACTGAATCGAATCAGTGTCCCCTGAATCGGCTGAATCCAAAGTGAACGTTAGCCATTCTGCACAGGCCTAGTTTACAAACTAGGCAGGGAGGACCAGCAGGCATTGGGAGAGTCCCTGTTCCCCCGAGCGCTTCCAGAAGTGACTAGAAACAATGGTTACAAGCTGGCAGAGGGTAGATTCAGGCTAGGCATCAGGAGGCGCTACTTCACAGTCAGGGCGGCTAGGATCTGGAACCAGCTTCCGAGAGAAGTGGTGCTGGCTCCTACCCCGGGGGTCTTTAAGAGGAGGCTAGATGTACACCTTGCTGGGGTTGTTTGACTCCAGTACTCTTTCCTGCCATGGCAGGGTGTTGGATTTGATGATCTGCTCAGGTCCCTTCCGACCCTACCAACTATGAAACTATGAATGTACATTTAGAGCAATATAACTTAGGTTGGTTTTACACTGGGATTCAGAGCTGACAGATGGCAAACTATCCCCAGACACAGCCTTACAAGTAGGTGGCAGAAGAGCAAGTAATAGGCTGCATACTTTGAGGCTGGAAAATTTCACTACAAACTGCTTGTCTCTCCCTCTGATATAAAGTCCAGTACTATCTGTTTGGTGGGGAGCAGAGAAACCTTTCCTTCTGGATTCACCCCTTACTAGAGTTAGTTAAACATTTAAGTTATTCTATCCTTCTCCCTCATTTGGTGGGAGATTTTATCCAGTCTCTGGGTCTTCATTTGCAGGGCATGGTTTTATATTCTGACTATGGAATACACAGGAGAAGTTGACAAATGCATGTTAAGCACAATTTGCTTTTAAGAAGGTTGAAACACTTATTTACAGCCTCCTTTTTTCCTGGAAATAACAAGGGGGAAAGGGGCGGGGGAAGTAGTTTTCATTACCTGCATTATAGGAATGAAAATCAGCCTCAATGAAAATCAGCCTTGTATTAAATACTGTAAGAACCTCCACTAAGAGACAGTCCCTGTACTAAAAAAAAAAAATCCTTAATAGGCAAAGTGCAGAATGAGAAACCAAAGCATAGAAAAATGAAATAGGTTGCCCCAGGTCAAACAAGAAGCCAGTGTTAGAGGAGGGATTAGACCACAAAATCTCCCAATCCACAGTATAATCCTTTACCCACTGGATCCTACTGCCTCTTCCACATTTTAAACTGGCAACACTCCTTTACGGAAAACCATGTTGCTATGACTCACAGATACTTGACAGGGTGCTTCTATGGAGCTGATCATCCTGCTTTGTATCCTGGACAGCCTGCATTGGCCATTGGTGAAGAAATACATATTCCATCTAGGGCTGCTGCAGTGTGTAAGGCATTTCTCTAAGGATGCTCACATTGCTGTAGTCTTGGCTAGCAGCTACTGGAAGCGTCTGCAAGGGAGTCCCATACCATAGCCACTGGAGCTGATGAATTTGCTCACTGCAAATGACATGTGCTGAAAATGTAATTCTTTGCCTGTGGCTCCAAATCTATTCAGTGTGGCTTTTGGTTTCGTAATTCCTAGCAGAGTTGACTGAAACATCACACCTGCACACAACGTTGCTATCTTTTGTTCCACTTGCTCACAGCAGGATTTTCTTATCTTTGCAATTCTCTGACCAGCTCTATCCCTTAATTTCATACAAATTGTCAAATTTCAACCTAGGAATTATTTGCTGAAAGAAAACCCATGCTTCTGGGACTTCCAGACATCCACAGGATACTTCTGGGACCAAGCTCACACTGTTTCAGGGTAGACTAACACAGCGCCTCAGCTGGGATGTTCACTGGGACGTCGAGGGAGCTCGGGAAGGCAGTGCTTTGGTTCTTCACTGCAATATTCCTTCATTCACCTGATTCCAAATTGGCAGTATGTAGTAGATTTGACCCCCCAAAAATAAGCCCAAACTTACAGATTTAGATCAATTTCCATTCCCTTAGACTGGTCTAAGTGTAATGTCTATACTTAAGGGCAAGTGCAAATAAACCAGCTCTTTAGATAGGGACACTCCTTTTCCTCACTACCATGCAATTCAGACCAGCTTAGGGTGTTTCTTTCACTTAGGGTTTTTTTCCATTGGCTTTTTTTTAACATTAATCCAGCCCCTGGTTTCTGCTGTGTGGGATACTGTTTTCCATTCCTGACCCTTCTGTTCTATAGATCACATTAATCCCATCTATAAATTAGTTCATTTGCTGAAAATCAAACACAGAACAAGCAGCCTGATGGCATCTTTACCTAGCCATAATCCTGGATCAATAATGTTTCATTCTTCTGCCTAAATCAGCACTGCTGATCCAGTAACGCTACCTGTTAAACTGCTAATGGCACATCCATTACCTACTTTAAAGATTGGTACTCTTTTGGTGTCTTTATCACCTATCCACAAATCAGTATCACCAGACCAATGGTACAGCTGTTAATGGCACCCACTTCTCAGCTCCACAAAAAAGTTCAGCTCTCTCATGCTGGAAACAGATATGGAAACACATCATAGACCTTCTTTCCAATGCTTGCTCCTAATTGTTTAATGGGGAATACCTAGAAATAGACAATTATGATTTTTGGTAACTAGATCTAGATGAAATCTTTTAGTCAATGGTTTTACTACCCAGGAAACTGCAGGTTTGCTAATCATGTTGGCTGATCCAAAATTTGTGATGAATTTTGGCAAACAGCTTCAAATAAAAAGGAAATTGAAAGGAAAAAATTAAAACATCGAAACAGTTTGTTCTGACTTTTTTTTTTTTTTTTTTTAAAGAAAAGAACATTTCAAAGTTTCATTTGGAAACAGCATGTCTTCTAGAACTGTGCCTACATTTAATTTGGAAAAGAAAGACAGACACCGTGACAACACAATGAACTGTTTTATTGCATGTTGAAAAAATGGTTCAGTCAACCAATGCCATTTTCTCCCCCATTTCTCAGAGAAAAAAAGATGTTGCTGCAGGTCACCCAGAAACAAATATATATGTATTTTTTAATTCATGGTTCAGTTAGTGAAGCCAAAAATCAATTTTTTGCACTGTTCCATGGAGAACCAATGTTTGCTCTACTCTAAAGGACACACAGAGGTGTGAGGCATGAGGTCCCATTTTCTATACCTACCTCTCTTCACAAACACATGCACGCACAAAAGAATCCTTTAAAACCCATGGGTCAAAAAAGACAGAAATATTTACCAGAATATTCTTAGGGACAAAGCCTCAGTGTCTGCCACTCTGGTTTGGTGGGAGTCATACCTTGTGGGCATGTGGCTGAAAAAACATCTTGCATTTTTTAAGGTGCTTACTTAACCAGATTGGACAGGAGCATGAGGACAGTGCTAGAGGCACGAGCTGTTTGTTAATCAAGGAAGTCTCCAAAATACTCAACTGTTACCAACGTTAGGGAGGGAATGCAACCAGCAAACGTTTCTTCATTCATGAGGTTCTCTTTGGGGGAAAGAAGGAACAGAAAGACCTATCTGTAAGTCAGGTCTCCCCTTGTCTGGTTTTGATTTCTTTAGGTTTGGTTTTGTTAGTTTTGTTTAGCTACCATTATTTTACTCTGCTATCAATACATAAAAAAAAAAAAAACAACCTCTCCCCATTAACCTTACTGGTAAAGCATGCTGTATATTCTTCTAATGTTCTGTCACCAGAATTAGCTACTATCTCTACCTGCTTGTGAGAGTCAGGAATTTTAAGAAGCTTTAGCGTATAAAAAGCTGATGAATTAAAACTGAAACATATTAGTACAGGGGAAACAGGAGTGTTGTGAGATATTGCTCCTCCCAATAAAAGATAATTAATCTACCACACCTGCACAAAGAATCCTGCAAAGTGTCTAGCACTCATCAAAACTTCCTGCAAGCTTATCCACCTGCATGCAATCACAGTTGGCCTCCATGCACCCAGGAGATGAGCCAGATTCCACTCCCAGGATCATGCGGTCTAACAGTGCAAAAGATAAGGCACAGCAAGGAAGAGGCTGACTTCTAAAGTTTGTTCAGCTACTTTGTGAACCCAAGCAAGCCATTTGGTTTTTTTGTGTCCATCAGCCCACCTGGAAAAAACGGGATTCAGGAGGTGAAACCTTGCTAAAAACTGCATTCAATGTATCCAAGCTGAGTTTTCTTGAGCAAAATAAATGTGCAAAATTAAATCATTCACTTCCCTCTGTGATAGGGCCGAGAATTAGTTCAGGGTGGGCCGAGAAATCTACTTCAGGGTGTTCTGCTTTTGGGACGTAAGCCAAATCCTATTCCATGTAAACAAGACTAGCATAGCTGGTTATTAACTCATTGGCAGCAGACCAAGCCTTCGATTTTATTTGGGACACTTGTATGCAGCGCTGACTTTCACTTGAGATGGCCATGGAGCCCTGGGTTCTCATCTTTTCCTACACTGTGATCTGCTACTAGCTCTCTTGTGTCTTAGGGTGGACCCTCTTCCACTTGACAAGGTGAAAAGCACATAGTGATTGCAGCCCCCATAATACCCGTTGACACCTCATCAGCTTAAGAACTCCTTCTATAAAGAAAGCTCATGATGTCCAGTGGAAATGGACTATGGGCTATATTCCCTGCTTCTTCCTCAGTTGCAGGAGCACCAAAGCTTCCATACTAAATGCTGATATAGCACCATGTCTTCTGGACATCTCAGGATGCCCACTGGGCTTTCACCTCATATCTGAAGCAGAGACATGGGAAGAAACACAGAGGGCTCGAGCTCTATTCAGCCGCTATTCACCTGATTAATTTTACAGCTAATGACTCTCCGGACGTGATGATGTATGAGGCCCTGTCGGTGACAAAAAATTGAACTTTTACTAATTAAATAGAACATCTTCATGGGGTGAAAGGTTTTGCTAACGAAAGTAACTCACAAAGAATTATGTCGGCTGGAGACTGCTGCTGCAGTCAGGCCAAGGGAGGACAGAGAGAGAGATGAAATATTCACACCAGTAACTGCCCTAACATTTCACTCCCAGGTTGACTCTCTGAACAGCAAATTCTTATTGTTTTTTTCCTCTTTCCTGATCCAGAGTCCACTCCTTTGACTCATAAGAAGAACAAGCATGCAGCTGTTCACCTGAAAAATGTGATTCAGTATGCTGCTCCTGTCCCAGTGAAACAAAAGCCCTCAGTTTATCACAGTAGATGTACCCATACAGACACAAGCAGCTGGGGTTTGAGACTTATAGCAATGCTATCCAGTAGGGCTGTGCGAAGTTTTGCCACCAGTTTTGTTTCGACGCTGTTTCGACTTGTTTTGAGGTCGAAACAGCAAAATCAAAATGGAACAGATATCATCGAAACAGCCTTGAAACAAAGCGAGGTAAGTTGAAACGTTTTACCATTTCAAGCCTGTTTCTATGTTTTGCCCATATGCTATAATGGGGAAGGTTGAAACAGCCTATAACTTGGTCATTTCCGGCCTGCTTTGGATGAACCTTGCAGGGCTGGTAGCCCCTTTTGGGGGCACAGGGCCTGCCAAGTTTCATGGAGATAGATGCAGGGAGTATGAGAGAACTGAACAACAAAGTCTTGAAAGTAAAACTCACGTCACATGTATGGTTAAGCCACAGTGGGGTCAAAACTGCAGCCTTGCTAGCCCCTGAGGAGGCCACAAAGCCTGCCAGTTTTCAAGAACAGAGGTGCAGGGGTTGAGGGGAAACTGTACCTCAAGCTACAGACAAGCAAAACTCGTGCCACGGGTGACACGGCGTGTGTTAAGGTGCAGCAGGGTCAAAGCTGCAGGCCTGCTAGCCCCTGCTGAGGCCATGACACCTGCCAGCTGTTAAGGAGATGGGTGCAGGAGGGTTCGGGGGCCCTGCACCCCTAGGTGCTCACAAGCAAAATTCGTGACATGGGTGCTTGTGCAATTGCTGCTTCTCATCAGGCAGCAGGACTGAAGATCCCCATGACTTGCCATCACAGACCTGGGGGTGATAATTGACCACAGTTTGAACATGAGCCAGCAGTGCGATACTGTAGCCAGCAGGGCCAACAATACCCTGGCATGCATCAACTGATGCATCTCCAGCAAAACCAGCCCCCTGCACCAAGCAGGAAAGACAACTAGGGGTTAGCAAGGTGACTGTCTAGTCTCCTCTTGAAGATTTCCAGGGTAGGTGATCGCACCACCTCTGGAGAGAGCTTATTCCACAGTCTGGACACCCTAGTCGTGAGGTAGTTTTTCCTAATGTTGAGCCTGAAACAAGCCTGAAATGATCTTCCAGGAGTTTGTGACCATTACTCCTAGTTTTCTCCAAGGGTGCCCTCATGAACAGTTGTTCACCAAGCCCTAGATGCATGCTCCTGATGTAGTGGTAAGCTGCTACCAAGTCCTCTCTCAGCCTTCTCTTTTTCAGGCTGAAAAGTCCCAGGTCCCTCAGCCTTTCCTCGTATGGCTTGCTGTGCAAGTCTCTGATCATATGGGTAGCCCTTCTCTGGACTCTCTCAAGATTTACCACGTCCTTGTTAAAGTGCAGAGCCCAGAACTGGATGCAGTACTCCAGCTGTGGTCTCACCAATGCCGAGTAGAGCAGGAAAATCACTCCTTTGCAATGGTTTTGCAGGAGGTGCATCAATTGATGCACACCAGGGTATTGTTAGCCCTGCTGGCTACAGCATCATACTGCCAGCTCATGTTCATACTGTGATCAATTATTACCCCCACGTCTGTGGTGGCAAGTGATGGGGGTGAAGCACTGCATCTATCTCCTTGACAGCTGGCAGGCTTCGTGGCCGCAGCAGGGGCCAGCAGGCCTGCAGTTTTCAACCTGCTGCACCTTAACACACGCAGTGTCACCCATGTCATGAGTTTTGCTTGTCCGCAGCTTGAAGTGCAGTTTCCCCAACCCCCTGCACCTATCTCCTTGAAACTTGGCAGGCTTTGTGGCCTCAGCAGGGGCTAGCAAGGCTACAGTTTTGACCCCGCTGTGGCTTAACACATACATGTGACATGAGGTTTGCTTTTAAGACTTTGTTGTTCAGTTCCCCCATGCCCCCTGCACCCATCTCCTTGAAACATGGCAGGCTTTGTGGCCTCAGCAGGGGCTAGCATGCCTGCAGTTTTTACCTTGCTGTGGCTTAACACATACACATGACACAAGTTTTGCTTTCAAGAATTTGGGGTGCAGTTTCTCCGAATCCCCTGCATCTATCTCCTTGAAACTTGGCAGGCTTCCTGCTGCCAGAAGGGCTACCATTCCTCCATGTTTCATCCAAATCAGGGTTTCAGTATTCTGTTTCTATCCTTGTCATTAATTCAGATTGTGATCATGGGCAAGTCACTTCACCCTGCTAGGCTTCAGTTTCTCCATTTGTAAATGGGATGGGAAAACAGCTTAGGAATAGGGGAGGTATTGTGATGGCTCTTGTTCTTGTTGGCAAAGCACAGTGACATCCTCTGAATGAAGGGACAGGAACACCAGTGCCTTTACACCACTTCTCTTGCTCTGTTCACTTCAAGGGAAGTACAGTGGTCCTAAGTTGCAGGAAGGGAAGTTTAGGTTAGATATTAAGAAAAAAAATCTCTCTCAGTAGAAGTGTAGTAAAGCCCTGAAATGGACTATCTAGAAAAGTTGTGGAACCTCAGTCCTTGGAGCTTTTGAAAACTCAGTTAGATAAAGCCTTGGCTGGGATGACCGAGCTGGGGATGGTCCTGCTTTGGAGCAGGGGGGTGGACTAGATGTGACCTCCTGAGGTCCCTTCCAACCCTATTTTCTAAGATTCTATACTCCTAATTTCTATGATGATAAGTGGATCTGGCCCTTTTACATAAGATCAAGGTAAAAGTCCTAGTGACTGAAGAACCAAAAGAGGCTTGCCAAGCAGACTAATAAAAACATTTGCACTGAGGAAATGGAACAGGTACTATCACATGACATGAGACTCCCACTGGGGACTCCTGAAATGGTACTGAAGTTCTAAGATTTATTGGCCATGGCTGCTCAGCATGATGATCTACCTAACCCCCATTTAAGTACCAAAGTCTTGTCCTGTCCCAGCATGTACTGGGACCAGAGTTAAACCAAAGATGGATTTTCTGGGTAGAGGACAGGGGATCTCTTCTTTGATATTTTCCTAAGCTGTTTCAGGTGGTTTCATGATGGCTAGATAAGGAAATGATCATGACCCTAAGCCCACCTAACCTCTCGGATGGATTGTATGAGCTAGTCGCCAGTGCTGAAGTCAAGAAAGCAAAGCTGATGTACAGCCGTTGATCTGGCCTTGTATTTTGTAGATGCCCCATTGCCCTTCACTTTCTTTCCCCTATTTTATTCTCTTCTTCCTCATTCCCTCTATCACCCCCCACACTCTTTACCCCCCCCTTACTCCCACCTGCCTACTGTACCCTCTTCCCTACTCCCCTCTTGCTAAGAATCTTATTACTTCAGTAATATTATTGTCTCCCTTTAATAAAGGGATTTGCGGCATTTTAACCAAGAAACCTACATTAAAATATTGAAATAGGTCATTAAATATTTATTTTTTTCAGCTACTTGTTAAGACAGAAGGAAATTGGGGAAAAAAATCTGACAGAAAGGAGCATAATATTCACATTTTTTTTAAAAGACTGTTTATGATTATATTGCCTGAGGGACCTGTGGGGATGAAATCTGAGAGGCAGTGACGTTAGCATCTCCTCGTTCCACCTCGTCTGTCTCTAGCAGGTTTTTTTCTATTCCAGGGCACAGCTTGATGTAAGGCAGCTGGAGTCAGGGCACCTAATTCTCCTTTCCCTTCTAAATGAGGGTCCAATGACCTGATTTCTCTCCCATTCACAACAGCATAAGTCAGAAGTATCTCAACTGGAGTCAAAATGACATATCCTCATCCCAGTGAAGTTAAAGGTGAGTTATACATGCTGAGGGTCAGGTCTTGTAAGCCTTATGTTCCTGTTGTATATGTGTACCCCACTGTAAATTATGAGTAATTCCACTGAAAGCAGTAGCATTTTACCATACACCTGTACAGTGTTAAGCAGTGTTAAAGTTAGGATGAGCTGTGAGCAATCACAAGTGAAGGCAGGGGTGGGCAATTATTTCAGGTGGAGGGCCACTTACTGAGTTTTGGCAAGCTGTCGAGGGCTGCATGACAGTTAGCTAGGGGCAGATAAATACTAATTTTCTAAAATTTAAAGGGGCTCCACGGGCCAGATAGAATGGCCTGGCGGGCCGCATCCGGCCCGCAGGCTGCATTTTGCCCACCCCTGTGTTAAGGATTACTTCTCTTTCTTGCCTCCACAGCTCTGGCTTGCTACTAGAGGGCTGGCAAGCAGGGATGTGGCTAGGGACTAGGGCATGTGGGGCATTTGTGCAGATGGTCACACCGCAGCACCCAGCTCTGTGGTGCGTGCAGTTGTATAAAAGTGGCGAAATGCGTGTCAGCGCTGAGAAAATGGCACCGGCATGCTTTTGAACTAACACATCTTGAAGGTTTGAGATAGGCTTCACCCTATCATGCAGTAAACACCCCAGTGCTTCATCAGGAGAACTTCCCTCCCACCTCAGTAGGAATCCTCAGGGGGAGCCATCTACCCCTGGGGTAAATCTGTCCCAGGACCCTTGGCACATGTCCCAGAGCCAGCTTCCTGGATTTCACTCCTCATTTTCTTTTTTTTCAGCTTCTGGGCTCTCTCCATTGACTCATAAATGTAATGCCAAGTATGTACCATCTAACCATGAATCAGGCTTCTTGCATAACAGAAGACAGAGAGCTTCATGTTACCGTTCTATTAAGCCCTTGGTTTGACTAAATGTATATTCCAGAAAGCAAAGGAAGATGGGGGTTGAAATGAGAGGCTGTAGCAAACACCCGGATTAAGGACAACAAGAAGTCCTTTTTTAAATACATAGGGGGCAAAAAGAAGGTATCCGGTAATGTTGGGCTTCTGCAAAACACGCTAGGAAATCTGGTTGTTGCACCAGGTGACAAGGCTAACCTATTTAACTATTTCTTTGCTTCCATTTTCCTCAATAGGGACCAGATCAGCCCATCTGCTGGGACCCCCTCAGGCACCGGGTGGGGCGCACCCAGGCCCAGGGTCAGTGAGCACCTAGTCAGGGAACTTCTGGAGGGACTGGACGTATTTAAATCAGCTCATCCTGACGACCTCCACCCCAGGGTGCTGAGGGAATTAGCAGAGGTCATTGCGGGACCCCTGGCACGGCTTTACGAGCACTCATGGTACTCTGGTGTGGTGCCAGAGGACTGGAAAAGGGCCAATGTAGTTCCCATTTTCAAAAAAGGGAGAAAGGGGGACCCAGGAAACTATAGGCCAGTTAGTCTTACCTTGATCCTGGGTAAGCTTTTTGAGAGAATTATCCTGGCGCATATCCGCGAGGGGCCAGCAGGGGAGGTTATGCTTAGGGGCAACCAGCATGGGTTCATTAGGGGCAGGGCCTGTCAGACCAACCTGGTGGCCTTCTATGACCAGGTCACAAAAGCCTTAGACGCAGAGGTAGCAGTGGATATAGTCTTTCTGGACTTCAGGAAAGCGTTCGACACTGTCTTTCACCCCATCCTCATTAAAAAAACTAGAGGACTGTGGTGTCGACACATACACGGTCAAATGGGTCGCTAACCGGCTGGAGGGCCGCACCCAGAGAGCAGTGGTGGACAGGTCATTTTCGACCTGGAGGGATGTGGGCAGTGGGGTCCCCCAGGGCTTGGTCCTCGGGCCTGTACTGTTCAACATCTTCATCAGTGACTTGGACGAGGGGGTAAAAAGCACCCTATTCAAATTTGCTGATGACACTAAGCTGTGGAGGAATGTGGGCATGCTAATAAGAAGGAATAGGCTGCAACTGGACCTAGACAGGTTACAGGGGTGTGCAGATGAGAACAGGATGGGTTTCAACACTGACAAGTGCAAGGTGCTGCACCTGGGGGGAAAAAACAGCAGCATACCTACAGGCTGGGGAACTCCCTTCTTGTCAGTGCAGAGGCAGAAAAGGAACTTGGAGTCATTAATGATGCCAAAATGAACGTGGGCTGACAGTGTGGGGACGTGGTCAGGAAGGCCAACCGCACCTTGTCATGCATCCACAGATGCATCTCAAGCAGGTCCAAGGAGGTGATCCTCCCCCTCTACGCGGCACTGGTCAGGCCGCAGCTGGAGTACTGCATCCAGTTCTGGGCGCTGCACTTCAGGAGGGATGTGGCCAGCATGGAGAGGGTCCAGAGGAGGGCCACCTGCATGACCAGGGGGCAGCAGGGCAGGCCCTATGAGGAGAGGTTATGGGACCTGAACCTGTTCAGCCTCCACAAGAGAAGGCTGAGGGGGGATCTAGTGGCAGTCTACAAACTAGTCAGGGGGAACCAGCAGGCATTGGGAGAGTCCCTGTTCCCCCGAGCACTACCAGGAGTGACTAGAAATAGCGGTCACAAGCTGGCAGAGGGTAGATTCAGACTAGACATCAGGAGGCACTACTTCACAGTCAGGGTGGCTAGGATCTGGAACCAACTTCCAAGAGAAGTGGTGCTGGCTCCTACCCTGGGGGTCTTTAAGAGGAGGCTGGATGAACACCTTTCCGGGGTCGTTTGACCCCAGTACTCTTTCCTGCCATGGCTGGGGGTCGGACTTGATGATCTGTCAAGGTCCCTTCCGACCCTACGAACTATGAAACTATCTCAGTGAAACAGAGCCCGTGTTGTCTCTAACAGAGTCACTACAGGATTCAATCTCAAACCTGAAGGAGAGGAGGTCTCCAGTGGAAGCTGTTATGAAAAGCAGGGGGATGGATGCTATCCGTCTCTCTAGCACACGTGGCTGTCTCGAGTGTGCAGGCAGACACCTAAGGCAAAGACGTGTTTAGAGCCGTTCATTGTGTGGGTGACTGGACTGTCAGGAGCATACAGATCCCAGTTTGCTTAGGGGCAGCCTGCTTTGTATTGTACATGCACATATGCATACACACACACCCTTGGACACACTGCATTTTTGTTACCTGCTTTTCAAGGCTTTTCATTTTCATCTGCAGGTGACTGAAAGCACCAAGGGAGCCAAATGAGCATAGAAACAAAAATAAAACCATTTTGTGGAGCATCTGGGCAATTGACTTCCACTGACCATGCATAGCATTTTTTGGATCAAATGAGGCTTTTATACTATTTGCATTACAGCCTGAACTGTCAGTGATACAGTCTCACCACATTACGGTGGTCTTGAGAAAAGATCTAACAAGTGCAGCGTGCTAAGGCATAGCGAGTGATTATATTGTGCTGTCTTTTGTCTTTTCTGCCCAGTGCAAAGGATGTTAAAATCATATTTTCATCCCTCCCTTCTCACTAGAGCTGTTCGTAAACAGCTGTTTGATCCTGGAAAGCCACTGCGATTTTTTTGCATTGTTTTTAATTTCTTATTGAAACTCCCCTAAAACATGCAGCTACTGTGGCAAACAAAAATGAAATATTTCAGCCAAATCCCAACTTTTTTTTTCAGTAGCAAAAACATTTGCAGTGGAGGGGAGCAAAATATTTAGGCTGGAGTGAAATGTTAATTTTTCGAGTCCCCCCCCCCCAACACCTTACTAGTTATGATTGAAAAGATTTTTTTTTCTTACTTAAGAAAACAGAATGGATCATTTTGAAAAGCTTCCCTTTTCACCCCAATTGCTGAAACTATGACTGTCTGGCCTCTACACAGTAGATATGAATAGGGGAAGGTCTCTTTAAGACACCCTTCAAATTTGATCCCTATTGTGTCTGACTCAGCACCTAGCATTGAATTTTGGCCCCTGCTGCAGTAAACACAAAGGGGTGATCGCAGTAGACAATCATCCAAAAATATGCTGGCAAGGGAAGAGTGCTGTGGCTTCCAGAACAGTGTATGACAATTAGAAGTGTACAAGACAGTCACAGTGACAAAAATAAATCCAGCTCCAAGTGGAGGTGCCTTTGAAATTTGCTATCTGCATTTTTGCATGTTTTTAACTCAAAAATGCCTTCTTGATTTGATCCAGTGACTACGGTGTGAGGAATAAAAATAAAAAAAAAAACTGAAAAGAGAAAACTAGTCACATTTCTTGGGCAAGATTTTACACTAAAGGTTTTAATGATTCTATCCAGGTCTAGTGCTATTAGCTGTGAAAGAGGTTGTGTAAGCACTTGCTGCTCACCAGTTACAGGAAAGATAGTCCAGTGGTTAGGAGACTGAGCTGGGATTTCAATTCCTTGGTCTCTTGCAAGTAACGGGCAGGGAGTAGATGAAAAATGGACTCAGGTTTGGGATGGTATTTAGGGACTAAAGGTGCAGTAAGGGCTTAGTGGAATTTTCTGATGTACTGATGTGCATCTCCATGCATCTTTAGGTACTGCAGGCACACCACTAAAACTCTGTTTGTTACCCTCTCTCAGCCTCAGTTGCCTACCTGTAAAATGGGGATAATAAGCCTTCCTTCTCTTACAGGGATACTGCACAGAAAACTACATTAAAGGTTGACAAGGTTCTTTGGGTAAATCTAATATCTTGTATTAGACCAACTAATGGTTGAAAAAAATCTTCTTTGCAAGCTTTCGGGTATGAATACCCTTTGTCAGGCTGAGGAAGCATCTGCAGTTGGTGTGGGCTCTTCCTGGATGGAATGAATAGTAAAGAAACCAGAGGCTGGTATGCATGCAAGAAAACCAGGAAGAGCGCACACCAACCGCAGATGCTTCCTCAGTCTGACGAAGGGTATTTATACCCAAAAGATTGCACAGAAGAATTTTTCCAACTGTTTGAGTTGGTTTAATAAAAGACATCAGATTTACCCAAAGAACTTTGTCTGCTGATGTCCTTAGATTAACATGACTACAGCCTACATCCCTACATCCTACATCCCTGTAATATCAGCAAACTCCATTCCTTCTACTCCATCCCATTAATGTCTGTTGTAGATGGGGACAGCAGGCCTGTCGCAGAACAGGTGGCATTTTCAAGACAGCTCTGGACCACAATTTAACATTCTTGCTATTACATTTTGGGGACTAGCTTGTTTAAGACTCTACAACCAGGCATTGCTGTTGTGACACTCATAGCCTGCTGCTGAACTCTTTTGAGTGTATTGGCCTAAGGTCTTTTGTCATAGATTCGACATGGGTTCAAGATTGACCCTCTCTCTGCTGGTCCCTCCCTCCCTCATTTACCCCCTCTCCCTCAAAATTGCCTTCATGCAAACAAGCCTCCCTGTCAGCTCCTGGTCTGCATGGACACTCTCTGAAATCTGCATGCTGCCTTCCTTGCGTGTCTGTTTTAACATATGCTCTTTCCAGGCCTGTTCTGTCTCAGTTAAAATTTTCTTTCACACGTCTCCTCTATTTATTCTGTTTCTTGCCTATAACAATATTTTCCAAGGTATATTAGGTGGTTAATACACCGTTAGAACACGCAGCTGATGCTCCAAATTGTAACATTTTCCACATTTTGTAAAACAGCTCGTTACTAAATGCATGGTCCTATCCTGAAGTCTTTCTCTGAGCCTTGCCTCTTTCTCCCACTCTTACCTGTAATTTCTCTCTCTCTCTGGGTACTGCTTTCTCTCTCATGGCTATAGATATGACTATAGATTTTTAGCACCTTCCATATATATTAATGAATTTAACTCCTAAGATCCCCGTGCAGTAGGGAAGTATTATAATTTCTTTTCCATGAGTAGGAGAATGAACCACAAAGAAATGGGGGGGATTTGCTCACAGTCACAGAAGGAGTCTCTGACAGATCCACAGGATAACTTCTTGATACAAATCCACTGCTTTTACCAAAATAACATCCTCTGCACTGATGACGATACAGGCCTCAATGAACCTTAGGAACTGCTGGACTGGATCAGGTCCATGGTCTATTTAAATTGGCATTGTGTTAGTCACAGCTGCCTCCCAGGCAAAGATGCAAGAAACCCTGCAGCAGGCAATTCTGAAATCATCTCTGCACAGGGGAAGTCTTCTGGAGCACAGGGACCAGGAAAGTTTGTTCATAGCTGCTGTTCATGAAAGGATGGCTTATACAACAAAGTAGGAGGATTTATAATCCTTTTCTAACTCTGGATATTCTTATTATCTGTGTAAACAATTTATCCCCTTCTCAAAGTGAATTAGTTTTCCCAAGACAACTGTATTAAACATCCAGGTCAACGTAATCTTCTGATACACACTCCTCCACGTCCCAACACGGCTGTTTTGAGCCTACAGCACCCCATGAAGGCCCAGACACTAGAGGGAGTGTGACACCTACCTGGTGCGTAGGAGTTCACGGGTGGAAGATAGCTTAATGTTTCCAGCACGTGTACTCTGAGAACTGCACACCCGATGCTCCAAGTCAAATGCTAGAAGAATCGTGGAGGCAGTGATTTTTGGCGGCAGTAACTCTCTGATGCCATCTTGTTCATCCCCCTTTGATATTCCCCTTCAGGGAATAATAGAAATCATTTGGTGAAGCAAGCTGGGGAAGTTCAGATTCAAATGATCTGGATGGATGATTCAGTTTCTCTCTGGTGTCCAGAGGTTTCATCAAGCATGTAGTGCATTGATGAGCCAGCATGGAAATCCAGGAAGAATAATGACTGCTATATTTTATTGTTGATTTGTATTGCAGTTGCATGCAACAGGCCCCAAACAAGGATTGGAGAGGGGGTGGGAATTTTGGTGTAATGGGCCAAACAAATACCAAACACAAAAACTACCCCCTGCCCCATCCAGATTACGGTAAGAATATGGAAACTGAACTCCCCTTATATCCAGGTGCCTCTCCAGCATAGCAGAGAAGAACGTCACATGGCAAACATGAGTGCTGACAAAATCCATCAATCTGCTAAAGTTTCTGACTCTACAGCTCAGAGCTGCAGTTTGCACTTTGCATCACTTTTAATTGCAAAAATCCACCCCTACTCTGGTGACAGCTTTTTTTTTCTTCTGATTCTTATTAGGATGAACAGTTCCAGACTCTTCCCTTGCCTCTTTGGCTGCAGCTCACTGTGATATTTATTCAGTGAAATTAAATATCCAAAAATGTATCACTTGGGGGAGGGGTGGGGGTGTCTTTTGGATTTAGGTGGTTGGCACGTTTCAAGGATGAAGAGAAGCAGCATCAGACACTTAAAATGGAGAGATGGTTTCTACAGAGGCATGAGAACATTACTAAAAGCTTTGGACACTTAGACAGAGGTCAGCTTATGAAAAATCACCATGAAGAACAAAGCTGACCTTAGCATTTATTTGGTGGGTCATGCAAAACTTTGTGCTTCAGAAAAATAACAGCTTCCCATCCAATCAAATTGCAGTACTGCCAAGCTTAAAAACCTGCCCAAACTCATTTCTGTATTACCTTTATTAACATATTGATAGTTTTGGCTCATGATGAGGTATTAGACTATAAAGGTAGAAAAGAACAAGGGAGAACATCTAAAATGCTTGCCTTGTCCCTCACCATCTTCTTCATCTTAGTTTGCTCTTTTCCAGCCATCTAAGATTGCCTTGAAACAATGAGATAGCATGTTCTCAGGATGTTGAACTAGAATAATTGCTGTTGGTTTATCACAAGAGAGCCCCCACCACACCAGTCAATACAAGGAATAAAGATACTAATGCTTATTTACTACCTTGTTAACTTTGCTTGACAACCTGTGTTGTCTAGTTAGTGCACAAGGCTGCGAATCAGGATCTGGTAGTCTTTGCTTTCATCTCTGCCCCAGACTGTGTGACCTTGGTCAACTTATCATAGAAATGAAGGGCTAGAAGGGACCTCAGAAGATCATCGAGTCCAACTCCCCTGTTCTGGGCAGGACTACTGCTGAGATCAAATGATCCCAGAAAGGTGTTCATCCAGTATCCTCTTGAAGACTTCCAAAGTTGGGGACTGCACCACCTCCTTAGGAAGTCTTCAAGTTTCCTTGTGCCCACTGGGGGCATCCCTGCTAAGTCTCTGGGTCCACACCTAGACTTAAACTCACAGCCTTCCCAACTAAAGCTTGGCATGCAAACCACCGAGCCAGACAAACAATAAGACCATCTTACAGGACCAACAAGACCAACTTACTCACACTCACCCCCTTTGACAAAGGGCTTAGAGGAGATTGAACAGATTCTTTAGGCTTCAAATCCCAAGGAACTTGGAGACATTGTGTTCATTTCCTGATCCTTCCATGGCCGCTCTGTATGGCACTGAGATTTTCAGAAGACCTGGGACTAACAATTCAAATCCTTCAACAGTCCAACACACTTCGTTATTGTGACCCTGGTTTGGCCACTTCCAAACATTAAGATAGCCACATCTACTCTAAAATGCTTCTAGTGTGTGAACCAAAGCAATAAAGTGTCTGAGCTGAGAGGCAGTAGCAAACCTGTAAACCTCTCTAGATATGATCTAGCTAAGTGGGTTATGCACATTGGTGTAGCTGAGAGCAGAACTGAACTCTTAATATGCAAAGATATATTGACCATTAACACTGCATTTCAATCTAGAGGTGCAAAAGAGTTGCATTCTATAAATTATTATTTTTAGGCTGCTTTCTCCCTTCCTTCCTTCCTTCTATACATCCCTTCCCACCACCAGCAGCAAGGAACTAAAAAAAAAAAGAAAAAGTTTGTTGCATTATCAGCAAGAAAAGCAATATTGGCCTCTGAAAAATTAACATGACATTCGCTCGCTGTCTAGTTCTTCCTCTGCTTGTCAATAATTCTGTTCTTTCCACGAATATTAAACCTGTTTGCCAGAGCCCTTAATGTGACAAGAAGCTGATGCCTGAAAGCACTATTACTTTCAACTACACATCATATTTAATTTATTACATAACCCTGTGTTATTGCTTTTATTGATGAACTGTACAGTGTAAAATGATTATTTGTTAAAGATTTCACTGTAGTAAAAAAAAAAATCTTTATGGCTCTGAAAAGCTGTCTGTAAATGTATTTGTGAAAAGCGGCAGGGATGGGAGTTACCTATTATTACCCGATTTTCTGCTGTTCATATTCTTAATGGCTTTCTCCTGCAGACCAGATCCACCTTCCTTCCTGCCTTATTTTTGGTCCCTTCATAGAAATGAGAACAAACAGCACAGGAGCTATATACAGCATTTGCCAGTGGGATGATGTATACACTATGCCTTACTGGCTCTGCATCATTTAATTCAGAAGGCTTATTTAGATAGGGCTGGAATTTGCTTCTCTGCTCCAGCATCATATTTTCATCAGTATTTTAATGTTTCAAGAGTTTATGGTTAATAATAATTTGTTTTAGGGCAGCACAGTTTGTGCCCAAAAGAGAACAGGTCCTGGGTGCTACAGATAGGCATTACAGTAGATGACAAGCTCTGTGAGGCAAAGTTTAACTAGAGGCAAACAAAGAGCAGGAGAAAAGGAGGGTTGCTATGTCCAGATGGGGATCTATGACATGGGGGCATGGGAGACTTGTCCAGATCACACGGGGAGACTGCAAAAGGGCTCCGAACTGAACACTGATCTCCAGGGGCATGGTGCAATGCTTTAACAGTAAGATTTGCCACTCACTTCTTCATCCATGAGTAGCTACAGAACCTAAAGACAGTTGCTGAAACATGAAAATGGGACTAGGTGTTTTTGGAGATTGGTAATAAATATGTTAAACTGAAGAAGGAAATCAATTTAACCCCAGCTTTTAAATATATGTAATAGGCTAAATTCTGGTCTACTGATGTCAAGTGAAGTTTTGTCTCAGACCTCAGTCTGGCAAGCCAATGACCCTTGGAACAGAGAAACTCTTGAATAAAGACCCTAACTAGTAAGAATTACATCCCAACACTATAACTCCGGTACAGAAATGAATGCTCAGAGCTCAAAAGAGGAATTGGTGCATGTTGTCTTAATGTAATGAGGGAATCAGCTTATTGCATGAATACATGTCCATACCTGTCCCCAGTGTAGCGCAAGCTAGAATGGTGGAAGGTTCCCAAAACAACCTAGTGTAGTGGAAAGGGATCACTTTCTCATTTTTCTATCTCCCACTTTCCCATTACAACCTCTTCTTTCTGCCTACTAGTAGAGTATGAGGGGGTTTTCACCTGTGAAAGGAGAATTTTCAGAGGTTCCAAATAGGATTCAGGTATCAGATGTCTACTTGAACCTCCAGATCTTCTCACCCCCTGCTCTGCCTTATTTCATCACCCATATGAGGTACATTATCCCCATACCCTCGCTTACTCTTTCCCTGCCTCCTTTCTCTCTTCCTTTCCAATCGGTTATGCCACTATTTGCTTTATCTCCCTACCTTTGAGGAAACTCATGAGATCTGCTCCCTGTCCTGTCTGTTTGGATTGTTTTCCTGGAGCTTTCTCCATTGGAGGCACTGTTTGGAGGGTTGCACATACTCATCAGGAAAAAAAAAACCTGGCTCATCTAGGTACCTTTGAGAAAAGAGAGTCCTCTGTGCTCCAATGAGACACTGCTAAAGAGAGGAGTCATAGCACGATGGAGGGAAACTTGCTGATTGTTTGGAGACCTGCTTATCCAAACATATAAATGGCTAAGACCATTTTGGCCATCCTGGCCTATGAGATATCCCATCCCTCTTCACCTCACGGTTACCCCATGAACCCAACAGTAGCTTCTGCCTTACACGGCCACTCTGACTTCCACCCAGGTCCTTCAGAACATGAATGATGCTTCAGGAAACTTTCCCCACACCTTCACAACCAACCCTGACTCTATTCAACCAAAGCAAATTCTCAGGTAATTAAGAGGAGAGCAGCCGTGGGAGTTTTCCCCCCTTCTGGGTCTGTCTGAGATTTAGTGGACTTTATTTCTCAATTGCTTTTTTTGATTTCTTCTCCAGCTGCCTGCTCAGTGCTGAAGAAACGGGGCTGACCTCCAGCAGCCACAGCCGCACAACTTTCGCTTTGTTCCCTGTGCCAGTCCAGAATGCCGTGCAAGTCATTGAAAATCCATTAATTCTCTGTCTGCACCCTATCAGATTAAAACTTCTCTTCAAATAACATTTCAAATATCGGCTGCTTTGCCTTAATATCTTTCTTCCATAAAATTTTTCTCGTCTCCACACACACGCTCCGCTCCCCTGGGTAATTCTTTTCTATATATATGTTTTGTTGATTCCTTCAGAACATACAATTTGCACCCCTCCCCCTGACACATTTTTACCCCCTCCTCTGCTTCTGCTCACGCTCCCTGCTTCCCCACTTTCTCTCTTTCTTTCATATGATCACAAACAGCAGGTCTTTCCCATCTCTTTTAAATTATCTTTTTTCCTCCTTGACTAATACAAGATTCCTTCCCTCTGGTGGGCTGACTTTCACCCCTGCTAAACCAAACTGACCCTCCTCCAAACAAATGCCCCAAGTGTTGTCACAGCACCCACACTGCCAATAGCAATAGCAAATCCCTGGTGTCATGGCACAGGGTCCTCAGGGAGTGCTGTGATGTCCCATGACTGTGCTGGCTCTGCCCCGAGGGTGCCTTCCAGTCTTGCCTGCCATGTCTTGTTGGAAAGATAATAAGTAGGTAGCCTGCCTAGAAGTCTCTGTGCAGCCATGGTCCCATTGAGCCCTGCTGGACCCTACAGGCCCTTGGGTCCCTTGTTGAGTCCCTCTCCAAGTCGGTGCCTCACCTTAAACCCACCCTATACCACACCCCATGCTTCACAGGTGTTACATGAATATTGTTCCCTCTGTTGGAGTCTCAGCCTATTTGGCATCTGCTCCTTTAATGTAGCTAGGCATTCTAGCCTAGACCCACTGTGTCAGGCCTGGCTTTGAAGTACTAGCTCTAATCAGTCTCCTCTCATCACTGGGCCCCTAGTCATTGTCTGCCCTCCAGTGCAGGGTCCTTGGACCCATACAGCTGCACTCCTCTGGCACTAGGCTCTCTGGCCCTGTAAGCTGCACCCCTCTGGTGCTGGCCTCTCCAGCCCCTGTAGCTGTGACGCTTTGGGCACTAATGAGGCCTCCATCTCCTCTTATAGCCTCATCTCAAACCACCGTTGCAAATGACAATGCAAATATCAGCCCCTGGGCTATAACATAGCAATAATGATGGAGTCACGCTCTGCCTCTTTAAGAAGTTAAACCTCTTCGCCAGTCTAAGGTGCCACTCAGCCCAAGGTACCTTCTGCCCTCTGGGAACCATAGGAGTCCTTCAGGTAGCAGACCAGACAACCAAACATTTCCAGGCAGCTCTTTCATGGTGGAGCTCCCTCCCCTGGTGGCTGCTAGAGAACTAATCCCTGACAACCCCAGTCCTGTGGCTTATATTTGCCTAGGGCCTTGCCTCCTTCCAGTCAGTTGACTGCATGTAGGTGCTAGCTAATTCCCTCATTGCTCAGGCAACCTGCTTCTGTGGAGCTCCGTCTAGCCTGCAGGGCTTTCTGGCCAGGCTGCTTCTGCCCTTAAAGGAGCAGACATACCTTTGTTCTGCTTTTCCCAAGTGTTGTGGGGTACTAAGTGGTAACAACCTTTTGCTATAGATACTTGTACCTGGCCCACCTGGTAGCTGGCTCTCCCACATCAGTGTTAGTCTATAGGAGATGCTTGCTGAATACCAAATTGGTGACTATGCACTGGAAGCAGACACTAAGAGACATGGAGAAGTTCTAATGGCTTGGATAATTACACTGCATTAGAGGATAGCATGAGACAGAAGCTTTCTAGCTAAAGCACCTGGGTATGCGAGAAAGTGCTATTTCCTTTTGACATCCTAAGACTTCTCACCAAGAAGTAAGAACATAAAACTGTGCTTGGCCACCAGAAGCGGCAGAGATGGCATTGTACAATGCTGCAACCTCCAAGGCGATGTGGTATGCAAAATCCTTACAAAGGGATAAAAGGAATGGCCAAGAACAGTGTGTAGTGCTCTTGTTGAATTTTGCCCTGAAAGAGACCTGATGGTCTATCTCTGCTGTGCTTTGGCTATACAGTACTTGTCTAGCCTGTCACAGCAGTGAAGTTTCAATGAACTGAAACTAGTGTCAGTACAGATTCACACCCACACATGTCCCTGCAGATCCAGCTATTAATCCACAGCCCTACCCTGCCAAAAGGTTGCACTGGTAGTAGTCAACTTTAGTTTCTGTCACTAAGCCCACCAAGAGAGGCTGCGGAAGGGAAGCATGGCATAACATCCACCTTCCCCACCCAGACACCGTATCCAGCCAGCACCTTCCATTTGGGGGGATGTGCAGACTGGAAGCCACCTTATAGAGGTGTCAAGCACCATGTGCCACAGAACCCCACTTCTTATGGGCATTTCTCCTACTGATGACTACCCAACCACTTCCAGAGTTACAAATTAATCTGAGCCTGATAGATTCTATAAGAGTCTATCCTTTCTACATTTAAATCTGTCCAGCACTACCCTTAATTTTTCTACTCTCTTCATCTTCTTTCCCCTCCAGATCTCTGGCAGTCAGAATTATGGATACTGTAATGTAGGGGAGGATGGTAGGAGTCTGATAGTGCTGACAGACAGAGACACATGTCAATCCAGAAAAATAAAGTCAAGCAAAAGAAAATGAATTCAAAAGAGCAGCAGAGATGCCAAGTTTATCTACAGCAGGTATAGTGCAGTCCTAGAAGATCCTATCCCACACATACAGTCAATATTTTTTTATAGTTAATATAATACATGTAACCTTGTAAACACAAGCAGAAGGGAGAGATGGGGTTGAGGATCCTGGAGTGAGACATGAGTCAGTGAGGAAGGGGACATGCTGTGCACATGTACACTCTCACTGGGTAGAATGAAATGTGCGGGCATGTGCAGCCATTAATGAAAGACACATGCATCAAGGAGAATGTTAGGATGCATACCAAGGAGTCAGTGAGAGGCGCACGCCCTAGAGATGATCAAAGTCTGCCTGCATCCATACAGTAGTAAGGGCAAAAAGCAATCTGATTTGTGCATTAACCTGCTGGACTGGAATGATGGCTGAATCTATCCACAAGGAGTATGTGGAGAAGTGAGCAGGGCCCTACAGTAGGAGAAGTTAGTTGACCCAAATTCTAGCCCCTTACCTTTTGCAACTAACCCAACAACATGACTTAGATGGAAAAAGGAGGTGAAAGAACTTGCCCAGTCTTATCTATTTATGTCAAAAAGTCTTTAGGTCAGGCCGTAGAAACAGGTGTAAAGTACACTTAATCATATTCACTAGCTTGGTGGAGTCTAGTTTTCTGTCTCTGTGGGGTGAATCTCCATTTCTTTACTGAAGCTAATGGATCACTCACTGGCTAGTCAAACTGTATTAGCATCCCCTTAAAACAAAGGCCCTCTTATGTTTCTACTGACCTCATCAACACCACTGAGAGTTGGGGAACACTAAACAATTTCATTGGTCCAGGGGGAAGATAAAACAGAGATTGCTGGGCAGTATAATAGAAAGCAGAGCTAGAGAAACAAACAGGAACTGAATCCAACCTGTGCTCTGGGGAACACAATGTGGCTGCTCCACACCAGCCACCTGGAACAGATAAAGAGCTGAATCAGTGACTTTCAGCCAGGTCTGTTCAATTTCTTAACCTATGAGCAACTATTTTCTCCTGCTCTTTCTCAGGACTCTCCTCATTCAGGTCCACAATGCTTAGACAGGCAGTTATTCAGCGAAGGTCTCTGCTGGACATTCCCTTATATATATTATTTAGCTACATTTTGGTGCTATCATGCTAGGGACCATGGTGACTACACATGTGCCTAGGGCATAGTCTCTTTTCACTATTTGAAATGTTAAGCTCAAAGGAGTCACTCCTGATCAACATCAGTGTAACAGAGAGAAAAATCTGGCCCTTTGAATTGAAACACTGCATCATAATAATCTACCTTGGCCTCACCTCACACATACTCCCATCTCTTCCCTAATCTTGCTCACCCTTGCTCTTGGTTATTTCATAGATTTCATAGATTTCATAGACATTAGGGCTGGAAGGGACCTCGGAAGATCATCGAGTCCAGCCCCCCGCCCAAAGGGCAGGAAGTCAGCCAAGTCTAGTCCTCTCAAAATTTCTCCCCTATATTTAACAGGTAAAGAACAGAGAGTAAGATAAATCAAATGGGAGAGAGGTTAGTGGGCTAGGAACGCGGAAGAGAAAACAGTGTTATAGTTACATATGCTATACATCTTCCAGCAGCTCCATCAACAGTCAAATGTAGCTGTCTGAGGAAGGCAAGGTTCTTTGAGTAGATGTGATATCTTTTATTAGACTAGCTGAGTAGTTGGAAAAAAGTTCTTAGCAAGTTTTTGGGCACAATCACCCTTCTTCATGCTCTTCCTTTGCCTGTGGAAGGGTGATTGTACCTGAAAGCTTGTTAAGAATTTTTTTCCAACTATTCAGTTGGTCGAATGAAAGATGTCACATCTACTCAAAGAACCTTGCCTGCCTATGTCCTTAGACCAGGGACAGGCAATTATTTCAGGTAGAGAGCCACTTGCCAAATTTTGGCAAGCTGTTGAGGGTTGCATGGGTAGCTCCACCCCTTGACAGGTGCCCCGCCCTCTGGCCCCCCTAGCCCCTGACCTTTGCCACCATAAGTCCCTCCCCTTGCCCCCGGAAGTACTCCTTTCATCAAGGGGTTTTGCCATCTTGGAACCAGATGGTAAAACACCAAATTTTATTTTAAAAAGCAAACATCTAAAACATTCATTAATTAGATTTCAAAAAGTATTTTTATCCTGGTTTACATGTGTTTCTGTAGTATACATATAGGTGATTGTATATAATAGCTTAAAATGACGTCTTAGTCTTGTATATTGTGGGGGGGATGAGTATGTTGGGTACGGGGGAGGGTGTGGGTGTGTCTGTGGGGGTGGATAAGTGTGCGTGTGTGGGGTGAGGGAGCATGTGTGCATATGTGGGGTGTGGGGGGAGGTGGCTGGGGTGTGTGAGAGGGTGTGGGTGTGGGGGTCTGCATGTATGGCAGTGCAAGTGGGGTGTGGGTTCATGTTTATGGTGGGGTGTGCATGTGCAACTCACCCTATGAGCACACACACACACACCCCCCCAGGATACTGGCACAGGCCCGTGTTCGTGAGGTCTGACGATGCAGCCAGGAGCCACGTGGCACTGGCTGGAGTAGTGCAGGGGCAGGAAGGCAGAGAAATGGCTGAGGGTGGGCGGGGCTGGATTCCTGCCTCCTGCTGCCGGCTCCCCCTGGGTCCTATTGCCCCTGGCTCCTGTCATCTCTGACAGGCAGCCAGGAGCAGATAAACATTTTCTAAATTCTTTAGGGGTCCTGCAGGCTGGAAAGAATGGCCTGATGGGCTGCATCTGCCCTGTGGGCCACATTTTGCCTACCCCTGCCTTAAACCAACATGGCTACAACCAAAAACCCAGCTGAGGAAGGCATTTGTGGGACCTGCCCATTTGGACTGAGAAACAGCGGTTAGTCTGTACATCTTCTCCCAAGCCACATTCATCAGGCATTGACCTAAGATACTAAATTAATTCTGAGGAGAATATTAAGTGCCCCAAAACAATTTGCAGTTACCACTTGAGAACCAGGCATGCCTCAATAGCCGGATATTCTGTCGATGTTGGTGGAGAGTTATATACTCTAAAAGACTCAATTCAGATGTGTATTAAGTAGGCCTGTGTGAGTAGGCAGCTATTCTGTCCAGCTTTGGATCCAGCCGCTTCGGATGCCAGGGATCCTATCCGGAGCTCCAGACCAGGTTCCCGCTTCGATCCGGCCAAAGCAGCTCCAAAGCTTTGGAGCCACCTTGGAGATTCGGCCATAGCATATAATGGGGAATCAATGAAATATCTATAACTTCCTTGTTTTTTTGTCTGATTTGGATGAAACTTGCAGGGGGTCTAGCCTATGCTGAGAGCATGAAGCCCGCCAACTTTCAAGATCAGTGCAGGGGTTCAGGGGAAAACTGCACCCCAAATTCTTGAAAGCAAAACTCACGTCACGTGTATGTGTTACACCACAGGGGGGTGAAAACTGCAAGGGTGGTGGCCTCTGGTGAGGCCACGAAGCCTGCCAATATTTCATTGATTCCCCATTATACCCTATGGCTAGATCGCCGAAGAGACTTTTAAGTTTTTCCAAAGCGGTTCAGAAGCTCTGAACCGCTTCAGAAAGCCTAACAAGGCCAGCGCTTCGATCCAGACATGCTGCTTTGGACGCCAAAGCATCCGAAGCTTCTCCGGATCTGAAGCAGGATCCGAAGCCTCGCATAGCCCTAGTATTAAAGCCCACATAGTTCCCCCTGCCTTTTCCAATTGATCTCTGCACAATCCATCATAATATGAAGGGAATAGCCTTTTGTCCCTTGTGCAGTGCCAGCAGTCCTCAGCTTATGCAGAGGAGAACATAGCCATTTTTTCTGGATTTAAAAAAAAGCAAAAAAAAAAAAAAGCAGGTGAGTTCTTTGGGGATATGTTATCTGTCAGTGTTCTCTTACATGTTCAAGGGAAGCAAATATCTTCCCCGAGGTCTCCACTGATTTAAATGGAGTTATTTTGTCCTTAGAGGGAAGGCTTTTTTTTATTATTATTTTTAGGAAGCCAATTTAGACATCTTCCTTTTGGAATGGACTAGAGCGGAGCGAATAGTTTACAATGAATTATTTATCAGATGAATTGAGCTTCTGTTCCTTCTTGTGGAATTTTGCAGATCATGATTTCTTCTGAATGTATTCATTATTTAAATGTATTCGCTGAATTTTTATATACACACATATATTTTAGAAAAAAAATCTCAAAGGATTTATCACAAGCAATTTTGCTGCACTACGGTATTTTCTAGCTGGCCTGGCTGCTTCAGCTGTGGTTGGCCAACTGAGCCTCATGGTGCTGTTTCTCCCCCTTGAAAGGACAAGGGATACAATATTTTTTTACAAGAAAAGCCATATGTACTGTTTTGGGAATTTGCTTTGGGCTGGTAAAATTCCCTGGCTTGGATCCTTGCATTATTACTCTTTGTGGTATTACCATGAAGCCATATTGTATTAGACCCTACAGAGGACAGAGTGGGGCAGAAAAACAGATGAAGAACCTTCATTACAAACCTGGAGAGCGCGTTATTAGCTACATTTTATCTCCATTTCCTCTGTTTGAAGATGGACACAGGTTAACTGCTGCTCATTCTCTCCCTTTCCCCAGTACTGGTACTTCTTGCAACTCAGAAGACTTTCCCATGTTTCTACTAATCAAGCCTGCTGGCTTACACCTTCCATAGACAGAGGTCCTGAAATCCAGGGCCAGTTCAGGCTAACACCAAAGCTCCCATTAACTTCAACGGAGACAGAATTTCATCTTGGGTGTTTATATTTCCAGAACAAGCAGCTAGCTATTTTAGTTGCTTCTATTTGTGGGTGCTGGATTTGAGATGCCTTAAAGAGGATACAGTGTTTCAGGACGGAGATCCCTGGCTCTCAAAATGAAATCACACCTCTTTAAATTAAGTTAAGAACCCTGAATCTGAGGGACCTGATGAGTTACTTAAGGGTAACTCATGATTTGAAACACGTAGGCCAGGAATTTTATCCTAAACAGCCTGGATCCTGTTTTCAGAGACCCAAAATACTGGTCCCCTCTGCACAGCTGTTTGACTCACTTTTTCAAGCTGGAATGGATTATTGATCTAGGGGAGGATGTTTTCTTTTTGCCCTGTCTTGTTAGAGCCAGGCCACTTGAGTCTGGCTTGACTTTCACATAACCAACCTTTCCTCTCCCCATAACACATCCCCTCCTCCCTTCTCCCTCTCCCAGTCTGGAAGCTGCTCGTGCATCACCACTGTTTTAAAACCCAGCTATAATTTTCTGGCTAATGGAAGACGTATTGGCAAAAGTTGACATTAAGTGGAACTAATTACACTGTAACTGCTAAATAACTAAGAAATAACTACCCTGTAATTTATGATGCAGCACGGACTCTGTAGCAACTTCAGAGCCATTATAGCTGCAAAGCACTCACTGATGCATGAGCCACAGAACTTTTCCCTAGCCAGTAGGATCCACTCAATGTGAAATCACAAGCTCTGCAAACACATAGCATCATGATTATTGCATAAACCTATCCCTGTTTTACAGAACATACAGCAGCTCCGCTCCAGTGTAATGGGAGAAGCTTCTGTTAATATGCACCTAACAGATCATTAATTTTATTTTCAATTTTTATTTAAAGCCCTCAACTCAGATGGTTTGCCATCAGAATGATGCATGATGTATGCAGCACCCATGCCAACAATTGTGTCTATGGAGTGACAAAAAAGTTACATTTTGAAGAGTTGCTGTCTGTATATAGAAAAAGGCTGATAACTGGAATATAGTTTGCTGAAATTCTACAGTGGGCATGAATTAAGGACGGGACTGTATGACCCTTATTCACACTGACAGTGTTCATTGAACAATATATTATCTATCTTACCACAACACTTCATAAAGCAAATAATTACTTATATAAACAAGGTTGGGAGAATGGAACATGGGACACCATAACCAAGATCAAATCGCACTGTATTAGGCACTGTAAATAGTGAAAGGCAATATTCCCATCCTGAAGAACTTACAGTCTAAATAAGCAAATCAGACAGAGGTTAGGAGTGGAAGCAGAGGCAGAAGGACTTATCCCAAGTTCAGACAGCAGATAGAATAGATTCAAAGTTCAGTGCTCTATCAACTAGACATCACTGTTTGTGCTGCAACTTCTGCCTGCCCTAGTTATACGGGGCCTGCTTCACTCACAACTGGTATTATTGAGTTTTTTGCACAGAGAAAGACACAGAAAGACAGAGGCAAGGCACTGGGCTCAATTTTCTTCTCTGTGGGCACATCTACAAGAGTTGCTACTGGCAGTCATTACTGCACATTTATTTAGTACTTGTATTAGCAAGTGCTAAATAAATGCACAATTGTAGCAACCCCCCCCCCATTTTTTTTGTTTTAATTTAAAAATACATTCCCTCCCCTTCCCCTAACCATTGCTGACTTTCTCTCTGCCCACTCGATCCCTTATAAGTGATTACAAGTAATACTAGGTAAGCTAAGTTCTTATACTTCCACATAGTAATAAGCCCCTTTTTTATATTGTAAATAGTGTTCTATTATGTTTGTATTGATTTTTACTGTTTTATATTGTATTATATTATGTTCCTATTATTTTTGTATTCATTTTTACTGTTTTATATTGAATGTATATGATTTAGGCCTATGTCTGTAAAGTAATGTCAAGTGTCCATTTTGGAGGTCAAGCCTCCATCTTGTGTCCCCTGCCTTGTACAGTATGTTGCAACTGTGACTCATACCTACCCCTCCCATGTAAATTGGTTCCTGAATGAATGGGGATGAATGACAGTGCTTGAGAGACAATGATAGTAGATCTAAAAATAGCTCCCTCTGAATGACTGAACCATTAAACTCGAGGACCCAACCATCACCCTGCATTGACCCACCCTGGGTCAAGATTTGGAAGACAAAGACTGCTGCAGAAACCAGCCAACCCACCATTGTGCCAAGGCTGCACATGCTCAGTATGAACATCTGGTACCCTCTGGAACAGGGATGACTTTGCCTGGACAGGCCCTCCCCATAGGAGATCAGAGGTAGTCTGCCCCATTAAAAGGGGTAGTGAAGGCTGACTCCTTAGGACGCCATCTCCATGTGGACCAGCACCATGCCACACCACCTATCCACCCAGAGGCCCTGCCAGTGACCCCGCTCTGGGCAATACCTTGCTGGAGAAGACCCTGACTGGCTATCGAGGATCAACTCACAGCCCAGGATAGGTAGCTATCACCCATCTTCCTTCCCCAGGCAAAGGACCTGGACTCTGTCCCTACGCACCTTGACTTCAATACCTCCACCAAGCCTTTTTTTCTCCTGCTACCATTGTGTGGGTGTGGATGTGAGTGCTTGTGTGTGTGTGTGAACCAATAACTTTGTGGGGCTGTGTAGTGTGTTGTCTGTTTAATAAACCTGTTATTTTGAAACCCCAGGTTGGGTTTTTCTCTTATTGACCTCCCAAACCCTCCTTCTCAATCTCCCAGCCTTCTGCCTCTCCCTTTTCTGGCTGTCTCCTCCTTGCCACCAGGCTTTTTCCCTTGCTTCCACCTCAGCACCAATGACCTGGAATAACCCTGGGGCTACTTGACCTTAAGTAACCCCAAGCCTCAGCCCAGCTTCCTTGTAGACTAGTGGTTCTAATCCCGGTCCCAAAAACTTTCACTCCCTACACTTTCGCTCTCTCACTTTAACCTTCCCCAGGTATCCCAAGTACCCCAAGTACACACATACCCACACCATATCATCCAAGTTAGGAACTCACCTATGTGTAGGTGGGTGGTATGTGTATGAACTGGTGAATATATATATGTCATCATGTGTGATCCGTGTATGTGTACTGAGTGTGTAGGTATTGACACCTGATTGTTGTCTAATTCTCAATGTGTATAATGTATATGAGCTTGAATTGGTAATAGGTGTGTATGTGCCTAGGCTGGTAATTTTGGATGTGAGTCTGAGTTGGGGGGGGGGGGTTCCCCTAGTATGTGTGTGTATGTGCCTAATCTATTTTTGAGTGTGTATATGTGCAATTGTATCTCATACTCTCCCATCCAACAGTGCAATTTTGAGATCCTGAGAGTTGGCCTGACCCCACAGGGCAACACAGTAACTGGAGTTACTGTTCAGTAGCACCAGAGAACATCTTTTAAGTGACGCTACTGTGCAGTAACCTAATAATAGCGCTCAGTAGCATATTAGCAATGTCTCTGCTGTGATGTGCTACTGCACAGTATTTTTCAGCTACTGCACAGTCAGCATCTCATGTTGACATGCCCAGTGACATTGATATAAGTCCATTGAGCCCCCTCTTGGAGAAAAGGAGGAGGCAAGGGAAGGGGAAGCTCTGAGAGATTGTGCTAGTGGGATGTTCCCCTCATTTTTTCTATGCAGAAGAAGGATGTTGATTTTCCTCAACCCAACAAAATGAGCAGGGTTCCAGCAGCTGAAGCTGGGCCTCCACCAGGTTCCAGGAGGCTGGTATTTGGGGATTTGGACACCCCCAGCTTCCCCCTCCCTTCAGTTTCTGGGAAGCACATGTCTGGCAAAGCATCACTGCCTCTACTGAAACCAACCTGTGGGCAGGTTTACCAAAGTGATCATGAGATTGGATTTGAAACCCTCATGTACGTCTCAGACAAGCAATCCAAAGCGTATGGAGGAACCACCATGGAGCTCTGGGCAGGACACAAAATTAAAGAAAATGAGGGTTGGAAGGGACTTCAGGATGTCCAACCCCCTGCTTAAAGCAGGGCCATCCCCAGCTAGATCATTCCACCAAGGCTTTGGCAAGCTGCGCCTTAAAAACCTCTAAGGATGGAGATCCCACCACCTCTCTGGGTAACCCATTCCAGTGATTCACCACTCTCCTAGCAAGAAAGTTTTTTCTGATATCCAACCTAAACTTCCCTTGCTTCAACTTGAGAACACTGTTCCTTGTAAATGCAAAATGCAGGTCAGAAATTCTTACCAAGTAATTTTGGCAACCAGCTTATACATTCAGTGTGATCTTATGCTGCAGAGACTGGTCAAACACAGGAACTATTAATTAAAACTTCTTGTAGGAACTGGTCAGAAAACAATGTTCATCCTTCAGGAGATTCCCCACCATCATGAAATGTGGTCCTGAACTGGACAATCTCAATTTATTTCACAAAATGAAAATCCCAAAATATTTCAACCCAGAGACCTCAAGACAAGCTTAATGAAATGCTTTGTTTAATTAATTTTGAAACCTTTCAGTTCAGTCATTTTTGAAGCATTATAAAATACTAAATACATAAATATTTTATAAATAGTAAACTAAGATGCAGAAGCTGGAACAAAATGAGAATGTTAGAATCAAATGAAATTTAAAAAAAAAATCAAAATAATATTAAAAATCCCTCTTCTGATTTCAAATCATTTCAGAATATTGTTCCCTCAAACAGTTATCGACATGAGCGAGTTCTGGTGAAACATTTAGATACCAGCAAAATAGCATGTTGTCAATAGAAAACTATTGAGTTGTACTCAGCATAAGTTTAGCTTGTCAGCTGTTCACGGCAAGGCAATGGCTTGGCTTTATAACTGCACAAAACCTAACACAACACAGCTGGGCCTCTGGACAATACCTGAATACAGAAAATTAATATTAGTAGAGCCAGCTTGGATTTTCATTGATGGGACTAAGAGTGAAATTTAGCGCTGCAAGAAAGATAGAGATTTGTTGTGCAATGACAGAAGGGAGAGAGAGAGAGAATGAATGTGTGAGCAAAAAAGAGACAGAAAGAAAGACAAGAAGAGGGAGATTGTGAAGATAGACAGTGAGGGAGAGGGAGAAGTGTAATTCAGCAGTCGCCTCTGCCTGATTTGTTCCACCTCTATTATCATGCACCAGAACGACTCATTCTTCTTTTTTTTCAAGAAAGCCTAATAATGTTCCACAGGTGAAGGAGTTATCTCGGCTTTTCTCTTTTTCAGCAAAGCTAACACTCGGTACATGAAATAAAGGTTATCTTGAAAAATAGATGCTGCAACTCGCATACAAAGGAGCCCTTTCCTGTGACAGGGAGCCTTTTCTGAAAGGGTCTGTTAGGTTTCTCTCCTGGAAGGAGGAGGGGGGAGGGGAAGAAGGAATTGACTGCTAAGTTTCCTCTCTAAGTTTTTAAATTAGCTTTGGAATAGGAGCTGGGAGTGGGAAGCTCCCCTGCAGCAAGGTAGAGGGGAGACTTTGGGGAAAAGGGTTGAGGATTGGGCTAGAGGGGATTCCAGACCCACTGATTAGGCAGGAAAATGAAAACACAAAGAAATAAAAAATCAATTTACATTCCCCTAGCTGGCAATAAGAACTTGGAGAATTAAGGTCAGGGGCATCAGATGAAGGGAATGGGCCAAGGGAGTACAAAGGTGCTGTAGGAATCAAGGAATCTGTGTGTATTTGCAATGCACTAACATGCAGGCAGAAGGAAGAAAAGGCACTCAAAAAAAAATCTACATATAAGAAATAATGGGGACAAGCTTCAGGCTAGACATAAGGAAAAACTTCTTGCAAGTCAAGGGTTTGGAACAGGCTCCCCCCGGAGTGGGTACAGTCATCCACCCTGGTGATCTTCAAAAAATGTTTTGACGCCCATCTTGTTGGGGTCATCTGATCCCCGCAGTCTTTCCTTCCCAAGTGCAGGGGGGCTGGACCCCATGATCTGTAAGGTCTCTTCCAGCCCCTAACGACTATGAAACTATGAAACCCATACTAAGAAGATGCAGCACGGACATTTGTGGGGAGGACATCAATTTGCACATCAGGAGACAGGTTCCCTTCTGGACTCTGCCACTGACGTGCTGTATTTCCTTGGGCATCACCTCTGCCATCCCATCTCGTCTGCCCTGTGGATTTCAGCTGTAAACTCTTTAATACTGACTGTTTTTATGCAATGTGGAAACAGTACCCAACACAATCAGGCTCCAATCTTGGTTGCGGTCCTCAAGGTGTTACTGTTCTACAAATGACGTAATACTATGCTGTTTGATATAGCTCCCCTTGGAGTGGAATCTGACTACTCTGAAAACCAACTTTACAAGAAGAACATCTCATCAGAAGAAACAGGAGGTCTGGCTGCCGGTTTTAACAAAAGGCCTATATGAACTATACACTTTGCATTGTGCCCCAAAGTTCCTTAAACAACGAGCTTAACTATGTAACTGTAAGTTTTAAGAGGCATTATATATAGCAAGAATACAGAGGGCAAGTTTGGGGCAGCAGCATCAGGGATCTCAGGTGTATGTTTAGTATTCAGATGGAATATTCCTAAAAGATCAGTGCGTGTTCATACATAATTTCCTTGCAACAGCTGCCTGTCGCTTTCTTGTTCGTGGAGAGCTACAGAATTATTTCCAAAGAGGATGTATTGCTGGGGCTTCATGTAATCATTATCTGAGCTTGGTTGAAAAGAGTGGGAGAAAGAAAAATGACATGTTTAATATATATATACATATACATACATATATTTTAATTTCAACATGTTGAGTTTTTCCTCCATTTTTCTTCAGGATATCAAATGTTTCTGATCAGCCTCATTATGTTTAAAGTCCTCATATATTGATTAGATTATGATGGATCTCGAGCTGTTTTATGTAGTTTGAGTTCACTATTGCATTTTTGGTATAAAGCAGTCACTACAGATGCTTGTGAAATGCAGCTGCGTCTGGGGTGGAAAATGGTGGCTCTTCAACAGCCTATTCCAAGTCCTCCACTGCCTTTACATTAACTGCTATGTGAACTGAACTGGGTACTTTCAGAGTAAGTTAACTTTACAACAGTGAGAACAGCCAGTGAAAAATGTTACACTTTCCATACAGCACAACAAGCAAGATCCTTTCATTCACAATGTTTTACATTTACTATTAATGGGAAGTAGAAAAATCAAGAAAGAACCAAACTAAGTTTCCATGAAAGAGTCCAGTGTGTGTAATTGTGTGTATCCTCCATCACATCCTGCTTCTCTGCCTCAAAAAATTGCTTTTGATCTCTACTGACAAGCAGACACCTAAAAATATAAAGGCACAGTGCACAGGAAAACAAAATTACACTGGTTACATAGCTATGTACACCACACAGAAGAAATATCACCCTCTTGTTTAATTCAGAGTCTTAGATATGGGGTCATGAACTTCTGCAGTTCAGTGTGTTGGTAGGCTGGCTTTCATTCACTCAAGGTTTTCAAATATACCCAGGACCATAACCATAACCATCACCATAACCATCACACCATGATGAACAGGCAGGAGGACTTATTATTTTGCTATGCATAAATGATGCTGGTGTCATGGAACAGAGTTGAGCAGTAAGAAGAGAAGAGGATGTAACCCTTCCAAAGCCATTTTCATGTCAGTTTTGTAAGCAATGTCTGGAAAAAAGGGAGAGAAGAAAATAGGAAAATCAATCAGGTGGGCACCAGACTGCTGCCCTCACTAAAAATGCTTCAGCACTGCACAGCAGCAGTTCATGTGTTCCAGTGACTGATGGTGCATCTACACACTTATTAATGAGCCTTTGCTACTGCACATTAAGTTTACTACCTTTGGGCATTTTTACATGTGCTCCGGGAGGTGTGGGGGAACACTTTAATTAGCAAGCTGTGCTAATTAAAAGTGCCTGATCATCACGTGTATTAGCATCCCCCATGCTGAAAAATGGTGGTGGGGCTCTTTGAACTAAAGCTCATTGAATGATCTTTATTTCAAAGGGCCCTGCTGCCATTTTTCAGTGTGGGGACACTGATACACATGACACCGGAGTCTGCTGGAGTGCATTTATTTCCATTTTCCAACAGGCTTGATTAATTGAGTCTACTCTGATGTGCTGGATTTCCAGCACATTGGAGCAGGCTTCCTACACATCTGTAGGAGCCCTCTTATATGAAGTACTACATAAAGGCTTATTAGGCTGCCTTAATCCACAGTAGCAAAACCAAATGCCTTTTTAGTGACGCTTAATGCACAGTAGACTAATTCTACTTCACATTATCATATTAGCACTGTTTTTGACATGACTCTTTAATGTGTAGTAGAATAGGCAACTATGTATTAAAGCGCATATGTAGGTGCACCATGAGTTCACCAAAAAATGAAGTTTTAGGGGACTGGAAATATTTGCAAATTTGGGCTGAAAGTGGTAAAGAGTATCAGCCAAAAAAGATGGGGTTTGGGGTAGGACTTAAAGAAATGTCACAACATTTAATTTAAACATTTTTAGTGTAGCAGGCTCACCTTTCAGAGCTTGGGTTGTGTCCCAGGCTTGAGATCCTGCTGTTTTCATTGGTGTAGCCCATTCACCAATCAGGAGGCAGCAGGAGAAATAAAGTCACACCCCTTTTCTGAGGGGAGGGGCAGAAGAGCTCCACCTGACCTGATTGAAGACTTCAGGGGTGGAGCCCTGGAGCATATAAAAGGAGCTGCATGCCCAGCACGAGGGGCAGATGCAACGAGAAACTGAAGAAGAATGGAGTCAAGAAAAGCAGGGGAGTTCTCCCCCAGTGGGCAATAGGTCCAAGGCTCCTGAAGCTGCCACTGGAGGAGCAGCCTTGGGAGTGGTGCAAGACCGCTTGGGCTCTCGACAGCACACAGGGACAGTGTGCGGAAATCTGGCCCTAGGAGTGGCATGAGACTGCTCAGGCCCATCACGGTGCGCAGTTCGGTGCACAGAGCCCAGGCTTTGGAAGCCGCAAGCGGTGGCTTGAGCCTGCAACCCCGGCAGGACCAGCGGGCCACACAGCAAATGGGGAAAGGCCTTGAGGTTGCAGTGAGGTGGCTCAGGCCCCATCTCCTGGCAAGTGGCCAGGTCCTATGGTGCACAGGGTGGTGCATGGGCCCGAGCTTTGGGAGCCAGGGAGCAGCGGAAGCTGCTTGGGTTAGCCACCTGGCATGAGGATGGCTGGCTGGAGCCTTAAGGGCCCAGCCTGTGCTAAGAGCGCCCTCAGTGCTGAGCCAGGGCACAGGGAAATGCTAGTGCTGCAGCATGAGGCCCGGCCCCCAGGAGCCAGCAGCTAAGAGGAACTGAGCCCAGGGTGGGGAGGAACCCAGCAGCCTGGAGAGGCACTCCAGAAGAGGAGACCCCATCGAGCTGTTCCCTGACCACTGCCACCTGAGGGAGCGTGAGTCATTGGGCCCTTGGGTCCCATGGGGGAAAGACATTTGGAGCAGGCAAACCCAGAGAAGGGGCTGGGTGATCAGCCCCTGCCCTGCCTGGTCAAGGCCCTAAGGGGAGTAGCCTTTGGTGCTTCCTGGACATCCCCCAAGGGACCCCATTGGAAGGAGGACTGTCTCTTGCCATGGGTCAGGGACTCTATTAAGGGATAGATGTTATTAAGGTTGTTCATGTTTGCACCTTATATTTTGTAATTGAAATGTTATATTGTGATGTTGTAAGTAGTGTTATTTAGGGTTTGACCTTGGTTACTGGTTAGTGTTCACTGTGTAAATATATGTATATGACATTTAGTTTTATGTTTATGTATATTATAACTTAATAAGTTGTATATAGTTAAGAACTTTGGGCTTGGGCTAACTCTATAGAAGAAAGAGGGATCTGCTTGAAATTCTGGCATTCCTCTCACAGCACCCCCCTCCTGCCTACTCATCCCATTCAATTGAGAATAAGGCACAACCTTGGGTGTACCCAGGCTACATTAGTCAACTTTTTCGTTTTGCAAATGCTAAGTTGTATCATTCAACCATTTTTTAAACAAAACTTTTTATCTCAAAACGTAACTTTTTATTTAAACATTGACCTTAAAAACAAACATACAAACAACACCCTCTCCCCAGTGAAACAAAGTCAAGTCATCCTAAAAGAAAGCACTTTGGTTTGGGTCAAATGCAAGGATTCAGACTGAGCTAAAACATTTTTATTGTTGTTGCTTTCTTTTTTCTGCCAAAAATTATAGATACACGGGGTTTGACCAAAATCATTCTTTAATACAAGTTTCCATTTAGTCACCAAGTCATAAATATCCTTTTTTTACCACCTCCACCTGTAAGTTATGTGTTGATGAGCTGCAGAATATTGTATGTGGATACAAATAACTGAAAGAGAAAAAGTCTATGAGAACTGGAGAAGGCTGAGGGACACGTCGTTATCCTGCACCTCCTCCCCTCCACTTTTGTACTGGCTGGCACATAAGCCACCAGCATAAGAATTTAAAAACAAAAAGCCAGGACCAAGTCATGAATCATATAATGACACTAACATGAGATATTCCAGCTTTCTAAAATTAAAGTGGATCCTTATTAGGAGAGCTATTAATGGACGTGCTGTAGATAAAATTCAGGTCAGGTGCTCATAGATGGACTCCCTGGTGCCTCTGCCAAACTCTTCCCTCCTGAAATCTGTGCTCCTGTCTCCCAGTTCCATGCAGTTTGTCACATGCATTGGTATTCAGCGTGCCTTTCGGCTGCTCTACAGGGTGTTCGTTCTGCTTATAGGATTACCACCCACAACAATAACTACTCTAAAGCCAGAAGCTGAGTATGCATATGGGGTGGAAGAGAGGGCACCAGCAGGGGTGAATGGGAATGATGCTTGGAAGAAGTGGGCTGCTTGTTTCCCCCCCCCCCCCTCTTTGGTTTGTGCTCTTTTCTTTATTTACCAGACAGGGTTGTTTGAAGCGGGTTATTTTTTTATGCATCTTATTGCAAGAACTGAAGTGCAAACATCCAAAAAAAGAAAGAAAGAAAAAAGAAAAAAGGGCCCACATCTTTATCAAAAGAGAACATCAAATTAATTTCTCTCCGTTCTTGGGAACTCATGTAAAATTTATAGGCTGTTTTTTAATTTTCTCTAGTGCGGGCAGCATGTCGTTTGTGGTACAGGGGAGGTGGGGGTGGAAGGAGGCGGAGGGGGGGTGGGGCGGGAAAAGTGAGCAGCAGAATTGGCTGTGCTGACACAGGCCCATACATGGAATGACCTTGCTCGCATGCCAAACTTCACACGGAACAATAATGAGAAGCCAGCAGAACTAATCAATTTGGAACGGGGCCCATTCCCTCCATCTCCCTTGCTCAGCCTGGCCACTTAGAATTCAAGTGGTGTCCCGAGCTTTTCGTACAAGGCTGCCCTTTGAACACAAACACAATGACTTCTCTTACATAACCCAACAGGCAATTTAGCAGGTTCACAACCTAAAATAGAAGCAGAATTAGTTTTTGTATTCACGTACCTTTTTGCCCATCCCAAATCCGTTCTCCTCTCTTTTTCCCTGGCTGGACTACAGGGCCACCAGGACGCTGCCCTTTCAACTGGCTAGACAGAGTCCAGGGAAGAAGAGGGAGGCATTGCGACCAGGCAGCTAGGAAAATGCCACTTGATAACCTAATAAAGGAGAAAGTATGGCCTCTATCCCTGACTCACTGACACAAGGTCACTTAGTTCAGGGTTTTCAACAGCCTTTGCTTAATTGTGGAGACGGTCAGTTTTCAGAGGCCCACATCATTTCAAGACAGATAAAACTTCAGCCAGAAACATCTCAGGCTATAGACAGCTAGTGAATTATGTACTGAAGCTGTCAGTGTCCATATAGTCAAGCCAGGGAGATGGGGTCTAAAATATGCTGGGAGCTGAGACAAGCTTTACCACCAAAGTCAGAAGCACCTGGGAGACTTTAAGGACACAAGGTACCCTTATGATCATGTAGTCTGACCTCTTGCATAACAAAAGCCAGAAAATCCCACCCCGTGGATCCCTGACAACAACAATCCCCAGCTGATGGACCCGTCTCATCTCCTGGGAATCTCAGCTTCCGTTCATTCTCAGCTCTCCAAGCCTCATGAACTTGGAGGAAGCTTAAAAATGTTCCCTCTAAAGATTCAAGCTAGAGAAAAGAACCTGCATTACATATTATCCTTTATGATTTTTAAGCACTTGAGATTGGCAACAGGACAATAACTTATGGTTGAACTAAAGTATGTCTTTTGAAAGAAACCCAGTCTAGATTTAAAGACTTCAGCACTCACTCTCATTTCTGTCACGGTCTCAATTGTTAGGTGCCTTTGTGGTTAAAAAAGTGAGCTTTTTTTGGTGGGGGGGAGGAGGGGATCTTGAACTCCGAGATGAAAGAGCCTGTATCCTAGCCCTAATCTCCTGAGTCACCCATTAACCCATCGAGAAAGGAAGATGAAAAAAAGCATTACAAGTTCCAACGTGAAAGGTACATTAGAAATGTTCAGAAAACCTGAAGAGATTAGATTAAATGTCTATACCAGGGCATTTTATTATGCTTTTTTTTTTCATTTTTATTTATTTTTTAGGATTGATTGAATTTCGCACCTGCTTAAAAATATAGCATCAGGAAGTAAACTTAAAAAATACCCCAAGGTGGGGACCAGTTCCATTCCCACTGCCGCATGGACACAGGGGTAAACTCATCCATGTCAGCACCGTGGGAAGGGAGATGCATAAGTGGCAAAAAAACCCAGCATCTCTGCCATTCAGGGGTGGGGTTTGTCCCCCGCAGCTGCAGAACGAAACGCCAGGCTGCGTAAACACACTTCAAAGATGCCACACTATTAAAAATACATGGACATCGTGTGGATCTAAGCTAAATACATATGGCCTTTGATTGTCTGGCATTTCCAATTCATACAGGAACACTACTGCTATGCATTATTGATGATCAGCAGCATTTTGCCGTTTCAAACTAAGGATGGGTTCTCCCCCCGCCCCTCGCCCCTTGCTCAGAGATTGAACTGTTTAATTAAGCCTTGATTAACTGTATTTACAATTCTAACTGTCACTGATTTAGTTCGGGAGCCTCTGCTGTTGCCAGCTGCACTCCTCGTTGTTGGAGACAGGGCACCATTTGTAAGGAAGCTCACTCTCCAGGGGTCTCAGCTGCCTGCTGCGATTGCCAGGGCACATCTGTCCGGCAGAGTTCTTTTGGCAGGCACAACACTAAAGTTGGAGGTGGTTTCTGAGTGAAGGAGCCCAGTCGATGTTCCTCTGGGGGGAAGGAGATGAGTCGCGCAGCAAATGGAGAGGAAGGCCCTGATGTGAGAGGAAAGAGAATCGCTTATTCAGCTGGTGCTGGGCACGGTACCGCAGCAGCAAGGAGAGTCTGGCTGTGAGTGACAGGGCACGGCTGCAGGAAAGATCACACTGCAGAGAGTCCCAGATGGCGTTGACAGAGCACTGCTGTGTGTCTGCTCCTGCTACCAGACTCTCAGCTAGCACTATCAAGGCAATACTGGGTGCGTTTATATGTTCATCAATGCGCTGTAGTTACTGCACATTTAGTTTAGTACTTAATGAAGTACTAACTAAATGCGCAGTAACTATGGTTACTGAGCAGTAGTGCTGGCGCATGGTTTTTTTGTGATGCTTGCTGTGCAGTAAGCCTAATAACATTGCCTGGTAGCTCTTTAGCAGTTTTTGACCAGCATGTTACTGGGCAGTGTTATTAGACTATTGTGTAGTAAGCGTCTCATGTAAATGCGCCCACTGTGGAGAAGCTCAGCGTAGCTTATAGCCCACCTAGGCCCCCCAGATCATGGCTGAGAGTGATGAGCATGCTGCTAGATTCCCTGCTAGAACCAGAGACTTATAGCTGGGGTGAAGCTCAGATTGCTGTGCTTGCAAGTGTGCACTGATAGCACTGCTGGAAGGAAGCTTATCCTCCCAGAAACCCTTCAATCATTCCTCTCTCTGATCCAGTCTGGGAATTTTCTCTAAAGGGAATGCTCCAGCAGTGAGAATTCAGGAGAAAAAAAGAAGATTTAGAAAGAGAAAAGCAGAGTCATTACAGCTGGGAAACAGCTCTTGAAACTTATTAGCTCATGACTCATCTCTCTGAAAGGAGCTAATACCTTAATTTCATATTTCTCTGCTCAAATGGAGGCTAAAGCGTAAACTGAAATGAAACTTTACACTAATGGCTTCTTAATTACACCCATCTAAAAGCAATTACCTGAGTTTTAACAGATACAAAGTTAGGGTTGATGCGACCACTCGATGGGAAGTGCATTGTGAGGTCATCTGTGAAGTGGTCCATAGCAAGGAGGCACACAGCACCAAGCCAGAAGTGAGCCATGTCCGATAACCCCCTCAGCCCACAGCACCGTTGCTTACTGGGCTCGTAAAAAGGAAAGTGAGTGTAGATGATATGCAGGAAGAATGGCTCTTTTACATGGGAAACATTTCCTGAGAGTTCCTGGCCTTTTTCCTCCTAAAATAGGATTATGTGTCTGTACAATGCAAACCTCGATAAACTGGTCACCATTATGACAGAAACAGCAGTCTAGTGATCAGGGCAGGCCCCTGGAAAGCCAGGACTCCTGGATGCTAGCTTTGACAGTATGACCTTGAAACATCCATGTTATTTCTTTGTTCCACTGTTTTTTTCACTTCAAACTGAGGATAATCCCTGACTATCTCAGAGTGGATTTGAGGAAACTCATGATTGTCCAAAGCTTTGGGATTCTTGGCTGAAACTGTCAGCATCATCATCATCATAAGGGTAGATTTCCTCTGGATATTGTATCTGATTTATCACCTTTTACTCTAATTTAGACTTTCAGAGCTAGTGTCACAATGAGACTCTGACACAAAGTCCAGAGTGAAATGGGAGTAACTGCTGGTACCATGCTATGCACAAAGGTATCTACACTTACCAGCAGCAAATGCTGTGGTGTGGGGTTTTGAATCCCAGCCACCTTCAGCCCTTACAAGCTCGAGTCTGGGATGCAGGAGCCCAAGTGAAGGGAAGCAAGCACCCGCCATTTTCTCTTTAAAAAAACAAGCAGAGAGATCAATCCTTTCTTTCAAAATACCCCTGCTCCTAGGACTATTCATGTATTTTTTCCAAAGATTGTTTAGTGTGAAATATATAAAGCGTCCCTGCAGCAGGAACTGGAATACATCTCCTCATTTCCAGATGAATATATTAACTACTAAGCCAGGGACTTGTGCTCAACTTTTCTCCAAGGCTCTGGCCCAATGTATATTTAATTATGCCAAGCAAAGTGGAACAGGTTCAAAAAAAGAGGAATTTGGAATACCCTCAGCCCAGCGTGCTCTGAAAAAATGATTTAGACAGTCTCCCAGAAGGTACCAGGAATAAAACTAAATCTACTCAGGAAGTGGAGGGACTTGAACCTACACCACTAACATCCTATGTGAGGGGAATCTAATCACTGAGCTATTGCATAAAAGCTGGGTGTGTGTATGGGGGGAGGTTAAACCTACTTCTCTGGCTGTGTTCTGTTATTGCCTAAGGCACTGGCATGTTCTGAGTAGGGCTCATGGGTCAGAGCTGTTCCATGATAAAGGCAGAGAAACATCTGCTTATGGTGTTAATGCGGATTGGGTCTAAGATCACTGCCTAACTTGCTCAGTAGTGTCAAGACCAATGAAATCCAAGGCCTGCCTGCTTTAGGTGGCTGGGGATCTTTAGCTTCAAAGCCTTAGGGGCCTACAAATTTTAGGTGTTCTAGGCTATGGGAACTGAACAACAGTTTTGAGGATTACACTTTTGCTTACATGTGTCTACTGTGGGTGTTAGCGTGTCCATGCAGGATACCAAAGGAATCCCTTTGATTCTCTCCTGCCATGACTTTAATCTAATAAAGAAATAGGGAGGGAAGAGATGTTGCCCTGGTTAGTACCCGTGGAAGGACCACGCTTGGTTGATCTACAACTGAGGTGCTTTTATTACTTGGTCTCTTGCAGGAAAGCCCAGAGGGGCAGCAGTTTGTCTGAATCATCCCCAGGATCACCCCTGTGCTCCCAGGAGGATCCCCACCACTTAATTGCACCGGTAAGTGTTTGAGGAACGTCTTAACTTCCCGCCACTAATTATCTTATTAGAGGCTTATTGCAGGCGGCGCCTGGTTTCTCCTGCCGCTCTCTGTGCTGGTGTGTGGATCTGGGTATTTATCTGCCACCTACCCCAACTCCCCTTTCTCATTCAAGTTAGTGGTGCTAGGTCTGAGTCACTAAAGGGGCTGGGTGGATGACCTCCACCATTCTTTGGCTCCTTCATTGCTTTGCCGCATCCCAGCGCGAAGCTGCAGCTTTTCCCTGTGCTGAGGCTCCGTTCCCCCCTGACTCACCGCAGCTGCCATGAACTCCAGGTACGTAGCGGGGAAGGGTTACCAGTCCTGGGTTCTGCTGTCGCTTGACCCATGTTGCCATTTGTGCCTGGGATCCTTCCTCCGGATCCTTCTCAGCATGGGGGGGGGGGTCCTTGGCGACATCTCTTTCACTTGTGATGCCCTAAGACACCCTTCCTCTGAACTCCTCCTTCTCATATCCCCCGGCGCTGAGTCCCATTGGCTCGTGATGGGCGTGGGGCGTCTCCTCCTCCTGCCGGGCAATAATCACTTGCAGCTGCCAGATCTCTTAGGTAACAGGGTTTCAGTCGGGACCCTGTTACAGTTGGAATGAGGTGGGACTTGGGATCCTAAGGCCTTGTGCAGATGCGTGTCCAAAGGAATGAGAATACTTACAGCTTAAGCCACATTAAAGATGAAGAGGGCTTAGGACAGGGGTGGGCAAAATGGCAGATTCAGCTGGCGGCTGGACTCCATTTCCCAACATCACCTACCCATATAGCTGCAGCCAGTTTCCATGGAGACCCTAGCAGCGCAGGGCAGTACATATTGAGGGCTATAGATTGTACAGAAAGGACAGGGTGGGGAAGAAAGGGGGGGGGTTGCGCTCTATGTCAATGAGCAATATACATCGACCCTCATCAAGACAGAATCCAAGGATGAGGAAGTAGAAGGATTGTGGGTTAGGCTACATGGGGCACAAGGAGAAAGGGATTTGGTGGTAGGGGTCTGCTACAGACCCCCACATCAAGGGGAGGAACTAGATTTGGGGCTCCTGAGGCAACTCTCGGAGACCATAAAAGCTAAAGAGGCGGTAGTCATGGGGGACCTAAACTACCCGGACATCTGCTGGGAGTCACAGACAGCAAAGTCCCACCGCTCACGCAGGTTTCTAACCTGTGTACAGGACCTCCACCTGACACAGGAGGTACACGGTCCCACTAGGGGGAATGCCATACTGGATCTGGTATTGGCAATGGGGGATGACATGGTACGGGACCTACAGATCGGTAGCCATCTGGGGGACAGTGATCACCTAATAATAGAATTCACCATAAGACGTCGAGTGGGTAAGGTATCTAGTAGGGTGAAAGTGCTAGACTTTAGGAAAGCTGATCTCAATGAACTCAGGTGATTAGTCAAGGATGCACTGCAGAGTAGGAGTTTTGAAAGGATGGGAGCCCAAGAAGGGTGGCTGTGCCTTAAGAAAATGATCCTTCGGGCACAAAGCAAGACAATCCCCGTGCAAGGTAAAAGAGGGAAAGGGGCCAGGAGGCTTCCCTGGCTGACCAGAGAAATCCAGGGCAGCCTAAGGGACAAAAGGGGAGCACATAAAAAGTGGAAACAGGGAGAGATCACCAAAGACGAATATACCTCCTCTGCTCGTGCTTGTAGGGAGGCAGTTAGACGGGCCAAAGCTACCATGGAGCTGAGGATGGCAACCCAAGTAAAAGACAACAAGAAATTGGTTTTTAGATATATAGGGAGTAAAAGGAAGGCCCAGGGAGGAATAGGACCCCTGCTAAATGGGCAGAAACAATTGGTGACGGACAGGGGGGACAAGGCTGAACTCCTCAACGAGTTCTTTGCCTCAGTGTTCCTAAGCGAGGGGCACGACAAGTCTCTCACTGGGGTTGTAGAGAGGCAGCAGCAAGGTGCCAGACTTCCTTGCGTAGACCCTGAGATGGTGCAGAGTCACTTGGAAGAACTGGATGCCTTTAAGTCAGCAGGCCCGGATGGGCTCCATCCGAGGGTGCTGAAGGCACTGGCCGACATCAATGCAGAGCCACTGGCGGGAATATTTGAACGCTTGTGGCACACAGGCCAAGTCCCGGAGGACTGGAAAAGGGCCAATGTGGTCCCCATTTTCAAGAAGGGGAGGAAGGAGGACCCAAGCAACTATAGGCCAGTCAGTCTCACCTCCATCCTTGGCAAAGTCTTTGAAAAAATTATCAAGGCTCACATTTGTGAGAGCCCGGCAGGATAAATTACGCTGAGGGGAAACCAGCACAGATTCATGGCAGGCAGATCGTGCCTGACCAATCTAGTCTCTTTTTATGACCAGGTTACAAAACGCCTGGACACAGGAGGAGAGGTGGATGTCGTATACTTGGACTTCAGGAAGGCCTTCAATACGGTATCCCACCCCATACTGGTGAACAAGTTAAGAGGCTGTGACTTGGATGACTACACAGTCCGGTGGGTGGCGAATTGGCTGGAGGGTCGCACCCAGATAGTCATGGTAAATGGGTCAGTTTCGACCTGGAAGGGTGTGGGAAGTGGGGTCCCGAAGGGCTCGGTCCTTGGACCGATACTCTTTAATGTCTTCATCAGTGACTTGGACAAGGGAGTGAAATGTACTCTGTCCAAGTTTGCAGATGACACAAAGCTATGGGGAGAAGTGGACACGCCGGAGGGCAGGGAACAGCTGCAAGCAGACCTGGATAGGTTGGACAAGTGGGCAGAAAACAACAGAATGCAGCTCAACAAGGAGAAATGCAAAGTGCTGCACCTAGGGAGGAAAATGCTTATCTTGCTGGGATCCTATGACCCCAGCTGACTTCCTGCCCTTTGGGCAGGGGGCTGAACTCGATGATCTTTCGAGGTCCCTTCCAGCCCTAATGTCTATGAAATCTATGAAAAATGTCCAGCACACCTACAGCCTAGGAAATGACCTGCTTGGTGGCACAGAGGTGGAAAGGGATCTTGGAGTCCTAGTGGACTCCAAGATGAACATGAGCTGGCAGTGTGACGAAGCCATCAGAAAAGCCAATGGCACTTTATCGTGCATCAGCAGATGCATGACAAATAGGTCCAAGGAGGTGATACTTCCTCTCTATAGGGCGCTGGTCAGACCGCAGTTGGAGTACTGCGTGCAATTCTGGGTGCCACACTTCAAGAAGGATGCGGATAACCTGGAGAGGGTCCGGAGACGGGCCACTCGTATGGTTAAGGGCCTGCAGACCAAGCCCTACGAGGAGAGACTAGAGAAACTGGACCTTTTCAGCCTCCGCAAGAGAAGGTTGAAAGGCGAACTTGTGGCTGCCTATAAGTTCATCACGGGGGCAGAGAAGGGAATTGGTGAGTATTTATTCACCAAGGCGCCCCCGGGGGTTACAAGAAATAATGGCCACAAGCTAGCAGAGAGCAGATTTAGACTGGACATTAGGAAGAACTTCTTCACAGTTCGAGTGGCCAAGGTCTGGAACGGGCTCCCAAGGGAGGTGGTGCTCTCCCCTACCCTGGGGGTCTTCAAGAGGAGGTTAGATAAGCATCTAGCTGGGGTCATCTAGACCCAGCACTCTTTCCTGCTTATGCAGGGGGTCGGACTCGATGATCTATTGAGGTCCCTTCCGACCCTAACATCTATGAATCATCTATGAATCTATAGCGCGGAGCCAGGGTTTCCATAGAAACAGGCCCCAGCAGCACCAGCATTGCACTCGGCGGTCTTGCAGCGGTGACAGTGTGGTCCAGAGCTGGGGCAGAGCTGCAACCCACTGCCTGCACACCCTTGCCTGTGACACGTGAGCAGCAGATTGCAATTCTGCCCTGGCTTCAGACCATGCTGTCACCACTGCAAAGTCCTGGCCCTGGAGCAGATCTCCTCCCAGCCATGCACCCTGCGAACGCTGCTGGGGCCAGTCTCCATGGAAACTTTGACCCCACACTGTCCTGGCCCTGTCACTGCTGGGGTCTCCATGGAAACTGTCTGCAGCAACATGCACAGGGGCTGCTGGGAAATGGATGCAGCTGTGGGCCTGATTTGGCCTGCAGGCTGGACTTCACCTGCCCTAGGGTTAGGACCTCAGTTTCATGGCTCACTTGGAACACAGTAATTTCAACAGGAAAGCAGTTTCCAACACCATCCTGGGGCCACATTTCAATAGAAACTCAGAGAAGCAAGAGTGTGTTATACCAGATCATCTCCTCACTGTCAGCACCTTCCATCCTGGCTCAGCTCTTGTTCATTAAGCAGAAGTTCTCTTTAAACTGCCATAAAGAACTCAATGCACACCGATGTCTGCCAAGGAGTCGGGCACCCAAGATCCCCTGGTGGGCCCTTGTGCTGCGTCGCACCACTGAATGAGATAATACAATTATTGGATAATTAGAGTCATCAGAAAGTATTCTGCAATGGCAGACTTTTAATTGACTTCCCCATTAATAGATAATGATCATGCTGCTTCTCTTGCCAATGTGACGCCTCCCAGGAGATGGAAAGGTAAGCTTTTGACCCGAAGAAGTGAGTGCCCAGCTGTCCAGAGTTCATTCAGGGTTAACCGCTTCCTTCCAACTTGCTTGGAGAAGGGGAGGGAAGCATCATGCTTAAACTGAGAAGAGTAAAGTGAGAGAGGGTTCTTCTGGTTACCATCTTTATTTGTTTGATGGAGCTGCCCAGGGAATAGAGAATTCCATTTCACAACAGAATTGGGGGTTTTGAAACTAGTTTTCAAACATTTCCACGAAATGGAAATTCTCTCACGTCTGCCTATGGATCAAAACTACCAGGATTTTAATTGCATGCACACTCCCTCTGTTTCTATGTGCGACTGGAAAGACCACCCTAGACCTCAGCAACTTTCTTGTCAAAAACATCAAAATCCATACATCTCTGAAGTCACAGAAGTGAAGGGTTCCAAGGAATCTTAAGAAGTTCTCTGATCCAAATCCAACCCCCTGCACTGAGGCAGGATCACGTATACCCCGATTGTCCCTGATGGACCACCTCCTACAAGCCTTCAGCGAAAGAGTTTCCAAAGCCTCCCTCGGTTGCTTGTTCTACACTCTCCCTGCCCTGACCATTAGACATTTTCCCCTCATACCTAATCTAAATCTTTGCTGGAAATTATGTTGCTTTTTGATTGTCCTTCCCCCAGTGGCCAGAGAGAACAATCGATCACGATCCTCTCAATAGCAACCTTTTACATGCGACAGCTGTTATATCCGTCCTCAGTCTTTTTTTTTCCCCTAGACTAGGCAAACCAATTTTTTCCAACCTTTCCTCATAGATTACACTTACTGAATCTCGTATTACTCTCACTGCTCTTTCTGAAGTCTCCCCAAGTTGATATAATGCATTTCAGCGACTGCTGCTTAGACTCTAAGCTTTTTCGACTGCTGGCTGATTCTCTTAAAATATGTCCCTGGCACAACCGGGCAGGGATCTCACTTGGGACTTTCAGGTGCCATTATAACACACCCATGAAACCATCTGCTATTCACGCAGGAGTCTGAAGCCATCCTCTAGGCTGTTGCACTGGCTGACTCTTATGCTGTCAGCAGCAGGTGATAGCCGCTCATGAAAGAAAGCAGAGTTTGCCTATTTCCCAGCACTACATATATTCTTAGGCTGGGTTAAGGTGGTGTAAATCAGTATTGAAATTTGCAGCTCTACTGATTTGCACCAGCTGCGGATTGTGCCCTCTTTATTCCTGAAGAGCAACACTAAAAAAAAAAGTAAAGAAAAGAAAAAGAAAGGAACAAACAAACTCCTGCTGGTGCAATTATTTAACTTTATTTCAGCACATTAACTGGTAAATGGAGCCGATTTTAGGTGTTTGTACATGCAAATTTCTGACTGAAACTAGGGGCTTTGTTACATGGTAATTTTGGGAAGTTCCTGGAGCTCTTAATCCTTACATTCACATCTTAAAGTGGTTTTCAGCACTCGTTATGCAGCTCAAAGTTACGCCACTCCAAGGCAGAATTCTCTCCAATCTGCACAACCCAGATCCCACGGATGTGCTGCCCAAGTTGAAGTCCTCCAGTATCCCAGACTATCTCATACCCCTGCCCATAGAGCAGGGATAGAAGCCTGTCCTGGCTCACCAGCTCTCTAGTGGCAACTCATAGCTACAGTTCCTAGTCCTGTCTCTGCTCACCAGGCCTCTGAAGCAAGACAGCTGTGCAGATGGGGGACAGTCAGAGAAGGTTTCTAAACTAACCGTGTGACCTCTCCAAGCTAGCACTAAGCCAATGGACATCTGTGTGGCTCACAGATAAGGTGTAACAATGCCCTAAAAAGCTTTGTGGGATGCTGTTACCTATTGTCATTTCTTCAGATATGCCTGTTTTAGGGATGTGGACAAGGGGTTTGCAGTGCAGGCACATAGCTAGATGTCCAAACCATCTGCAGCTAGGATCTCTGGCCATGCTCAGTGTGCATGGTTTATCTATCTGTAGTCAGATGTATTGATACCTCACTACACATAGGACCTTGTACTAGTATAGAAAACCTTATTTAATGTTGGCAAATAAGTTTTGAGAGGCTCTGATGAAAACTAATATATGATTGTCTGCAGTGACCTACCAATGCATTTGTGGCATGCTCATTATTATATTATTACTAAGGGTTCAGATGCATTGTATATGTCTAGGAAGAGACTATGACACCCTTTACAATGTATTTACTCATCTACACAGGCTATTGGTGACACCATTTGGGGAACACAGAGTTGTGGAGCAGCTACAGTTCACCTCCTATTCCTGCTTTATGTGGGTGGGTGGAGGGGGGATGTTTCCAGAGCTCTGTCCTCTGACATGCTGGCCAGCATGGAGATCTAAGTGATCGGTAGCAAGGAAAGGTCCTAAAGCAGTTTATGCCTCTCATGGAGCAAGTGGAAAGTGGGACCAAACTGTGATGCTGCCATGATACTCCTTCCTCTGGGTGGATTGCAAGGTGCTAATTCAGCTCTTGTTACTTTTTTGCATTATAGCAGTGCCCAGAGGCCCTGACCTAGACTGGCATCCCATTGTGCGGTATGCTGTACACTGCAATTCTTTGGAATAAAGATTGTCTTGTTATCTAAACAGACAGGACAAATAGGTGGAAAGGCAGTAATGTTGATCCCTTTTTCACAGGCCAGGAGTTGAGCTGGAGAGAAACAGTCACTTGTGTAAGCTCACAGAGGATACCTGGAGCAAAGTCAGGACCCCAAATTTCCTGAATCCTACTTCATAGATTTATCCTCAACCCCAGCCTTGCTTCCTGTTTAGAAGAACCCCACAGAATCTCCAATCCAGACCAATGAGTTAGTATAGCATTAGAAACTGAGGAATCCAATACTGTTCCCAGTGAACCCCTGGACAGGGGTGTATTGGGGTGGGGGAGTGGGGAGGAAAGTCATTCTCCCGGTTCCCACCGAAGGAAGCAATGTGTGATTCTCTCCTTCCTTGAGGGTGTGAGGAATCCATCCCTGAAGCTGCAAGGAGGAGATTGTTAAAAGAGAGAGAGAGAAAAAAAAAAAAGTTGCCAACCTTTCTGGTGCTGGAATGTAAATAGTGTTTTGCAAAAGAGTCATTTATCAGCGAGATTATGAAATCTGTTTGAAGATTCCCCTGGAGGATGCACTGAAAAGATGGCTCGTATGGAACTTAACGAGAGGTTTCACGCAATGTGCTGGGCTACGTGTAGGCAGGAACACTTTGCTGAGAATTAAATCCACACTGGAAATGTTAATAAATGCAGACAAATGTTCTTGTTTGTAAGGAGCGCCTTGTTCTCTTTATTTATTTATTTACCTGTTAATTCCTGTGGATGTTGTTACAACATGAGACCCTTTCGATGGCACGTTGCAGGAGAGAGACTCCCTACCCCTCACACTCCTTTGGCTGTTCTGCTTCTCTCTGTGCCCTTCTGTTTCCTGTCAGCTGGCAAGCCGACCTTGTAATTGCCCAGACTCCAGCAAGAAGGCATAATGCTAACCATGAGGTTAATTCAGTCTCTGTGCAGACAGCATCCTGCACTGAAAGGAGAAGAATGAGGGATAGTGTTGCCAGGGAAGCTTCATTTTCTAGGACCATGAAGGTGAAGAAAACCCTGACCAGGGTGTATGAGGCCATCCTCATTAGACTTTTGGTGGTAGTCAGGGCCAAGGGATAGCTATCTGCATTCCCAGACACACTGCAATATAGCCTCCCCATACTGTCCCGTCACTAGGAGAGTCAGTGGGGTGGCCTTCTCCTCCAAAAGGGTAGCAACACTGGCCTACTGCTGCAAGCAACAGCAAGAAGTCTTCTCCGCTGAAGCGGAGCAGCAGTGAGCTGTCTCTTGAGCAGGGAGACACCTTGAGCAGCTTGACCTCTGCTTAGGTGGGAAGTCTAGACCTAATCTGCTCTTTCCTTCCTGGCACACAAAGTCCTCTTTTGATCTTGGGCTGGCAAAGCTTCCCAGTAGAGTGGGATTAGCACCTCATTGAGATGAACAGGGCTGTTTCCTCCTGTCAGAGCTATTGTTACAGCTACTACTGTTATAACAGGTGCATTTTCAAACTAATCTCTGTAACCCATTGAAATCAATGGAGGAATCTGTATTTCCCAAACATCTTCATACTCCTGTGTCCTTCCATGAGGACCAGCTTTCAAATTACTGACATTAACCTATCATGGAGACAACTGCTAGTGCCCAGTACTACTGAAAAATCACACAGTGTCTCAGGTTGGATAGTTCAATCCATTTCCCATTAATACCCATGGAAGCATTTCATTAACTTTAGTGGAAGCTGGACTGAGCTTCTAAACATGAAAATATTAAAAATAGGTGAAGATCTTACCTTGTAATATATAGATCTCTGAAAACTATCTATATTCATAAGCAAAGACAGCTACCTTTCTACCTGACCCATCCCTGCACTGTCACTAACCCTTCTCAGTATCTGGTCTCTTTAATGTTGCATTTTAACCCATCCCCTCTTCTGCTACTATTATTATGGTAATCTATAACACCATTAATGCAATCAACTTCTTCCCCCACCAGCTCCTTACTAACGACTTTGTTGGTACCACTAACATTCCTACGTCCTATATATCATCGCAATAAATCTCCAAATGCTTTCCCAACTCCCTCTGTGCATATCAGCTATTAAGTCTTTCTCCAGTCCTGCCCCTCGTACCCCTACTGCAGTCAACTTATGCCATAATTGCTCTCGTGCTCACTTAGGCTTCAATTTGCAGCGCATTTCCACTGAAAGGGTATTTTTTCCCCTTGCTTGCTCCATTTTCCTACTTCTTTTAATTGGCTCTATTTATTATAAAATAGGGGAAAGATTAATTAAGCAGATCCCTGTGCATGTCTGAGGGCAGCTTTCAGGCCCGGTGATATCAAGGAAGGTCACTGACTGAAACTCAGCGTTGGAACTAGTCTTTTCCAGACTATAGCATTCTTCCTTTCTATAATTTAATTTACACAATTTCATATTTCTGGTCCAAAACAGAGAACCTTCTTCCCCCTCCATTTAAAAAAAAAATGTATATATTTTACACTACCAAATCTGGTCTGTGTCAGATAGATAGATAGATAGATAGATAGATAGATAGATAGACAGACAGACAGATAGATAGATAGATAGATAGATAGATAGATAGATAGATAGATAGATAGATAGATAGATAGATAGATAGTTTTAAAGCAGAACAAGTTACCTTGTCTAATGCAGGTGCTTCCTCTTCCCTGCCTTCCCAAGTTCTGCAGATTGAAAAGATGTCTCAGTACATTAATGAGGGAGATTGATTCACCTGTTCTATTCATGGAAACATCTCAATATTTGAGCCTAAAGCTTATAAGTGTAATACCATTTATCAACCAAGCAGATATATGCTCTTATCACAAGTACAGTGATCCACCAAAGGAGATGGGTCACCAAGGTGCTCAGAACAAAGACTGGCAAAGTATTCATGATGTGGTATACCTCTCAACAGTTTGATGGTCCCATGGACATCTCTGTTCCTGATCATCCCATATGTGGTGGCACCTACAGCAATTGCTTAAATGGAAAAGTAGCAACAGGAAAAGTATTTTATCTGGTGACAGTAGGTGAAAGAAAATGAAATAACATATTGCAACTAGCCAGTTCTCTAGTCATCACCTGTGAGTCCTTCATGGCACATGTGCTGAGACTTCACTTACCAGGATCAGTGAAAGAGGAAGCAGGATGGATGAACACTGTGAGGTTACAAGGCCTGCTCCACTGCCACACAACTCTCCTTCCATCATCATGGAAGTCCCTCTGGGTAAGCATCTAGCTGAAATAATAACTATTACCTCTCCATCTTCCATCTGGCCTCATTTGATGGATCCTACCTCAAGTCTTTGCGCTAGGACAGCTTCCATGCAGCCCAAAGTGGAGTGCACTCCATGCCCTGAAATCAATCCAGTGCCAAATACATTTTCTTTGACATCCCCAATTCTCTTCCACCCTTCTAGAAATGGACTCATCTGGGGGAAAGCCAGGATGACAGGCATAGTCATTCATCCAAGGACATTTACCAGGCAGGGCGGGCTGCTTAAAGTGTGCACCAGATTGCAGCTGACACCCATGATGCTGATTTCTCCCTCTCCATAATGGGATCTCAGCAATAAAGATGGATTTGTTAAGTTCCATCTCTACTCACTTTCTCCTTTAATCACTGTCAGGCATAAATTAATTTCAGCCTAAGGAGCTCTCAGAAAGATTCTGCTATTGTCTAGGGCACTTAAAGGTCACAAACGGAAATAATCCCAGAATATTTTCTCTTCAATCTCAGATTTTGGGCCACAAATTTTCTGGTTTATGATTTGCTAATTCAATAATTTTGGCCTGAGCCTCAGCTACGTTGTTTAAGAATACAGTATTCAGTTCTCCTGATTGCAGATATTCACCCCACACCACGGACACTAGATACCGAGGACCCAGTTTTCCAGCAATAGTACCTTGAAGTAATTGGGCCAAGAGGTCAGGACACATGCAGGGGTACATGGGGAAATGCAAGCTCCTTTTCAAGCCTGTTGAGCTGCTTTGAAGAAGTTGTTTCAGTTTCATGTTTGCAAAAGGCTTCCCCCATCCCTGAAGATGCAGCATTCCTTGTTATGGAATAATGACCAAAGGAAATGTTGCAAACTCCTTATTGCTGGAGTCTTTTAATGCTACATTGGACAAAGCATCATATGTTCATTACCAACCAGGAGATCCAATACCACCTATGTTACCACATTGTATTGGTTTTCTCCTGTGGTTCAGAGACGTTGCCATGGCCCCTTCAGCTCTCTAAGCTTGTTGAAGATTTCCAGATATTAGAGCCATGAATGTGCCGGTAAAATGCAGCTATCGTGCATGCCCAGGATGCAACAGCTTTCACTAATAGATTCTTGTTTGCCCAATTCTTCATTTAGGACATGCATATATGGTTATATACAGGCCCAGTGGATGGGGAGGGGACCCCTTTGGGTGGGATTTTCAAAAGCATAAAGGGAGAAAACAAAAACAAGAAGATTTCCCCTCCAAAATTATTAATGGCTAAATGCCATTAAAATTCAGCAATGTTAAACTTTTGTGGGTATAATTAGCAAGTATCTTTTTTTTTTTCTTTTTCGGCAGAAAAGTAGCATTGCCTAAATGAAGAATTATTGATCTATGTATAGAGATAGCTCTATATTTGTAACTATGCATATGGAGGACTACACACCCATCCAGAAACACGTAGGTGGTGGCTGTTAAACATTTATAACACTTCTCAAAAATGCCAATGTTCTTTTTCCTTCCATTTTATTTTATCTTATTTTGGGGGGGAACAAAAGCAGTTTTGAATTTCCCCATGATTTTTTTTTCAAGTCTTTCACTGAGAAATCAAACCTTGAAACAAAATAATATGTAAAACCTCAAAAAAAATCCTTATATTTTTTTTTCAGATTCTGATTTAGATAATTTAAACCAAAAAAAAAAAAATCCTGCAAAAATGTTCAATTTATTCAATTTTTTTTAAACTAGCTGTAATATGCATCTGTGTTTCCCCCCCCCCCATAAATAAATACACCCAGTTACACATGTATTTGTAATGATGCCTACACTTCCTGTTGAGAAGGTAAGTCAGTGCAGATCATTATAGGCTTTAACGCCAAACACTATAGGCAGGCCTACTTGTTACCCAACCACCCATCTTTTTCAAGCCTCCATCTTTTCAGTCCTTCACTTTGTGTCCATTTTCCTTTTCCTTTCCCATCACTTCAAAAATTCAGTTTGTTTTTCAGGTCCCTCTCCTTTATGTAGTACGCTCTTCTTTGCTCCTTGATGTCATAGTGGCACCTCAGTCCACCCCTTCTGGTCCTGCTCTCCACTCCGGAGGCATCCCTGTGCCCCCCCAGCAGTATTTCCTTTTAAGCACTTTGAAACAAATGCAGCTTCCAGCCTCCCAGGCAGCCAGTTGGCACTTTTTCAAATGAGCCGCTGAATGGCAAATGCACAGATACACTGGGATAAAATGAGCTCCTCTTATTGATTTTCCAAACCAATATGGCACTGACGCTGCCTCTTTGTGCCATTTCCCTCCTCTGCCAGGAGGCATTCGCACCCTTTCCATCATTTTAATTAGACATTACACCTGACACAAATGCAGAGTTGATTAACCTTAAAGGAGCTGAATAGGTTCTCTGATCGTTAACACAGGGCCCCTGACATATTATAACTCATGCTAACATGTGCTGTTGCACAAACTCACAGCTTCTTCAGCTCACTTTCCAAAGCCACAACGCGATGTAATAACATCTACAGAGAGCTCTTTATGAGACTGTCTCACATAATAATGCTATAAAACCTAGATTTAAAAGATGGATCACTCTGGACTCCACAGGCTTCACTTTTTAATGTTTACATAAATGCACCTTTTCTGTGGTGTTTTCAAATAATGGATCTTCCCAAGGTGACAAAGTCTAGGTGCTGAGCAACTGCTCCTTCTCACACCAGTGGCTCTCACAGCTGAATGCAGAGCACTCTGATGGGTTTGCTCCAGTTCCCTTCCACCTCCCAGTTTTGACTGGTGGGGGAAAAGCTGCAAAAGGGCAAGACAACCCATTCTTCATGCCCTGAAGTCCTCTTATGCAGTCTGTATTTTCAGTAAGATTTCCAAGTGTCAGACAAATCCATTCAGCATTAACGTTCCTTGTGCTATGGAGAGGACAAAAAGAGAAGTGTCAAGCAGTGAAACACTTGCTTTATTAAAATCCTGTAAGCCTGATGAGTTTCTTTTCTGTTGGCCTGTATATACTATCTCCATACTCTGTGTTGCTAAAGTTCAGTCCTTGTGGCTTTATGTCCCAAGTCAGCCAGTAGTGGTCCTCAACCTAGCATGGCTGAATAAGTGCAACCCTATAATATAAATAAGGGAATTTTCCATTTGAACAGAGTTGACCTCACCTGAGGTTCCAAGAGGACAAATCACACATTTCTAGGCTTAGCTATATCAATTACTAGCAATTGATAACAGATATTTTATAACAGATAAAATTGCAGATATAAACAGGGACTGACCTAGAGTTTCAAAGTGAACTCAAGAGACATATATCAGTAAAAATGGCAAGGCACAGTGGTAGAAAAGGAGGGAAAGTGATTAGAGTCCTCAGACAGAACCTATGCCCTGCCCTTTTATTGCAGAGGGAACCCAGTGCTATCAGTATTACCCTATAGGTATTTTTCAGTCTTTCTTTGAATCCATCTCCCTCCCTCTTTTCTGCTTTTAAGTCCATTTCCTCAGTATTTCCCATTGGCTGCTGTGGCATTTGATACCAACTTGGGTGGCAGCCACCATTGCACCCCTCTGACCTTTAGACAACTGAGCTGGTCTTGAGAAGAAGCAGCTTCAGGGCTGCTCAAAGCTGTACCTGATAGTAAAGTCTCTCCACTTCCATGGGTTATTCCAGCAACCAAGGATGACTGATCTACCCCAGCACACTAGACATGACCTTTCATCCCATACACCCTCTGCATTGAAGTGGAGACTAAAATGGAGTGGCCCATGATCCACTGCCCAGGGTGTATACCATCTGTAGTCTCATCCATCCATCTGGGGGAGAAAAACCACTGCTTAGGTGATTATGACAGCTCAAAAGGAGGCTGATGCCTGTGCTCAATCCCAGGCGCTTAAACTCCTTCTGGGGTTTTGCTTGCCAGTCTTCAGTGAGAGCTCTGCTTGAAGAAGGCCCAAGTAGGATGAGAACTGAAACCTTTGGATTTGTCCCCAGACCAGAAAATGTCAGCACAATCATTCACTTGCTCTTCTGTGGGTGTAGACTCAAGGGAGTCTCCCAAGGTAATTTGGTTTAATGTAGCCATAGCAAACAAGTGGAAACTAAAGCAGAGGAGAAACTAAACTGTTCTATGGAACTGCAAACAACTCCAGAGTCCTTAAAGTTTGTAAAGTTGTGTTGTAAAAATTCCTTTTCTTTGCCATGTGATCTCACCACTACCTAATTCTTGTCTACAAACATATATTTCAGTTGTATTCAGTCTCTCATCCTCAGGTCCTGAACGAAGCGAACCGGACACCCAGCTTGCATAGCTCAGCATGGTTCCCTTTAGAATCAGTGGATGTGGAATATGTAGAATATGTGGATTGAAATTGGTGAAGGATCTGGCCAAAACATCTTTTAACTGGGAACTGGATTCTGAATTAGGAGACTCCTTCTCCTTCCATTTTACACTGGATTTTGAACCTATTTGAGATGATTCCTGGTTGTAGCACATGGAATGCAAATGAGGGTGAGAGCTGGATTTTGAACATACCATTTCACCTAAGCCAAACTCTGTGGCCAGGCTCTCTCTTTCCCTATGGTATCATTTCCTCCATTTGGCGAATATGTTCAGGACCACAGAGTGCACAGGATGGTTTGACTTCCCCCATCCAGTCAAGTTAACATTTTTCAGAAATGACATCTTGCTTAATTTGCAAATTGAAACTTAGTTCTTACAGGCCCTAACTGCCCAGCAACTCAGATGAAGGCACTAGGAGCTCTGAGAAACCAAGCAGCCCCAAAGCTGTGTAATGTCAGGCACCCAAAACAAGGAGGTCATTTTTTGAAAAGTGTAAGGTCAATTTGCATGTAGCCTCTCTCTCTATAGCTACTGCCCTTGACAACACTTGAGGTTTAGACCCTTCAGTGGAAAAGACTTGCATCTGCTGAAATATCTGAATGCTGCTACCTTTAAGATATGTTTCATGATGCATCTATTTACCAGGGCTTTTGAGGCACAACAAAGACAGTGATTTGGGATAGTCTTCGGGTCTATTTTCATTCCTTACTATTTGTTTTCTATGGTTGGAGGCAATAATCCACCTCTAGTTTTGGTTTCTCCCTAAGCAACTGTATTTTTCATTTGTGGCAATAATACATTGAAGTCGGGGAAAGGCATCTGGTTAAAGGTATATTATAAAGCAAATTAAAATAAAGAGACTCCCCATTTCCTTCAGGTGAAAATGATAATTATTTAACTTTCCCTAGCAAAGGGGCCCCAACTCTGTTTTAGTTCAAAGGTGACCTACTGTACAGAAATCATTGACCTGGACTGCTGGCTTAAGAGGGGAGCCACCCAGTCTATAGCCCTTTCACTGTGTCAGCAAACATGCAAACCACATTCTAAAAGCTTCTTACTTTAGTATCTAAAATGTGTCTAGGTTACATCCTTCATGGAGTGGAGTAGGAGGGGATGTTTTATCTTTACCTTTCTCCCACATGCACGCATACCCACACTCCATCAAGCTATAAGAATAACTGTGTGAGCACACATATTCCAGAACAGCTCACGGCAGGGTGTGCATTGTTAGCACAGGGCTACAAAGATACAAATGTCTATTGGAGTCCAGTTAATCATAACAAAATTAGCTCAGTGAGTCTTCATGTAAATCAAATCAAATATCACTTTTATGGGCAATGAGAGAAGAGCCAATCTTTCCTTGCCATGGGGAGGACCAAGAGGAAGAGAGGAGTACAGCTGCATCTGTGTGTCACAGGGGATGAGTGGTAAAAAAAAAATAAAAATGGAGTGATTTGGTGTAAACCTAATTTGGGCTGAGGAAGGAGACTCCTGATTCAGCAGGCTGTGCCAAGGAGCAGGCAGAAATGAATAACTTCTCCCCATTGAGATGAAGTAATTATCCAAGATGTATGAATTCTGATGAGAGTCCCAGTTAGTTAATCTATAACACTGATTTCTCAGTATGTATGCATTTATTATTATTTTTTTTATGCCCTGCATTCAAACCCATCACACTGGGACAGCACAGTGTTTTTTTATTAGGCTGCTAAGCTGACAGCTAGCCAGGATTGTGATGAAGGCACCTCAGAGGATTCCCATTCCTCAGAAAGAAAAAGTAAAAAACAAGGGGTGCATTCTAGAAGCTCCTCTGAGTACATCTTTAGAGGGAAGGTCTTTTCATGATACTGTGCGAGGGTACTCTACAGCACTTGGTAAGTCCCCACAGGTATTTTCAAGGTTTCTGAAGGCTGAAGCCTACATCCTGAAACATCCCACCTTACCCCATAAAGGGATCCTAGAATCTTTTGTAGCCCCTGACAGAACAAGATGGAAGTCTCAAGCCCAGGTCCTGGTGGACAAATTCCCAAATCACAAAAATCACCATCATACCTGTCAGTAATCGGTAACATCCTCTTTTAGAAGGGCTGGCCTTGACTAGTCCTTCAAACTACCACCTCCAAACAGTAGTCCTCAGGGCACAGTTTCAGCAGGTTGGCTAATTAGCACACACTAGGCTTCTACTATTGCTGAATTGACTTCTTGTGTCCTATGTACTGTCAGAGAGCCTCATTGTTCAGGGTGCCCAGTACCCCATGCATTATTATTTTCTTACCATTTTACCTGAGTTTTAGATACAGATGGGATCGTGTCAAATAACTGATAGCTGATACACTTTGCACATTTATACCAAGCTTTAAACAAGGAGCAGACAGATGATGCACAGACCTAGACTTAGCCAAACTGGGTGTAGACTTGCTCTGAGATTTAATCCAGGATAAAACTACACCAATAAGTTACACTGGTGTAGGTATCGTCTGTTTACAGTTTATCCCAACTACCTATTATATATTCCCCTGCCACCTAGTAACAAGGTACTATTGCAACACCTCCTGTGTGCCGTTATCTCTGGATAGCTGCACATTTGTCTGCTCTGGATCCTAGTGTAATCTATGTGCCATCTCTCTAGGCCCTTATTAAAACTGCTTCAAGTCAAACCAAAATCTACCAGCAAGTATCTGGACCAGCTGGAGTGTGGCTACTTTGTAAGTCTCTCTTGCTGTTTGATGCCTGATCATTCACTTCAAAGGAGTTTTTTGTGACTCTTCTGCTTTGGGCCCAGCCAAGGAAATGCCAAGCAGGATGAGAACAGAAGGTGATAGGAGGTCTTCTGCAGCCTCTTTGCCACTGAATGCTTCAAGGTCCAATCTTCTCTCATCTGGGTGGAAAGGAGGTGGGAAACCCTGTATCTAACACCCATCAGCACAGCTGCACATAAAACAGCCATCTGCCATCTTGTATCACTGTCCAAGTGCAAAAGCGAGAAAGGTAGTCACTGCTCACTCCTGTGTGGCTTTCCTTTGAATTCCTTCACTGCAAAAAGCAGGCTGATGATTCACCAAGCAAAAAGGCAAAGCAAACAACTACAAAAGACAGATAGTGGTTCCAGATAGAAAAAAAAAAGAGGTTGCTTTAGTGAGACACTGCCTGCCCAAACTGAAAGGGACTAATGATCTCTACATGCCCCAAAACTCAATGCTGACAAAGAAAAGCACAAAGTGACAGAAGGGAGCAAACATATCATGCAGTGAGGTCTGGTGAGTTGAGAACTAGGCTGGGGACTCAGGAGACTGTGTGCTCAGACCAGCCACTTCATCCCTCTAGGTCTCCATTTTCCAATATTCCTTTGGCCCATTTTGTTCGTTCAAGCTGCAAATGCCCCGGCTATGAGCATGTCTCCCATTGAAGGCATGTGTGTGCACGTGTTCATGTACATACGTATATTCACTGTGCCTAAAACAGTAGCGACCAATTTCAGACGAGCGCTACTAGATTATGACTATTAATATTAACAGTATTAGCCCTTGTAAATGGGCTGCTTTGTGCTGCGAAATTTACTTTGTCAGTAAGAAGGTACAGGGCACATGGATGTAAATAAGCAAATGAGAAGGTAGGTTGGGCATCAGGAAAACTATGCTGTTAGTGAGATGTAATAAGCTGTTGAATAGAGCCTCAAGGGATGCATTTGGAAGCCCATTACTCAGGATACCTAAAACCAGACTGCATGACGCCACATAGCAAATGTCCTGAAGGGATCAGTCCTTCACCGGCCAATAGAACTGAGCCTAATAAGCTTTCTCGGTACTGTGAATCTATGATACTCTGAGCACAGTTCAAGAGATAATGACTCCTTTGCAGCACTGCACCCCTGCTGAGGTAGTTGTGACCTCAATGGCCTTTCCAGGAGTAAGTGGTGACTGATGAGCCAAGTAGGTGAATCAACAACAGGTCTTTTCCCCCTTTCCAGCTGCATGCAACTCAGCAATCAGTAGCTTTCATACATTTTTCCAACAGACTGCACCACTCCCCTCTATTGGGAGGGTTCAAAACTGCTCAAGTGTGTGTCATGTGTCTTATGCTGCTACTAGGTAAGAGGAAGTCTCCTTAATCTCAAGTGAAGCAGGAGAGTATGTGTTTCAAGCCAATAATCACCATCCTGTGCAGCATGGTGAGAGCTGCAGAGCTGTTAGCTGGACTCAGGCCTGTTACAATGTTGATGTTGTCGAGAGACAGGATAGGGCAAAGTGATCTCGGGCAGCATTTCTCAACCCATGGGTCATGACCCGAAAGTGGGTCCCAAGAACATATGAAAGGGTTGTGAACAAACTTTAAAAAATGAGTTTTCCTTTAAAGGAGAAAAATGTAGGAAAATGTGGGTTTCCCTTGCAGACTGGCAGAGCTCCAGCTTGCAAGGGGCTGCTTGGGGCCCCCCATACCCATCACATACCCACCCCTTGCCCCACACGGTTGGAGACTGCGGCCTGGGGGTGGGGGCAGCAGGTCAAGAGTGAGGGGCACTGGCAGGACCAGGGGGCTGTTTTCTATTTAAACTATTTACTGGGTTGTGAATGGCCATCCATGTTTACAGATGGGTCCTGGTACAAAAAACGATGAGAACCACTGATCTAGGACTCTCTTTGTGAATGGGAAGGGGTTGAGGGTGGAAGCCTGAGGAACAATTAGTCTTGTATACTAATTATATCTTCAGATGTCTCCTGTACCCCTCTGCTCTGATTCAGCAGGTGCAGCACAAGTGCACAGACACCATGGATGAGACTAACTAGGATGCAAAGCCTCCACGACTCTCTGATCACTCCCTTCCTGGCGGTAGGAAAAAATCTTCCAAGATAAGGCCCTTTTGTGTCAAGATAGTTTTCTGGATGGGGAATAGCAGCTGCTCCCTCTGCTCCCTCCCAGCAGCATATCACCCTGCTGCAGAAAGCCGCTTCCTTTGCATAAATGACAATGCTGCCACCCTGGTTATCGAGGAATTTCAAAGGCTCCCCCCCAACACACACGCTGCTCTTTTGCTGCTACGGGTTTTGCAGGCAGATGGGACTGGAGCCTCTTCAGCCTGCTGGCTTTTCCTTGAAGAATCAGGAAGTGACAGCCCTGCAGGCAGCTGAAAGCAGCAGAACCACAGCAGCGCAGCTAATTTTTCACTCTGTAGCCTCCCAAAGGCCAATGCTATGGTTGTGTGCGCAACCGTTGCCTCTCAGAGGGGTGCCTGCAATGCACTCAAGTGTGTACAAGGCTGCCCTCCACTGGAGAGAATATGTCCTTGTTTAAAACCCTCTCTACTAGTTAGTACAGGAGAATTCCCCTCTAGCTCCCAGGATGAGGGGTCCTTGTTACTACAGCAGATTTCTGCTTAGTACCTAAAATTCCTTTGAACTCCATGGCACTTGCCCTGTGTCAGGCATGGCCAAGTCTTTCATCAGTGGGACTGATTTCTGCCATTATCTGCAGGCCCTTAGGTAGCACCGGAGGTTTTCTGCCTTCAGTTCTCAGTAGATTGTGTGCACAATGGGTTTCCTTCCAAATATGAGAGCCCATCCAGTTCCCTATGCATCATTCACAGTCCCTAAAACATGGGTGCTGGAGATGGAGAAACCTATTAGATCATCCACACTCTCTGTCTAGAAATGCCCTAAGGAACCCATGAGCTGGTCAGGATTGTGGACGGTGACTGCTGCACAAATTTCTGGGGGATCAGGTTTATCTGGAATGAGGTGGAAAAAGGGAGATAAAAAGGACTTACTAGGAAAGCATACAAGACATCAGTCAGGCTGCTAAATAAATAACAAGACACCTTGCTCCTCTCTCTCATCCCCAGTCACCTTCCTGATCACCATCATTCCAGACACTGTGAGCACCAGCTGCATGGAAAGGGCTCAGTCCCACAGCTCTGGGAGCTCACACACCCAGGACTGGATTTAACTTTTAGGCTAGGAACAGAAATTACACGTAAACTTGTGTAAGTGATTGGAAACTGGTTCAATTCTGTAACAACTGAAGTTCAGTGCCTATAAACCACATTCAAAATGGCTGAAAACAGTTTAAGATAAACCTGGATGGATGTAGTATCAGACTTAACTGATTTAGGTTACATCAGCTTATTGAACATCTGTTCCAGATCCCCTCCAGATTCAAGTTAATTCAAAGTCCCCCAGAATCCCAGGAAGCTTTACAGCTGCCCCGTACACCTCCCTCTCATAGGGTGGGGGGCTAGCCTTGGCCTAGGCAAGGAGGCATGCTCTCGCACACCCCAGCTTTTGGCCTGGGCCACTGCAGGCATGAGGCTGCAATTCTGGAATCAAAAGTGAATGTCTGTTCACTTGCTTATTGGTTCAATCTACTCAGTTTATACTTACCTGCAAAGATTGAATTGATTCAGCCGTGGGCTTTTTGCCTGCCTGTACTTAGGCTTAAAGACATTAGAGAGTTCTCACTCTGCTGCCATTATTTCATTTAGAGGTTTAGCGTCTAGCCCTGTGCTTAACCCACCTGACCAATGCTGTCTCCTTTTTAGCCCCATTTTACCAGGCAAACCTTATCTACCACCTTCCCTTGGCCAACATCTCAATTTGGGATGATGCAATCCATTCTGCATATGTTCCCTTACAGGATATCCAGGGGGATGTATCTTTCCCTTCTTCAGACAGACTTTACCAAAGTCTCCAGCCCAGTCGTGTTCACTGAGGACACAAAGCAGATTCTATCACCCACACAGAGTTTTGTAGGCTTTTGCAAGCAGCAAAAGTACCATTTCCCTCTCCTTATTTTGCCTTCATCTCAACACCCTCCACACACATGCGCACACACACGCACACAGCTGTCCCGCTTTACACATTCTCAGGTTTGTAATTAGAGTCTGCAACCTCTGGGCTTCTTCACGAACTGATGAGCTGCTAAAAATACAGCCCCTGCAGGCACCCATTCTATTTCTGTGTTTTTTGTTTTTTTTCCCCCACCACTTTCAGATGAACAAAGCAGTTAAACAAAAGGAAGGAGAAAATGCTGTGATTGCGAAGACGGAACACTGCCGTTTACTTTGTTCATTTTAATTACACAAAGTCATCATTTAGTGGGCAGCCTAAGGGTAGGGGATGAAGAAACTTCCATGTTTCTACACTCTTTTGCTATATTCCATTTTAACCTCTCCTAGGCATTTCAGGAAAGAAATGCATGAGCTGCTACCCCAAAAGCTCCTTGTTCATTAGAGGAAATGGCTGGTACAAATTTGACTTGGGGCAGCACTGGGGAAAGCTCTTGGTGTCCATTTTCTCTTCCTATACTTGAGTAGCAGAAATGTGAAGACTCCTCTATTCTACTGTTGTGTTCTGGCACCTTCCTTTCTATGAATCCTGCAAGGACACTGGAGAGACCATCTATAAGATTCCTCAGAGCTAGAAGTCTCCATTCCTTGTACCACATCAGAAAAAGAAAGGCACAACCTAGTATATAGAGCATAAGTCTGGAAGATAGTAGCTAGGATATTCTAGTCCTAGCTCTGAAACTCTTCTTCCTTGGCCTTGGCCAAGTGATTTTTTCTTTGCCTCCATTCTTCCATTGATAAAATGTCTGTATTTCACAGGAAAAAAAGAAAATTATGAAGATAGTTAATTAGTGCCTGGTGTAAAACCAACAAGCCTTTTTAGCCTGGTATTTCACTTCAGAACATGGCCAACAATAGCTATTTTCAAGGAAGCTGTGTGGATACCTTTAAGAGTGTTATGTATAAATTGTTAGCACTGGGGTATTGCAGGAGAGAACAAGAGAACAAGAGGCAGAGTATGGCTCTCTGAATAAACAAGCTTGATCATTCTATAATCTTAACTCCTTGGTCTTCTGAGAACTACACATGGTACCAGGAGTGGGTTATGAAGAAAAAAAAAAATAGAGCACCTCAGGATTCCAGAAGAGTTAAAGCTGTCCAGCAATGCAGCAGAAAACTGGAAGAAATTTAAGCAGAGCTTTACCATATATATGATGGCCAGTGGAGCTACATGGAAGGAAGATTCACTCAAAGTAGATATGTTTTTAAATATAGCAGGCCCAGAAGCTATGTCTCTTTATAATAGTGTACAACTGTCAGAAGCAGAACAGAAAAGCTATGACATGGTAAAAAAATGTTTGAGGAATATTGTATATCCAAACAAAATAAAACTCTAGAACAGTATAATTTCCACATGAAACAGCAGAAAAAATGAGAGACAATAGAGGAGTTTGTTAAAGACCTCAGACTGCTGAGCCAGACATGCAACTTTGGAGACCTAAAAGAGTCCATGATCAGAAACCAAATAGTATTGGGTATAATAGATATAAGCCTCAGAAAGAGACTGGTAGAGGATCCTGAGCTTATTTTGGAAAAGGCAGCTAGAATGTGCCAAGCAGCTGAGATAATAAATGCCAGGCTGCAGAAGCTGGAGGAAAAAAAAACCAGAAGAAACTAAATGAGACAGAATTACAAGACTACAAAAGCCTAAGGCAACGCACAAACAATACAGACAGGAGGACTTCATTATGAAGCAGACAAGAGGAGGCCAAAGAGAATTGTTGAAAAAACAGCGATCAGCTGCAGATGCTGTAGGGTTACCACAAACCCAAGTAATGCCCTGTACTTGATAAGTGTTGCAACAAATGCAAAAGATGCAATCACTTTGCAAGAGTTTGCAGAAAGAAGCAAGATGCAACACACAAGAAACAGCAGGTACATGCTCTATGGAATGAGGAAAAGGAAAAATTCCTTATAGGCACTATGCAAGAAGTTCATTCTTCTGAGGATTGGACAATGACCCTAGACAGCAATAGACTAATGGCAACTTTTAAATTAGATACAGGGGTGTAACAGGGAGCCGATTCTCTGTCTCTGTTATGGGTATGAATTTGGCAAGAGCTGCATTAATAATCCCCCTTGCCCAAGACCCAAGCCAGGACACAGCGTGGCTGAGAGACTTACCATGCATCAGCTGGGAGCCAGTCCTGCTGGGGGACCTTGGGGACAGCAAGAAATCCTTTTTTTTTGTAGGGAAAAACTCACGGCTGTTCCCAGTGGCCGTGTTGGTCAACTGGGAACGAACTCAGGAGCAGCTGGAGGGCTGAGATTGAGGAGCTCCCCAGATACAGCAGCACATGACAGAGGGAGCTGAAGATGATTGAGTCACAGTGAAAAGCAACCTGCTTAAGGGCAAAGGAGCAAAGAGTCATTCTTCCCTAGAGAGGGGAGAAGAAGACACCATTTCTGGAATAGGAATGGTACATGCCTGTGAGGATGCATGGGATCAGACACAACAGTGAGTCAATGAATCTTCTGAATGGCTTGAAAACCCAAAGGCTTGAAAACCCAAAGATGAATGGCAAATTGGGATGTGTCAGTTGTTGGCAAAATCTGGTCCGCCGACAAGAGAGAATCCTACCTTGTTCTGGGTAAGACTGATTGCAGACTTTGATAAGACTTCCCAGAGAAGGATGGAGGTGGGAAGGAAGCTACCCTAAATGGGGTTTGATTGAGGGGTCACCCTTAAAGGACTGAGTGAAGTAAAAGGGAGAGACTCTAGAGCACTTTGGTCAGGTAGCCGGGGATGTCCTCAGGTCATTGCCCTGAGGACTAAGAGTAAAAGATTCAGATTACATCAACAGAGGTGATGAGGACAGGGTAAAAGGAAGGTTGGAGCCCTGTGAACAGGATCGATCAGGGGAATGAAGCTGCAGTGCTCATTATCTGATTATCAACCATCAGCTTCCCCTTCCTTTTCCATCAAGGCATGGTGGGTGACTGTGTGGAAGCAGGCTGCACTTCAGATCCTAAAGATGTGAATAAGATACCTACACATCTGCAAGGGGCACAGGTCAATGTAATACCAGAATATGTTATTCAAAAAATGAAAAAAAAACCTGTGTATTATGAAAATAAGGAAAGGAAACTTAGAGCATATAATGGGAACTCGATTGCAACCAAGGGTGTTTGTGCACTGCATATTAGAGACATAAGGGTGATTTAGTAAAAATTCAGTTTGTAACAGTGCCAGGAAACCTAGTGCCAATTCTTGGGTTGCAAAAGTGTAAACTCTGGGTTTGCTTAAGAGATTGGATGTCATTGAGGGACAAGAAAGCAAGAACATAAAAAATATTTTAGGATGTATATTGAGGCCTAGGGAAAATGTCAATTGGGTACAAGATAGAATTAAGAGAACAAAATACTCCCATCACACATGCTTCAAGAAATGTTTCCCTTGTACTAATGGAGAAACTGAAAAAGAGATTAGATAGATTAGTCAACATGAACATAACAGAATAAGTAGAGCAACCAACTGCTTGGGTTTATTCACTGGTCATAATATTAAAAAAAGATGGATTCTTGAGATTGTATCGGGATCCTAAGCAAATGATCAGGTACATCAAAAGGGAACATTTTCCCATTCCCATCAGGGAAGAGGTTTTCGGTAACATGACAGAAGCCATATTTCTCCACTTTGGATGCCTCTTCTGGGTTTTGGCAAGTTCCCCTAGAAAAGAACAGCCCTAGATTATGTACCTTTAATACACCCTTTAGAAATTATTGCTTTCATAGGCTTCCTTTTGGACTGTTGTGCATCTGAAGTATTTCACAGAATGGTGCAAATAATTTTTTGAAGGTCTTGATGGAACTATGGTTTATATTGATGATGTATTAGTTTGGGGAAATACTATGAAAGAACATGACCTGTTGCTAAGAAAGGCACTAGAAAGAGCTCACAAATCAGGTTTGAAACTGAACAAACAAAAATGCAAATTCAGGGTCAAAGAAATTACATATCTGGGAGAGAAGCTCTCTGAGAAAGGGGTGCAAATAGATCCTGCAAGGCTCAAAGCCATTACAAACATGCCACCCCTCCAGATAAGAAAGGAGTACAAAGATTACTGGGAATGATCAATTTGGTAGGGAAATATCTACCTAACTTAGCAGAGCAGACCAAACACCTTAGATCACTCCTACAAAAAATGATTAGTGTATATAGGAACACGAACATGAAGCTGAATTTAAAAACTTGAAGGAAAAAGTAATGAAAGCTCTGGTACTAAAATCCTATGACCCTAAAAGACCCATTAAATTGTCAACAGATGCTTCTTGGAGCAGCTTTGCTTCAAAAACATGGGGATAGCTGGAGACCAGTCACATATGTATCTAGGGCACTCTCTAAGTCAGAGTGTCTTTATGCACAGATTGAGAAAGAAAGTTTAGCTCAGGTATGTGGCTGTAAGACATTCCATATATTCATCTGTAGGAAGCCTGTGATAGCTGAAACTGGTCATAAACCTTTGGTAACTATAGCAAAAAAGAATTATCAGACATGCCACTTGTTCAGACAAGCGCGGAGAGCGAATCCCTAGGGAGAGGGAATCACCAGCACACCTATAAGGGATGATCACCTAAGGGATGACCTTCTCAGCAGCACAGTGGCAGAAAGAGATCTCGGAGTCGTTGTCGACTACAAGATGAATATGAATCATCAATGCGACAAAGCAATTAGCAGAGCTAACTGCACTTTGTCATGCATCAGTAGGTGCCTCATGAACAGGTCCAGGGAGGTGATGCTCCCCCTCTATGTATCACTGGTCAAGCTGCAGCTAGAGTACTGTGTCCAATTCTGGGTGCCACAATTCAAGTAGGATGCAGACAACCTTGAGAGGGTCCAGAGGAGGGGCACTTGAATAGTTCGAGGCCTGCATGGAAAACCTTATGAGGAAGGGCTGAAGGACCTGGACCTTTTCATCCTGTATAAGAGAAGGCTGAAGGTAGATCTTGTGGCACTATACTAATTCACCAGGGGGGAGGGACAGCAGCAGGGAATAGGAGATGCTCTGTTTACCAGAGCACCCCTTAGAATAACCAGAAACAATGGCCACAAGCTGGTGGAGAATAGGTTTAGGTTAGACATCAGAAAGAACTTTTTCACAGTAAGGGCTGCCAGAATATGGAATGGGCTTCAAGGGAGGTGGTGCTCTCCCCTATCTTGGGGGTCTTTAAGAAGAGACTGGGCAAGCACCTGTCTGGGGCCACATGACCCCACACACTTTTCCCTGCCACTGGCAGGGAGTCGTACTCAATGGTCCTTTGAGGTCCCTTCCAACCCTAGCATCTATGAATTAATAGGATTGAGAATGCAGAGAAACTGAGAAGATCACTTAGACCTAAAAAGCCAACACAAAAACTAAGGGAGACCTGTTAAAAGGTGCTTTAACATGGGTTAAATTAAACTGCCAATATTAGTATTATATGGGGATATGTTACATGTAAGGGGGGAAGCTGTGTGGATACCTTTAAGAGTGTTATGCATAAGTTGTTATATTTGCCAGAGGACTGCAGGAGGGAACAGCAGAATAAGAGGAAAAGTATGGCTCTCTGAATAAACAAGCTTGATCGTTGTATAATCTTAACTCCTTGGTCTTTTGAGAACTACACAGAAGCCATCAAACACTCATCACAATGCACTTAATTGTGCAATTCTGCAGCAGGAGGAAATACTGCTCTAAAAAGGACTGGTGATCAGTTTCTGGCCTGAAGCATGAGAATCAATAGCCCTTCAATTTTCTTATACAAATCTGAATGCAGATACAATAGTGATTTAAATCAGATTCTAATTTGCTCTTTTAAATCTCTGGCTCAGTAATGCCATGTATCAGAGAGTTCCATAGGCTGTGTGTTCAGGTGCGTTAAACAGTTCTTTCATTTATTTTTTCTGCTAATTTTACCAAGTACCCCTAATTTACAAGACAGTAGGCTCTTTTAAAATGTACAGAGGCATAGAGATGTTAAACTAGAGCTTCAAACCAGGTGGTTGCATAAAGCTGTGTACCTTTAGCATAGGTGGAGGGAGAAAATATTAGTGGGGGGCGGCTGAGCACATGCACACTTGCACAGCCCGCTGCCCCTAGTAGGTAAGTCTGTCATGGGGGAGTGGCATGGGGCAGATTGAGGCCCCTGTAGTGAGGGAGGGAATGGGGCAGAGGCAGGGCCTGGGGTAAAAGGGGCCCCGGGGCCAGGACAGGTTGTGGGAGGGTCAGAGCCTGGGCAGCTCATCCAGGGGTGTGTGGGGGGAGGGAGGGGCTCCCACCACTGTGCACACTTTTTCCCTTTACCAAGGTTAAAGGAAACAGGACAGTTTGCAAGCAGTTTGCTAGTTAGGTTTCCAGGCCAGTTTTCTGCCCCCTCTTTGAAGGAGAGCCTAAAAGGTAAGAATTTTTTTTTATATATATATAATTAGGACTGCCTGGCTGCATCTACATGAAATGCTGACTGCGCAGTCATTACTGAGCAGTCATTTAGTACTTGCATACACAAGTACTAAATGACTGTACAGTAACTGGCATAACTGTGTAGTAGTGTCCCCAAATGACTTTTTGGTGATGCTGACTGCATCACCAAGCTTTGTGCTGCATGATGCTACTGAGCAGTAGTAACAAGCTAATGCGCAGTCAGCGTCTCCTGTAGATGTGGCCACTGACCTACATAGTTTTATTTTAGCAGCTAAAACTCAGCAGCTAGACCAAGACTTAAGCCCCTTGTTTAACTAGATTCCAGAAGGTTTGCTTGGAAATCCTCTCACATTTCTTGATTGTAAGCCTGCTGAGAGGAAAGAGGTTGTGGGAAAAAGGGAACCCTTCAAATCAAGAAACAGCAGACAGGCCAGCTACAGAGGAGTTTGATAGGGAAACTGTGTGGGAAGAGAGGCAAGAAGTGAGAGGAGCCGGTTGGAAGACCCAGAGACATGGCTGGAGGATGTTGCAATCCCAGCGTCACTGCCACTTCCAGATTTTCCTCTTCTTCCACGTGTGAGGTGTCTGTCCAGGCAGGACCGCACACTATTGAGGCTGCCAGCCAGGTCCTGCTTTGAAAGAAATCTGCAAACTGCATCCTGCGCAGCACCAGTGTCAGCCAGGTGGGGAAGTGCCTCTGATGCAAGTGGTGCCTTCTGGTGGTGTCCCTCAGGGAGAAGGCAAAAGAGTTACAGGAGCAGGTAGCAAGGCTCCAAAGCATCCTCCATCATGAGGACTTCATCAAGTCCAGGCTGGAAGAATCCTCTAAGACTGTGGAGGAAGGACTTCCAGAGGTGGTGCTAGGAAAGGAAGAGGGCATGGAGTCCCCAAAAGGTGGAAGATGGAAGCTTGTACCTTCTGGCATCATTCCTATGTGCAGTGGGTTGCCTGGAGAACAGATGTGGAGCACTAGAGGAGGAGGAGCACATTCCATTGGTGGAAGAGTCCAGGCCAGGAAACCCCCAGGTGGGGAGGATCAAGACCACCACCACCAAGAGGAAGCAACGGGTGGTGATGGTTGGAGATTCGCTTCTTCAGGGGCTGGAGGGATCCATTTGCTAGCCTGACCCGTTGTCCTGGGATGTCTGCTGCTTGCCTGGAGCCTGGATCCAAGATATCACAGAAGGATTACCGAGACTCATCCAACCCTCTTACTACTACTCCATGCTGCTCATCCATGTGGGCACCAATAATATTGCCAGGGGTGATCCTGAGCATATTAAGAGTGACTACAGGGCTCTGGGTGCAAGGGTGAAGGGGGTGGAGGCACAGGTAATGTTCTCCTCAGTCCTTGTAGGAAAGTGAAGGGCCCTGGCAAGAGCAGACTCATCCTGCAGATCAATGTATGGCTATGCAGGTGGTGTTGCCAGTAGGGATTTGGCTTCTTCAACCACAGGGTGTTGTTGCAAGAAGAAGGATTTCTAGGAAGAGATGGGATCCCCCTGATGAAGATAGGGAAGATATCTTTGCAGACAGGCTTGCTAACCTAGTGAGGAGGGTTTTAAGTGTGGATGGAGACTAAAGCCCTGAAGTAAGTGGGGAAGTGGGAGACCTGGAGGAAGCACAAGGAAGAGGGGGCAACAGGGGAGACCTCATTCTTCCCAAGAAAGTAGGGCAATCAGCTAGTCACCTCAGGTGCCTATACACAAATTCACAAAGCTTCAGAAACAAAGCAGGAAGAACTGGAAGTCCTTGCATAGTCAAGGGACTATGATGTAATTGGAATAATAGAGACTTGGTGGGAGCTCTCATGACTGCAGCACTGTCATGGATGGGTACAAACTGTTCAGGAAGGACAGGCAGGGGGGAAGAGGAAGAGGAGTTGCACTCTATGTAAAAGAGCTGTATGATTGCTCAGAGCTCTAGTATGAAACTCGAGATAGGCCTGCTGAAAGTCTCTGGGTTTGGATCAGAGGGGAGAGCAACAAAGGTGACATCCTGGTTGGTGTTTGCTATAGGTCACCAGACCAGGAGGATGAGGTAGATGAGGCTTTCTTCAGACAATTAGCAGAAGCTTTCAGATCACAGGCCCTGGTTCTCACGGGAGACTTCAATCCCCCTGGCATCTGCTGGGGGGGCAATGCAGCAGTGCAAAGGCAATCCAGGAAGGTTTTGGAGAGTGTCAGGGACAACTTCCTGGTGCAAGTGTTGGAGAGACCAACTCGGCACCATGCTCTTCTTGACCTGCTGCTCACAAACAGGGAAGAATTGGTGGGGAATGCAGTAGTGGATGGCAACATGGGCAGCAGTGACCATGAGATGATTGAGTTCAGGATCCTGACAAAAGGATGAAAGAAGAGCAGCAGAGTATGGACCTTGGACTTCAGAAAAGCAGATTTCAACTGCGTCAGGGAACTGATGGGCAGGATCCCCTGGGAAGCCAGTCTGAGGGGGAGAGGAGTCTAGGAGAGGTGGTTGTACTTTAAATAAACTTACTGAGGGCACAGGAACCATCCGGATCTGCAGAAAAAATAGCAAATATGGCAAATGACCAGCTTGGCTTAGCAGAGAACTCTTCAGTCAGTTTAAACACAGAAGCAAAGCTGACAATAAATGGAAGCTTGGACAAACAACTTTGGAGAAGTACAAGAATATTGCCTGGGCATGCAGGGATAAGCCAGGAAGCCCAAAGAGCAATTGGAGTTGTAGTTAGCAAGGGACATGAAGGGTTTCTACAAGTATGTCAGCAACAAGAGGAAGGTCAGGGAACATGTGTGGCTCTTACTGAATGGGGGAGGCAACCTAGTGACAGATTATGAGGAAAAGACTGAAATACTCAATGCCTTTTTTTTTTACCTCAGTCTTCACAGGCAAGGTCAGCTCCCAGACTACTGCACCTGGCAGCACAGTTTGAGAAGAAGGTGAGCAGCCCTCAGTGGTGAAATAACAGGTTAGAGACTATTTATAAAAGCTGGACATGTACAAGTCCATGGGGCCGGATGCAGTGCATCCGAGGATGCTGAGGGGGTTAACTGATGTGATTGCAGAGCTGCTGGCCATTATCTTTGAAAACTCTTGGTGATCAGAGGAGGTATTGGATGATTGGAAAAGGGCAAATATAGTTCCTATCTTTAAGAAAGGGAAAAAGGAGGATCCAGGGAACTACAGACCAGTCAGCCTTACCTTAGTCCCTGGAAAAAAAATCATGGAGCAGGCCCTCAAGGAATCCATTTCTAAGCACTTAGAGGAGAAGGTGATTAGGAACAGTCAGCATGGATTCACTAAGGGCAAGTTATGCCTGACCAATCTGGTTGCCTTTTATGATGAGATAACTGGCTCTGTGGATGTGAAAAACACAGTGGACATAATATACCTTGACTTTAGCAAGGCTTTTGATACTATCTCCCACAGCATTCTTGCAAGCAAGCAGAGGAAGTATGGGTTGGATGAATGGACTGTAAGGTGGATAGTTAGCTGGCTGGAGTATCAGGCTCAGAGGGTAGCAATCAATGTTGAGTTGGCAGCCAGTATCAAGCGGATGGCCCCGGGGGTCAGTCCTGAAGCTTATTTTGTTCAATATCTTTATTAACAATCTGGAAGATGGGACAGAGTGCATCCTCAGCAAGTTCACAGATGACACCAAGCTAGGGGGTGTAGTAGATATGTTAGAGGGTAGGATTAGGATTCAGAGCGACTTAGCACTTGTCCTTGTTGAACCTCATGAGATTTACTTTGGCCCAATCCTTCAATTTAGTCTAAGTCATGCATTAAGGATGGAAGAATCCCATGCACCAGGACAAGCTGGGGATTGACTGGCTGAGCAGCAGCTCTGAGGAAAAGGACCTAGAGGTTATAGTGGACAATAAGATGGACATGAGTCAGTGGCATGTCATTGTTGCAAAGAAGGCTAATGGCATATTGGGCTGCAGTAGTAGGAGCGATACCAGCAGATTGAGGGAAGTAATTATTACTGTCTGTTCTGCAGTGGTGAGACCACATCTGGAGTACTGTGTCCAGTTTTGGGCCCCCCACTATAGAAAGAATATGGACAAGTTAGAGAGAATCTGGGGATTGGGTTTATTTAGTCTGCAGAATACAAGACAGAGGGGATTTGATAGCAGCCTTTAACTACCTGAAGGGGGATCCAAAGAGGATGGAGTTGGACTGTTCTCAGTGGTGACAGATAATAGAACAAGGAGCAACAGTCTCAAGTTGCAGCAAAGGAGGTTTAAGTTGGATATTAGGGAAAAAGAAAAAAAAAACCCCTCTCTCACTAGGAAGGTGGTAAAGCACAGGAACAGGATCTCCATCCTTCAAAGGTTTTAAGATCTGGCTTGACAAAGCCCTGGCTGGAATGATCTAGTTGGGGCTGGTCCTGCTTAAAGCAGGGGGTTGGACTAGATGACCTCCTGAGGTCCCTTCCAACCCTCATTTTTTATTATTTTAAGTTGTACTGAACTGCCAACACTGGTGACTGTTCTCCACTTTGTTTATTATTTTTTATCATATTTATTGCTGGATGGATACTGGGAGAAAAAATGGTGAATGTTCTCTTGAATGTAAATGTGAGGTGTCTTTAGTTGCATCTACAACACCGTGTATCCAGGAGTCTTAAATGTTATTAGTGATTTTAAGGAACCTTAATTTCATCAGAATTCTTTGAATTTGTTTCTACAAGCTTCTGATTATACAAGTATTGGGGTTTTGTTCCCAGAAAGAGCATTTTAAGTTTGCATGGGCTTGTGTTTGTCAAGAGCAAACTCACTTCTGCAAATGATACATTTTATATAGCATGATCTTGACAAAACAGAGGGTCCAGATCTCTCAAGCCACTGGCCAGAGATCTGGCACTGAAGCAAATAAATGAGTTAGATGTGGACCAGATGTTACTTTTTGCAGCTGGGACTGTGCATGAACCTGCAGGTACTTCGTTAATGCAAAGATGGAAACTGTGGTTTGTTGGAGGAGAAGGAGGTCTTTGAGACTAGAGTAGCTAGAATATCTGACATCCCATTGGGACAGAATTAAGGTAGCAATAGACGGTCTGTGCCGGTTGTATTCTAAATGAAATCTGAGGGCCTGAGCAGATTGGCTATAAGTGGGTCTATTTTCACTGCCTTTATTTAGGTTGCATTTGCTTTCACCCGAATGAGTCATTGTCCCAAGATGCAGGGCTTAACTCCAAAGGGCATTAATTGCGTGTAAGACAATGAATTGTGTGAGAGTAACATTTCATATCCTGTTTTTGTTAGCTGTGTGCATTGGGTTTGTTCAATCTTAAATCAATACATAATGTAGTATTTGGGGTAGGAATTTTATGTAGGCTTGGGCACTATTTAATCCTAAACTCCTCCTGCTGAGTGTCACTGGGATACAAGCACAACACACCATAACTGGGAATTTATCACTAGCATTGATCATCCATGACCAGAACATGGCTCCTCAAGCTCCTGTTTTCATGTAATCATTCCAAGATGCCCCCTATATTGTTCAATAATCACCCATAACCGGGAAGTCAGTGGAAGTCTGATTCATGATTATGTGAATTCCAATCGTTTAACATTGATTAACACCAGTTTTGGCTACTAAAGTAACCAGTTCTAACTGGCTCAATACAACAACCTCTGAGAATTACTATTCCTCACACCCTTCCTGCATTGTCTCTGCTGTATTTCTCTCCCTGTCTGGGGGAATTATTTTTGTATCCATTTGTCCTCCTCAAATGACTCGAAGCTTTCGTTTTATTGTGGGAACATGCAGGTGGAAATTGTCGATTTCTCCATCCATTACGTACAGCTTGTATTCCTGCTTGTTGCGTTTTATCCATAGCTTTTTCCTCTTTCCAGCTCATTGCATACACTTGGCAATACAGTACATGATGCTTTTATCATGTTCACAGGTACTTGTCCCAGCTCAGCAGGTTGCATGCAACCTTGAATGGTTTCTACAGCAAAATTGTGATTATAAACCAGCATCCTGCCTAGAACTTCAGGGTCACAATAAAATCCTTGCATTTGTAAAAGTTGTCACCAAATCCTGTGATGGTGCATTCCCAAGTGTCATGTGTGTAGCAGTCATTGGTTCCCAGTCAGCTTCATCTTTGAAACTACAACTTAGAGAAAATATGTACAGCCATAAGCCAAGCCTACCACCTTTTTCCTTTAATACATGCATTCTTTTGCTGTTGCTGTAACTATTGTTATGTATATAGTAGCCAGCCTTATAAGATCACTTCTGTATAGCAATACAGCTGCCAGGCTTCCTTTTGAAATATCTGCAGCAATCTTGACCCCTTTCAAAGAACTGCAGCAGCGCGAGTACTGATGTTAGAGTTAATACTTCAAACTCCTTGAACTCCGATTCACGTTCCGGCCACGTAAGTCAATATCCCATTCCTTTTGGACCAGTCTACTTCTAGCCTCTTTTTCCTCTGCAGTTACTAAGATGTGAGCCCCATCCATGGGCTTCTCTGTTTGATGAATGATGCCATTTGATATTGGCTCTTCCACCTTTCTCTTCTCAAGGCATCTGGAAGATTTTAGGTAGCACACAGACTGCATATCCTCCTGTAGCTGTATCTTATGTGTCCCAGAAGACATATTATATATTATATTCCAGAAAAATATCTTACCTGTGTACAATTAGGCCACTCACAAATGGCTTAGATAGATAGTTAAACTAACAGCTTAGATAACCTAATGCAATCCTCACACGTTCTAGCCTAACCAGGTTTTCCTCAGTGTATAGTGGTACAAATATTTCTCATTTTCTTGCTTTACCTTTTGTACTTCACAATGAAAGTTCCTGCTCTCCAGGACTGCAGTTTGCTCTTCCTGGTGGCATATCAACCTCCTCTTCCACTTTGTAAAATTTAGGCTTTCTCCTTTTTAATTTCTCTCAGTGACCCCAGCTCCTCTCTTCATTGAGGGTCATTAATATGTGATTTTATTGGCCATGCCTTTGAGTTGGCAGCTTCTTTCTTTCTTGAGAAATTTTCACATTCTATCTTTAATCCATGCCTAACCTTTTCCTGAATCTTGGGAATCTAGATTGGGATGTGCTCCCTTTTCATGCAAGGCACACCACAGCACTGATGTGTTTGTTATTTGACACAGACATCCTCCTTTGCTGTTTTATCTTCTGTGAGCTTCTCTCTTTCTTGTTTAACTAAAGGACTGACAGGCACACACCCTGCAATGCCTCTATCTAAGGCTTTTATTTGCATTTTGCATAACTCTGCTGCTTCAGATATCAGTGTTGCCTTTTCCAATACCAAATCCGAGTCCCTCCGTGGCATTTCACATACAACTTCAATATTAAATGCCCACATTTTGTGGATATTAATGAAAGCTTTTAAGTCTTCAAAATTGACAGGGCTGGCCTTTTAACTGTAAGACTACTACAAACTACTATACTATTTCCTGATCTCTCTGAAAGCATAAGTTTCATAGATAACTTATTTTCCTGTATGGATTTTCATATATTTCCATTACTGTCAGACGGGTCCTTTTTTTCCCCCTTTCCTCCTCAATCACAGCATGAAAAACTTTATTATGGGCCACTATCAAATATAGACCATAGTGGCATAGTGGTTAAGGTGCCTTGCCACTGCTTCAGCAGCAGAAGTTTGAGTCCTGTTCCAGACTTGTGTCAGAAGCTGATTCATCATCTGCCTTTTGATACCCAGCCCAAATGAGGTGCATTTACATCTGAGATGCTGGCCACATCATTCCCTACAGAAATCAGTGAGACTTAACTGCCTGTCCTCTAGGCTGCTAGACTTGGGAAGACTTTTGAACATCAAAAATGGTTACACTATGGGGAGGGGAATAGAAATCTATTGCAGAATAAAAAGTAAAAATTTCAACATTTCCTGGGGTAGGGATGTGGAATAGGCCTGTGCGAAATTTTGCCGGCTGTTTTGTTTTGACTCATTTCGAGCTCAGAAGAGTGAAATCGAAATGAAATGAAGGGCATCAAAACAGCCTTGAAACAAAATGAGGCTAGCTGAAACATTTCGAGTTTCGAGGCAGCCAGGTGGTGGGAGACGCAGAAGAACCAGGGCTGCGCTCCCAGCCACTCCACAGCCCCATGTGGCTCAGCCAGGTGGGGAGCGCAGCCCTGGCTCTCCCTGCGTCCCATAGCCAGGCTGCAGGAAGCCAATCGCAGTGCAGGGGAAGGAAACTGAGCCCGGGATCAGTTCCCCTCCCCAATACCATGACAAGGAAGGCAACTCAGCCCAGCTGATCTGAGTTCCCCTCCCCAGCCCTACGATCTCGGTTGGGGAAAGGAAATCAGCCCAGCTGAGCTGAGTGATCATAGCACTGGGGAAGGGAACTCAGCTCAGCTGGGCTGAGTTGCCTTCTGCAGCCTGATTGTAGGGCTGGGGAGGGGAATTGAGCGATTGGGCTCAGTCCCCTTCCTTAGCTCCCCTGTCCCAAGAGGCAGCACCCAGATTCCCTTCCTCATCTGGCAGGCAGATTGGGGGCCTGCAACCCTGGGAGGACTGGCACAGCCCACACAGCTCTCCCAGGGTTGTGGGCCCCCTATCTGCCTGCTAGATGGGAGAGGCTGTTTCGAGCTTCCCCATTATAGCCTACGGGTGAAACTTCAAAACAGCATCACTGTTTCGATGAAATGAAATGGAACAGCAGTTTCAAATCAAAACAAAATTCCAAATGAAACGCTGTTCCGTAGAAACCTCGAAACATGAGTTGAAACAGAATGGTGCCATTTTGCACAGCCCTACTGTGGAAGAATCCTCCTCCAGCTTTTAGGTTTTTATGTTATCCTCCCTTTTCTTTCTCTTGGTTTTCTTACTTGGCTGTCAGTCTGGTTATCCTGGATTACAGCGTATGTGATCTGAGTCACCTAGCCTTTGTTGTCTTGAGCTCTGGCTTCATGACCTGGGGGACAGGGGCTTGAGTCTAGGTCAAGGTGTAAATTTTTTCAAATTGGTTGGTCAGCCTCAAACCACACCTGCCCCTGATTGGGTCTGGAAGGTGAGTTCAGGAGAGCTATTTAAGAGAGTCTCTCCAGAAAGAAGGAGAGACATGTTGGAACTTTTACACAGCAACTTGAACCTCTGCAATCCTTACCCTCTTCTGGGATACTGAAGTGAGTGAATTACCAGAAACTTAACTAGAAAGGTAGCTTACAGTAATTTAGAAGTGTATTAAATGGCCATCAGGCCAGTTCTGTTTGCTCAAGCTATTCTTTTGATACTTCTCTGACTTGTGCCCCTCCCCAAGCCTACCCTCTCTACCCAATAAAGCAATCTGCTATAAGAAGCTCTGAGGTAGATGTTTGAGAGTGATTAGGCATGCCTTTTTACTCCCTTGGCTCGGCTGACTAAGGGAGGCTACTTTCTCTGCTTCAGGTTAAAGGAAGCACCCCAAGATCTTGCAGTGGGTCAAGTGCCCTCTAGGTTTGTAAGGCCTGTGTGCCCCGGGAGGCACAGGGCCCAAGCAATGACTAGACCCCAGGTGGTGGCAGCGGTTACCCCAGGCTTGTGGGTGTGCTTCAAAAAGGGGGTCAGCCAGTTGTAGGCACCCCAGGGGAGACATTTGGAGCTTGGTAGGTGGTCAGGTGCAGTGAAGTGGGTGGCTCAACTTAGGAGGACCCCCTACTGGCCTGCCACAATGGCAATAAAGAAAAACAGGTTTTAAGATCATGAAAGATCACTTTATTTAACAATGTAAGCAAGTAAATGAAGCTTAGGAAGTAGCTCAAGATACTCAGGCTATCATTACCATGAGTGTTGATTCAGCTGCACATTAAAAATAATACTGACAGTGATAGAGCTTTAGAGCTAAAAATGCTGCTGCTAAGGAAGAGGGTTATAGATAAGAGTCTAATTTAACAGGGTCCCATAGCAGAGATGTTACTGCTGAGGAAAACCTGGTTCCCTGACTTTACCAGTGCTCTCAGCTCCTCTTCCTTCTACCACTTTTCCCATCACCTTTCATGTTCCTGTCTCTGTCATATCCCTTGCCTTGTGTTTGTTGTGGTGGGGTTGGTATCTAAGCAACATGTTGCTAAAGGTGAATCTTTGTACCACTTGAAAATGACCTGCAAACCTGACTCTCAGTAGCCCTTACTCAATACACTCTGAACCATAAGTGACTGGTAGGGGTGCACATGCCTCCCTGAAGGGGCTGGTGCCCCCCCTGACAGCGGACACTGATGCTTTTGGTAGGGCTGGTGTCCTCCCTGACAGGGCTGCCACTGTTGGTGGCTTCAGGGGGTGCCTCTCCCAGATTCAGGAGGCACAAGTCACTCATGCTCTGAACTTCCATTGTATGCAGAATGAGCAGGAATCAGGAAAGCATTTGAAAGAAAACAGAGTCCACAGGCAGAAGAATTTAAGTTATGCTCTGAAAACACAATCCCTGCTCCAGTTGAGGCATCTGAGTATGCCTCTTCCTTGGTCCAGCAGAGTGGCATAGCATGTCTGTATTTGCCCAATACATTACCACATTGCCTTTCTAATTACTACCTGATAAGAAGTCTCCTTGACTTAGATAGGTCAGATAAGACATCAGTGAGCTTTGTCCCCAGAAACAAAGCAGCTATAGAACTAGGATACTGCCTTTCACATGGGAGACATGGGAAAGGAGCAATCTGTATAGAGGAATTAAGAAAGAGTGAACAGCAATATTAAAGGCCTCTTTCCATCCATTTGATGCTCTCATGCTGACGAGTAGCACAAACTGACATTTCCCAATTCTCAGGCCCTGTAAGGAACTATGCAGTCAGTAACACCCTATGTTCACAGCTAGAGAGATTAAGTTTTCCTGACATCAATACATTTCAGTTTGCCCTCCACCTTTCTTTCCAACTAGCAGAAGCCATGGGTTCCAGGGACTGTAATTAAAGAAAACAGGTAAGATGACAGCATGGTCTGGCACTATGGAGGCAGGATTTCCTGCCTGGTATGGCCACTGATCTGCCAGGTTACCTGTGGGTACCTGCAATTTATCCTGTCTTGGTTTTTCTATCAGGGATAACAATGCTCGCCTCCTGTGTAAAATACTTTCAGATCCTTTGATGAAAAGCACTAGATAAGAGTCAAGTACTATGAATAGGTAGCAATGTGGACTCACTGGTAGGGTAGCAGGCTAACAGTCAGGACAGATGGGTGCTATAACAGGGGGCCTTCTCCAAGCCAATCTGTCTTTGGCCCGCCCACCTGTTTATGGGCCAACCGCCTGCCATGCCTTGATGACATTTACTTAATTAATGATCAATCTTAATTAGGCAGGAGGCTGCCCATTTCTTGCCACGATAGCAGGGTGCGCTGTATCTCCCCTATACCATGCAGATGGCATCCAGCTGTTATCCACATCACCGGCCCCACACTGGGCCCCAGAATCCTCCTATCAGGACCCCTCCATGATCCCTCCATTCAGGTGGCCTACCCTGCCCTCATTCAGGGCTGCCGCACTCCCTGAAACTTTTTCGCCTCTCAGGCATGGTCCCCTCCCAGGACCTTTGGCCACAAAGGCCCAGGCCCCACGTCCAAGGCCAGTTGGGAAACCCAGGCTATCCAAGCTCTGGGCATCCCTTGTGATGGGCCCCAGGCCCTTTTGACTGTCTGGTCCTGGCCCCAGCCCAAGCCAGTTGAGGGTACTCTCGGTCAGGACTCTGAGCCCCACTCTCACTCCTGGAGTCTGCCTTTTGGCCCCTACTCGGTGTTTATCCACCCGCTTGTGGGAGCTGAGTTTAAGGCACCCTGACCCACCTTTTACTGGGTGATAAGTGGCCTGGCATTTCCTGGGGGCTCCCACGCCACTGAGAGCCCCACCAGGCCACCCACTTCCGGCAGGGTGCAGTTTTAGGTCATGCCCAGGAGCCTCCCAGCCATCCCCCACAGCTCCTCCTTTAACTCCAGGATGTTACAAGAAGCCTCACAGCCAGGCGATATTGCTGCCTGCTCTGCCAGCAGCAAACGGCCCTGTTTATACGGGCGGCCAGAGCCCTACAATGGCTTCTGCAATCAAGCACCTGCTGACTGCTTAGCCCCAGGTCTTGAAGTGGCAGGCACAAACAGTGCCCTGCCACAGTACCTATTTCTTTGTTCTTCCACTGGTAACTCATGAGACTTTGAACAAGCCACTCCATCTCTGTGTATCAACTCCCACCCTGATCTGTTCAGACAATAAGATTTCTGGAAGCAAGGATTGTCTCATGTTTGCATAGCACAGCAAAGACTGCGCCTCATTTGTGTCCTGCAGCTCGAATGCAAACCCTGATGACAGTACAGACCAGAGCTCTAGTTACTGTATTTAATGCTGCTACTGCTACAAAGAGTAGCTGGGTTTTTTTATTGAAATGCAACAGGCATTGGTTTCCTCAGGAAACAAAGTAGCAGAGCATGGGCTGGATGATAAAATTATTACTGCAAGAAGAGGCCAAGTGATGCTCTGCACAGGCTGTAAACTGTTGAAGAGATCTTTCTTTCTGGGAGTTAGTGTAAGTCTTTTGGGCTCTGCTTCTGCACTAGACAGCTGATTCCTCAATGACCCCAGCGCATAGTCAGGGGTGTTTGCTACAGTAAGTACCATGTTTTCTACCTACAGATGTTTTTTCTTCCCCCTCCCTCAACTCCAATTTCCAGCAAGCTTTATTTGTTCTTCATTACTCAGAACTATTATTAAACACACTCCTGAAGATGTACACTGTTTCTAAGTGTGCCTGCTGTGCTAATCGAGTCAATGATTATGGTGGGACTGATTCTGTTCTTGTACCAAAGGAAATCAGAAGTTATTCTCAAATCAAGCCACTCCAGGGTAAAACCACCATACCTAAGACCAGATTCAGGTGAACCAGGATGGAGTCCTTTGTTCCACTCGGACTGCCTGAACCTGATGAAAAGCACTAAAACAGCTCACCTTTATTCCAAACATCTCTGTTCAACCAACAAGTATAAGTGTAAGCCTTCTGCCAGGCACCAGTCAGCAGCGAAAAGTGCTGAGTTCACATTTTGGAGTACCTCATAAATTTATACTAGTAGCTTGAGCCCCCACCCAGAAATCTGGGGACACTAAATTTGCTGCAGTGTCCTGTATAAGCAACACCCCACCCCCTCCATCCCCAGCAAGCAGTTTAAACACAAACACCCAAATTTACTACAGAGAATAAAACAAAAGAAAATCAAATATTCAATGTAATTTTAAAACACTATTAACTACAAAGCAAAGTCTATAGGTGGCATCTTCTTAGGGAGGCTTCACCCATGCTCAGGCAGTCTGGGACTGGTAGTTCTGGGGGCCTGCACCCCTATACCTGCCCTTCAGCAATGGGCTGGAGATGGGGACCCACACCCAAGAGTCCTATGAGCTACTCCTTGGGTTTACTGTGCTGCAGGGAGCTGCTTGAGAGCGTGGGTCTTTCTGCCTTGCAAGGGGCTCCGTTGCTCCCAGAGAAGTGGAAGAGATGTGTGTGTGTGGCTGTGGCTCCAGCCTGCATGCATGCATCCCAAAACTTCTGGGCTGGATTATATGGCCTGCTGAAATGAAATGGCAGGACAAACTCCAAAGGAGCCAGGTTGATTAATGGCTATAGCTAGCCCAATCATGCAGCTTGACTGGAGCAAAGGACCATCAAAAGAAAAAAAGGGGAAAGGTCTGCACTCAGTTTGGGTCCACAGCTCCACCGGGAGCCCAAAGCTGGCAGGATCAGAAACTCTTAGGTTTAAACCCTGTTTAAAACTGCCAAGCTTAAGTCCTGGCCAGCCAACCCAAGGAAGCAATACTCTCTTCCCTGGTATTAATCCCTTTAAACCTCAAAACAAAAACAAGGAAGTGGGGGAAGAAAAGGAGAAGAGATGAATTCCCAGACACTGGGAAACATTTTCCCTCTCCCTCTCTCCTCTACCCGAGTATAGCTTTTCACTATCTGCAAATTCCTTCTCCCTTGGAGAAGACTTCACTCTTCAGCAACCTCTATCAGCTTCTCCTCCTCCCCAAACCAGCCTACCTCCCCTTATATCCCTCTGTATGACATCACCCTTGCCTTGTCCAGACAGGGACTGCCGCACTCCAGTCTTCCTCCCAGTCAAACTGCCTGAAGAATCCTTGGCCAGAGGTATTCGTATATTTTGTTCAGATACAGATCCCAGCTCGCCAAAGGCCGAGCACAGGGCCAGAACAACAGGGGCCATCATATCCACATTAATACACACATGCACACACACACACACACACAACCCCCCACAATACACAACCCAAGTGTGCATGCAGGTGCTACATAAGGATTTGACACCTACATTTTGCAGATGCTGCTGAGGGTCCCAGAGGAGGGTTTGCAATGTGCAACACCTGAAACAGTGGGGATAGGTGTCTTTTTTGGCAGGCAAGGCACAACTTAGCCCCACACCTTCCCTGTGTGCCACTCCGGTCCCCTTTCCCTGCTTCATCTGTTGCTTTGTTTTCTGCTTCCTTCCCTGTGCTCTCTGCCCAATCTGCTGATCTGCATTCTGCTCTCTACCTTATCAACTGAGCTCCCTGTTCCTTCCCCAATCTGCCATGTGCCCCACATAGAGACTGCCTATACCATAGGTTGAACACCCCTGACCTAAGCTCACATCACTTGCACCTGTGATCTTAGCATCATTACTGGGAATTAGCATGGAAAACCTTCAATCCTGTACATGCAATATCCTGCAGGCTTTTTAATCATAGATCTCTGGCCAGCTAGGAGTGATAACTCTATGCCCCGCATTACCACTTTATGCTATTAGAGCCTCTTGTTCCAACAGCACAGGGGTCTTGTCACTAGAGTCAAGGACAATGCTTCTTTAGTTGCTTGTAGTATAGATACAATGGCACACATTATGGATGTGCCAATTCTCTTCTGTAAAAGGCTGAAACATACTGCAGAGCCAGGACAGAGATAGATCTAGAGAGGATTCAGTGGTACAGCTGCTTCAGTCTGGACCATGCCACAGGAGTCTCTGAAGACTTTTTCAAGTCCCTGCAGCAAGTGAGAATCCCCACTCTTTCCTTGCTCAGTAGCGTGTCCTTTTCCCTTCACTCTCCCCCTGATCCTCCTGCCACTGCTGCTGTCCCTGCTGTCCTGGGGTGGAGGACACTTTAGAAGTACTCCTGCCCATTCTGGCAGGGCTGCAAGACCTGGGCTCAGCTGGGACAGTGACAGCAGCAGCAGTGATAGGGGGGCTCACTCTCCCTGTATTGGCTCTGAGGGGACTGGATAGGGTAGGGGACTCACTCCCCCTTCCCACACCCATTGTTGCTGCTGCTACCATCATCTCACATTCCCAATCAAGCTCAATCCCCACACAGACCAGCTGGAGTGAACAGAAGTGGCTCTGAAGCTTCCTTTGCCATGGGATAGTGGAGAAAGCAGCAGCAGGAAAGGGACTGAGGAACAAGGGGAGAAGGGTGAGGAGGGGAAGTGACTGACCAAGGAGGAGTAGACACCATGTCTGCCCACAGCAGTGTGTGGGATGGAGGCAGCAGGGAAGAACGGGGAGTGGTGGGTGCAGCCACGCCTGCAGCATAGATTGCTGCTCCTACACCCTCCTTTGCCAAACCCTGGATCTGTCCTGGGCCAGGATATTACAGGATCAGAGAGGGGTTTTGTCTAGGAGGAAGAAGGACATTGGAGAAGTGAAGTGCAACATTATGTACCTTCCACTCCTCTGCTGATGCCAGTTTTACAGCCTGAAATGGACTCTTGAATACACCTAAAAATAAAACAACACCTGGACCCTCCATTGCTGAAACAAATGGCCAAGGTTTGCAATCAGCTGCATTTGTGAGAATGCTCTGAGCATATGGGAGCAGGCAGTGGGTCAAGCCTGCAGCCTTCTGGCTATGAGACTGATTGCAGACATGGGGAATGTCTCCTACAGAACACGTTTCCCTGCTGCTTGAGTCGGCACATTGTCATTCTGATGTGGATTTTCACTTTTTTTTGTAATCACGCACAGACACAGAAAGGGACCATAGTGTTAATGCACCAAGCCTACCAGCATGGAAAGCTTGACTGGGGAAATGAGGTCCTCTTCTCTGGGCAGGGTACTCTTGTGAATGCAGCTCCCCTGAGAGCAGAGTAATAGGAAAAGCACAACAATGTTGACAACACACAATAGGCTGATATACAGGTAGGGTGAGATTCAATGCAATAGTCAGATCTATACCAAGAATGATGGATAGAGTGATGTTTAATGTTATGCTGGATACAGATTTGGCCGACTCCGTTTGCTGGTACCTCATATAATAGGATCATAGTTGTGGTCCTTGTGTTAGGCGTCATTTATTTATCAGAGCAGGGAGCTGTGTACTGTTCCCAATACACTGGGGGACCTTGAACCAAGTCATACAATGACACAGAGGGGCTTTCAGAGCTTTCAGTTTTGCAATGCATTTCGAGATGCTTAAGAGACAGGATGCTGTGGACAATATCTGACGTCATCCCTCACCTTTCCCATGGCTACAGTGGACTTTGGATTAGGCCTCATGCCACGGTGCAAGATATTATCTTAATGTAATTTATACTGGAGAAATTGGATCTCTAGAACCAAGGAGTTAATTAACTAATGGTGTTTCAAAATGACCAACCTCCTGGGAATAGCATACAGAAAGGAAAGTGTGTGTGATGTCTGGAGATATATTGTCACATTAAAGTGTGAAATCATATTTCTGTGGCTTCTGATGTATTGCTTGCAGGCATTTGCATGTGAAGGGAGAAAAATCACTTCATTTGTAAGCCTTGTAGGGTAGATGCACATTAAACATAAGAAAATCTATATTAGAACAAACCAACAGACACTAATCCACCATCCTATCTCTGATGGGAGTCCAGAGCTAGAAGCTTCAGAGGAAGGTTTAACCCAGCTGTTCCCTATCCCAAATTTAAACACATCTAATTGTGCATTTCTTTCCTGGGGGAGGCAATTTCAGCTTGAACCTGGCTGGTAATTAGATTATGTCCTGGAGCCTGAAGATTTAGAGCCACGATAATTTTAACTTATGTAGTGTTACTCTTGACACCATTTTTAGTTAAGACTCAAAGCAATTTAAATGCTTTCTTGACTCTTTCTTAATTCTTTACCTCAGTAACATCCTGTGGCAGTCAGTTCCAAGGGTTTACACTACATCCGTATTAAAAAAAAACAACCATGGCTGGGCACCCCTTTGAATCTGATGTCTGTGCTGTGTATGGTCTTCACGCATTTTGTAAGATACCCAATGCTCTAAGTCATCACTCCCACCAGATGGAAATGTCATATCCGCTCAAGCGTGTGCTGTAAGCCCTGATATTTTCATGTCCAGAGATGATTCTGCTTTGGCTCAAGTGTAGGATTTCTGAGACAAAAAGAGCTCATTCACACTGTTCTGATATTTTGGGTGGCAGTGGCGCATGATGTACAACAGCAACTGTGGCATCCTGGGTGGGTAGGGTTCATTAACAACATACTGAACATTTTTTGCACTAATTTCTAACATGTTCTTCAAAGAGTCTTAACACGCCTTTCCATTTACTCAGACTGTCAGAGTTAGTCACACCTTCCTTCTGGGGAAGCCATTAGCATACAGATCTCCCTTCTTCCTGTGCAGCTGGACAGGGTTTCTCCTTACTGTTACTCCAGACTCACAGCCAATAAGCATTTTAAGAGACCTCAGGTCAGATCACATCCTGATTCAGTTTGTGCAACTCCAGTGATGTCAATGGGACTGTCTCTGGTGCAGGGGAGTGGAAAATTTGGCCCCTGGAACAAGAACATTTGGTATTGTTGCTGCTTGACCTCTCATTTAAGTCGATGGGGCGTTTCAACTAACTTCAATGGGTACTGTATCCTTTCCAGAGGACTGCACAATACTTCACCCTATCTTTAGATGGCTGCCACCTCTCAGGAAAGACTGTGGGAGCTGCTGAAAATTAAGGGATAAACATCCCAGGGGCAGACTCAAGGGACTTCATCTTACGTATGCTCTTGCTAGTTAACGTGCTGTTCAGCCTAGGAAGGGAATGGGGGTGGCAACCAAGTGGGGAAAGAAGTAAATTCTAAGATAGAATATGACAGTGCTATGCAAACTGATGGGAAAAGGGTAGATCTCACCCGTTCAGGTACATTGAGAAACCTGCCAGTCACACACTGGTTTACAAGGCAGTGTTTAACTTCATTTCAGCTAATATGCAGAAATGTTTCTAATAACAAGCTGTCAAGGGAGCTTGGGAACAGAGAAGGAGGGAGACAAGAGGGAGAGTGAGGCTGGGGAGAGAGTATGAGAACAAAAAGGGCATAGTCAGGGGTGAAACAAATTCAGCACCCCACATCTATCTCCTCCTTCGGCTGGTGCCCTCACTCACTGACCTGCGCTCTAGGCCAGGTAGATTTCCCCCTCCTTTCTCAGT